>NC_091432.1:213457859-214058356 GCF_964237555.1 Oryctolagus cuniculus
TGACAGTGATGTACACAATGTAACCATCATGCACAACCAGATGCAGAATGTTTTCATATCTCACAAAGGAATTTTGTGACACTTTCTAATCATTTCTGACTCCAGACCAGAGGTAATCAATGTCTGATTTCTATCACTATTCTGGAGCATCATAAGAATGGAATTGGCAGTCAGTATGCATTTGAGACAAGGCTCTTTCACTTCATATCATGTTTAGAGATTTACCCAGGTTGCTGTACATGTCCATAGAACAAGGTTGAGTACTATCCCAGTGTGTGAGTTTATCCATTTTTCCATCGACAGGTAGTGAGGTTGTTTCCTGTTTGGGATTGTGTTAAATCAAGCTGCCATTAATATTCTCTAACAAGTGTTTTTGTGCATAAAGTTTTTTATCAACTTCTGGGTAGTGGGTTATGCATGTCTGACTTTACATGAAAATTGCCAAACAGTTTTCCTAAGTGATGGTACCATTACACACTCCTACCAAACAATGTATTGACATTTGGTAATATCCAATGGGATGATTTTTCTAATGATTCTGGGCATGCTGAAATATACCTAATTTTGTTTGTAATTTGCATGCCCTTGTACTCTTGCTGACTGCTGATGTTGAACACATTGCCATGAGTTTTTGGGCATCTTCATATACATTTTTGTGAATTGTCTGTTCACATGTTTTACCCAAGGATTTTTTTTTTTGTCTATCACCTTGTTTATTTTTTTCCCAAAGAAACTTTTTATTTAATGAGTACAAATTCATAAATACAACTTTAGGAATATAGTGATTCTTCCCACCATACCTGCCTTCCCACCCCCACTCCCACCCCGCCTCCTCCTCCCTCTTCCATTCCCAGTCCCATTCTCCATTAAGGAAAAAAAAAAAAAAAAAAAAGTGTTCCTCAACAGTCAAGACAAGTGCTGTTCAAGTCATTGCTTCTCAGTGTCAATTTCACTTCTACATGTTTCCTTTTAGGTGCTCTGTTAGTTATCACAGATCAGGGAGAACATATGGTATTTGTCCCTTTGGGACTGGCTTATTTCACTAAGTATGTTTTCCAGATTCATCCATTTTGTTGCAAATGACTGGATTTCATTTTTTTACCATTGTGTAGTATTCCATAGAATACATATTCCATAATTTCTTTACCCTGTCTTCAGTTGATGTTACCCAGGCTCTTAAAGGTAGAATGTTTGTCTTTGGTTCTTTGTAGGAGATTTTTAAAAAGGTATTCTTGAGGGTGAGCATTGTGGCACAGTGAGCATTGTGGACTAAGTCTTGCCTCTGTTTCTAATCCAGCTTTCTGTTAATGCTCCTAGGAAGCAGCAGTACTTGGGTTCTTGCCATCCACGTGGGAAGCCTAGATGGAGTTCCTAACTCTTCACTTTGGCCCATCGCTGGCTGTTATGGGCATCTGGGGAGTGAGCCAGTGGATGGAAGCTCTCTCTCTGCCTTTGTCTCTGTAACTCTAGTTTTCAAATAAATAATAAATAAATAAAACTTTAAAATATTTTTATCTATCATCTCTCTATATATGTTAGATATAATTATTTGTAATATATGTTATATATTATACATATATATCATTTGCATTTATATTATATATAATATCTCATATAATATATATTTTACTAAGTCTGCCACTTGTATATTTTCTTTTTTTTAAGATTTACTTATTTATTTGAAAGTCAGAGGTACAGAGAGAGGGAGGGAGACGGAGAGATCTTCCATCTTCTGGTTCACTCCTCAGATGGCCACAATGGCAAGACTGAGTCAAACCAAAGTCAGGAGTCAGGAGCTTCATCTGGGATGCTGGCATTGCAGACAATGGCTTAACCTGCTGTGCCACAATGCCAGTCCCTGTATATTTTTTCTTAATGGCATCTTTTGGTGGGCAGAAATTTTTGACTGGGATGAAATATGATATATCAATTCCTTTATTAGTAGTACTTTTTGTGCTTTATACAAGAAGGTTTGTCTACTCCTGGGTCATGAGACTGATTTCTTCCAGAGGCTTTACAGCCTGAACATTTAGACTTTGTTCTCAGATCCATCCTGAATTAATTTTTGTGAATGCAATAAAGTGAGTGAAAGATGTAGAGTCAATTCCACATCGTTTGTTAAAAACATTTGATTTTGCCTTTGTATTGTCTCTACATGAAGAGTTTGCTTTTACTCCAAGTGTGAAGAAAGTGGCTGCAGCGTTTTTTATTATTATTTTTTTATTTTTGACAGGCAGAGTGGACAGTGAGAGAGAGAGAGACACAGAGAGAAAGGTCTTCCTTTGCCGTTGGTTCACCCTCCAATGGCCGCCGTGGCCGGCGCGCTGCAGCCGTCGCATCACGCTGATCCGAAGGCAGGAGCCAGGTACTTCTCCTGGTCTCCCATGCGGGTGCAGGGCCCAAGTACCTGGGCCATCCTCCACTGCACTCCTGGGCCATAGCAGAGAGCTGGCCTGGAAGAGGGGCAACCAGGACAGAATCCGGCGCCCTGACTGGGACTAGAACTCGGTGTGCCGGTGCCACTAGGCGGAGGATTAGCCTATTGAGCTGCGGTGCCAGCCAGCTGCAGCATTTTAACTCTTTCTTGAAGCACCTTGCATATTAGTTACTTATGTGCACTTGAATACACACAAGAATCCATATCCACACACACACTCAGAAATGAGACTGTGCCTTGCTTGTATTCTTATCTAGCACTTAGCACGCCATGGATTCTCAGTGAAGGAATGAATTAATTCCAGAAAAATGACTGTTTCCCCCACCCCTTGTTTCGTCTGTGTGTGTACTCGTTTGTCTGTGTTTTGCATGACTCCCACACAGAGCATGACCATTTCCATTTAGAGTTGTTAGGCTCAGATTTACAGGGCTTTTATAATGTGTATGCAGGATTGTATATGTCTTTGACCCATACCGCATAAACACATGCTGGCCCTTGCATGGTTAACTTCGCTTCTATTTATGTTTTCATTTCTACTTGTCATATTTGGAGTCGAGAAGATTAAAAGGCATATGCGGACAGCAGAGAAATGACATCTGGATAGCAGCCCTGTTGCAGCTCTCCCAACGTCCCTCAAAAATGCCCAGAAAGACTCAGAAGCAAGAAAAAAAATACTTACCACAGCCTTGAAAAGTATGATTGTCAGACAGCCTGTTGCCAAGATCCTGGAGTGGTCTCTCCAGGGAACAGCAGTGGGGCGGGAGCAGAGAAAGGTTGTTATGCCTCCTTGAGTTTACTTTTTTACAGAGCTCCCTAGTCCATGCCAGCCAGAAAGATGTGCTCCCCTCCCCCGACTTCCACAAAACTACTTCCTTTTATGGCAGTCAAGCAGTTTCCTAGTCATCCTCCTTTCTTTTGCTTTACATTTTAAATTTTTATTATTTTTTTTATCTTATTTGACAGCCAGAGACACAGAGTCTTCCACCTGCTGGTTCACTCCCCGAATGCCTGCAGTAGTCAGGGGTTACCCAGGCTGAAGTAAGGAGGCAGGAACTCAATCTGGGTCTCTCACATAAGTGGCAGGGACCAAAGTACTTGAGCCATCACCTGATGCCTCCCAGGGTGTTCCTTAGCAGGAAGCTGGAACTGGAAGTGAAGCTGGGACTTGAACCATGAACTCTGATAGGGGATGTGAGCATCCAAACTGCTGTGTTAGACAGCCTCCCCGACCGCCTTCGTCCTTTCTCTGTTTGCCCAAATTCACTCATTCCCCAGACCAACAGAATGAAGAAGGACCTTTTTCCTTTCCTTGGAGCATGGCTAATGCTTCACTGAATCCTGGGAACTGTAGTCCTCTAAGTTCAGCACTCACGTGTGTAGAAGTAAGATTCACGGCAGAAGGACTATGCACTGAGGCTGTGGTTTTATGTGTGTTGAGTCAGCGTCTAAAAGAATCAGACATTGCAGGGTAGGAGGAGATTTGCTCTCAGGAGCACAGAGCTGCACTGGAATCCGGAGTTTGGGTGAAGGCTGCACAGCTACCTGTCCAGCAGTAGGCATCAAGTCCTCGTACAAGTGAAAGCTGAGTGTTGACAATGCCAGTCCCAACCATGTATGGCTGCTAATGCTATGTCTAGAGAGAGCTCACCTTATTAAAATAATTGTGTTGAAAATAAATGATATAAAAGACTACCTAGAATTAATAGGGAAAATGCTGCAGGCCCTGGGAAAAGGAGCATTGATCTTTAAAGTTCGGGGAAAAATAGGACCTTTTAAATATGTCCATTGCAGGAGCCAGATGTTTTTTATTTTTAAATGCATGACATTAAAAATGTCTTTTAAAATTTAAGCCTTTCATAAATCAGGTAATACTTTTTGCCTTGCTTTATGATTGCTTCTGTGTACTTCTTAGTACACACACACACACACACACACACACCCCTATGCACTCACTTTGATAGATAACAGAAGACATATCTTGCTTGTAATTTCAATCCCCAACATCAGCAATTAGCTCAGTTCTTGGCATGTCATAGATCCTCAGTGAATGAATAATAAATGAATTCCAGCTAAAGGCAAAATTTGCTACCTTTTTCCTGTTTAGAATGTGGATGAATTCATTTATCTACCTTCTATATGGCCTTTCAAAAAGCAGAGCTAAGAAACTCAGAAGGTCACAGGGGTAGGCAGAGGAAAAGTGGTGAGAATAGAAACGCAACATGGATAAAATGAGTCCAAAAGCTAAAGACCCAAAAGCAGAATTAAAATTCCTATCAGAGGCAGTAAATAACAGAACCGAACCAGTGGAGGACTGAGTCACTGTTGGAAAGGATATATTTGAAATCTCCTTCAGAATGTAGGAAAAATGGGGGAAAGATATGCAAATGATAGAAGAGAGATTATTATCTAGAGGGCAGAGAATGGAGTTCCAACCTAAAAATTGGAAGTCATTTTTAAGTTAGTAAGAATAATGTGAAAAAAATAATTATAAAGGCAGAAGAACCACATTTTCTGTACTGAAACACAGATTACGGTTGTCACATTCTGGGCAAAAACCAATGACACTGTTTCTTGATTATAGCGATAAAGAAAAATATCTTGCAAATCTCAGCAGACATTGTCTAGTTCACGGCCTGGGACAGTTTTCAGAGCTGCAGTTTCTTCGTTAACGGAGAAGATGGCCAGAGTTGCTGGCTCCCTGCTAGACCTGACTGCCTGTATTTCATCAGTGTTTTGTAGGTGGGAGGGTCTAAGACAGCAATGGCCTATTTTGACATCTTATTTAAGACAGATCAAGAAACAGTGGGTGGACGTACCCCAAACAGGGCCATATCATCCCTTCCATCACATGCTCCAGTATGTTAATTGGGATTCCAGAAATGGTTTAAGCTCCCCGGATGTTCTCCTAGCAACAGCAGGACCTCCCAGGCTCCGGTAGCATTGTCTGCCCATGCTGTTGATGATGCTTGCAGATATCAGCCAAACCCAGCACCAGCCCTCCCAACACGCAGATCCTCTACCCCACAACACCCCCCAACAGATTTTTGGTTCACTCCTTACACTTCTGGTCACCTTTTCCAGAAGATTCTAGGACAATAGCATTTTCTGCCTGAGCTCCCTCTATGTCCTCTGTGCAACCATAACTTTTGACTCCTAGATCCTCTTTCTCAGTCTGGCAACAAGCAGCTTTCTGACAGCTTATTTGGCATTTAAATCAAGACTTGACAGGAAGCACGGGTCTCTTTTTTGGCTTGTTCTCAGAGCCCAACAATTTTATATAATGTCAGCTCCAAATCATTCAGACCACTGCCATGAACAGCAATAGTATGGATTCCATTTTAAAATGGGGCTTGGAGTGGGGATTTAGCCTACAAGTTAAGACATCAGTTAAGATGTGTCCCATATTGGAGTGCCTTGGTTCAATACCCAACTCTGTTCCTGACTCCAGTTTCCTGCTAATACACTCAGGAAGGCAGCAGTGATGGCTCAATTAATTGGGTTACTGCCACCCA
Source organism: Oryctolagus cuniculus (assembly GCF_964237555.1). Taxonomy (NCBI): domain Eukaryota; kingdom Metazoa; phylum Chordata; class Mammalia; order Lagomorpha; family Leporidae; genus Oryctolagus; species Oryctolagus cuniculus. The sequence continues at coordinate 213,463,809 of NC_091432.1, forward strand.
CATGGGAGACTCAGATTAAATTCCCAGCTCTGAGCTTTGTCCCAGCCCTGGCTGTTGTGGGCATTTGGGGAGTGAATTAGTAACTTGGAGCTCTGTCTCTTTGCCTCTTAAATAAGCAGACAATTTTTTTTTATGTTCTACGGATTTCTTTTTTTTTTTTTAACTTTTATTTAATGAATATAAATTTCCAAAGTACGACTTATGGATTACAATGGCTTCCCCCCCATACCGTCCCTCCCACCCACAACCCTCCCCTTTCCCACTCCCTCTCCCCTTCCATTCACATCAAGATTCATTTTCGATTATCTTAATATACAGAAGATCAGCTTAGTATACATTAAGTAAGGATTTCAACAGTTTGCTCCCACACAGAAACATAAAGTGAAAAATAATAGATGATTTTTTTTAAATGATGATGAAATCAGATCAGACCTATTGTCATGTTTAATCCCAGTGAGAGTCAAGTTGGGAATTGATAATTTCTTTTTCTTTCTTTTTTTTTTTTTTTTTACAGAAGATCAGTTTAGTATGCATTAAGTAAAGATTTCAACAGTTTGCACCCCCATAGAAACACAAAGTGAAATATATTGTTTGAGTACTCGTTATAGCATTAAATCTCAATGCACAGCACATTAAGGACAGAGATCCTACATGAGGAGTAAGTGCACAGTGACTCCTGTTGTTGACTTTACCAATTGACACTCCTGTTTATGGCATCAGTAGTCTCCCTATGCTCCAGTCATGAGTTTCCAAGGCTATGGAAGCCTTTTGAGTTCACCGACTCTTATCTTGTTTAGACAAGGTCATAGTCAAAGTGGAGGTTCTCTCCTCCCTTCAATAAGCAGACAATTTTTAAAAGGCAGAGTCCAGTGTGTATTAGTATACCCTCTTATAAATCATACCCTACTCAGCGAATTCCAAATAGAAACACATTTTTAAAAAAAATTCGGTTATTTATTTGAAAGGCAGAGAGTTACAGAGAAGCAGAGGCAGAGATGGTTGGGGGGAAGGGGGGCTTCCATCCTCTGGTTCATTCCCCAAAAGACCACAGTGGCCGAGCTGGGCCAATGCGAAGCCGGGAGCTAGGAGCTTCTTCTAGGTCTCCCATGCGGTGTAGGGGCCCAAGGACTTGGGCCATCTTTTACTGCTTTCCCAGGCCATAGCAAAGAGCTGGCTCGGAAGTGGAGCAGACGGGACTCAAACTGGCACCCATTTGGGATGCTGGCGCTGGAGGAGGTGGTTTCACCTGCTATGCCACAGCACCGGCCCTGAAACACATATTTTTAAAAGTTTAAAAAAGAAATGGGTCTCATAGAGGCATGTTTTGGTGCAGCAGGTTGAACAGCTGCGTGTGGTACTGCCATCCCATTAAGTGCTGGTTCGTGTCCCCGCTGCTCCTCTTCTGATCCAGCTCCCTGCCTAATGTGCCAAGAAAAGAAGTGGAAGATGCTCTAAGTGCTTGGGCCCCTGCACCCACATGGGAACCTCAGACAGAGTTCCAGTCTCCTGGCTTCTGCCTGACCCCAGCCCTGGCTGTTACTGCCATTTGGGGAGTGAAATAGTAGATGGAAGACCTTTCTCTCTCTCCCTCTCTCTCTTTCTATAACTTTGGCTTTCAAACAAATAAATTAAATATTTTTTAGAAAATGGGGCTCATAGTTCATTGTTCTTACTTTCTCTAAGGCTTGACTTCTTGTTGGAGTGAATGCTGCTTCACTTCTCTCTTGCCCTGATTTCTCGAGGCAACTCACATGGCTGTGAGGGTATGTGTGCCTCTACGTGTGTACACCTGTGTGACTGCATGTGTGTGCAGACTTGTGTGCATGTAACTCCAAGAAAGGATACACATGCACTGGGCAGATGATTGTGCACTCACCCTCTCCCGTCTAAGTCCCACCTTGTTGAAAATGTTATTCAGCTGCCAGATTTTTAGCAGCGATAAAAATGAGCAGGAATCCTAAACTCTATGGGCAATAAACACATTTAGGAAAAAAAGGAGCAGACAGTAAAGGCCGCTGGGAAATGTTTCAAAAAAGTCTTTTCCTCATGAGTGCGCAGAGGTGCGGCCGCCAGAACTGCTTGGCTTCTGCACTTGATTTACACAACGGTCTGGGTTGCCGGAGCTGCGACGATGCAGCGTGGCCCTGGGCTTCATAAATTCAGATCACAGAATACAGTTTATTTGTGTTATGACTCCATCCAAAAACGTTGCGGGGAAAGCCAGCTCCCCTCATCCCATTAAAAAGGTATAGTGTGTATTTTTACTAGCCCGCCGAGCTTGGCACTCAGCGGAAACAATATGTGCTTTGTTACTCCATGACTTTGCCAAGAAGTGTGCTGTAATCTTTGCCAGGGCTCTGTTACTCTTTCCCAAAAGGGTTCACAGCCCCGAGGAACTTTGCAGACTGCTTAACAGCCCGCCTGGGCCTGGCCTTATATGGACTTTTCCCTTCTGTGCAAGGGAATGACAACCACTTAGAGTGTCAGCCAGCAGGGAACAGATGACAGCAAAAATCCACCCTGCTCTTAGTGCCAGGAAGTCCTATCTGCCTTGAACTATTGCTCTTTGGGCCCACTTGCTGATAGTGAATTTGGGAATGCCAACAGGTATGCGGGGAAATTGGAATCACTTAGAGAAGCTGGGCAGACAATTCTGTGTTAGATAGAATAGCAGAAAGTCTTCCTCTAACTCTGGTAAGTTAGCTAATAAACACAAAGGCACAAAAGTCTCCCAAATAATTAGAACAAAAGGAAGTCAAATACAAGCTACAAAATTGGAGCTTGATCACAAACTTTAACACTGAATCATTTAATTTAATTCAACCTTTGAGTCAGAATCAACAGAAATCATTTTTATTAGTGATTACTAATTGATAACTATTCAAGTGATCTACCAATATCCTTGCAGTTACGAGAGTCCAGGATGCTATTTCAATAGAAGGAAGCACCAAAAATAACCTCAGGAGGCTGAAGGGAAGAAGGTGTGGATCTGGTGCAGGCACTGTTTTAGGTACTTCAGCGCTAACATCTCATTTTAGCATCAGGCCAACATTTGGAGTAGTTGTTTGCAGATGGCAAAAGCAAAGTTACACAACTAGCTTGTGCTACCCTGGAGTTCAACCCCAGGTAGTCTGGCTCTATGTGGATTTTAACAGACTGGAGGGTGAGGGCAGGGACATGGCAGAAACAGCAGAAAGAAGATGAGCAAAAGCATGGAGAAGGAAGGGAATGCAGTATGTTCACTGGGACTGGAACACATGTAGGAGGGTTGTGAGAAATGGCACCAAAACCATGAGCCATCCCCATATTGGATCTTCAAGGGGGAGGGCCTTAAATGCTGATATGAAAGGACCACAATTTTTATTATAACTACTAATAAAGCCAAAGTTTTTACAGCTTTTTATTGTTGATAGTAGCTGTGAAAGTCTAGCTTTGTTTGTTCCAGCTGGCTAAAAAAGGCCAACATTTGTATTACAAATGGTTGACATCAAGCAGCCTTCATGCCCCCAGTCTGATTTCCAGTTAAAAAGTTTCTGATCTTGGTTCTTTCATTATGAATGCCTTCTTAAATAGAGGCTTTACTCTAGCAATGTTCTTTAAAGATATTTCATTTATAATAAAGGCTAACAAAGTTGGATAATAATGTTTTGATATGCATGAGTAATTTGAAACAAAATCATACAAGATAATAAGATCTGCTCTGTGGCAAGCATGCCCAGTCCCTGTGCTTTTCCTTTCTGAACTTGGAGAATGGGGTTCACTTCCACTTGGGTCTGCAGGTAGTAAGGCCCCTATGTGATGTCAGAATGGGGTGTTGTCTTGGCCTGGTCTGCTTGCCCTAATAAAGTACCACAGACTGGGTGACTTAAGCAGAACCTTATGCTCTCATTCTGGAGGTTGGAAAGCTGAGCTCAAGGTGAACAGACCTGGTTTCTTTTGAGAGCTCTTCCTTAGCTTGAAGATGGCTGTTGTCTCCACATCACCTTCCGTCATTTTGCATGCTTATTGTCTTATCTAGGAAATTCTGAGTTTATGACTTCTTTTTGTTTTGTTCTCCCTTTTTTCTTTATGATTTTTGAACTTATTATTTCTAAGATTGGCTATCAGTGAGGTGCTTTAGTAAGTATAAATGTGTTTTCAGCATATATATATTTTCTAGGAATTGAGAATTTTAAGAAGTTGCAATTTTACAAATTTCATTATAAAGTTTAACTATTAGACAATCATATAGAAATATCTAGAAACATTTTGCTCTTGTCTAGAATTAAATATGTAATCTCTACCCCAAATTGACAGATGTGGACTGAGAGCCAATTCTATGCAAGGGGTGGTACTGAGCACCATTACTAGGATATGGAGATTCAGAGGTGAATAAGTTGTGTTTTCCTCACTCCCACAAATTCAAGGTCATCCTGTTTTCATTGTTGGTTGTTTGGGAGCCTTGAATAATGTCAAAAGTATATACGTTGGAGAGCATGAACCACCCTTGGCCATTCAGAACCAAAACAACTCTGGGCTGCTATACGTCATTGACTTGTCTTTGTTTCCCCAAATAAATATTGTGCCCTTCAACCTGTGTGCATTCAGGAGTGGTGATTTCAGTGTGCCCAATATTGAAAATGCCTGAACTTGAGCTTATAGATAAATCCTTATAGAGTTAGATTTAAGGACAGAAACATAGGTAATGGAAGCTACTTGGAGCATGCCAACTGTTGCCATTAACTTTTTTAAATGTTAGTTAGTAGCTGATTTAAAATATTCTTAAGACATAGAATGGCCCAAAGATGGCATGTCTTGATCATACTTTAATATCTCTGTTCTATAGCATCATTAGATTTTTTTAAGATTATTTTGAGGATCTGAAACAACAAGTTCAATTCACATTTCTTTCTCAATTAAGAGACTCCAGACAGAAGCCAAAGCAAACAGAGTTCCTTTTACCGCATCCCTACCATCAACTGTACAAATTACTCAAGGTGCAATGTTCATGTGAGTCTTTCAAAATATACCTAAATCCAGCCAGGCAATCCTGGATTTTCACAGGTAGTCCTGTTTCATTTGCTTCAAATGTTTTTTGGTCAATACGCCACTCAGAAAATGTCTCCTCTCAGTGAGGAACTGCGGTTGAGTTGGGCATATACAAGGATATCCTCCATGCTGAACCTTCCCTAAATATCCATGGGGGAAAATACCACTTTAATAATAAATTATTCAAATGTGCATTCATTCTTGAACCATTTTAAGGATGTTTACATTGAAACCAGATGCCTGCTCCACAGACAGCCCCCGTTTCTGTTGATTTTACAGCTCCACTGCTCACTTCAGTTTTCTCAGTAGGGTCTTTGTTTCACTCACAAGTAGAAAGAATGTTGCTTTTGTTTGCTTTTCGTTGCCATCAGGGCTGGCCAGCCTCTGCGGGAACTCCGGCCATGCTGTGACTTGGCCGGCATCCCTCTCATTGCACTCCTAAAAGTCACATGTGCACTGGATAGTAAAGTGTTTCTGAAACAACCACGTGCTGGGACTTTTCCTAGCTCCATTTTCCTTGGTGTGTTTGGAATTCCACAGCAAGTAATTCAGGCAATGGTTGGTGCTCCCAAATAGAGAAATTGAGTTAGTTAGGAAAACTCTGGTTATTGAGAAAACTGATGTGAAGATTCTTAGGGAGAAATTCCTAGCGAGGAATACCTGGCCCTTCAAAAATCCCATCTGAACCCCAAACTGTCATTTCTAAGCTAAGCTGAATCTATAGCCAGGAAAAGAGCTGGAAAACCCATTTATCCAAATGTTTGCAGCTATTGGCCTGAAGATGTATGGGGAGAATAGCTATTTCCATGGGTGCCCTTGTTCTTGGGGCTTGACGGTTGAACATGTAGTAGCAAGAACCAGAAAGCAGAACCATCAAAGACTAAGAAAATCAAAAAGGCAAAAAGACAACTAGTCAGACCTTTTCTACTTGTACTTTTATTCAGCCAAGTTGTTTATTTCATTTATAAAAAAAGAACACGTACTGAGCATCTAAAACGTATACATTGCCAGGCTTGTACGAGGTGTTGTGAGTACAGTAGCACATAACTCTTAATGGGAATGACAGAAGAATCCAGAAAGATGCACAACACACAGAAATGCATCAAAGACCAGAGAAAGATAGTTCATGTAGACTAGGTAGAATAAAAGCAGGATGAGAGAAGACTTCAGAAAGGAGGTGGAGTTTGATGTGACCGTTGAGTAGGAATTAGCCAGAATTTCTCAAACTTTCTTGTTTTCTTCTGACAGTTCTGCTCCAGGAGGCCTGGGGTAGAGGCTGAGACAGAACATTTCTACGGAGCTCCCTTGCAGTCTCAATGTGACTTCGAGTAGCAAGGAGCTCAATGATGACTTAGTAAGGGAAGGGGGAAAGAGGAATTAAGGAGAACATTTCAGCAAGAAGGAATAGTATGTTGAAAATCCTGGAAGTGTAGATAGAACACATGGAACATTTGAGAAACTGCAAAAAAAAAAAAATCATGTAGAAGGAATACAAAGTTATGGAAGGGTAGTAGCAAAAGGGTAGCTTGAAGGTAGAAGCAGCACTGGGGTCATTAAGGAAACTGAAGCCAATGCCAGTGATTTGGAGATTTTTTTTTTTTAGGGTAAGAGGAAACCCCTGAAGAGTTTTAAGCCAAGGAATGACCAGAGCTGCTTTATTTTAGAAGGATCTCACTGGCTGTCATGTGACAGATGGACTGGGGACAGTGCCACATTAGAGGCAGGAGGCCAGTGGCAGGGAAATTCTATTAATCCAGTTGAGAAAAGATAAGATCCTGAACCTAAGCAGCAGAAATGGTTCAGATGAGAGATAAGGAAACTAATCTGGACTATTACAAAGATGGAGTCATAAGCACGAGGAGACCAAGGACAGGAGAGACAAGCTTAAGATGTGCCTGTTTACAGACCGTAGTTGAAGTTCACTTGTTCTCCATCTCAATATTGGCATAGCTCTCCAATTTTCCAAGGTAATGACTGTGAGTCAGTTGTCATTTGGAATTTCCAAGAGAAAATATGGGTATGGGAGCCAAGATTTGTATCCATGACTCTTTGATTTAAAGCTCATGTTCATTCTGCAATATTTCATTGCTTCTTATTGGATGTAACTCAAAGCCACAAAGAGAAATTACAAAGTCACCATCCAAATTAGCCATGGAGTTTCTACCACCTAGAACTGAGATCTGAAGGAGAGAGCAATGTTGCTCCCCGTCTTCGTGGAGGAACGACACAGGACCCTGCGCTGTTCTTTTGTCTGCTCGGCCCTCCCCGGGTTTGCTGCTGGTTCTTCCCGGGTTGGCTACCGACCCTTCCACCTCCGTGGAAGGGCGGTTCTCCCTGCCACTTTCCCCACTTCCGCGGGGGAGCGGCACACTGCCGGCGGGCTCTCTCGGGGGCTGCACAGGTGTTCCTTCAGATAGATGTTCCTGGTGCATGGTGTCTCTCTCCTCCTTTATAGTCCTCTTCCACCAATCCCAACTCTGCTACCCACACACCGAGTACGCTGCTCTCCTCCAATCAGGAGCAGGATCAGCTCCTGCAGGTCATCACTCAAGTTGGTGAGAGGCAGCTGCGTAGAAGTTGTTACTCCCTTCTCAGCGCCATATTGTGGGAGAGCAGATGCATAGAATAAGTCTTAATTCCAGTAACAGTCTAGTCCGAGTTGCTCCCCACAGAGCAAGGCTTTAGGATACCAGGTTGACCAGTATACTTTGTGGTTTTTCCAAAATCAGTCCACTTCTTCTCTAACAAATGGGAGAAGGGGAAACAGAGAGTACTTCCTTCCTTGGTGTGTCCAGCAACATATTGCTTTTCCTCCTTCTAAACACATCTTGTAAGAAAGTAGTTGAGAATCTGCCAAGCTGTGCCCTACTATTTGGGGACATTTTGTGTACAAACATGGATTTCTGCTTCTTTGGGCTCTCTGTGAATTAGAGGAGGTATCTGAACTTGATGACCTGGCTGAAGCAAGCCACGTCTACAATTTCTAACTTGTTTCAAAACACTTTGCAAATGTGTGAGTGAGCACTTTTGGGATGCACTTTGGATGTTTTTCTGAATGTAATGGGAAATCTGATCTGTATACCCCAGAGTCATTTACAGTTAACTCACCAAGGCATTTAGAGGTCTTGCCCATTGTTTATCAGTGACAAAAAGGATTAGCTAGGAGTAAGTTATCCAGATAGTGGAGTTCTTAATTTGTTAAAAACTATAGAGTCCTAATTTTAACTTTTTAAAAAAATATAAACATTACTGCTTTTTCTGATTTCAAATATAATATAGTGGAAGTTTTGGGAATAAAACTTCAGAAAAGACTAAAGATAACAAAAATAACAATCATAATTCCACTACCCCTTGTGACCACTATCTGTCGACATCTTAGTGTACATCTTGCCCTATCTTTTGGTTAGGTATGAATACATACTTAACTTCGCAATGATTGATATCCTAGTCTATTGCTTCCTCACTACTATGAAGTTTTCTCTTGATTTTTTTCTTTTTTATTTTTTTTAACTTTTATTTAATGAATATAAATTTCCAAAGTACAGAATATGGATTATAATGGCTTCCCCCCCATAAAGTCCCTCCAACCCACAACCCTCCCCTTATCCACTCCCTCTCCCCTCTTCTTGATTTTTTTTTTCTAATGAAACTTTACTGGAGTATGAACTAGGGGACTCTTGACCTGAGAGATGACACAGAAAGGTATGCAGAGTAGCTTGGACTCTAACTTACCAAATTGAGACTGGTGCTGCTACTTCTTTACGACCACATTAATTAGAAACAGAGCAGAATGACAGTGGAGGTGTTCTCAGATTAAGCCTAGTGTTTTGTCTGCTATGAGTCTTACAGGAGAGCCAGAAGCTGAGAATGGGAAGTAATTTTAGGAATCATCAAGTTCAATCTTTTTTATTTTCTCCATTCTTTCCTTTCATTTTTGGTTAATTGTGATGCGCATACTCAATGTGAGATCTACCCTCTTGACAGATTTTAAGTGGACAATAAAGTCTCATTGACTCTAATCAGAATAATGTACAGCAGATCTTTAGAACTTACTCCTCTTAGATTTACTACCTCCTTCCCATCTGTCTCAGTAGTTTAGGCTGCTGTAACAAATTCCAGAAATGTATTTCTCACAGTTGTGGAGCCTGAGAAGTCTTAGATCAGGGTGCTGTCTCGGAGAGGTTCTGGTGAGAGTCGTCTTCCTAAATGGCAGGTGGTGATCTTTTTTGCTGCGTCCCCACGTGACTGAGAATAGAGAGAGAAAACAAGCTCTCTAGTGTCTCGTCTGATAAAGGTACTGATCCCATAACGAAGGCTCCACCTTCATGACCTAAGTAGCTCTCAATGTTCCCATCTCCAAATACCATCACAGTGGAGATTAGAGTTGAATATATAAATTTGTGAGGGCACAAGCATTCAGTCCATAGGATGGTCTTACTAAATGGAGCCACCATTCTAAGTTGCTTAGGCCCCAAACCTAGGTATCACCCCTGACTCTTGTCTGTCTTCCCCAGTAGCAAGTCTTTCTGTCTCTCCTGACAAGCTGAGTGATCCTTAACACCTGCATCTCTACCATTGGAGTCAGAACCACCATCACCCCTCAAAAACAAATCTAACTGGGTTCTCTTCTTCCTCTCTTATCAAGAGTCTTCATTCCCACATACACAGAAGCCAGGGAGAGCTTTAAAATATAAACCAGGTGATGTCACGTCCCTGTCCATACCTATCCAGTGGTTTCTCATCCAACAAAATCCAAACCATACCTTATCATGATCAACAGTCCTTGTTATAATTGGCCCTGCCAATGTTTCTTCCTTCACTTCCCACCACTCCCCATTCACTTGTGGTGCTATGACCATGGTGACCTTCACTCTTCCTCTGCTCTGTTGAGCCATTGTCATGATTGCTTCTGCCTGGAAGTTCTTTCCCTGAATTTGTACACAGCTCCCCATTTCACCCAATCAGGCCTCTGTACAAATGATGCCTTCTGATTTGAGGACTAGGATGCCTTCTCTGACAACCCTATTGAAAATAGCACCCAGCCTCCAACCCACCCTTCAATGTCCCTCTTACCCTGTTGTACTTTTCTATAAAGCTTTCACAACTAGCTGATATTAACAATTCATTTATTTGCTATGGGTGAGGAGAGCCCCACTAGAATACCAACTTCATGAAGATATCAACACCCTGGAGTAGTCCTTTTGCACAGAGTAATCACTACACAATATGTACTTGCTGATATATGAAAAATGATAGCATAACCTTTTATCATGTAGACAGATCTTGATGAGCATTCAGATTGACTTTGACATTTCACTACAACAGGTGATGCCTTGATGAACTTCCTTATACCTAAATACATGCTTGCTCTCACCTCTATAGAGACAGAATCACCTAAATCAATGGCCATTTGTGTTTATAACACTTTGTATTCCATTTAGAAAACTTGCATTGATTCATAAACATATTCATGTGAACAGGATATGAAGTTGTCCCTCAGATTTTCACAAATGGCAATTGTTATCGCTTAAAATCTTGTCTACTTCAATAATCAAGTTTACATCATGTTTCATGTTTTGCTTTTCATTGAATACTTGTGAAATGAATGTTTCCCTCATGTCAGTTGTCCATAGATATTTATTTTTATGTGAACTGGGCAAAGAATATAAAGATCTCACACTGCACCTCCTTCTTTTATAGCCAATGAATGGTTTAACATATCGTAATCCTGTGTGAAATAAGAGGTTTGGATGCCTGATAACTTGACCACATGAAGGACTTGTTGGTTTGCACCCTCACTGGTGTCTATGGTCACAGAGTCCTTCATGAAAATGTAACGGTGAAGGGAGATGTAAGTTCATGCCAAACAGAGGTTCAAGCTGTACAATTCTAAGGATCTCTGTCACCTAACAAGTTATGTAAATGGTGCCCCTGAGTTTTATAGTTCAGTTTGTGTGGCTGTGTATAGTGATTTTGAAGAGAAAATTCTGTGTTCGCATTATAGTGCAGCCCTCAAGAAAATCAGCAGATTCTTGTGGAGTTTACTAGATATGAGGGATCAACCTCATTATTTGACAGACAAGCATGCCAAGGTCCACAAAGAAGGAAAGAAATTGAGGCTAGCATTGTGATGCAGCAGATTAAGCTGCTGCTCACGACACTGGCATCCCATGTCAGAGTGCTGGTTTGAGTCCTGGCTGCTCTGCTTCCAATCCAGCTTTCTGCTAATGTGCATTGGAAGGCAGCTAAAAATGGTCCAAGAACTTGGATCTCTGCCGCCTATGTAGGAGATGTGAATGAAGTAACTGTTTCCTGGCTTTGGCCCAGATCAGAATGCCTGTTGTACTATTGCAGCCATTTGGGGAACCAGTACATGGAAGATACCTCTCTCTCGCTTGTTCACTCACTTGCTCTCTTTTAAATAAATAAATAAATCTATCTTTGTTAAAAAGGAATGAACTTGTCCATGATCATAAAACTTAGTGGCAGAACAAGGAATAGATCCCAGATTGCTTTCTATTTTCTTGACTTATCAATTTTTTTCATTTAAATATTTTATTTGAATTGATAATATTTCACATGACACAAAATTCAAAAGGCACAAAATATTGCATCCTCACAAAAATGCCCCACCCATCACCTTTCTGATATTCCCCATAACCAAATGCTAAAATTAGTTGCTGACATCTCTTTGCAGAGTGTCCAGATGTGTACAAGCAAAAACTCACACATGCATTCTCCAACCACTCCCTCTCTATCTTTTTTTTTTAATTTATTTGACAGGTAGAGTTACAGACAATGAAAGGGAGAGACAGAGAGAAAGGCCTTCCTTCTGTTGGTTCACTCCCCAAATGACTGCAACAGCTGGTGCTGTGCCAATCCAAAGCCAGGAGCCAGGTGTTTCTTCCTGGTCCTCCATGTGGGTGCAGGGGCCCAAGCACTCGGGCCATCTTCCACTGCCCTCCTGGGCCACAACAGAGAGCTGGACTGGAAGAGGAGCAACCAGGACTTGTATTTTCTGGTGCCACAGGCGGAGGATTAACCAAGTGAGTCACAGCTCCGGCCCCTCTCTATCTTTAACCAAAATGGTAACATACTGGACACTATTATGCATGTTGGCTTTTTGATTTCCAATATATTTTTATTATTGCTCCTTATTCGGGTGTGAAAATCTTTCTCATCTTCTCCTACAGTGGAGGTAGTATTCCATGGTGTGATCTACAACAACTCATTTCACCCTATTGAGGGATATTGATTTGCTGTTATAAACAAAAAATGAATTAGGTGCTCATGTGACCTCTAAGACAAAATTCATGAAAGTGGGGGTACCTGGGTCAAGATCATTATAATAGATATTGCCAAATAGTTCTCCCAAAGGGATATCAGTGATAGCTGATTTTTCTATTCCCTCATTAACATGGTGTTCACTTGGTAAACTTTTGCTGGCCCAATACCTACAAGATGGTAGGAATTCATTTTCCTTTCTCTTATTATGAGTGAATCTAGGCATATTTTCTTGTGTTTCAAGGATACTTGTATTTTTTGCTCTGTTAACTGTGGATTCCTTTCCTTTCCTTCTGTGTTTTTTTTTAAACTGGACTGTTGGCCTTTTTCTTGAAGGGAAGTAAGTTTTTCAATAATTATATTTAAATGAAATATCTTTTCTTATGTGTAAGAGCCACTGTGTTTTCTCTCTTGAACTGTCTGTGTAATTGCCCCCTTCTTTCTTTTGGGTTACTGATCTTCTTCTTCATGACTGGTGGTCATTTCTTTTTTTAAAAAAATAATTAATTAATTTTTAAGGAATAAAAATTTCAAATGTACAACTTTAGGAATATGGTTATTCTTCCCACCATAACTGCCCTCCCACCCATACTCCCACCCAAATCCTCCTACCTCTCCTCTTCCTAGTCCCTTTGTCCATTAAGATTCATTTTCAATTAACTTTGTACACAGAAGACCAACTCTATACTAAGTAAAGATTTCAACAATTTGCACACACACACCAAAAAACAAAACAAACTGAGAACAAGTATCACAGTAAGCTCTCATAATACAACTCATTGAGGACAGAGGTCCTGCATGGGGAGTTAGTGCACAGTGACTCTTGTTGTTCATTTAACAATTAACACTCTTATGTATGATGTCAGTGACCATTCGAGGCTCTTGACATGAGCTGCCTAGGTTATGAAAGCCTTTTGAATCCACAAACTCTGTCAGTATTTAGACAAGGCCATAAGCAAAGTGGAAGTTCTCTCCTCCCTTTAGAGAAAAGTACATCCTTCTTTGATAGCCACTTCTTTCTGCTGGGGTTTCACTCACGGAGATGCTTCATGTAGACTAATTTTTTTTTTTACCACAGTATCTTGGATTTCCATGCCTGAAATGCTCTCACAGGCTTTTCAGTCATACCAGTAAGCCTTAAGGGCTGATTTTGAGGTCAGAGTGTTGCTATGTCTGCTGTGTGGACTGCTTCCCATGTTGGAACATTCTCTCCTTTTTAATTCTACCTACTATAATTACCCCACACTTGATCCTATTTATATGGTCATTTTAACACTTGATTCTATCTATATGTTCACTTTAACACTTAATATGATCATTTTAACACTTAAGATGACATTTTTTTCACCCAGCTTAATGGGATTTGGGGTCCCATGGCAAGTTTTTAAACTGTACCCTTAGAAGTTAGTCCTTAGGAATATATGCAGAACCATACAGCTTTACAGCTATAAACTTCCTCCTCCCTCTCTTATTCCCACTCATATTTCTTACTGAGATCCATCCTCAATTGACTTTATATACATGTGATTAACTCTGTGTTAAGTAAAGAGTTCAGCAAGTAGTATAACCCAGGTTTTTGGACTCCCATTCCCAAACTTGCACACTTAGGTGTGCTGTAGCCTTCAGTGACATCCTCTATTTCATAGGATGGAAACATAATTTTAAAAGCAATTCTATTTCCTAAGTACTACAAAGCACAGCCTCAAAGCTGTGATGATTTGTTTAAGGAGCACATTAAAATAACATACATCAACGAATCTCTGGTAAATACATCACTCTATAGGAACTTTGGGAATTAGAAAAATGATCAAGCCTGTAACAGATTTTTCAAGAAATTTATAAAGAGGTGTTCTATTCATGGCTGGTGGGGAAGCAAAAGAAGAAGTCTAAATAGTGATTAGTTGTCTTCCTTCATGTCTGATTTCAATGCAGCCTTCTCCATCAGATATTTCTTAGTTTCGCTGGATGGATGTTTTTCTTTTGCCTCTGAATTCCCAGAGAACCTTGCACCTCTCTTAGGAGACGGATTGTCATGTCTACCTTTTATTACAGTTAGTTACACACATAAGCATATTCCCAGGAGCACTGCTAGTTTCCTGTACTGATCACAGATTTTTCCTAAAGGAAACGTGGAAGGTCCCAAATCACAGTATTCTTTAAGTATGATTTACTGAGGTATAATTTACTTACAGTAAAATTCATCCATGAGTTCTGACAGATGAATCCAGGTGTGTGATCGCCTCTAAAATCAAGATAGAGAATATTTCCAGCACCACAAAGCGTTCTCCTGGGCCTTTTGTTGTCAGTCGCCTCTCTATGCCTTTAGCCTCTAACAATGACTGACCTTATTTCTGTTCCTATGGCTTTGCCTTTTCCAGAATGTCATGGAAAGGAGTCACGCATGCTGTAGCTTTTTGTGCTTAGTCGTTTTTGCTCTAAGCCTCAGTACTTTGCAATTACACCCAGGGAAAATAACTTACTCATGCCTTTGTGAAATTCAGGCTAAGGAGACTTGCTCACCAGAATCATGCCTGTGGTGAGACAGTGGTCGCAAGGAAGGAGCAAAGAGGAAAGAGGAAAACAGAGATTGAGACAGAAGAAAGGTTTAATATTTATTGTTCTGCTCTTTCCTCTTTGTCGCTCCCCCTCTTCATGGAGGAACGACACTAAGCCCTGCCTAGGCTTCATATCCGAGTCACGGCACCAGTATGTCGCTCCCCCTCTTCGTGGAGGAACGACACAGGACCCTGCGCTGTTCTTTTGTCTGCTCGGCCCTCCCCGGGTTTGCTGCTGGTTTTTCCCGGGTTGGCTACTATCCCTTCCACCTCCGTGGAAGGGCAGCTCCCCCTGGCCACATTCCCCACTTCTGCAGGGGAGTGGCACACCGCCGGCCGGCTCTCTCGGGGGCTGCACAGGTGTTCCCCTTAGGTGTTCCTTGTGCATGCCGTCTCTCTCCTCCTTTATAGTCCTCCTCCGCCAATCCTAACTCGGCTGCCCACACGCCGAGTACGCTGCTCTCCTCCAATCAGGAGCAAGTCCTACAGTTTATTGGCTGAACTGGAGGCAGCTGTGTAGAAGCTGTTTTCTTCTCTCCCAGCGCCTTATTGTGGGAGAGCAGATGCATAGAATAAGTCTTAATTCCAGTAACTTAGTCTAGTCCGAGCTGCTCCCCACACTCTTTAGAAACTGACAGTGTGTACAAAGCACTTCCAATGTGTTCCGCATGTTTTGTAACCCTACAGATTGGTATCATCCCTATCGTATAAGTAGGGTAGGGTTTGTCCCCTACCAGAATGGTAGTAAGTAGGTACCAGGATTGAATTGAGCTCCGACTTGAGGGACTTTGTCCTGTGGACTTCTTAAGTTTCCTTCGTCTCCAAAGTCCAATACGGGAGCATTAAGCAGATGACCTGTGAGCTCCTGAAGGTCTCATCGGTAGAAACCCGAAGGATAGCACTGGGCCCACTCGCCCAGGTGCTCATTAGGTTCTGTTCCGTGAACTAACCAAGAGGCCTCCCTCCTTTTGATGCTTCTAATGCAAATGCACTTAATTTTCTTTCCCTGTAACTCACCTGGGAGTTGTTACACTGTCACATTTTTCTCATTTTTCAAAATTTCCATTTTTTGCTTGAAGTAAAACATAAATTATCTCTCGAGCCCTGTGTTTTGGGATGGGGCACATTATCTTGACACATGCATTGGAGGAGTGTGAATGAGTTCCACCCATCGCCTTTTGTATTGGCTGTCATTTGAATGAAGACTGTGGTTTATATTCATTTAAGACGCCTCCAGGGGCTATGTTCAGTTAATCATTTCGTATTATGTTCTTTATCTAGACCACAAGGAATAACGCTCAGCATTAAGTAAAATGAACTTAAGATGAATACCTGGGAACAATTCTAATAAATATTTTATGACTTGGATCTATTTGATGTAAAATAGGCTAAGTATAAGATAGTATTGAAGTGAAAGGAAAGCCTAATCTTACAGCATTTTTTAAGATGCTGACAAATCAATAGAGTTGTGTGGCAAATTTCTTCCCAAATAATTTTTGTTGTTTTTCTAAAAACAACCTGAATATTTTCAAGTAGGTAAATATGTCAGGAATGATGACAGTATCGATCATTTTGTGGAATTTTCCAAGTGATATCTATAATGAAAAAATGCTATTCTGGCATGTAAACCTATGTATTACATGAAAAGTTTCTAAAATATTTCAGGCCTCTGGGAGGTTTTTGAGCCTCTGAATCTCCCATTTTCCCTTTATGTAATTCCATCTCTTTTGGCAAGGAGCTTTTACCAGGGAAGGACAATGGCAACTGGTTATAGGTTTAAGTTTTTTTTTCTTTTTTCTTTTTATATTTTATTTTATTTAATGAACATAAATTTCCAAAGTACAGCTTATGGATTTTTTTTTTTTTTTTGACAGGCAGAGTGGACAGTGAGAGAGAGACAGAGAGAGAAAGGTCTTCCTTTTGCCGTTGGTTCACCCTCCAATGGCCGCCGCTGCAGCCGGCGCACCGCGCTGATCCTGGCAGGAGCCAGGAGCCAGGTGCTTTTCCTGGTCTCCCATGGGGTGCAGGGCCCAAGCACCTGGGCCATCCTCCACTGCACTCCCTGGCCATAGCAGAGAGCTGGCCTGGAAGAGGGGCAACCGGGACAGAATCCGGCGCCCCGACCGGGACTAGAACCCGGTGTGCCGGCGCCGCAAGGTGGAGGATTAGCCTATTGAGCCACGGCGCCGGCTACTTATGGATTTTTTTTTAATTTTCTTTTTTTTAACTTTTATTTAATGAATATAAATTTCCAAAGTACAGAATATTGATTACAATGGCTTCCCTCCCATAACGTCCCTCCAACCCGCAACCCTCCCCTTATCCACTCCCTCTCCCCTTCCATTCACATCAAGATTCATTTTCGATTCTCTTTATATGCAGAAGATCAGTTTAGCATACATTGAGTAAAGATTTCAACAGTTTGCTCCCACACAGAAACATAAAGTGAAAAATACTGTTTGAGTACTAGTTATAGCATTAAATCTCAATGTACATCACAGTAAGGACAAAGATCCTACATGAGGAGTAAGTGCACAGTGACTCCTGTTGTTGACTTAACAAACTGACACTCTTGTTTATGGCATCAGTAATTACCCTAGGCTCTTGTCATGAGTTGCCAAGGCTATGGAAGCCCCCTGAGTTCACTGACTGATCATTTTTAGACAAGGCCATGGTCAAAGTGGAAGTTCTCTCCTCCCTTCAGAGAAAGGTACCTCCTTCTTTGATGACCCATTCTTTCCACTGGGATCTCACTCACGGAGATCTTTCATTTAGGTTTTTTTTTCCCCCAGAGTGTCTTGGCTTTCCATGCCTGAAATACTCTCATGGGCATTTCAGCCGGATCCGCATGCCTTAAGGGCTGATTATGAGGCCAGAGTGCTGTTAGGACATTTGCCATTCTATGGGTCTGCTGTGTATCCACTTCCCATGTTGGATCATTCTCTCCCTTTTTGATTCAAATTTTAACTGAAAAGTGATCCCTGTTAGGAATTTGGAAAACATTATGTTGAGTGAAATAAGCCAATCCCAAAGGGACAAATACCACTTGTTCTCCTTGATAGGTGACAACTAACTGAGCACCAAAAAGTTTTTTTTTTATATTAAAAAAATTTGATATCCTGCTTAATAGTCTAGAGATTTGTAATGAAATTCATGCAGAGTATTTTTTAAAATCATTTTAAATGCTAGATGTATGGGATCACGCTAACAGTCACTGTTCAATGAACTGATTGGTTGTGCTCCATAGCAGTTCTGATGTGCCAGACCCATGGAGTGGTCTTGGCATAGTTGTGCACGCATCTGTGTGGCTGTGATAGAGCAGACTCTCAGCATCATCACTGGAATCCAGGCCAAAGGCACTCATCCACTATAGCCAGTAAAAGCCCTACATTATTATAAATTATTATAAAAAATCAAATTATTGTTTTTGGTTACTTGCTTTGAGCTGAGAGCATGGTGGATTTCCAAAAGGGAAATTAGAGAACAACTTTTTGCCTTAGAAGAAGACACATTTTTCTACCAGCTTTTCACTTGGCTGCTACTCATGCTAATCATACTGAGGAATGGGGACAGGGACTAGAAAAGGCCAGGGATGCTGAGGGCTGAAATCAGAGTAAACATTAAGGTTTGAGAGTCAGGACGATTTGAGTACCAGGGAGAAAGAATGCAACTAGAACTGGCCACAGGCTTAGAGCCAGGCACTTGCCTAAGCAGACAGAGAAGCCAACAGAGAAAAGAGTACAGTTTTACCAGTGTCCAGGGAGTCAACAAGGGCAGGGCCACTTCAAGGACTTATGTGCAGAGAGCACTGGAGGACTCCAGGAAGAACAGGTGCAGAGAGCTGGACCTCCAGGAGGTCCATGTGGCATGAAATACAGAGGTGTGAAACCCAGAGGAAAAAGCACCACAAAACCTGAGATTCAGAAGGTTCAACTCCTCCTGCCCAACCTCCAGGTGCCCCATTTATTGCCAGGTCCTATCACCCCCCCCCCACGCCCCCGCCCCCTCTCCACTCAGATCTGCCTTTTTCTTCTTTATCCAAAGGTAAACCATGGAGCTGAGACCACAGGCTCAACTCCCAGATTTCCAGTGTGTAAACCTCCACTCTGTCACCTACTTGTTTTGAGACTTAGGTTAATTGCTCCCTGGGTCTCAGTTTCCTCATCTGAAAAATGTGACTGATAATGCTTGTACCTATGTTATGACTCACTGGGAGTCCTAAATGAAATAACCCTGTGAATCACTCACAGGGGAGCTGACATTAAGCAAGGACTCTGTTGGTGGCTGTATTAGATTCCTAGGGCTGCCATATAAATTACCACAGAGCAAATGACTGAAAATAGCAGTTTTTATCCCAGAAGTTACAGGTCTGAAAGCAAGGCGTCAGCAGATTCTGGCATCTCTGAGGGTGAATCTGTTCTGTGCCCGTCTCCCACCTCTGTTAGCTGCTGGAATCCTTGGCATTCCTTGGCTTATGGAAGCATCTCTCCAGTCCCCTTTGTCTCCCTGTGGCCTTTACCTCTGGGTCTGTATGTCTTAAATCTCTCCTCTTGTGAAGACATCAGCCACGGGTACTGGCTTTAGGACTTGGGCTTATCTTTTGGAGGCCACTGTTCAGCCTGTTTGTTATCATTATGATGTTCAATTCAAGGTTTTATCATGTCTTGATTATACCATTAAAATAGTGTCTCTGTCTACAGTCTTCACATATGGTAACCTGTCGCTCCCCCTCTTCGTGGAGGAACGACACTAAGCCCTGCCTAGGCTTCATATCCGAGTCACGGCACCAGTATGTCGCTCCCCCTCTTCGTGGAGGAACGACACAGGACCCTGCGCTGTTCTTTCGTCTGCTCGGCCCTCCCCGGGTTTGCTGCTGGTTCTTCCCGGGTTGGCTACTATCCCTTCCACCTCCGTGGAAGGGCGGTTCCCCCTGGCCACATTCCCCACTTCCGCAGGGGAGCGGCACACCGCCGGCAGGCTCTCTCGGGGGCTGCACAGGTGTTCCCTTAGATGTTCCCCTTAGATGTTCCTGGTGCATGCCGTCTCTCTCCTCCTTTATAGTCCTCCTCCGCCAATCCTAACTCGGCTGCCCACACGCCGAGTACGCTGCTCTCCTCCAATCAGGAGCAAGTCCTACAGTTTATTGGCTGAACTGGAGGCAGCTGTGTAAAAGCTGTTTTCTCCTCTCCCAGCGCCATATTGTGGGAGAGCAGATGCATAGAACAAGTCTTAATTCCAGTAACTTAGTCCAGTCCGAGCTGCTCCCCACAGTAACCCATTGTCAATGAAGCAGCCCCAGTAAGCTTCCAAAAATTTCTCCTGCTTACATCTTTCTCCCCACCCCCATCAGCTATAGGAGGATATCTGATGTGTTGAATGAGGCTTTGACATGGAGCCTGCCTAATCTCCCCCATGTCATTTCCTGGACACTCTATCTGCCTTTCCAAAGCAGGATGGCTTCCAGTGCCCCCCCACACACACTGAGTTTTATCCCTCCTGGCCTTTGCATCACTTGCTTTCTGCTCACTGGGGGTGGTGGGGGTGGTGTTTCCAAAATGTAGATTCTGATTCAGTAGCCCTAGGGTGAGCCAAGAATCTGCTTTTTAAACAAGCTCCAGATGATGTCCAGGCTGCGGTCCACAGACTAACTATGTGGTTAGGGGAATCCAACAACGCACAACCTGACCAGGGGCTTGGTGTCAACACAGTGTCCAATTGTGACCATGCATTGTGGTTCCTAGTAACACCAAGCCAGACCCATTTCTACTCTTTTCCTACCTGGGGTCTATGTATCCTTTGAGATTAAGTTCTCCTTACTTAACATAGAATTAGTCATAGATAAATTAAGTTAATTGAAAATAGATCCCAGTTAAAAACAAGAGTGGGAAAGAGAGGGAGGTGCTGTGCAGATCGACACACCTAATTCACCTAAGAGTGAAGCTAAAAACTTGCCATGGGACTCCAAAGCCCATTTAGCTGGGTGGCACTAATCCCATCTTATGTGATAAAGTGATCATATTAAGTATGGAATTGACCATATAGATAGGACCATAAGTCAAAATGATCACATAAATAAGACCAAGTGCCTGGTAATAATAATAGATAGAATTACAAAGGAGAAGGAGAGAAAGTTCCAACATGGGAAGCAGGATCCACAGCAGACTCTGAGAATGACAAACGCACTAAACAGCACTCTGACCTCAGAATCAGTCCCTAAGGCATTTGGATCTGACTGAAAATCCCATGAAAGCATTTCAGGCATGGAAAGCCAAGACATTGTGGCAAAAAATGTTTCTGAATTAAAGATCTCTGTGATTGAGACCCCAGTGGAAAGAAGGGACCATCAAAGAAGGATGTACTTTTCTCTGAAGGGAGGAGAGAACTTCCACTCTGCGTATGGTCCTGTCTAAAAGCCAATGGAGTCTGTGGACTCAAAAGGCTTCCCTTGCCTTGGCAGCTCATGTCAAGAGCCCCAGGTGATCACTGACGTCATAAATAAGAGTGTCAGTTGTTAAATCAACAACAGGAGTCACTGTGCACTTGTTCCCCATGTTGGACCTCTGTCCCTAATGAGGTATACTATGAGAATCAACGGTAAAACTTGTCTTCAAACTGTACTTTACACTTTGTGTGTCTGTGTGGGTGAGAATAGCTGAAATCTCTACTTAGTATAGGTCTTTTGTATATAAAGTCAATTAAAAATGAATCTTAATGGAAAATAGAATGGGAGAGGGAGAGAGATGTGGAATGGGAGTGAGGGCGGGAATGGGGGGAAGAAACACTGTATCTCTAAAAGCTATCCATATGAAATTTGTATTCATTAAATAAAAACCTTCAAAAAAGAGAGAGAGATTAAGTTATTACTTCATCTCTTCTGAGACATCTCTCTGGATCTTCCTTGGCCATTTCACCAGATACCAGGCTTCTTCCTCCTGAGCCCTACAGCATCTTGAACCCATCCCAGTCACTGGAGTATATACACTGCTCTGTGAAGTCTGCCAGTGTTTCTACTTTTCCTTTAGGGCTGCACCCTGTTCACTCCACATTCCCAATGCCAGTGCAGAAGTGGAAGGTGTTGAAGGAGTGAGTGGATGAATGGATGGAAGTGAAGGTGGCTTGGTGGATGGATTGATGAATAATAACTAGGAAAAAAAAGTAAACTCTGAGTCAGTGACCATGTGGAACCACAAGGTGGAAACTGGACTAAAGCTGGGCCCATCTGTGGTTAGAAGAGCTGGCCAGTTATTAGCGAGGAGGGAATGTGGCTACTCTGGGTTCATATTTGTGAAGTGTAATTTATGAGCAGCTGTGTGTATATCTAAAAATCCTATATTTGATGCCCAAAGTGACTGCTGAACAAACTCATTATAGCTCCCCAGAGTACTCTTCTCAATTTCCAAAGTTCTAAATGAAAGAAGCCTCCCATTTGGAGTGGATAAAATATGACTCTCGCTCTTAACACTTTTATATGAATGGGATTCACTCGGTGCTGAATTTTAAAATACTAGAGATTCTGATGAAACCCATCTGGGGCAGGCTTACTAATGCATGGAGAGGGTTAACACTGCAACCCCGGCTCAGCCACATCTGCATGGTGCGACCTTCGTTTCTTAATCCTTCGTGTCTGAAGTGGAGAAAATAATTGTGCCTCTTCCTAGGACTGTGGGGTAGTGCTAGGAGAGTTTGACACATGTCAGTGTGCCATAGCATTGCCTGTAGCCTTCGCCATAATCACTGTCTTCCTCATCAATGAGATCTCGGGTTCTAAATCTGGTCGTGTGATAAAAATAACCTGGGAGATTTAAGGACAGATCCTTGTATGATCGATATGGAGTAGGTCTCAGACAAGGGTGTAGCTTTAAAAATCATCCATATGCAAAGGTCTGGTGTGCAGTCAGTGGAGTTCTGGTAACCCCCAGATCACCTTCTCTACTGAATGTGCACAGGAGTCACTGTGGGGGGGCGGGGGGGTGGCAGGGAAGGTTATCAGAATGTAGATTCTGATTCAGTAGCCCTAGGGTGGGCCAAGAATCTGCATTTTAAACAAGCTTTGGATGATGTCTAGGCTGCTGGCCACAGACGAACTATGTGGTTAGGGATAATCCAGTGTGAGAGGAAACCTCCCAGGCCCCAAAGACACAACGTACAACCTGACCAGGGGCTTGGTGGTAACACGGTGACCATTTGGGACCATGCATTGTGGTTTCTAGTGACACCAAGCGTGACCCACTCTGACTGCCACATTCCGTCCAGAAGCTTCCCCAGCCTGTCACAAAATGGTCAAGCCCTGAGAGGAGAGGCAGGCAGGCTCAGTCTGACTTCTCTGATAAGAGTTGGGAAGTGCACATAGTTGCCATCCCGGGAGTGTGCTCAGAAAGCATTCAAGGAAATGCTACACACTCAGCACTTAGCTCCCCAGAGTGTGAAGCTGAGGGTCATCGTTTGGCTCATGAAAGGACCATTTGTGTGTGTGTGTCAAAACTGCCAAGTCAATGTCCTGTCCGATGGGAATAGTAATGCCACCTCTGTTTGGGGTACAGATAATTTGAGTGTTCTCTAAACACCATTAAATGCCGAAGCCCCTAGCTCTCGCTTTGGTCCGGGTGTAGTAACACAGAGGTCTACAACCAAACTGGGGAAGGAAGGGCCACAAGATAACATGAGAGTCTGCTAAGGGGGCCTGAGGTTTTCATGGTTGGGGGAAAGAGCTGCATCTTCTGCAAGCTCTCTGTGACTTTCCCAGAGCAGCCTTCCATCCCCTCTGAGCAGAGGCCCTCACTACCTGGGTGTACAAATGGAATTCACAGCTTCATGAAGTTGCCTGTAAGGCAAAGACATGACACTGGTTTCTGTGTGGATTTCTTGTCAACTCCATCATCCTTCTGCTGCATGTCAATAACATGGAAATAGTTATTTACATAGCTGATTACAAAATCTCTGCCTCTTACATGGCAAACCTGACCCTTCGGTTTTTATTTCAGACTTTAGATTCCAAAAGACCTAGACACAACACTGTTTTTCTTTTTAGAATATGGGCATCGTTTATGCCCAACACCAGAAAAACAAAAGGCAACATATACTTTTGCATGAGGCAAATGAGGCAGCTGATTCCCCAGCACAAGAGAACCTGACTGGTTCAATGCATGGGCCTTATACACCTGCCAGGTTGGATGAAGGGAAGGAGGGAGGGACAAAGGGGAGGCGAGAAAAAGGAAGGGCAAGAAGAAGGATAAATAAAGAAGGAAAAGGAAGAAAAGAATGATGGGAGAAGTCAGCTCCCTTGACTGTCCTCTTTATGGTTGTTATTGGAAGCCTGTCCCTGAGAGAGAAGGATGTGCCAAGTATTTCAAAAGGAAAGGAATCTCTTCTGCTTCTTTCAAATGCATGTTTAGCATTTTACGATATAGCTACCTGTTCCCAAGCTATCAGTAGTCCCACACAAGCTTCTACTTCCAAATGACAAGTCTATTGCTTAAGATGATTAAATCTGCTACTGTGTGACCGGAAGCTCTCTGCGCCTCAGTTTCCTCTCCTGTAAAGTAGGAACAGCAATAGTGCTACCCTCAGGGGACTGTTAGGAAGATTTCATTGGTTAATATTTATAAAGTACTTTGAATGGATTCAAGGGCACGGAAGCACCATGTAAGGGCTTATTAAATACAAAAAAATACACTTAAGTTCAAACTAGTCTACCCGAGCCTCAGTTTAAACCTTCATTGACTTTTGAAAGAAATTTGAAACTTCCAGGTTTTCACTTGAGTTGGTTTGTTTCCTGCCTTATGATAACTCACAAAAACACTAGTTTGTACTCTGATTAAAGTGGCGAAAGTGTCTCTTGACCCATTTCTTCCCCACGGATAGTCATATTCTCATCAAATAAATGTCTTCTCTGCAGGCTGGTGCTGTATTCCATTTTACATATTTTAAAATAATGGGATTGTCAAATTTAGGATTTTATTTGCGCAGAAGGCAAGTGTAAAATCTCGAGGCTGCTCCACAGTGCATAGATGCTGAGGTTTGCAATGTGACACCCATTTGGCACTCACCTCATTAGGTCACCACCTTGGAAAGGCTGCTGCCCCTTAGCAATGAAAAGCCGCTCCATTTGTTTTGGCTTGAGCCAGCCTAACAGTGTCTTTAATTCAGCAACAGACTGTTTTCCTTGGAAGCTAGAGAATCCAATGGTTTTGGATCAAGTGTGGATTTTGCCTGGAAGTTCCACACTGGAAGTAACATGACTTCACCCAACAGTGGTTGGGAGAGGAAGCCAGGAAGGCCTCTGGAAAGTGGATTTTGAATATTGGAGGGTATTCATAATGGTTGCTGATGGGACAGGACCTAACTCTGTTGGAGGCTGCTGTGAACAAACTATTTTACTGTTGTTTCAATACCATGCTGGGAATTAGTTGAATGAGCTTGAAATGTGGGGTCCTGATAACTGTTTTTATTTTTCTTTTGTTTCCACCTGGTGTAGAAAGAAGTTTCAAGCTATTATGGGAGGCAAGAGTGGATGGAAAGGTATCTACTCTATGCAGACTCAAGGCAGGTACCTGGGGACAATGAGTGGAGGTGCCCCTAGCTGGTGGCCAGATGAGCTTTAGTTGGGAGAAAGATGAGCTTTAGTTGGGAGAAAGATGAGCTTTAGTTGGGAGAAAGATGGTGTAGGGAGCCCCAGCCCAGGGAGGAGATTCAGGTTCTTATGCCTTTCCTCTGCCAGCAGCCCTGGATAGGATCCAAAGCAAGGCAGCTCTGAGATTACGGAGACCAGGCAGATCAGGCAGCCATTGGTTGGCTAAATCTGGGGGCTACAGGCCTGAGAAACACTTCCAGGGCTCTTGCATTCATAACCAAGGTGACCTTCCAGCTCTTAGAGAGAGATCCCCCTCTCTTGTCTCTCTTAGTTTCTGAAAGCCCAGAAATTGTACACAGAATGCTGTGTGGGGTGTGCATGCCTCTGAGAAAGAGTCCATGGTCTTACCAGATTCTCCAAAGGATTCTGTGACGACCCTCCCCTAAAGCTTAGGATCAGTGCCTGGACAGTAGCAAAAATCACCCAGTAGAACATTTTACACTTTTGTCTCCTTCAATCTCTCATGATAAATGCGGCATTTAGCATACCCTAAATGTTACAGAAAGGTTTGTACAGCATCAAAAGACCTTGGATTATGAACTCTACCAGTAAGAAGCAGCAACCATGTTTGCAAGTCAGGAGCATCTGTGAGCAAATGCCGGTCTAGGCTGAAGGGCTACACTGGGTAGACCTGGGCACACGTGGTCCTGGCTGTGCAAGCCACTCAGGAGCTTTGACTGGAACACAGGCGCACCTATGTAGAAATACATCCAGAGTGATACAGACACCAATCAATAAATAAGGTGATGCTCATAATTATGACAGAATGCACTAAGCACCTGCTATATGCCAGAAGCATTGGATATACTATTTCATTTGATTGTCACAATAATCCCATGAAATAGATACTATTATCTTTCCCATTTTATGGGGAGAGTTACTTAAACTCTTAGACATCAAGTAAATTTCTCAAGGTCATTAAGAGGTAGAACTGGCATGCATGCTCAGCTTTATTCAGCACACTTCATCCCAGCTTAAGTAGCTTCATTTTGTGCAAACAATCATCATGGTGGCCTGGGGGGCACCAAAGAATCTGACAAATCGAGCCATCAACTTTCAAGTCTCAGGCTATGTTAGGAATTGAGAGGGATAACCACTTTTCCTTCTCGAAGGGACTGACAGGCATACCCTGAGGGGGTGGGATTTCTGGAACTCTGTGAAGTTAACAAGAGGAGACTTGGAAAGTTAGAAGAGGGAGGGGGAGACTGCATTCCAGGCATAGCTCATGGTATGAGAAAGCACCAAATTTGGAATGGGACAAACAGATGAAGAAGGTGTCAAGTTCTCTAGGGAGGAGTAGAGGGTGCTGGAGGCCAAATACAGGGAAAAATCTCTGACAGGATGCTGTGGTGACTTAGCTGAGCCTAAAACAAAGAAGCAGCATCCTTGAGCCTTAGAGACTTCTCTCCCGCTCATTCCAACAAGGGGAAGATCCATGCAGCGAAAGGGATGAAGTCTCTGCGTCCTAACAGCAGCATCATCACAATCTTAAGGAGTTGGGGTACCAAGAACTCAACCAACCCCCCAACTAGTAGAAAACAACAACCTCCCTCTTCTTCACCTTCCTCCCAAAATAAATTCCCCCTAACAGCCGCTGTGGTACCCCAACAGAGAGCAAGCTCAACTTTGCCCCAGAAGTAGGCCTGCCAGCTTCCCCTCTTCCTCTCTCCCTGGGGACTGATGCTATTTTCACTGGGGAGGCCTGGAGAACTGTCCAAGCATCCATTGCCTGAAAGGTTGGGACAGATTGGGGAGCTCATGGGAACTAGGGGACTGCCCTCTCTGTACACGTGAAGAAGTCTTGCTCATGCCCACTCTCTTCTCAGAGGGGACAGGCATAGGTGCTATGGCGACAACACCTTTCTGGGACGAGCCAGCCCAGGACCCAGGCCCAGAGCCTCTGGAGGAGCTCCCTTCCCTGTGCCAGCCTTCTTCCAGGACCTCCTCCATGCTCTGGCTCCCAGTCAGCCAGCTGCCTTTGTGTCTATGCTTTTTCCAGCACCACCTCCCCAAGTATGCCTTTCCCTCTAGTGGGATAAATTTAGCTCTGAATGAATGCAGAAAGGAGAACACATTAAAGTAAACACAGACCAAATAGCATTCAAATTCGGTTTGGCACTCACACAATCAACACAGAAGATCCAAGTTTTTCTGTGTCTCTCTCTCCAGCTGATTTGGGTTTCTTCTGTCTCATCTTGAGGCTGCTACACCCTTTCCTGCATTTATTTTATTAAATATGTAGTTCAGAAGGTGGGGCTGTTTGCAGCAGAAATCCTCTGAATGACTGAGGCATATTGAGGAGTCCAAGAGAGCCGAAGGTGGCGTTGGTTTGATTCTCTTGGAAACTCATCTGAAATTTGGAAGCATCGTGTATGGTAGGTATTAGTGCAGTCTTTGTATAGTGTATATGAGTACAGAGCCCTCTTGTGTAGTGTGTACTGATACAGAAGCACCTTATATAGTATGTACTAGGACAATCTTTTCTGGGCTGAGCCTGTGGCTGGTATAGAATGTCTTTCACTCCTACAAGTATTTCCCCACTGACTAGTCAGCGTATCCCTCAGTCCCTAACTCTAAAGTTTTTTTTTTCTTTCATCATAGTTCTTCACACTTAGAGTTCTCAAAGCACTTTCTTCTTTATGAGCTCTGTGAATTCTCAGGAGTCTTGCTTGGGTCCCCTGTTTCTTGTTTACAAATAGGACACCAATTCCCTCTTTAGAAATAGAAATTTCAGCACAGAGCAGTATGTGACTCATATGAGGTTACACAATAAGTGGCCAAGTCAGGATTAGGACCTAGGATTGAGATGTTGTCCTATGTTCTTTCCACTCTGCCTTGAGATGCTTTGGGGAAAGGCCATCTTGTCCAGGAGGCCCCAAATGGAAGAGTTCAACACAAGTTAGGAGCAACTTCTGAGACTGGCTCAGGGAGGCGGGACATGAGCTGGATCGCTTTTGCTGTGTATAGAGGGGAGGGGAGGTGGGACATGCAGGGCTGAGATCTCCATCATCCCTGAGGGCATCAGGAGGGCACAGCATCCATAGGTGGCAGGAGCTGAAGCCAGCCTCTCTGAATCTCATGATTCATTCCCCAGGCAGCAGGATGGACAGGATTTAGCTGGGCGGCCACCATCCCTCCACTGCCAACCCTGCAGGAAATCTCTCCCTTGTCAGCAGTGCTGACTCGCAGAGCGTACATGGCATTATCAAATCACGATTAACAATGAAAGTGTCAATGGCCAACACTACAAAAAGAGATTCCATGCTGACAGGGCACATTGTGATCATTGTGCTAAGGTCAACTAGACAGGCCCCTAAGCTCTCTGACGTGTGTCTGTGGGCATCAGACAACCAGGCTGGGCCAGAACCTGGCCTTCCCAAAGACTTTTCCAGTATGTAGCAAATGCCCACCCAATCCTAGGACTGACTGTACTACAGAGCACCTGTAATATGTAAGCATGGAGCTCTCCTCCTGGAGACTCAAAACTCAAGCTCTTGTTTCCATATTCTCCTAGGACTTTATCCTAAGAATCCTTCCCCAATTCCTGCTGATTTATAGTTTTGAAATTGACCCACTCCAAAAGAAAAGACTGTAGGTATCCATGAATCATTAAGATTCCAGTAAAGAAGTTTCTAAACAATAAATAACACAGAGCAGAAACCTCCCTTTGAAAAGAGAAGTAACGATTCATGTGAGGGCCTTTAAAAATACTGATAGCTCACCACTTTTCTTAAGATAGAAAGGAAGAAAGAAAGAGTGAGCCTGTAGGATAAGGGTTTGATCTGGCTGTTAAGATGTGATCCCTTCACATAAACAAGAATAGTGTCTGCAAATACTGATAGAATAAGAAAGGGAGAGAATGATTCAACATGGGAAGTGGATACACAGCAAGCTCATAGAAGGCAGATGTCCTAACAGCATTCTGGCCTCAGAATCAGCCCTTAAGGCATTCGGATCTGGCTGAAAAGCCCATGAGAGTATTTTAGGCATGGAAAGCCAAGACACTCTGGCAAAAAAAAAAAAAATGACCTAAATGAAAGGTCTCTGTGAGTGAGATTCCAGTGCAAAGAACAGGCCATCAAAGAAGGAGGTACCTTTCTCTGAAGGGAGGCGAGAACTTCCACTTTGACTATGACCTTGTCTAAATATGATCAGAGTCGCCAAACTCAAAAGGCCTTCATGGCCTTGACAACTCATGACAAGAGCCTAGGGTGATTACTGATGCCATAAACAAGAGTGTCAATTTGTTAAGTCAACAACAGGAGTCACTGTACACTTACTCCTCATGTAGGATCTCTGTCCTTAATGTGCTGTACATTGTGATTTAATGCTATAACTAGTACTCAAACAGTTTTTTACACTTTGTGTTTCTATGTGGGTGCAAACCGTTGAAATCTTTACTTAATATATGCTAAACTGATCTTCTGTATATAAAGAGAATTGAAAATGAATCTTGATGTGAATGGAAGGGGAGAGGGAGCTAGAGATGGGAGGGTTGTGGGTGGGAGGGAAGTTATCGGGGGGAAAAAGCCATTGTAATCCATAAGCTGTACTTTGGAAATTTATGTTCACTAAATAAAAGTTAAAACAAAAAGATGTGATCCCATATCAGAGGACCTGGGTTTGATTCCAGGCTCTGGCCCCTGACTCCAGCTTCCTGCCAATGCAGACCCTGGGAGACAGCAGTGATGGCCCAGTGATTGAGTTCTAGCCACCCACATTGGGGATCTGGATTGAGTAAATATTTGGGGAGTGAACCAGAGGGTGGGAGCCCTTTCTTTCTGTGCCTTGTAAATAATTTTTTAATTCCTACATAAAATAGATAAAATCAAACCAGTCACTTGCTTTTGTCTATGAGATTTTTAATGAAGTAATGATTGGTACCTGCCCTTTCTGGAGCACCTTCCACAGCCAATCACAAGCACTTTGTATGTGTTATCCTATTTCTCACAGTAGCCCAATGAGGAGGCTGAGATTCCAGCTTGCCTTCAGAGCGCCTATCTATTCTGTCACATTCAACCCCACTTCCTATCCACACTGCAAAACTTTCATTTCTAATAAAACTAGTCCAAATCAATATCTGAATAACATAGTGTTATCCACAAACTCATCTGATACAAAAACCTAGTGAGATATCATGTTTTTATATCCATCTTATGACTAAGGAAACTACAGTTCTGATCTGATATGTCAATTGTCCAAGGTATCACAGCAAGGTAAATGTAGCATGATTTCCAACCATCCAGCTCTAATTCCTGTACACTCTGTTTATACAACCCAGCAACTCACCAATTGACCCATATTGTCAGAGCTAACCAAGAGAAAAGAAACCCATCACAGCGAAATACTAATATCCACGTCTAACTAGATTTCCATTGCTCATTTCTGGCTACTTAGAGATCTTAGTCAACATGTACCTTAAGTCACATCAGGCCAGTTCATTTCCCTCATTGGTGCTCTGTTTTCTAACATCTTTCTCTGTCTTGTTGTTCCATGGAGACTCCCTCCAAGGATCTATCATTTAAATCCTGTTGAGAAAACAGCATACACTTGAAATTCCATCAACTTTCCCAGAAAGCTGACAACCACAGGAGGCTAGAGGACCCAGCACTGTTCTTTTGACTGCAGCAGTCACATGTGTTTTAAATGACCACATATTCACAAAAGATCCCAGGCAAAAGGGAGCTGATACAAATACAAACATTTTGGGCGACACTGGCATTCCTTTCCAAAATTAATTTTGTGAAAGGAAAGCTTCAGGTTTTTGAGAAGTCTCACGTTCTTATCTACCACTCAACAAGACTTCAACTTTGAATCATATGTGGGCCCTGACAAGTCACTTTCCTTATGGTTTATGGAGTCTCTGTTTTCCCCACAAGGGAGTAAGCTGTAATCATTTGTGATTCCCAGGGGACCCGTGTCCTAACAGATCCTGAAATTTTCATTAATGAAACATCTATTTTGCATATCTTCCATTCTGAAGTCTCTCCATATAATGCTTTGCAATGTAGCATCCACCAGAAAAACCATTAAACCATCTGGATGGTGCTGATGCAACACAATTTAATGTCCCAGCAAGAACTAGTAATTTGTTATAGACATTATGCACCGTTGTAATGTAATGCTCCAGATTTTAAATGTTTGGAGGACAAATAGCCTCCAATAAAATTGTGGCACTTGATGATGGAGTCTGCATAATTCCAGGCCATAGCCAAATGTCTCCTATAGAACAGCTACACAATAAAAGTTTATTAAAGAAATGGCCTAATTTGGGTTGTAAATGTCTGTGTTTGTAGCGGGTTCAATGATTTTAAAATTCTGACATTTAGAGATTTGAAGGCAGAAGTGCTAGAAGAGAACAGGTTTTCTCTTAGCTCATGGACCAAGTGTCAGCCACTCATTTCACCTACCTCTCTGCCTCAAAGAGGATTCTTAGTCATAAACAACAGAAACAGGTTCTTTATAAAAAAATATTTATCTGACAGCAGAACTTAAAAGATCTTCTATCTGCTAGTTCATTCCCCAATGGCCACTACAACCAGGGCTGGGCCAGGCTAAAGCCAGGAGATAGGAACTTTCCATCTGGCTCTCCCACGTAGGCAACAGGGACCCAAGTGCCTAGGCCATCATCTGTTGCCTCTCAGGTGCATTATCAAGAAGCTAGATCAGAGGCAGGAGGAGCCAGAACTCACCCTACCTTCTACTATGGAGTGCCAGAGTCACAAGCCACAGCGTAACCCACTGTGCTGCAACCCTGGCCCCCAGAAAGTTTCTAACTGATAGAAGCAGAAAAAGAATGAACTGAAATTGTGTTAGGTAGTGCACAGAACAGATGAGATGTCTAAAGAAGAAGGCTTGGGCCAGGAGCAAGATCAAAGGTGAGCTACCGCCTGAAATGAGTCTCTAAACGCTGTGTCTTCTAAATTCTCAACAGGTGTGTGTATCTGAGCCTGGATTGCATGCCATGTCCTAGCTCCTAGGGCATCTGGGAAGCAGGGGACTGGCACTTCCTAGCTTCTGTGCTGGGATGTGACTGCCTCTTCCTATGGCTCATCATATGGTGTCCCCCAGAAATGGGAAGGAGCTCCCAAGTCGGTATGCCCAAAAAGTGTATGGATCTACTATGGCTCCTAAGTGAGCAGACACCTAGTATCTAGTGCTATGAATTTCCTCGTTCCTTTGACTTGTTGCCCTATCTGCTTTGACAATCCTCAACACTAAGTAAACACAACCATTATGGGTCTTAGGCATTTAAAAACCACTGAAGAACTACACACAGTTGGTCATGCCCTGGTCTATTTCTAGTAAATTAAATTAGCACAGTGATTCTAAACCCTTCCCTAACCTTCACCTTACCTTGCAGAAAATTTAATTTTGTACAGGTATTCAGGGGAGTCTGACATAGACTTCTTGTTAGCAGCCCTATTGTAGCTTTTCCCATTTCCCAAATCCTTTATAAACCATTTCTATTTTTCTGAAGATACACACACACCAGCCAGTCATTACCAATGACCCTTCCTGTGGTGGGAGAAATCAGCCTTCTGACGCAAACTCACTCATCTTCTCTCTGCCCAGGGACTTCAACTCAAAATCACGTCTTGGATTTACCCCTCTGTCCTTCTGCCTTGGTTCATTCTTCCTTCTCTCCAAGGCCAAGCGGGTCATTGATGTTAATCTGGATGCCCTCTGGTCTAATCACAGACTTTGCCTAATATTATCTTTTCCTTCATGTGTTGGACCTCACTTCCCTGCTGTCTAAACCCCTTAGCCCCCAGAGAGCTATACATCTTGCCTGACCTAGAATCCCTGCACCCAGACCCTGCTCCCTATAAACTAACTACCTTCCTATTCCCGCCCACCTTCATGTTGAACATCCAAAGACTGGAAAGTTGTTTGTGCTCCTGAATGCGTCTTCTTCAGTTTTCATCAGAGCTCCCAGGCTCACCCTCTGGACACACACTTTCTCCAACCTCACCCATGGCTTTGTGACTGCCAAAGCCAATAGCTGCTTAATCTGCATCTTCCTTGGCCTCTCAGAGGTGTGCAACCGTGTTGGTTGCACCTGTGTTACCTCCTGGTGTGGCTTTTGGTGTACACCTCTCCTTTATCTTTCTACATCCAGGAAGTCTCCTTTGCTGAGTTTTCTCTTTTTCTTTTCTTTTTCTTTTTTTTTAAAGATGGATTTGAATTATTTGAAAGGCAGAGTTACACAGGAAAAGAGGGAGAGAAAGAGAGAGGTCTTCCATTCAGGGCTGGGCCAGGCTGAACCCAGGAGCCAGGAGCTTCTTCCAGGTCTCCCATGTGGGTTCAGGGGTCCAGGCATTTGGCCCATCCTCTGCTGCTTTACCAGGCGCATTAACAGGGAGCTGGATCAGAAGTGGAGCAGCCGGGACTCGATCCCAGTGCCTATATTGGATGCTGGTACTGCAGGCAGCAGCTTCTCCTGCTACACCACAACACTGGCCCCTTTCTTGCTCTATTTCCTCATCCTGGCTCTTCTCATTTCTTCAGCTACAACTGTGAAGTAGATGACACTCAGCTTTGTGTCCCCAGTCCTGATTCTCCAGGACCGAAGTCACAGATTTCTCATGGATCATTTCCACACCATGCCCGGGCCCTTTTCCTTTCCCTGTCTCTCCTTTCATCACTTAAAAGAATTCATTGGGGTTAAATAGACATCACAGAATGGATCACTTTAACCACTCGTGAGTGTGCAGTTTGGCGACATCCTGTACACTCACATTGTTGCGCTCCAGCCTTTGTTTTTCAGAGAGGGGAAGGACCATTTCTTGTCCACTCGTTTGCTACTGGCACCTGCTGCAACTCCATGTCACTGCCAAGGCCTGGGGCTTAATGGCTAAGAACATGGGTTCTGGCGGCAGGCATGTGGCCTTGCAGTCAAGCTGCTGGTTAGGATGCCTGCATCCCACGTTGGAGTACTTGGTAATACCCACCCCTGGCTCCTAATTTCAGCTTCCTGTCAAAGGAGACCCTGGGAGGCAGCAGTGAGGGTTCAAGTAATTGGGTCTTTGCCACCCACATGGGAATCCTAGATTCAGTTCCAAACTCCTGGCCTTGGCCTGGCCAGACCTGCACTGGTTGTTGTGAGCATCTGGAGGCGTGAACCAGTAGATGGGAGCTCTCTTTCTCTCTTCCCTGACGCTGTTTCTTGGCCTCTGTTTCCTAGATAGATAGGTAGGTGGATAAATCTTTAAAATGAGCACAGGTATGGGGAGTCTCAGTTTCAATCCCACCTCTGTGACATTAGCCCCTCCAGCCTGTCCTCCTCATCTTCACGTTCTCTACTTTCACCAGGTGCACAGACACTCCGTGGAAGTAGTGACTGCTTGGTTCACTGGTGAGCACACCTGCACCCTCACATAGTTTATCCTGCCAGGGCTTGGGCTGGGAATCAGGAGCAAATCAAGCATTCAACAAAAGGGATGGCTCTTGGGTAGAAAGTGGAAACTCAGAGTGCGTGTGGATGTCGAATCTGGCGCTGGCTGGGATTTATGACACCAACAGCTCCACCTACGTCCGTTATGAGAAAGAGGAGAAGACAATCAATCAGCACCACTGTTTACAGGAGAGCTTCTCGCTTCAGTCAGAGCAGTAATTGCTCATCAAGTGACAGGTGAAACCTCTGTGAAAATCAGAAGGCTGATTTAGGTGAATTCAAAGAATGTGCCCAGGAACAGGTGATGTGGGGAGAGTTGATGTGCATGTCTCCTAAAATGCCTTCTTAAGTTCTGCATTTAGAGTCGTGAGGATCTAATGAGGCACATTGTGTGTGTGTGTGTGTGTGTGTGTGTGTGTGTGTGTTTTCTTTCTTTCCAGTGTGTAGTTCATTTGACATAGGAAAATTTACTTAAGAATGTTGAGAATTTGGGGTTGGCACCGTGGCTCACTTGGTTAATCCTCCACCTGCTGCACCAGCATCCCATATGTGTGCCGGGTTCTAGTCCCAGTTGCTCCTCTTCCAGCCCAGCTCTCTGCTGTGGCCCAGGAGGGCAGTGGAGGATGGCCCAAGTGCTTGGGCCCTGCACCAGCATGGGAGACCAGGAGGAAGTACTTGGCTCCTGGCTTCGGATCGGCGCAGCACCAGCTGTAGTGGCCGTTTGGGGGTGAACCAACGGAAGGAAGAACCTTCTCTCTGTCTCTGTCTCTCACTATATCTGTCAAAGAGAGAGAGAGAGAGAGAGAGAGAGAGAGAGAGAGAGAATTCTAGCAGGTCTTTCCTAAATGTTAACAGACATTTTGTTTGCTTTTAGCATTTATTTCCTTTCGTACTGGTTCTTAGCCAGCTCTTATACCCAGCCAAGGATCAGTCACAAAAGACCTATTTTAGTACTATTTGGTATCCGATTTTGGTTAAAAAATTAACCAAACACCTGTGTAAGGTATCTGTTAACAATCCTCCATTTTTACAGAAGAGAAACCGAGGTTCAGAGTGGTTAAGTGAGTCGCCCAAGGCTTCACAGCTCTCAAGTTGCCAAGCCCAGCCTAGCCCAGCACCCCGCAGTACAAACTCCGGGCTGACCTTCTAAGCCACATCTGGCCCCACCAAAAGGGTGGCTGTTTGGGAACAGATCCTGCCCCAGGCTGACTCTGTGTGTGAGGGCCATCTAAAGCACACAGTAGAGGCAGCCTATCCCTGTTGGAAAGGTCCCCCACGTGCAGCCTGAGCATCTGGCGCGAGCTAGAAGGAGCCCAGAACAGTCGGTGGCCGCAGCCTGCACGTAAGGACACGTGCTCGGGCCCTGCATTCTGCCAAGCGGCCCCTCCGGTGGCATCTGCTCGGGGGAGGCGCCACCTCTTTCTGCTGGGGCTCCAGCGAGCGCCAGTCCTCCCGGGCGCGCCAAGCCGTGCGCCCTAGCGGCTCTCCGTGCGCCGCGCCCCAGGTACCCATTCGCCCGCGCGTCCCCGTTCTGCGCCTTGGGGACCTGCGGCGCAGCGGCTGCCCGGGCGGCTCCTACCCGCCTGGAACCTCCCCGGGCCCCACACCCCAGGGGCGGAGCAAGGCGCCAGACGTCAGGGCGGAGAACGAGCGCGCGGGGCGAGCGCGCCCTCCCGGCGGCTGCCCGCGGCCCACGTCCCCGGCTGGCGCGGCCGGCGGCAGCGAAGGGGAGATGCAGTGAGCGGTGGCGGCGCTGGGGCGCAGCCAGGCGGCCGGGCGGGCGGGGGCCAGAGGCTAGCTAGGCTGCCGGCAGTGCGCGCAGCGTTCCCCGCCGCCCCTCAACCTTCCCCCCGGGGGTTCCCGCGGAGCCCCCCGGGGTGCCCATCAATTTCCTTGGGTGACCACAGCGTGTTTTGTTCTTCTTCCTTCTTTCCCTTGCCCGTGTGCCCTTCTGCAGGATGGCAGAGGCGGAACTGCACAAGGAGAGGCTGCAAGCCATTGCCGTAAGTCCACTTTCATTTTATTTCCTTCTGGCTCTATTGTCTGGGGAGGAAGGGGACCCCGAGGTGGGGGGTGTGTTCGGGGCGAGGGCATTCCGTCTTGGGAGCCGCCGGCGTCTGGCGGTGGTGGTGGAGAGGAGGTTCAAGTCTGCCGGGCTTAGCTTACTGCCGTTTCTTTTATACGTCTGCGTCTCTCTCCCCTAAGGCGCGCTTTGGACTGGGGAATTGGATGTGGAAGATGGGCTTAGAATTAAGATGTTTGCTGCTGATTTGGGGGAAAGACCCCCTAGAGGCACAGGGGGGCGACTCCTGGGGTAGCAGCACCCACGGCGCAGGAATACGTTGCCTTCTTCCACTGGGGAACGGCGAGGCCGGTGACCTGAACGGCGCTGGCTCCCATCCTCTCTGCAGAAGCTGTTCGCCTGCTAAGTGGAAAACCAGGAGTCGGCTTCTCAGCCAGCCAGCCACGCGGTGGGACCTCCTCCCAGAAACCCGGAGGGCTGCTTTTCCTCTGTCCATTTGATATTGACGAGGGCCCTGGCGCAAGCCACCTCCCCGGGGAGGTCTGGGGACTGCTTGGCACCGTGGAGTCCTGGGAATAGGACTCCAAGGGAGCCTCCTTTTGTGATGGGTGCGAGTTTTCTGAAAACCACAATGATGTATACAAAGGTGCAACTGATTTTTTTTGGCAAAGTTCGTGTACACTTTGAGAAAAGCGTACCATGTGCATTTGGGGGGTATACAAAAGAACTTGCCTAGTCGGCCTGGATTTGAGCAATCTTGCCAGAGTATTGCCAACGATCCACAGATGTGGTGTTTTTTACTGGAGCCACCACAGCTGGATTATATATTTCCTTTGCGAATGAGGGAATGATTACGGCTGCTCTATGAAATAATAATTAAAAGAGAAGGTCTGTTAACGTATTGGCATAAAAGAGTCGCCAGACATTCTTCCACCTAAGACTTTTTTTTTTGTCCAGTCCAGGCATCGCCTGGAAACACATACATTTGTCGGAGGAATCATGTGTAATGTTTTGGAAGCAAAGGATATTATTTTCAAGAGCCTTTTGGACAGTCTTCAATGGGAAAATGCACACAGGCCTTTCTGTTCTAAGAAGCATTTGATGGGGTCTCTAGCTCTGGGACCCCCTTTCTCAAATTCTTCAAATCTGAACTGGCTCAGAGGCTTGGCTGCTGAGGCGGGAGAGCTGTTGACTGGCAGTGTTGAAATGCCATGGTTTGCCTATGAAAAAGTCCTTGAACGTGGTCCTTGGAACTCAAGGGGACTATTTCTTCTTGTCTTTTCCCTTTGCCCCTGCTGTGTGTTTATGTGTGTGTGTGTGCGTCTGATGGTTATTAGAGCTGTTAATAGTTTCTAACGTTAGTGGCGAGGCCAAGTGGCCAGGGTCCTGAACTTGGCAAGAATAGAGATATTCAGCCGTTGGTGCCTTGGAGCTGGTGGGTGTTTTGTGTCCACTGGATAATAGGCTGCTTTAGCTGTTGACAAAGTGGCTGCGCCAGAAGACGCT
The DNA here is from genome assembly GCF_964237555.1 of Oryctolagus cuniculus. Classification (NCBI taxonomy): domain Eukaryota; kingdom Metazoa; phylum Chordata; class Mammalia; order Lagomorpha; family Leporidae; genus Oryctolagus; species Oryctolagus cuniculus. Next base: position 213,502,232 of record NC_091432.1, read on the forward strand.
CGCTCTCTGCCGTGGACTGCTGCGGAGGGTTTCCAACAGTTGTCGCATTTTCTGTCTTTGCACGCCAGCTTTCCTAGATGCCCACGGGACAGCTGAGCCCCATGAAAGGACTTGCTCTCGGAACACAGGGCCAGTCATGGCGAACACTGGGCCACCCGTTCTGAGTGAGGTTGAGTAGGCCCAGATCTTTCAAGAAAGATCTAGGCAGTCTTTTGGAATTCTCAGAGGTGTATGAGAAGAATAAGCAAGCACCTATTCAGTTGTGGAACTGAGTTTGTGCTGTGAACCTGGGGAGCTGTTGATGGTTCATAGGAATGTGTCAGCATCTGTGAAACGTATGTTGTTAATGTGTTGGCCTCCACAAACACATGTTGCTAATGTGCTGGCATCCGTGAACACGTATGTTGTTAATGTGTCTATGTCCATGAACACATATGTTGTTAATGCAGATGTTCTAACAGTGACATCATTCTGTGTGTGTGTGTGAGAGAGAGAAACAGAAGAGACGGAAGAGGGCGGTGACTTGTGGTCACATCAGTAAATGGTTTGATGTCATGCTTCAGCCTAGTGAACGTCCTCCTCCCCGAAGGAGCTCCCCAGCTGCTCCTAGAACCTGGCACCCCTGAAGTGAGAAAGAGGAAGAGTGTGAGTTCTTATACCTTCACCCACTTGGATTTTTCCTCCATCGAAACTGGGATTCCAGTGTGTAGGACTTGGGGCAATCTGTGGTTTGGGCCTCTGTTTCTTCATCCATCAGATGGGCTTGTGAGTTCTATCTCATCGGCCAGTTGTCAGGTTTGGGTGTGATGGAGGTGAAGTACCAGGCACACAGTTGCCGTCAGGTGGTGCTGAGGCGCAGCCCTCAGTCCTGTTTGAAGCATCTGCCTGGCTTGTCCTGCGGTTTTAGAAGAAATATCTCTGAAGTGGAAGGAGTGTGAACAGCTTTCCTATTCTTTCCTTCCACTCTGACCCAAGGCCACGGCCCTGGCTGGCCTCTGTTGCCCCTCCTTCAGACTTGGAGGCAGGGACTGGGACTTGAGGTTCATGCACCCGTCACTCAGCAGGTGTTTACCTGGTGCCTCCCCCAGGAAGGGGCTAGCAACACTGAAAAGTCAGTGTCTTCGAATTTCAGCCCCCAGAGGGACCGTGTTACCCTGTGCACACTGAGTTTTTGAAAGTTCAGGTGTCCCGTGATCTAAAATATTTGCCACATGATCATCTGTGGGATTTTCTCCTAAAAGGGAATTGAATACTTTAGAAACTGCAGTGCTGTAATGGACTCTGCTACAGGCTGGTCAATGAGAAAAGATAGCTTGTGCCCCTGTCATTGACAGGAATACTCCCGAAGCTGTACATTTAGACTGTGCCAAATTGTGTTCACAACAGAATGGAGGTGCATGATAATCCCAGAAAATAACAATAATGACCATCAGTTGAAAATGATGCCTTCAACAAGCACTGGATATACAGGGCCTAAAGTTGTTTCTAGTCCAATGGAGGAAATTGACTATTCTTCCCAACCTGAAAGTGTTTAGGGTTTTCAATTTTTGTTTTTTTAAAGTTGTTTAGAGTCTAATGGAGGGTATAGAAATACACATAAACAAGTGCTGTAAGGTACGAGGAGTGCTATGCAAATGAGCATACCTGGGGAACAGGTAAACCAACCTCAAGGAGTTGAGGAACACTTCCCCCAAGAGGAGACATATGAGCACATCCCAAAGATTGGGTAAAATAAAATACAAACCAACGTCATAGCCTTCCCAGTCCCCTGAAAATGTTTATTTTCCTTTTCTTTGTTTATTATTTATTTGAAACTGTAAGAAAAGGAAACCCAAAAGCACAGTGAAGTTAAGCCATTAGCTAAAGGCAGCACTCACACACACTAACAAGACCGAAATGCTTTTAAGTATGTGTTATCTCATTTAATCCTAACAACAAGCTTATGGGGTAGGTGCTACTCTGTTATCCATATTTTATAGATGAAGAGTTATAGAACTGGCCCAATATTAAACAAATACTGTCATAGTAACCTGGATTGGAACTTACTCTGCAAGCCACTAGAGTTCAGATTTTGACCACTGTCCTGAGCAGCGGCCCCCACAGTGGCAGGGGCTCACACATTTCCATGAGTAGATTGTGCAGGTGGTCCGAGCAGCCTCCGTGTGAGCCCGTGAGGGAGCGGCAAGCGGAGTCCAGAGCACTGGAGCAACTGGAGGCAAACCAGAAAGTCCACATCCTTTTGAGAGTCTTCCAAGCCTGGGTTCAGGCATGGAAACACTCAGCATAAACTCTTAACCAAATAAGTCACATTCCTTTGGGAAAGAAGCTGTTGCGTCTCAATGGAAAGCAGCTTTGGAGGAGGGCGTTGTTATGTCTGCACATCCGAGAGAAAGATAGTTTTCCTTAGGCATGAGTGAAAATAACTGAGTGTTACAGAGGTCTTCTTGGGCAAAGAACTGGAGAATTGAAGATCCAGGCCTCCATCTGTCATCTTTTATCTTGGAGACGCAGATGACTCTACTTCTAAATTTCCATGTTTTAAGGCCTAAAAAATTGCTGAATGTGTGGGTGGTGAGGAGCCGTTCACCCAGGCTGAGTCTGCAGGGCCTCCCAGAGGACAGGTGACACTTTGGGGCCGCTCAGGTCATGGCTAGGTGTGAGAGTGCGAAGCAGCCTTACACAAGCTGTGTAAGGGTCATATACCTCTCTGGCCACTTATTTGTACCTCGAGTATTTTGGGCTTTAGCCTCTAGGGACAAAGAACAGCTGCTCTGGCAAACTTTAAAGTGCCCTGAGAAACACAGCAGTTGTCGTTTTGAAGTCAAGTAAGGGGAGTTGTGGGTTATGATTCGTCAGTATTTAAAGGAAAACCAGGGCTCACTAGAGGGGCTTTGCATTTCTTTGGGGCCTTCTTAGTGGTCTGGGAACCAGTGCTGAACTACTCACATTTCATCACCATTCCCTCTGAGAGCTGTGGATTGACCTGCTTGGCAGTGAGAGTTGGTCATCACGTGGATGACCTTGGCTGAGACAGCAAATGGGCATTAACACGTGGATACAGTGGTTCTGAAGGCTGCCAGGGCCTTGCACTATTTCATGGGGCAGTTGCTCTTAGGAGCATGGATTCTGATGTCAGAAAAGGTTGGCTCAAGTGCTGACTTTTCCATTAGTATCTGAGTGACATCGCTGTCCCTTGCTCTCTTCATAGGGAAGTGGGTATAATGCTAATACCCACTTTATGGAATTGTGAAGAGTGTTTGAGAGATTTCATGGGAAGAATGCCCAGAGTAGGCATACAGTATGTACTTTCATGAGTGTTCTATTGAGGCATATTAAGAAAATTAGCAAATCATAACTCATGCATCCTTTTTTTTTTTTTTTGACAGGCAGAGTTAGACAGTGAGAGAGAGAGACAGAAAGGTCTTCCTTTTCCATTGGTTCACCCTCCAATGGCCGCCGCAGCCGGTGCGCTGCGGCCGGCACACTGTGCTGATCCGATGGCAGGAGCCAGGTACTTCTCCTGGTCTCCCATGGGGTGCAGGGTCCAAGCACTTGGGCCATCCTCCACTGCACTCCTGGGCCACAGCAGAGAGCTGGCCTGGAAGAGGGGCAACCGGGACAGAATCCGGGGCCCCGACCGGGACTAGAACCCGGTGTGCCGGTGCCGCAAGGTGGAGGATTAGCCTAGTGAGCCATGGCACCGGCCACTCATGCATCTTTAAGTAGAAAATGGACACAGAGGTAGCAAGATAAATTCTTTTAACCTCAAAATTTTTTCCAAATTAGATTTCACATGAAGGCACCAACTATTGAAATTTTTAAATACACAAAGACAGTAATAGTGATAATAAAAAAAAAATTGTTGGTAGTGAGCAGGAGTTTCAAACTCAGGTGACTCAGGGAGACCAGCATGCAACTTAGGACACAGGCCCAGTGGAAAGTCTGAGAAATGGGGAGCAGATGCCTCATTTCAGTAAAAGGGCAGCTAATTTGTGCCATGTGGGAATGGAGGTCCATGTTCCTACATCAGCTCATTTTCTAGAGAAGCACTAAGTCTGATGGTTTTAGTTGTGAGATCTCCCAATTTTTTAAAAAAATAAATATTTAAAAAACTCTAAAAATTAGATTTGTAATCACAATACAATTCCTTTTGGTTAGCATTTTGTGACCTTTAGGTGTAGGTAGAGCTTTGAACTTTGCAATGTACTTTTCTTAAGCATCGAATTATTTGTTTTTCATAAAGATGCTGCTAGGTGGTCCCACCAGCATCCCCTAGATCTTGCATAGTGCTGCAAAGTCAAGGTCACATTTTCATGAGGGCTTTGTGAGTTTGGTGTCAAAATGTTTGCATTACTGGAAAAATAGTGCATGCTTGCTACCTTTTAACATTGACTGAGCTCTTTGCAATCACCGATATTATTATAACTCAGAATACTCACATCAGTTAGGTGATTGCTCTTTGACTTAACAGAAAAATATGGAAGAAAATCGGTACCTTGATGTGGAAAATTCCTATTGCTATAGAAGAATCTTTAAAGACATATATAAGGGATGCAGGCAAATGCAATTTTCAAGTCCAGTATACGAGTCTGAGCCTATACCATGTCAGCCAGGATGTTTGAGATGATCCTTGTCGCTTCCCTCTTCGTGGAGGAATGACACAGGACCCTGCGCTGTTCTTTTGTCTGCTCGGCCCTCCCCGGGTTTGCTGCTGGTTCTTCCCGGGTTGGCTACTGTCCCTTCCACCTCCGTGGAAGGGCGGTTCCCCCTAGCCACTTTCCCCACTTCCGCAGGGGAGCGGCATACCGCCGGCCGGCTCTCTCGGGGGCTGCACAGGTGTTCCTTCAGATAGATGTTCCTCTTAGATGTTCCTGGTGCATGTTGTCTCTCTCCTCCTTTATAGTCCTCTTCAACCAATCCCAACTCGGCTGCCCACATGCCGAGTACGCTGCTCTCCTCCAATCAGGAGCAGGTCCTGCTGCTTATTGGTTGAACTGGAGGCAGCTGTGTAGAAGCTATTTCTCCCTTCTCAGCGCCATATTGTGGGAGAGCAGATGCATAGAATAAGTCTTAATTCCAGTAACTTAGTCTAGTCCGAGTTGCTCCCCACAATCCTGACTTTTTTTTTATGATTTATTTATTTATTTATTTAAGAGGTAGAGTTACAGATAGTGAGAGGGAATGGCCGAAGCTGAGCTGATCAGAAGCCAGGAGCCAGGATCTTTTTCTGGGTTTCCCTCGTGGGTGCAGGGGCCTCTTCTACTGCTTTCCCAGGCCGTAGCAGAAAGCTGGATCAGAAGTGGAGCAGCCAGGACTGGAACCATCATCCATATGGGATGCCAGCACCACTGGCAGAGGATTAACCTACTGTGCCACAGCATCAGACCCAGATCCTGACTTCTTATCTGCTTCAAATAAAGAGTAAAGTAGGGAGACTAGACTGGGCTTAGGACTCATAACAGCAACTGCCATTTTTTTTTCTTTTATTTAACTGACAGAGTTAAACAGTGAAAGAGAGAGACAGAGAAAAAGTTCTTCTTTCCATTGGTTCACCTCCCAAATGGCCGCTGCGCCGATCTGAAGCCAGGAGCCAGGTGCCTCTTATTGCCCTCCCGGGCCACAGAAGAGAGCTGAACTGAAAGAGGAGCAACCGGGACTAGAACCCGGCACCCATATGTGATGTCGGCGCCGCAGGCAGAGGATTAACCAAGTGAGCCATGGCGCCAGCCCAGCAACTGCCATTTAACATAGACTTTTTTTTTTTTTATAATAGTGTAGAACAGTGGTTTTCAAACTTTAGCACCTTAGGATCCCTGGAGGGATCCTTAAAACATAGATTTCTGGCCATACTCCCATGGTATCTGATTCAGTGGGTCTGCAGTGGGGCCTGAGAATTTTCTTTCCTAACACATTCTTGGATGATGCTGTTCTTAGATGTGGCTGCTGTTCCAGGGAACACACTTTGAGAACCAAAGTGTGATATGATAGGACATCTATGCTAAAGAGATTATGTCCTAGGTCTTGGTAAACGTCACATGCCCATTAAGGCCTGCCCAAGAGTTTATGTGGTGGATACACTTGGAAGAGATGAAATACAGTAAAAAACCAAATGAGTAAGATCATTAATGGTAGCCCAGTCTAAAAGTGGTATAGTTGTATTCTTCTCCTATCAGGTGACTAACCAAGTGGAAGCCTTTGTGTTGGGTACTTGCTTTAATCTGTTGAAATAAAGTGAAGTTACTATCATTACTATCTCGGTCACTTGAAGACATCTGTTTTTGCAAAGTTTGCTTGGGATTGACTAAGCAGGTTGGGAGGATTTGCTTGAGATTGGCTGAACAGGTTGGGAGGGCTTGCTTGGGATTGGCTGAAGAGATTGGGAGCATTTGCCTGGGATTGGCTGAGCAGGTTGGGAGGGTTTGCCTGGGATTGGCTGAGCAGGTTGGGAGGGTTTGCTGGGAATTGGCTAAACAAAAGTAGATCTACAAAATTCTTTTGGGGAGGCTGCAGTGGGCAGGTGAGTGAGATAAGGAGTTTTGAGCATAGAGTAGGAGTCCAGCATAGAACAGGAAGCCCTTAGAGAAAGTGGTGCCTTACACAGGATGGTGCTATAAATAGAGAAGTCCCACAGTAGATCAGCCAAGCAGGCCTCAGGCCTCAGGCACCTTCTCCAGCCCACAGGTGCACATGCACATCTGGCTGCTTTGCACGCAAGCAACTCTCATGGGATGCCAGGATGAACAGCATCTGAAGTTCATTGCCTTAGTGATGGTCGGTGATTCTCCCAGGTCAGTCTGTGCGCACAAGTGTGGCTTCTCACTGGCATATCCAAGATGAGTTTACTCCCCCAAGGATGTCAGACAGGTTTCCTTCACTCCTATTTGTAGCATTCATTGCATGCACCAAGCTTCCATTTTTGCAAGAATTCAGCCTTCCCCACTCTCTTGTTTGTCTTAGAACACAAAGCGCTGGATGAAGCCTAAGAGAACGTGGCTGGATGGTGGGTGATGTGCTTTGTAGAAGCAAGGTCACTCGGGAGCCCTCTCTGTTGGGGAGAGACCACAGCTGAGGTCTATCTCTGGCAGGCAGTACCATCAGGAGCAGAGGCTGGTGTGGGCCAGCTCAGGCTGGGGCTTCTGTGTGCTAGTAGTTAATCATTATCTCAATATTTTTGTGTTAGTCTCATGTTGAATTAAAGTGCTCAAAAGGAGATAATCAAGTACACACAGAGTAGAAGAGAGAAAAAGAGGGAGGCAGAGACAGAGACAAAACTGTAACCTGTTTACGTAATACTTGAATGCATTCTAAAAATCCTTTGGGTTGCTCTTTGACTCTCACATCAGTGTTTCTATAGCATCCTAAGAGCTTAGCTGAAAGAAGGAAGAGAAAAGCTGGAACCGTTCCCCCCCATATAACACAGGAGAGGAAAGCAAAGCCATCTGAGCCTGGAGATGAAAGCTCCAGCTGTAGATAAAAAGGCAGTGCGCCAGGCCTCAGAGCACATCTCTGTCCATTTCCATCCTTTCCCCTGCGGCAGCTGAGTGTGTTACCCTGAGGGCTGTCAGGGTCCAGACGGTTGTGCCCTAACAGATATCTTCAAGGCATTTGTCAAACCTGCCTTGACTTTTTTTTGATTGCTTGTTTAAAAAAATTTTTTTTTACTGGTTTACTTACTCTTCTAGGTGGGTGGGATTTTTCCCCCCACTGCTAAATTATAACCAGTCATCTAAGTATTCACTTTATTTTTAAATTCAGGGCTGAAACTTAAAACGTTGAGGGTTACCAAAAAATGTGATTATTAAGAGGAAAACACATGCTGGGAAACTTAACCCCTTTGGTGGTAGGCAGGGGATTTTCTTTCTCTGAGCTTCAGTGCTAATGTTGACAACTTAGAGGCCCATAAATACCAGATGGAACTTCAGGATTTGCATGGCTGTGATAGTGTGTGTGTCCCACATGTGACATGATGGAAAGCCAGAATTTAGGGAGGTGCCTCTGGGCTGAGTGGCATGGAGTCTATCCAGTGATTTCCCCCGGGCTCCTGGTTGGTCTTTTTATTTTGATTTTTTTCATGATTTATTTTTTTATTTGAAAGGCAGAGATGGAAGGGGGAAGAGAGAGAGAGAGAGAGAGAAAGAGAGAGAAAGAGAGAGAGAGAGAGAGAATTTTCCTTCTGTTAGTTACTCCCAGATGGCTGCAATAGCTGGAACTGGGCCAAGCTTAAGCCAGGAGCCAAGAGCTTCTTCCAGGTCTCTCACATGGGAGCAGGGGCCCAAGTAGTTGGACCATCTTCTGTTGTCTTCCCAGGTACCTGAGCAGGGAGGTGGACTGGAAGTGGAGCAGCTGGGACTGGAACCAGCACCTATTTGGGATGTTGGCTCTGCAGGCAGAGCCTTAACCTTCTGTGCCACAACACTGACTCCTCCCCTGTTAGTCTTAACCAGTGAATTTCTACTGCCTGGCTTGTCACCTTGGGCTGATAACACCTGCCACCTCTAATGGGGTGGGAAGTGCTTTGAAAATGTCCTTGTCCCCATGAAACTGTGAGACAAATGTGAAAAACATGATGGTGGCACCAGTGGCCCTGAACAGAAATGCCACTCATCCAGGTTAGCAGAAACCCCCCTGGGCTAGTGATGTTTCCATCAGCCGGGTGCACGTTTGTCTTCTGGGTGGAGTGCAGGTGGCCTTGATCACTCCCCACCCTTCTTCACACTGGAGTGAGCAGACCATTCTGGGATCTCAGTGGGGAGAGTGGAGAGAAAGTACTGGCTCTGACAGCAAGAGGAAGAGGATGATGAAAGTGAAGTCAGCCACTCAGTTCCCCACTTCTTCCCTTCCCAGCATCTCTCCCTGTCCTGGCATGTCCCTACTCTTGCCTCTGGATGGGTCCAGCTCTCTAACCCCAGAAAGCCTGTGTCCACAGAGAACATCTGGAAGCAGCTGGCTTTGCAGCAGAGGGGCCTCTTTTCAGCATACCCCTCCCGATAAAGGGGGTCATCTCTGTTATAGGAGACAGGGCACCCCAGGTTCTGAAAGCAGAGTGAATGATGCTGTCTGCATTCTGTAGCTTCTTTGAAAAGGTGGGAGAAAGGGTCTCCCAGCTGCTGAGAGCATCCATGTGTCTGACACCCTGCACATAACCACCTAACTTGGAGTCAAGACCCTAGAAGTGCACAGGTGCCAGGTTGGCATGACTGAGCTCTTGGGATTGCAGTGACCACAGAAGGTAGGCTCCTGATGGAGGCAGATGGCACTCATTTCATCTGATTGGTACATTGGGGGACTATAAGCCTATGATCTTCTGCTTTTCTGAGAGAACCTGGAAATCCAAGTTTTGAAGGAAGTCTTTTGATGTTTAAATGTTCACAACGATTTAAACAGTGTGCAGGCCAAACCAAACATACCAAGATTTTAGCACAGTGTGGGCTGGATTCATTCCCATCTTGGTCCCCTCCCCGCTGCACCCCCTGGCTAGGCCGTCAGTTCTCCACATCTGCCTTTCACAGAGTATTTTGTTTAGTTGTAAAGCCAGTAGTATATGGGTGTGAAGCTGGGGGTATCACAGCCCTCAAAGGTAAGAGACACATAGGTAGGATTAGGTATGCTGAACACATTGGTGGGGTGGGCCTTCTAGAAGCTTCTACCTGTCATAGATGTGAGGACCCTCTGGAATCTGGACCTGTGAGGAAACCGTAGTCTGAGGTCAGTTAGGGCTGTTCCTTCAATGCATTCCTCATTCTGCATGCTGTGTGAACTCGTGAGTTCTCCTTAAGACATAAAAAATGTAAGCATGCTTTTTAAAAAAATAATACGCATAGACCAAAATTGACCTTTTTTGAATTTTAACACATGTATAGATTTGTGTAATCACCAGCCCAGTCAGGAAATAACAACTGTTCCATCACTCCCAAACTCATACCCGGGAAGCAGTTTTGTAAACTCTGACAAAATCGGATATAGGTGGGTGGTTGGACCCATCTGTTGCTCTGATTCTGAGGACTATAAGAATCATGTAGGTGTAGAAGGGTTGACCAGTTGACCACAACAGAAAACTAGGGTTCCCAGTTGGAATTGTTTCATCATAAAGACCCTTTGGCCATACACACCCGCTTTGCTTCTCTCCAGTAAATACCTTCTGGCTCACCTGTTCCCTATCCCCTGTTAGGGTTTCACATTTAGCAACTTAAAATTTAGGATGATGTCTTAGTCTATTTTCTATTGCAATATCTGAATATGAGGGACTGGATAATTTATAAATAGTAGAGATTTATATAGCTCCAGATGCTGAGTGCTGGGAAGTCCAAGAGCATAGTGCCTGCCCCTGGTGAGGGCCTCTGACTGCATCATAACGTGACAGAGGGCATCGCACAGTGAGGCAGCAAGTATCGGCCCCAGTCCCTCTTTCTCTTCTTATAAGGCCACCAATGCCATCGTGAGCCCCCGTCCTTGTGCTCCTATCTTGCCCTAAAGGTCTCCCAACGGTCCTGCCTTGGGGTTCAGCTTCCATGTGAACTTTGGAGTAGATGAACACCCAGACTGCACCAGATGCTGAGTTACTGCATGGGACATGCACTAAAAAGTATTTGCTGTTTATCCAAAATTCACATTTAACCGGATGTTTTATTTTATCTGGCCAGCCCATCCCCTTCACTTACGTGCCTCACTTATGACCAAGTTCAAGACCCACTTCTGTCTTGCATTGTGAGGGTGAAGATACTCTTTGATTTCCAATAGCGGCATATTTTGTAGGATGAGAGGGGGAGGGGAGAGGGGAGAGGGAGAGGGGAGAGGGAGAGGGGAGAGGGGAGAGGGAGAGGGGAGAGGAGAGGAGAGGGGAGAGGGGAGAGGGGAGAGGGGAGAGGGGAGAGGGAGAGGGAGAGGGAGAGGGAGAGGGAGAGGGAGAGGGAGGATTGCATTGGAAGGATGAGAGTGCCTCCTCAATACATTAATGTGTTTCCAAGAAACATTTTGTGACCGACTACTCCTATTCTTGCTGGAGAACAATGAATGGTTGACTGTGTGATTGGGGAGGACAACAACTGGATTTCAGAAATTGAGCCACCCCTCTTCACTGGTCTGACCTTTGAATGACATGAAACTGCAAAGACTAAACAAGGAGGTTGTTCCTACTGGGGGAGTTTAAAAATAACGTTGGAATGTGAACCTTCAGCAAGTTGTAGATCTTAATACTGCACTGAGTAAGATGGCAGTGTATGGTGTGCAGCGAGTGAGTCCCTCTGTGGTAGCAAGCACGTCATTCCCAGCCTGGATTCTTGAGTGAAGAGCAGTGTGATGGCCAATACATGTGTCTTGTGCACTTAGTTTTTCATTTGCCTGTTATCCTAGTGTTATTTAAGAGTCACAGTGAGGCAAGAGGGAAACTCAGTGTTGGATAGCTGCTTTAGAATTAAGAATGAATGGAGGAGCTGGTGCTGTGGTGTAGTGGGTAAAGCCGCCGCCTGCAGTGCTGGCATCCCATATGGGTGCCAGTTCGAGTCCTGGTTGCTCCACTTCTGATCCAGCTCTCTGCTATGGCCTGGGAAAGCAGCAGAAAATGGCCCAAGTCCTTGGGCCCCTGCACCCACATGGGAGACACGGAGGATGCTCCTGGCTCCTGGCTTCGGATCAGCACAGCTCTGGCCATTGCAGCCATCTTGGGAGTGAACCAGTGGATGGAAGACCTCTCTCTCTCTCTCTCTCTCTGCCTCTGCCTCTGCCTCTGCCTCTCTGTAACTCTGCCTTTCAAATAAATAAATAAATCTTTAAAATAAAATGAATGAATGGAAATCACATGTTTTGATCTAGACCAGAGGTTAGCAAACAATAGCTGATGGACTAGAGCTGGCCTGTGTCCACTTTTCATAAGAACTGTAAGCAGTGCCTGGTTTCTATATTATTAAATGGCTGGAGAAAAACTATTTTATGCTTTGTGAAAATACATGAAATTCAAATTGCAGTGTCCATGAAGTTTTTAATAAAAGATGTATTTACTTATTTGAAAGAGTGGCAGAGAGAGAGAGGGAAAGACAGAGAGAGAGAGGTCTTTCATCTGCTTCCATCCCCAAATGCCTGCAAGAACCAGGGCCGGGCTAGGCCAGGCCAAAACCAGGTGCCCAGAATGCCATATAAGTCTCCCATGAAGGTGGCAGGGACCCAAGCACTTGGGCTATCATCTGCTGCCTTCCAGGTTCATTAGCAGGAAACTGGTTTCAAAGTGTGGAATAGCCAGGACTTGAATTAGCATTCTGATGTGGAATGTAGGCATCCTAAGGGGCGGCTTAACCCTCTGTGCCACAGTGCCCACCCCATAAATAAAATTTTGTTGTAAAACAGCCATTCTGATTCATTTATGTATGGTTGTGGCTGAGTTCATGTTATCCTCTCAGGGTTGAATCACTGCAGTAGAGACCCTGTGGCCTGCGCTGTCTACAATATTTACCCTATGACCATTGACAGAATACCTTTTCTGCCCCCTACTTTCTGGATGGTCTGTCTTCCCTGGTTGTGTGATTAATTGCAATCACAGCTCCAAGACTCAAGAAGTAACTGTTGTCTTGTCGCTGGCAGCTAAGAACAATGAAGCATCTTGGGCATCCTTTTTTTTCTGTTTTCTGGGCTGCCACAATGAGAGGTTTATATTTATTGGGGAGCTGGCATGTGAGTTTTGCCAATATAGATTTTTTTCATTATGCACTCCCTATCTAAGCGAACCGTGTGTTGTTTTCTTTTGAAAATCAGAAAATCTGATCTCTTCGAGGCAATGGTTTGGCCCATTAACAAGTTCAAAACTATTTTTTTTTTCTATTGACAGGGACTGAGTAGAAGGAAAGCACTGCAGATTTCCAGATGAATTTTTTTTTTTTATTCTCTGGAATTTACCAGAACCTTCACTGTGCTCTCCCAGGGAACTTTAAGGGTGAAGTGTGGCCTAGGGGTCAGAGAGCACACATCAGCCACATTCCCTGAGTCTGAACAGGGAGCCCGTGGGGAGTGGTTTCTGCCCAACTGCCCTGGTCACTTGTTCACCCTCCACCGAGTTGTCCCTGTGTGGAGCCAGTACCTTGATTTGCAAATAAAGTGACCATCATGTAAAAGTTGCAGACGATCAGCCATAGCAAGGGCCACCTCTGAGCCATGGAATACTTCTTTACTGCCCCTCTTCCATTTTTTATGCCAAAGAGCCAGCAGCAGTTTGGAGACGGGTGTGCCTGGAAATTTCCAAAGGGACTTTGGTGCCTTAGTAAATATTTTCAAATTGCCCAAGGTTTTGGGAGATAGTGCGGTCATAATTGTGAAATCAGGTTAAGAAATGATGCCTGCAGTACTCGGGCTGGCCACGTGAGCTCACCGGAGAGCCGAGCCGTGTGGTGGCCGCTCACAGCTGCTCCCCCTGCAGGCGTGCGACTTGTGCTGGTCTGGTCACACATATGCTAGATCCTGGCCTTCTCTAGGTGGCTGCTTCTGAGCAGCTGCTTGGAAGTGGGAGCTGACTGTGTAGTATCAGATGTCTCAGCTGTGGCACTATTAACATTTGGGACCAGGTTATTCTTTGCGGTGGGGACTGGATTGTGCACTGTTAGTTGTTTAGTGGTATCCTGGTCTCTCATCTAATCCATGCCAGTAGCCTCCCCCACTGTCTGTTGTAACAATCGAAAAGATCCTCAGACATTGTCAAATATCCTCCTTTGAAAACCCAGATGTAGTATGCATTTGTTACCTGACCAGTGCATTGGCCATACTTTTACCAATAGGGATTCACTCCTTTAAGCCTTTGGTTTCATCATTAGGGATTCATTCCTTTAAGCCTTTGGTTTCATCATTAGGGATTCATTCCTTTAAACCTCAGAGGCTCCTCCCTTTCCCAACAATCTCCCAGGAGAATGCAGATTTCTCAAAAAAGGGTAAAGCCTGAAGCTTGGGAAGGCAGATGGTTTTCATGGCTACGTCAGCTGTAACTGATAGGAAGTGCTGTCTTGGGAAGAGGTTGAAAGCTGCATTCTGGTGCCAGGGAAAGGACACCGTGAGAGAGGAGAGTGGTCTTCCACGACCAGGAGATGAAGGTGTCGTCCCACACGTGTAGTGAGCCTTCTTCGCTAACATGTCTGCAGACAGTCAGTCTGGCATTGTGCTGATACTGCCGGGGCCGGCCACCCGGGGGTCCAGTCGCTTTGTATGTTTGTGAGGGCAGGTTCCCAGTGGGTACCAGCAAGGTTGAGGACAGGGCACCTTTTCCCAGTCAGAGTATAGATGGGCTCCAGAGGTGCTGGGGTCTGTGGGTGGGAAGGAGGGGACAGGGAACTGAAAGACAGAAGCAAAAGATTACAAGAGATCTCTCAAAAAAGTGTGTGAAACCAAGAAAAGTTTATTTTGGTGCAAAAAAACCGATTTCATGCATAGTTCTTTTCATGATACACGCTTTCCACAAACTTTTTGAAGACCTCTTGTGTGTGTGTGGATTTCAAAAATTTCTTGCATTAAAATAAACTTACCTTTTAATTCTGTGTGCTACAAACCTGATATGGGTCCCCATGTAATTTCCTGTCTCCCTACCAGACCTGATTCTAAGGTTCTTGATGACAGTGCACTGTATTTCTCATTGTCTATTCACTGCCTGCAGTGTCCAAGCCAGTTTAGGGCCTCTGAACAGAGTTTTTAGCCTGTTTTGTATCTTGGACCCCTTTGCCCTCTTAATGGAGCCCACAGGTGTCCTCAGGATAATACTTAAATGCTTGGAGTAAGGTATGTAAGATGAAAAGGATAACCAACCATACTCAAATGCAATCAGTAAAGTGTTAGGAAATTGTGGTAGATAACACGTGCCTTTTAGTTATTGAATAAAAATCTAGTGGCAGTTCTAATATCTACCCAAATGATTGGTTAACATGTGTGGTATTTGGTGCCGTCTCCAACGCTGTAATGTGACACAGAAGTGTCCGTGGCTTCTACTCGTGACAAAGTTACAGGTACTCTCGGTGTACCTAGTGCTTGTACTGACAGACATCACCGCAGGCAGTGATGCATTTCAGTTAGCAGTTAGGAGAAATAACCTTGAACTGGGGGTCCCGAGTTCTGGCGTTTCTTGATCTCCCTGAATTCCTTCCCCTCCCCCTCCCGCTTCTCCTTCCCCTTCTCCTCTTTCTCTTCCTCTTCCCCAACCCCTTCTTGTTCTTGCTTGTGGTGGGGCTGGCATTTTGGCACTGGTTAAGACTCTGCTTGTGATGGTAGCATCCTATATAGGAGTGCTGGTTCAAGTCCTACTTCCCATCCAGCTCTCTGCTAATATGCCTGGGAAGGCAGTGGAAGATGGCTCAAGTGCCTGTTGGGAGATCAAGATGGAGTTTTAGGCTCCTGACTGCACCTGGCTCAGCCCCAGCTATTGTGGCCATTTGGAAAGTGAACCAGTGGATGGAAGACCCCTTTCTCTGTGTCTTCCTTTCTCTCTGTAACTCTGCCTTTTAAATACATAAAATAAATATTTAAAAAAATCAAGAAGAGTCATAGGAGAGAGCACCCTTATGACACAATGTTAACTTGATGGTTTATATACAGATCCTGTCTCCAAGTAAGATCACCTTCTGAGCTACTGGGGCTTCAGACCTCATTTTATCTTCTTGTTTTAAAAAGATTTGTTTATTTATTTGAAAGGCAGAGCTAGAGAGAGAGAGACAGACAGACAGACAGACAGACATCAATCTTCTATATGCTGGTCCATTCCCCAAATGGTCACAATGGCTGGGCCTGGGCCAGGCCACAGCTAGGAGCCAGGAACTCCACCCAGGTCTCCCATGTGGGTGGTGGGGACCCAGGTACTTTGGGTCATCTTCTGCTGCTTTCCCAGGCACATTAGGAGGGAACTGGATCAGAAGCAGAGTTGCTGGGACTTGAATGGGTGCTATGGGATACAATGAGTTAACAGCTGCCCCCTTCATTATATCTTCTTTGGAGGGACACAGTTCAACCCATCACAGGATTCCTGCATGCTGTCAGGGGATCCCTGCCTCTCACAGCAACAGTCACTTGTACCCTACTCTGCTTTGAGCTGTGACAGTAGAAATTGTGCCCCCAAGGCCATGGCCCAGAGGCCTACAAGCAGTGATTCCCATTTGCCCTTTCTTCATACCCAGGCCTTCCTTTCCCACCCTCAGTATTGCAAACCATCTGCCTGTAGCCAAAAGCTTTTAGGTGGAATGGTGCAAAACAGTAGTTCACACCAAGATGTGGTTAGTCACAATGGAAAAAGTCAAGAACCACGACAGAGGCACAGAACCTGCACTTCACACCCCCATCAGTCCTGTGTGCATTCTGTTCAGAGCCTGGCCCCTCCTCACCAGTGAAAATGAACAAAGCAATCTTCATGGGATCACAGCTATTTTGAGTTTATGGAATTCCCTCTCATTTGCATCTCGTGTGAACATCCTTGGGCGGAACAAGTGCTGTTTTGCCTAGGAGACAACAGAAACCTAGGAAGGGGATTTGTGTCAGATCACACAGGGCTGTGGCCAAGCCCAGCCCTCCACTCTGTGCCCTCTCTCTCTCTCCGCTGCTCCTATCTGCCTGCCCTGCTGCCCCCCATTGCCCCTCCTGGTCCCCATTATGTAGTCCACATAGGCTGAGTCTCAAAGACCACCTATCCCCTTGCACTGCCCCGGGGCCCAATCCTGGCCTACATTGCCCTCCCCAAGAGGGCAAAATGTGGCCTAGGCCTGAGGAGGCTGGCCAAGGCACATGTATTCTCTGTTCCAAGTTAGGAGTTAGGCCAGAGGAAGAGAGTGGGCAAAGTCATAAGGTTTGCACTGGAGCTGAACAGCATCAGGAACCAACATGAAGTCTAGTGTGGCTGGAGCAAGCTGAGAATTAAGCCCAGAGGGTAGGGGGTGCTGGATCACAGAAGATGGAGTGTGCCTAGTTGGGGCTGAGACAGTCTGTGGAAGACAGGGAGCCCTGGAACACTGTGGTTTGCAGAGGCTGCAATAGTGGCACGGTAGAGGCAGGACTAGGCTGGGGACTGTGCTGGGTTCCTGTGTGTCCATCTTGGCCAGTGCTGGAACATTCTGGAAGGTTTCTGGTGTCGCTGTCCATTCTTTCCGGGCAAGAGTTCACCTTTTGTTTTTGTAATCATCTAAATCCTTCTTGTTGTACTGAAACTGAGGGCAGCGTCCTCACTGGCATCAGTTGAAGGCCTCAGTCCATGGAGATCCATGGAATGTGTAGGCTATTTCTAGACAACATGACATCCTGTTCAACTTTCAGAAGAGCCTGGGAATATAGGGGTGACTCAGGCTTGGAGCTTATTTTTAGGGAAAGCTAAGAATTTCGGGCTGGAGCCACTCAGATTCCCCACTGCCTGGCAGGGCAGAGTGTGAGTCTTCAGGAAAGGTAACTGTGCAGAAATGGTGCGTTTATCATCAACCCAGTACCTCCTCTGTGCCAGCACAGAGCTTGTGGATTTGAGGAGAGGAAAAGAATCAGCATAAACAAAATTCTGGATCAGAGGAGGACGATTACATTTGAGAGCTCACTTTAGGGCTAAAGAACAAATATCGTTAAGGGTTCCTACTACATAGTGGGCCCTTAATATGTATTACACGTTATGGTGTTTTACAAGCATTACCTTATTTAGTGGAAACATCAATACTGGGTAGGAGGTATTGCTATCCATGTTTTAACAAATGAGAACGGTCATTTAAGGGGGTTCAACAGTAGCCCAAGACCAGGGTGCTGAGCCCAGATTTCAAGTCTAATCTCTCTCCAAAGCCCATGCGAGTGACACCTTCGGGCATGGCAAACAAATGGCTCACAGGCTGGCGCCTTTGGTTTTGTGTTTCATGGAATTATAGATTTCATGGAATTATTTTGTGCTCAGCTCAGATTGGGCTGTAGGATCCTTCTCAACACAGTCCTATAGGTAGTCACTGCTACCAATTAAGCAACGGTAGTACTCGAAGTAAAGTCTATTGCCTTAGCTGTGTCTTTCTCTGTGTTTGCTTGAGATAAACTCTTTAAATTGGCAGAGGTTTTTTAATTACTGATTTCTACAGATCTATTTGTAATCATCTATTTTCTAAACACTGGTAAGAAGTGAAACATTCAATATAGTTTCTTTTTATAGTTAGTGGAGACTCTATATTCTTACTTAATGGGAGATGCTAACCACCTTGGAGGGAAAAAACAACATTTTCTCTCTCTCTCTTTTTTTTTTTTTTTTTTTGGCTAGGCAGAGTTAGACAGTGAGAGAGAGACAGAGAGAAAGGTCTTCCTTTTTTTCTTGGTTCACCTCCCAAGTGGCCGCCGCGGCTGGCGCGTTGCAGCCTGTGCGCTGCGCCAATCTGAAGCCAGGAGCCAGGCACCTCCTCCTGATCTCCCATGTGGGCGCAGGGCCCAAGGGCCTGGGCCATCCTCCACTGCATTCCCAGGCCACAGCAGAGAGCTGAACTGGAAGAGGAGCAACCAGGACAGAATCCAGCGCCCCAACCGGGACTAGAACCCTGGGGTGCCAGCGCTGCAGGTGGAGGATTAGCCTAGTGAGCTGTGGTGCCGGCCAGTGACATTTTCGAACCCAAAGCCTTGATGTGGACAAGTAGCTTGGGTGTCAGTGTCTACAGTGGTGAGTGGGAGCTAGGGAAGGAACCAGGAGAGCTCAGGCCACGTATAGCTGTGTAGCTTTCAAGTGGCCCAGATTACAGCAAGCTGGCGAAGAGAGACTGTGGATGGAGAGCCTCTGAGAACAAGACGATGGGGACAGCATGTGCAGCTTCAGTTGCTGTGAACAGTGTGGGCTCAGGGGCCAGCCTGTGGCAAAGTATTTAAAACCATGGTACTGTGGCTTACTGGGTAAAAACCGCTGCCTGCAGTGCCAACATCCCATATGGGCACCGGTTCAAGTCCCAGCTGTTCCACTTCCAATCCAGCACCCTGCTAATGCACCTAGGAAAAAAAGTGGAAGATGGCCCAAGTGTTTGGGCCCCTACACCCACGTGGGAGACCTGGAAGAAGATCCTGGCTCCTGGCTTTGGATCTGGCCATTGCAGCCATTTGGGGAGTGAACCAGCTGATGGAAAATTGAACTCTGTCTCTTTCTCTTTCTCTCTTTCTCTCCCTCTCCCTCTTCCTCCCCCCCCCCCGTAACTCTGCCTTTCAAATAAATAAATAAATATTAAAAAATAAATAAATAAAACCCTCATTGGGATGCCCACATTTCATAAACTATTGCCTGAGCTGGAGTACCGGCTCTGCTCCTGATTCCAGTTTCTCACTATTGCACACCTTGGAAGACAGCAGTGGTGGCTCAAGTGGTTGGTTTCCTGCCACCCAGTGGGAGACCTGGATTGAGTTGTAGACCCCAGTTTCCTCCTGGCCTAGCATCAGCTGTTGCAGACATCTGGGGAGATCAGTCAGCACATGGGAATTATTCCCTCCCTTCTGCCTTTTGAAATAAATAAATAAATTTAAAACATGTGGCTCAACAGGCAAACCTGTTGCCCTAAAAATTCATCACCAGTTGGAGCTAGGGTTCCCAGGAGAGAAGAAGGACTTCCTTCAAAGCAAACTCAGATAAGAGGGTAGGGAAGACAATTCCCAGGAGAAGCTGGAACCTAGCAGTGAACCAGAATAAGACCAGAACTGATCCAGGAGGGGGCCTATGGGCAGGGTCTAAAACTGGGATTTCAAGAAATAGTAATAGAATGTATTTGCTTAGAAAAATGGAGGCTACTAGGACTTCGCAAGATTATCACTGAGCAGCAACGGGGTTGAGCAGTGCGAGGAAGAACTTCAGTGCCTTTGAATCATTAGCTTCCTCTGGCACAGGGGTTCTTCATGGTGCGAAAGCAGACATCTCCCTGCACTCCAGTGTACATGGAGCCAGAAAAGTAGGAGTCCAGTTCTCTGGCCAGTCCCTTAGCCTCCTCAATTAAGAATTATCATTAAGGATGATTGCAAGTTCCACAACAGGGAGAAACCAGAATCAGAGTAGTCTGTGTTTACTTGCTATATTATGTATTTCTAATCATAAAAAAGAAGAAACACTTATCTAAGAGTGTACTCGTGAATCAGAAGCTGCATTGCCATTTCAATAGCATTATAATGTAGGGAAATAGAATTCTAATTAATAATAAAGCATATCATGGAATTAAGGACATCTAGTTATTGTCACCATGGATTCTCTGTTTAGTCATTTTCAACAAACCCTTTTGCTAGCCCTATCAAGCCCCATGATAACAATGCTCATAGACAGATGGTCATGTATTGGTTCTTCAATCTGGTAGATTCTGCCTGACCATTTGAACATAAATAATTACCCAGAGAAGGCCCACTCCCCAGCTGTCTGCTTGAGCCTTATTTCTGGATGTGAGCTCTGCAAGCTCAGACATCCTCAACATCATTTGCGTCCAAGGCAGAAAGAGGACTATCTTGGAGATGGTTTTACCTTCGCTCCTGAAATTCTAGTGATTGAGCCGTGGTCAGAGGCCTGGAGGGCTCTGCAGAGTCCTATAATAGAAACATCTTATTAGTCTCTTATGGGCTTAGCAGCCCTATGTGGGTGCCATGGGAACTACTGGTTTGTCTGTGAACTGAGCGGAAGGAGGCAGAAGGCATGGAAGCAAATGAGCATCAACAGGCAGGAACAGGCTGCACAGTCCTAATCCTCCCCTTCAGTCTAATCCCTCCAGATCCCCGTAGACACAGTGGGAAGAGGAGGTGGAGACAGTGGCCTGGAGTTCCCAATGCCTGCATTTGAAAGGCATGTGCTCCTTGCAAGTGAAGGAAGTACATGAGGTTAATTGATGACTCAGTGAAGTCAGTGGCCATAAATACTCCTTGGAACTTGGGAGCCCCATGGCTGTGTCCCAGGCCAGGCCCACAGAGTTCAAAGAAAAGTCAAAGATTGTCACTTAGCAGCTTTTCTGGCCACTTTGGGAGCCTTGCTTTCTCCCAGGCAGCTCCCGAGAAAGACAACTCCCAGCCGGACTCTGACAACTGAATTGGGTGGCTGAGTCCTGGCATTGCTGTTGCCAAAACTGCTTGCGTTGTTTCCCTAAGGGGCTTCAGAATGCAGCCAAGTTTCCTGCTTTACCCTGAGTTAAGCAGAAATCTTCACCTGCCTGGGTGTTGTTAAGTCTGTATCATCCCATCGCTGGAGAAAGCACATTTAAACCTCCTGCAGTTTCTTTCATGAAACGGAGCATGGCATCCAGGAAATAAGATAGTCAGCATGGCCTCGCAGCGTGCTGGAAATAGGACCATCTACAGATTTTGATTACATTTTAAAATGTGGTGAGCACACAATTGAGGTTCATTTAATTAACTGCAATCTGTAATATCAGTCTGGGTTTGAATAGGTCTGCATATAATAACTTCTTCCTCTAAAATATTTATGGCCAATAGCAGCCCATAGTGCTAAAATCAGAATTTGATTGTTTCCCCTCATTTTTCTTTCTTTCTTTTTGTTTTGTTTTGTTTTCTTTTTTTTTTTTTTTTGGACAGGTTGAGCTATGGACAGTGAGAGAGAGAGAGAGAGAGAGAGAGAAAGGTCTTCCTTCTGTTGATTCACTCCCTAATGGCCGCTACAGCATTTGTAGCCCCAAATCGCTACAAATGCACCGATCCGAAGCCAGGAGCCAGGTGCTTCTTCAGGGGCCCAAGCACTTGGGCCATCCTCCACTGCCCTCCCGGGCCATAGCAGACAGCTGGACTGGAAGAGGAGCAACTGGGACTAGAACCAGGTGCCCACATGGGATGGCGGTGCTGCAGACGAAGGATTAACCAAGTGAGCCACAGCACTGGCCCTCCCCTCATTTTTCAACAGGCATTATTATTTATGCTGTAGTAATGAAACCAAGCAGTTATCGCTTGGTTTTTGGGGACATGAGATTTGTTAATCAATTTCTTGCCCGTCTGCCTTATGTATACATTTTCCTGGTTAGCTGGCAAACCAGTGTGTTAATGATGGCAGAGCAAAGAGGATCAGCAAAGTGTACTTCTATGGATTCTGCCCCAGCCAGAAGTGGTTTGTTTCTTTAGACATTCCAAGATAAAAGGTTTTTTTACTTTTGCTAATTTTTTTCCATTCTAAACAAAATTTGAAATGTAGTACAGAATGAAATAATTAAAAAGTACCTGGTATGGAGCCTCATACTTAATAAATATTTTAATATTTTTAAAATAAAAAAATGCCCATAATCTCATTTCAAGACAAAAATGGGAGAGTTGCTTTGCAAAGATTTAGGATAGTTGTAATTATACTCCATATAAATTTTGCATTGAGCTTTTTTCATTTAACAATTTAATAAACATTTTCTCATGCTGTTATCAGGTCTTTATAAATATAATTTTAATTGGCTGCATAATTGTTAGGAGGCTGTTTGGTTATGAGTACTAAAAAGCCTGGGAAATGACAGCTTAAGGGGATTTTTGGTTTTCTGCAAAAAGAACTGGGCACAAGGATAAAGGCTCTAGGGACCAGGGCACTGCCCACTGGGAGCTCCTGCAGCTCTGCCTTCTTTGTGGCGGTTGCACCAAGTTAGGCAGGGCCCTCCCAGCAGAAGCAGGAAGTGACACTGCCTACAGACGGAGTCACCGTAATACCCTAGCTTAGAAAGAACTTGGGAAGGTGAGTGGGTGACTCCCCAACCTCTGTGTAGTGCTGGAATAAAGTGGCCTGAGTTAGAATTACTGTGCCAAAGGGCAGTTGCTGCTGCTTCTTCAATCCCATTATGATTGCTTCCCTAATAAGTGCCAGGATTTAAAAGCAGGTGCTCCACTGTGTGCCCACTAATGTGGCAGTGCAAGCATAGATCTACAATAGGCCATGAGAGTGGGATCTACACCCCATGCAGTGGATATCAGTCTCGGTACCGCGGTCCTCAACACAAGGTAAGGAGGAGTCCCTCATCATTTAGAGCTGCCCCTGTTTGGAATTAAGTACTTCAAGGGCTGGTGAGTAGCCTGTCCCAAGATGTAGGGGCTGAAGAGGCACAGGAGTTAATTTACACATCTAGTGGAGTAGACTGTGTAACCTGTAACAGCTGTGTCTCCGTGATTTTACCATGAGGGTACATTTGCTAACATACTTCCCTGGCACCCAGGATATCTTTTGTACAGTGGGACCTTGCTCCAATGTTACTTCAGATCAGATAGAATTACCTAAAATGTAGCTTTGTGTAGTGATTGCCCAAGGCCTGGATTGCAAGATTCACTTCTCAGGATTCTAGCTCTCCTACACGGATACACCGTATGTTGGGGTTGAGGCCAACCATTACCTGGTGAGGCCTGTGCACCATCCCCACCCAAAGTTACACTTCTTTTCTCTTCACCACCTGCTAATGTGACTAGTCTTTTTCCTGATAGCATGAGTTTCTCCTTTTGAGCCTATAATATGTGCATATTCCTTCTATGAGTGGCAGTGTGGGTTCTGCCTTGGACATAATAAGAAAAGTCATACCAAAAATTGTCCCTTTGATATATTTGCAAAGGTGGTCCTACTACAGTGAATGGTCTCAGTAATTTAACTCATTTTATCTAAACTCCAGCATAAGGTTATGAAGTCATGTGTGATCAAGAAATATCCGAGTCTAAATTTGTATAATTCAGTCAGCAAGTACTTTTTGAGCATCTCCTATGTTGTAGACAAGTTTGTGGGTGCAGAGGTCATCATAGTAAATGCAATGCAGTCACTTCCCTCACGGAGCTTGCAATTTATAATTCAACAAATGATTATACACTGTATAATTTTATAGTACAGTGGCTGGGGAGTCCTGGGGAGAGGGATACCTTTATAGAATGCACAGGGAAGGCCTAAGGAATAAGATGATATTTGAGCTGTGATGCAAAGCAAAGGAGTGAGCTGTGTGATTACCTGGAGAAGCACACCCCTGGCAGAAAGTGTAGCAAGGGCATTGAGTTGGGAGCACACTTGGTATATTCAAGGAACAATGGGGAGTGGTGTCTGTGGCTGAATTGGAAAGGCATCTGTGTGCTCTGGGGATGATGCTGGCGTTTACTTTGAGATGAGAATGCAGGGGGAGGTTTGGAGCACAGGAATTGCACCGCCTGAGCTCCCCTTTGGAAGAGATCACTCTGGCTGATACGGTGAGACTAAGTAGTAAAGAGGTAGGAGGGAGCAGGAAGCCCAGTTACAAGGATATTGGGGGTAATTCAGGGAGACAGAAAGACCTCCATGGGCCAGTATGCTAGCAGAGTAGGTGGTGACTCCTGGATATTTTGATAATACCTTTCAAGACATTTCCTCATTGAGCTGAAGTGGAATGTGGAAGAAACAGAAAGTCAAGGATACTCTACAGATTTTTGGCTTATACCACTGGTAGGATGGAGTTTCACTGTAAGAGGATGAGGATACCCTAGAAAAGCCCACTTTGGAGGGAAGATAGGGGCTGAATTTTGGAAATACTATGCCAGAGATGCTTATTTGATGCCCAAGTGGATGCGAGTGAGCAGTGTCTTGGTGGTTTAGGCCACTATAACAACATGCCATAGGGGCCAGCACTGTGGGGGCCGGTGCTGTGGCATAGCAGGTAAGGCTGTCACCTGTGGTGCCAGCATCCCATATGGGCACCAGTTTGAGACTGGCTACTCCATTTCTGATCCAGTTCTCTGCTAGGGCCTGGGAAAACAGCAGAAGATGGCCCAAATCCTTGGGCCCCTGCACCCACATGGGAGACTCGGAAGAGGCTCCTGGCTACAGATGGGCATAGCTCCAGCCATTGCTGCCAGTTGGGGAATGAGTCAGTAGATGGAAGACCTTTCTCTTTCTCTCTCTCTCTCTCTCTCTCTCTACCTCCCTCCCTCTCCCTCTCTCTCTCTCTCTCTCTGCCTCTTCTTCTCTCTCTCTGACTTTCAAATAAATAAATCTTTAACAAAAAATATCATAAGATGTGTGACTTATAAACAATAAAAATGTATTTCTGGCATTTCTAGAGGCTGGTAATCTGAGATCACGGTGCTAGAAGGTGCCTTCTGTGTGTGTCTTTGCATAGTGGGAGGGGCAAGGCAAGGTCTCTGGGCCCCATCCCCATTTTTTTTTTTTTGAGAATTCCAGTATACATGAAAATTTAGTAAATGCAAAAATAGCAGTTCAATTTATTGGGTAAAGGATGGATTAGTTATGAAATACATGAAATTTGTTTACCTTAAATTTTTTAAAAAATTGTGAAGGATGGATTGTTTAATCACTAGGATGACCTGGAAGAAAGAAAATCAACATGAATTGCTGGGGCCTCTTTTATGGGGGCACTGGTCCCATTTGTGAGGCTCTGCCTTTAGAGTCTACTCATCCCTAAAGACCCTACTCAGTGCTACCACATTGTGGTGAGGTTTTCAACATAGGAGTTGGGGGAGGGGACAGAAACATTGAGACCATGTTGGGTAGTTAGATGTGTAAGTCTAGAGCTGGATGGCTATGTAGACGGGGATCATCATCATTTGGATGATGTTTCAAGCCAGGAAGTCAGATGAGACCAGCCAGGTAATGAGGCTGGGTAGAGAAGGGTCCAAGGAGGCAGCTCTGGCCTGTTGGGGCAGATGATGAGGCAACAGCAAATGAAAATAAGAAGAGATGAGCAGTGAATTAGGAGAGAACTAAGAGAAATGGGACTGGGGATTGAAGAACATATTTCTGGCAAGGAGGAGTGCTGATCTTTATCAAGTGAGGCTGATATGCCAGGAAGGCTGAGGATTGTCCTCTGGGTTGAACGAGGTGGAGGTCGCTGGTGCCCTGTGCTGGAGCTCTTTTGGTGGAGAGGTGGCAGTGTCCCTGGATGGGTTGGATGTGAGAGTGGGACACACGGGCTAGAGACAATAGGAGTGTTGAGTCTTTCAGGGAGTTTTGCTGTGAAAGGGAAAAGAGAAAGGGAATCACAGATGAAGGGAAGTGTGGCCCCAGAAGGTGCCACTTTCAGAGATACTGCAGGACGTGCGAGTGTGTGAGGAATAGTCCGAGCCTGAGAAATGTTGATAAGGCAGGACAGAGAAGAGGCAGTTGTTTCCCAGGGAAGTTGTTGAGTTGAGAAGTGAGAGAGGCATCAAGTTCACACAATGAGGGTTCTTGAACAGGGGGGCCAAGGCAGAGGCTGTGGGACCAATGCAGGCAGGCTGGAGAGTGTGATAGTAGTGTGTGCCTGATCCTTTCCGACTGCTTCCGCTCTCAGTGAAATGAGAAGCAAGGTCATCTGCTGGCAGTGAGGACAGAGAAGAGGTGTTGGGAATTGGAGGAGAGGGGAGAAGGTGTGAGCAGTTCAGGAGCAGTTGGTTCTAGCAAACTCTTATCTCTGGCCACCTCCCGTGGCTCTCCTATGGCCTGAAATCCAGCATTGTATGTAAAACCAGATAGTAAAACATGGGTCTTGTGTTTTTCTCCAGCATTTTGTACTGGTGCAAGTGGCAAAGTGATGGATTTATTCTGAGTTGGGCTTTTGCCAGATGAGTATGCCAAAGAGGGAGAGAATGAGAGCATCTAAGGTATATACAGGGTGCCATGATAGTTATTGATCACGGCATCTGAAAGCTGGCCAAAGAAAGAAGTGGCCAAAGAAAGGATGATAAATTAAGTCAGTAGAAAAAGAGTATTATGCTTTATTTATTTTTATAAGCTAGATTACTTTTATAAGTTAAATTGTATTTCCAATGAAAGGTAGAAAGTTACTGTGTTAAAAAGAATGTATAATAAATTTTATATGTGAAATAGTGTATATAATAGTAATAATTATATGCTGGTGTTGCTGTCTATATTGTATTTTCTTAAAACAAGTGATGCCATATGTATGGAAGAAACTAAATAAGGCACTGTGCATTAATCTCAGTGCAGTTGTTGGACTGGGAGTAGAAACTACACATGAACACAGAGTCCCTGGCTAAGCCCCTAGGACTGGATTTGAAGTTGCAGCTGGGGGCAACAGTGTTGGTCACAATAAAAGAAATGCTGATCAGCAGGGTATCTGGTCAGAGGGTCAGGAACTGCTACCCAGAGGCCACGAGGGGCAGCATACATCTGGAGCCAGGATCTGTCCAGTCTAGGAAAGGAGAATTGGCCAGAGCTGAGGATATCTTATAGCAGGGTGTGGGGAGCAACTCGGACTATACTGTTACTGGAATTAAGACTTATTCTATGCATCTGCTCTCCCACAATATGGCGCTGGGAGAGAAGAAAACAGCTTCTACACAGCTGCCTCCAGTTCAGCCAATAAGCTGTAGGACTTGCTCCTGATTGGAGGAGAGCAGCGTACTCGGCGTGTGGGCAGCCGAGTTGGGATTGGCAGAGGAGGACTATAAAGGAGGAGAGAGACAACATGCACCAGGAACATCTAAGGGGAACATCTAAGAGGAACACCTGTGCAGCCCCCGAGAGAGCTGGCCGGCGGTGTGCCGCTCCCCTGCGGAAGTGGGGAAAGCGGCCAGGGGGAACCGCCCTTCCACGGAGGTGGAAGGGACAGTAGCCAACCCGGGAAGAACCAGCAGCAAACCCGGGGAGGGCCGAGCAGACAAAAGAACAGCGCAGGGTCCTGTGTCGTTCCTCCACGAAGAGGGGGAGCGACATAATGGTGCTGTGACTCGGATATGAAGCCTAGGCAGGGTTTAGTGTCGTTCCTCCACGAAGAGGGGGAGCGACACAGGGACTGCCCATCTGAGACAGGAGCAGTGTAGTAGGCAGTGTGCGCAGTAGAACCACGAGGAAGGAGGCACAGCAGGATAACCCGGAATCCGGATCTTTCCTCTGAGTTCTCAGGTCTGGATTTGGGGGCCAGGGTTCTTTGTGAAATCTGATGGACAGCAGACATAGCTGGAAAGAACCTGAGATGGTCTGTGTGCTGGCAAGCCTCTTCCCACCACAGTGTGGGCTGACTCAGGCACTGGGTAGGACAGAGCCCAGGGAGGGGGCACTGACAGATCCAGCTGTGGAATCTGGGAAAGGCAGGGGCAGAGGAAGTAAGGGGGGGCTGATGAGGAACATCTGTTGCCTTCCCACAGTGCACATGGATACCAGCATATGGAGGCCTGCATACCAGCACACCGTTTATTTCATCTTTGGCAAAACCCATGTTTATTTCATCTATAGCTCCAGTGTCCAGACTTCACATAAATCAAGTCAGGATGAAGGGAAACCAGCGGTCCTCCTCTTGGCCCCCCACACTGTATTCTTCCCTGGGGCAGGTGTGCATGCTGTGTTAGTGTCACTAGGTGGCATGAGATTCTCCTGGGCCGTGAATCCTGATTCTAATCAAACAACATCACTGCCTCGTTACGTGGTCCTCCCATGCTTGAATCCCTTTCCCCTGGAATTGGAAACTGGCAAGACCCTGTTCTCTCAGTAGCATGAGATAAGAGATATGGAAGTGCTTGGGAAAAACGCAATCCCAGGCACAGCTGGAAGGCTTCAGCAAGAGGTTGGGGTACAGAGGCCTTGGCCTTGCCGAATGAAGTGAGGTCAGTGCCGATTAAGCAGACCAAATCAAATCTTTGATGGTTGAGTGCTTTTTAAAAAATGATTGTAGGTCTGCGCAATTTAACAGGACTGCCCACAGTGGCTTAAAACATTTTCCAGAGCAGATCAGATAAAGCCAAGTTAGAAATTGGTCACTGCTGTAAATCAAGTGGCAGACTATCAATGACCTAGATTCTCCCCAAAGTTTTCCCACAGGAAGTGAGAGGAAAACCACTGTGTGGCTGCTAAGGCTTGACTTGTCAAGAGCCGAGAGATCTACATGACATTAAAAGATTGCTCATCACTCAGGTGGCTGTAATGAATTGGGACTCATTTAACTCAGAAGCCAGTGAGATGTGCAAATCATAGCTATGGAATAAACGGTCAGGTTTCAGCTGCAGTTGCCAGCAGTCCGTAGCAGCCTCTGGTTGCCTTGCTCATAGTTAATAAATGCTTGACTTATTGCTAAAGTTGCTGCTGCTTAATTCCTAGCACCATGAGGTCAGTAAGTTTCCCATTTTCCGTCCTCCCGTTAAGGAGATAGAGATGAGGATTGCTGTGAAGAAAGGGCTTGTTATGGCCTCTGACCTGGAAGGCCTGAGTGCTAGTCTTGACCTAGACGGCTATTTTCTGTTTATGCTACAGAGTTGGAAGCCATCTGGGGTGGCCCACGGGTATGGGAACTGTTCCAGGGCATTCTTGATTTTTCAAGAGGTCCATAACTCCCAGGAAAAGCCATAAGCCAAACTCTTCACATCTATACTATGTCAGATCTGTAGAGTGTGTAACATGTCACGCCCTGCACCCTAACTGATAATAGTTGTCAGCCGTGGTCACCACAAGGTGCTTCATGATAGCCCCCCAGGATCCTACTGGCTGGTTCCCAGCCTGCTCTTGTACCAGCTCATCACTGCCACATTCTGAGCTCCTGGCCCTGCAGTTGACTTTGACCCCACTTTTGGCCCATTGGATCGGTGTGAATGTTGCTACTGAGCTGACTGGACTCATTCTCTGACTCCCATTACTCAGCATGGTAGGAATTTGCAATGCCCCTGATAACAAAAAGCACAAAGCTCCGAGTTTCACATTGGAACATAGCAAATAAGCATATGCCACGTGAAAGGAGGCACATGGTGCATCCTGATACCACCATGTGAAATTCTGCATAGTTTTATTTAATTGCTATACTTTTTCAACGATGTGTACATAGACATATAAATGTGCATGTACTTCAATGTACTCGACATAAAAATGTAAGTGATGTAGTTTTTGGGTAAATAAGATCTAGAAACCTCAAAATGTAGGTCTAGACACACCCTATGAGTCTGAACATGAGGATGATTAGGAGATTCTAAGGTTCCGTGTGATCTATCTGCAGAACTTAGTAACAGATGCAAGAGTGTAACACTTGGCCCTAGGGAGAAATGGGCTTCCTGTCCTTTTAAGAATTCATTCATTCTCCTCATTCACTAATATACAGAGTAAGTGTTGATGGCCTACTGTATGCTAGGGCAGCCCAGGGAAAAGGTGGACTAAGAAAGAGGATCTGCAAGGCCAAATAGGGCAATGAGAACACTGAGAGAATTACAGGTTCCTCTGCCTGCGGCGCCGGTACTCCGGGTTCTAGTCCCAATTGGGGCGCCGGTTCTGTCCTGGTTGCTCCTCTTCCATGCCAGCCCTCTGCTGTGGCCCAGGAAGGCAGTGGAGGATGGCCCAAGTGCTTGGGTCCTGCACCCGCATGGGAGACCAGGAGGAAGCGCCTGGCTCATTGCTTTGGATCGGCACAGCTCCAACCGTGGTGGCCATTTAGGGAGTGAACCAATGGAAGGAAGACCTTTCTCTCTGTCTCTCTCTCTCTCTCTCTCTCTCTCTCACTGTCTATAACTCTACCTATCAAATAAAAAAAAAGTGATTACACTAATACAATCCAGTAATGAAATAGGGATAGACTGAAGTAATAGAGTGGCTGTGGGGAGAAGGCAGGGGTGTGATAGGCAGTCAGATGGACAGATCTTGGAACTGATTGAACAAGGACTGAGAGGTATGGAGAAATAAAGCTGGTAGCCAGGTTTCTAGCACAGATGAGTGGATGGTTGGTGTCAAACACAGGAAGAAGAACATATTTTGGGGAAGGTGATGAATTCATATTCAGCGTGTTGGGATGAAGATGCCTTTGGAATATACTTGTGAGCTGCCTGGGAGGTGCATGAACAAATAGGCATAGAACTCAGGAGGGAGATCAGGCTTGGGGACTTCAAGAAAATGCACTGAATAATGACTGCAGCCATGGAAATGGATAGACCTATCCAGGGAGAGACTGTAGAAGATAAAGTCAACCTGGTGACTCACATTTAAGGGATGAGGTTGGTCAGAGAGCCAGAAGGGAAACTGAGGCAGGCAAAATTCCTGGTGGTGGGTGAAGATAAAAGAATTTTGAGGAGGAGGGAATGGTGCATAATGTTGACTGCTGCTCACGGACAGTTAACACAATTAACAAGTTCTGAGCAATATTCATTGAACAAACCATCTGGGAGACACTGGTGGTCCTGAGAAGAGTGGAAAAACAATTTTGATAGAATGTTGTGGTGTGACGTTGATTTGAGAGGAAGTGAGGATGGTGAATGAAGCCTTTGTCTCCACGACTGGTATGGTTAGAATGGGAAGAAAAGAAGTCTCCTTCTCTCTGGGTTCTCTTGGCCATGTCCCCCCAGTGGCAGAACCCAAGGAAGGGAGAAGGCAAGAGAGAATAATGACTAGGTGGAGAAAGTGGGGAGGGGACTGAATCTACAAGGTTGATCACTGTCAAAGCAAAAATTGTCCTGGACAAGGGGAAACAGCAATAAGACAAGCAAGGCCAGACCTCAGCTCCACCCAAACAAAGAGCAATAGTGTTACCAAAAGTCTGGTCCTTGTCCATGTGCCAAATCAGAAGTAATGAGGACAGGATTTGAGGATAAAGGAAAGAGAAAATGTAAAGCACCAGTGGATTTGAAGGAGTAAGAGAAAATAAAGAGGTGAAAGCTGTACCAAGGATTGGGAGGATAAATGATGGCCTGGGATCTATGGGAGGTCATGACATGTTGGAATTCAAGGCACTGATGATTAGCCTTTTATGGAGTCAGTTTCTATTTATGCTATGCATGGGTTTATGCTCAGGAGGAAATATTTTTCTACTGTGGTTAGGAGAGGTGACAAGGAACGGGTGCATTTCTGGGTTGTATTGAGAGCCCACTGGGGTTGAGGACCATGGATTATGGATTAATAGTACTCGCCTGCATAGCAGGGGTGGTACCCTACCTAAGTGCTTAGTCTCAGGAAATGAAGATGGTCTTAACTCTGATTTGGGATTTACCAGATGGCAGTAGCCAGTGGACAAGGGGGAAAGATTGTTAAGGATATAAGAAGGCAGTGGTTAGAATTTATTGTTCCCCTGGGCTTTGCTGAAAAGAGGTGAAGGTGAAGATGGCAGAGCTACGATGAACAGGGGGAAATATGAAGAAGTTGGAGATGAGAGGGCTTTAAAAGTCCAAAGAGCAGGCATGGTGATGACAAGCCAGTGAGAGACAGGGAAGCAGGGGTGAAACACTGTGGTTGGAGTCTGGACCATTGTACCCGAACTTTTCACAAGTGGTGATGAGGCCAGATTTAAGTCATGGGTATGGCGGGTTGAGGAAAATGGAGGTTACAGTCACTAGAGAAGAGGTTGTTGGGCAACTGTGGGAATGGAGTGAGTCATGCACACAAACTCTGAAGTCGCCCAGGATGATGGCGGTGTCTCATGTGGATACTGTGAGCCAAGTAATGAGGTCAACTGCGGATACAGGGAAGTGACCAGAAATTCAGTTGGTGACAGAGTTGAGGACAGGGACATCAAGGGAGCAGATGAGACTTTTTTCCATGAGGGCAGAGAAGTCATGGTCTGGAAGTGACATTAGGGAGTGAGACAGTTGCCAAACCCACTTCCTGATCCTGGTGTTATCTGACTTAAGAGCCCAGGTTCTCAAAAATGACCCTGTACTGTTCACTAAGTCTGAAGCTGAACTGACAACCAGTTTGCCTGGAAGTTGTACCTATACTTTCCTAATGTAAAAAAAAAAAAAATGATTACAAATAGGGTCTTCTCAGCTTTATTCAACCAGATTTATTCATCTCTAATGAATTTTCTTAATCAGTGGTTGTAATTTTAAGGAATAAATCGTAGGCACATCAAATGCTACAAATAAAATGACATGTACTACAAAGCTCCTTTCATCAATATGAGCTAATCTTCGATATCTATGGTTAAAATTTAGGTGACACTGGGCACGTAACTATGAAATCCCTCCAGATGGCGTTACTGTGGCTGTTTGGTTGAAGTGTGGGTGCAGTTGCTGGTCTGTGGACCTGATCGGAAGCCTGCTTTGAACTTGAAGTACCCCAAGAATAAGCATATACCCTGCTGTCTCTGGCACAGGCTTGGCATCAGGGCCAGGCTGTTACACTGAAAATGATCAGACTAGAGAAATAGGAATAGTTGTGAAGTACCAAGGTAAAAATTTAATCTGAAAATTCAAACCTCTATAATTAACGAGTTCACATGTCTGTGACTCTGCTCCTCAGATTTTTTTTAAGCTGATAAACAAACGCAGAGAACAAACAATAAGGTAAAAAGTAGGTGATAGAGGCTTGTGGAAATTTGCCTCTCTGGTGAACTGAACAGTGTATATGGGACAAAAAAAAAAAAAAAATGCATGCCGGCGCCGTGGCTCAATAGGCTAATCCTCCACCTTGCGGCGCCGGCACACCGGGTTCTAGTCCCGGTCGGGGCGCCGGATTCTGTCCCGGTTGCCCCTCTTCCAGGCCAGCTCTCTGCTATGGCCAGGGAGTGCAGTGGAGGATGGCCCAGGTGCTTGGGCCCTGCACCCCATGGGAGACCAGGAAAAAGCACCTGGATCCTGGCTCCTGCCATCGGATCAGCGCGGTGCGCCGGCTGCAGCGGCGGCCATTGGAGGGTGAACCAACGGCAAGGGAAGACCTTTCTCTCTCTGTCTCTCTCTCTCACTGTCCACTCTGCCTATCAAAAAATAAAAAAAAAATAAAAAAAAAATGCAGTCCAGGAGGCAGATAGTTGGTGGCCACAGAGCCCAGACAGATCAGAATTGCTAAATATGCTAGTGGTGACCATTGAAAGTTTCATTCTGTCTTTTGACTTGACGTGCAGCTGGGAACCAGCTGTATTTCATTTCTGCTTGGAAACAGGAACTCTTTGTCTGCTCCAAATGTTCTTGGCCCCCTCCCTCAATTTCATGGACTTTGGTTGTTAGTGGAAAAGTAGCTGTTGAAATAGAGGTTCACTCTTGGAAACTGCCACTCACCAGGACTTCTGGCAACCTTTGAGGGTTGAATTTAAGCCAAGTTTTTTTGTGATATGCAACAAGGTAAAGGAGTCATTAAGTGGATTTCCCATGTGTTCATCTGTGACTTCATTCATAGAAACGCATTGATAACTGCTACTTTAAGCACTGTCTTCCCAACTGAGAACACAGAAGGATGTAGCACCTCCTAGTGGAGAAAATGTCATAGCATGTGTTCCACTGACACAAGACGTGAACAAATACACTAATGAATATGTTAATAAAATGTGAGTGGCTATAAAACAGAAAAGGTATAAATAAGCCTTTCAAAAATTTTATGGACATATAATCTTTTTAAGATTTATTTTATTTATTTGAAAAGCAGAATGACAGAGAGAGAGGGAGAGACCTATCTTCCATCTGCTGGTTCACCCTCTAGGGACTGGGCTAGGTTAAAGCTAGGAGCTTGAAACTCCTTCTGGTTCTCTCACATGGATGGCAGGGGACCAAGACCTTAGGCCATTTTCCACTGGTTTCCCTTTTTTTTTTTTCAGGCTAGCAGAAAGCTATATCAGAAGTGGAGCAGCTGGAACTTGAACTGGTGCTCACATGGGACGCTGGCACTGCAGATGGGGGTTAACCTGCTGCACTATATTGCCAGTCCCTACTACCCAGTCTCTTAATGGTGAAATAATAACTGATCCAAGACCTCTTATAACTTCAGTGTTTGTAGGGTTTAATAATAAGAAACTGCAGTGAGGTTCCTTTTGAGTGGAGCAAGAGGGGTTGAAATTGGCACAGGGCATATACAGAGGCCTCTAGATGTGGCTGGTGAGTTCTATTTATCTTTAACTGGGTCATGGTTACAAAGTTGTTTGCCTCATCCACACTCATTTAGCTAAACATTGATTTTATGTGTTTTCAGTATTTGTTCCTAATAAAAAGGTAAAAACTGGAAAATTTTTATTAGCCATAACATCTCTTAAATTTGTAGTCCTGAAAAGGAAAAATCTCCAAATGTCAAAGCATGTATGGGTTTGACACTTTATTTTGATCATACTTTCAAAGTGAAACTTAGATAGCTGTAAATGGCTATATTGCCAGGCCTCATAGCATCATTAAGACTTGAGCTTTGATGTTTTCTGTGGCACAGGCCTTCCCCTCCCTAGCACCCCAGAGAAGTCCAAATTCAACAGTGCACTCAGAAAATCTGGTTGCCATGGAGATGACCATTTAGGTTACAAGTTCATTTTCATGATCACTCAGAGGAGAAAACTATGAGTTACATGGGAAGCCATCTTTACCTTTTAAAAATCTTTTGCAGAGTTCCAAGTTTAGAAAAACCACATTTTGTTTGAGAAGTGAGAGGTGAGCAGATGCATTCCTAATGCTGAAATGTTGCTTCCTCCAAATGTGAAACCCCCTGTAGATTTGCAGGATAGGTTATTTAGGGAGAATCGAGGCTGGGGCAAGTCCACACGGGACTGCAGTACTAAATCCAACATCGTTTAACTCCAAGTCATTCAATCCCAACTCAATTTCTTCAAGGCATTTGAGACTTCACCTGAATAAGAATTTCAAGAAGGCTTTTCACTTTCATACAATCCATTTGAGAACTGAGGGAATAAAGGTCTGAGGTGGAAAGACCCCAAGTCATTCCAGAAACACTTTCCAGGTTTCCATCATGGCTCATTGGCTCTCTGGGAGGGAGGAAGAGTTGGGGAGAGCAAGGGATCTTTCCTAGGTGCTCGGGCTGGGAAATGAGATTGGGATCTGGGCAACCTGGTCTTGGGTCTCTGTTCATGTCTTGTACCTTTTTAAAAAATGATGTATTTATTTGTTTATTTGCAGGGGGGGCAGGGAACAGGGCCAGGCCAAACACAAGAGCCTGGAACTCCACCTGGGTCTCCCATGTGGGTGACAGGGGCCCACGTCTTTGAGCCATCATCTGTTGTCTTCCCAGGCACGTTAGCAGGGAGCTGGATCCAAAGCAGAGCAGCTGGGGCTCAAAGTGGCACTCCAGTATGGGGTGCTGGCATGGCAAGCACAGGTTTAACCCACTGCACCTCCCTGCCAACCCTTCAAGTCTTTCACCTTGTCACAGACATTTCTGTCCCTTCACAAGCACAGAACACAAGGATCACAACATGCGCCAGAGGCGGCTCCTTCTATGCTCATTGCTGAGCCCGTCTCCCAGTGCTTTGAACTCTCTCTCTCTCTCTCTCTCTCTCACACACACACACACACACACACTCTTAAATTTGAATTGTATGTGCATTATAAACAAGTGAGATAAGCTTCTTTTCCTTCTCCATAGCACTACATATGTCGAAATAAACTGTTGTGATTCATTTGATATTGTGGGACTACAAGTCATCAAAAAATAAGTTTTTAAAACTGTTAAAATTGAACGAGAGCATGTGCACAGGGAGACCTGGACAAGAACCTTTGTTTTAGCATTGTTTATGCTAAGAAAAAAATTGGGACCAATTCAACAGGGAAAGTGGTGAAATATGATGTATCCAGAGCATATATTACTAGGCAGCAGTTAGAGTGAAGTCTGTAGTGTTAACTGACATGGAAATATACACACACACACACACACACACATATATATATATATATATATACCTACTACTACTAATACGTTGTATAAACACATAAAGAAGGAACTGGGGAATTTAGGGGGAGTGAGAAAAGGAACTTGGGTCTTTACTGTTAGAAATTTTAAATATCAAAATCACATTCATATGCTTGTGAGATTAAAAAATTTAAACTAGTCAGATTTCTACCTTGTTGGGATCTACTTTCTACAAATCATTTTACGCGCCACCCCCCTCCGCGGGAGTACACTTGCTGATGTGGTTGGAGTCCCCGTGGTAGCCTTGGTCTCATTGGCATTGAGTCTGAAGAGCTGAGGGGACATCACGGAGGAAATCCCCTCTGCTGTATCTGCCTGGGATGCCCTGGAGAAGGGATGTTCTCAGCTCAGTCCAGTGTGTTAGGTTGTTCATTTACTTTTAAAATTTATTTAATTTTTTGAAAGTCACAGAGACAGATGAGTAGAAATCTTCCCTCCTCTGGTTCACTCCCACAAGAGTTTACAACAGCCAGGGGTGAGCCAGGCCAAAACCAGGAGCCTAGAAGGCCATCTGGATTTCCCATGGGGGTGGCAGGGGCCCAAGTTTTTGAGCCATCCCCTACTGCCTCGCAAGGTGTGCATTAGCAGGAAGCTGGAATCAGAAGTGGAGCTGGGACTCTAATGCAGGAGCTCCAGTATGGGAAGCAGGCATCCCAAGTGGCGTCTTACCTGCTTGCCAGTGTGTTAGTTTATTGTGCCGTATTAGGAAGCAGTCTTAGCCCCGCCCCTGCTGCCTGTTTGCTCAGCGTCCCTGGACAGAGGAGATAGAATCATTAAGGGCCAACAAGTCTCAGAGTTTCCTGGAACCTTCAAAGAAGGTGCTGTCGTGCCCTGAACATTTCTTGTTCACTAGGAAGGAGAGGCTCACTGCCATTGCTGGCCTTGTGAACTTGCACTTGGCCCTTGAGCATTTGTGTCCTGACTTGTGGGCCCATCTTATGGCCCAAGACATAAGGAACTCCAGGTGTCTCCCTTCAGTTGTAGTCCTGGAGGGCAGCTGCGGAATGAGTTGAGAAAGTGGATTTGGGCTTTTCCTTTGAACAGCAGTGTGTGCAGCATCCACCAGCGGCTTTGCAGATCTGGTTTTCATTACTGAAGTATTTTGTCCTGGGGCAGCCGTGGAAGCTGCCTGGATATTTCAATTAGTGTCGCCTGCTGGAACTCATTGACTTCAGAGTTCGCTGCCTGAAGCGTGTGTCCCAGCAGGGCTCTCCACTGCCCGGGGGAACTCCTAGACAGAGTGCAGCATCCTGACTTCAGTCTAGAGAGTGGGTCTCATTCCACATTCCCAGTTGCAAATCACTCGTACAGTGTTCCCTTGTCCCCATGGGTTCCACGTCCAACTCCTGTCACTATTGAGGGAGGTGACACCCTTGAGAGCTGCCAGGTAGACCAGGCACAACCCCAAAATGGGGACCGCCTGGTGTCTGAGGCTGTGCAGCAGGTGCTTAGTCGTCTTCCTTGAATGTCAGGGTGAGTGAGCATTCACTGTTCCATTCGGTCACGTGAATGGACTCCTTCCTCCCTCCCCTCCCTGCAGATGCTTCCTAACTGAGCTCTCAGGGCCACTCCATTTAGGAATATCTCAGAGGCTGCCATGTATCTATTTGTTCACACATTCATTCAGCAAACACTGACTCCCTGTTCTGCGTTAATGCACAAAGTAGTGGGAAAGACGCAGTCCTGCCTTCATAGGCTGCACACTAGGAGAGAGAACTTATTCTGGGGGTTGGTTCAGGCTGTTGTATAATTCAGCCAATGGACAGCGCTCTTCCTTTATCTTCTTGAATCAGGGAAGGGCTGGTGGTCTCATGCGACAGGGAGCTTTCCCGTGCCCCCTGAGGCCTCCAGCCCTGCTTCGTCTTCATCTCCTGCCTGGATGTTGCCCTGCCATCCTCCTCGGGGCCTTTGTAAAATGATCATCTTGTGTGAAAAGCACAAAATGCCACAGATTCCATTGCTTATAATAGGTACTTTGTGACCAGAGGCATTTAAAAAAAAAGTGAAAAAATACTTTTTTATAAATTAATGTTTTTCCTTCCAGACCTGGGTGCCTTGTCCTTATTCATCGTCTGCCCATGCAGCTGAATCAGATTTGAAGGGTAAAATAATACCAGACTCAATGTTGCATGTTACATGAGAAATGTATTAGTTAGGAGCCTGGGGTTCTCTGACATGGAGCCCAACTTGAGCCAGCTTAGGAAGAAAGAGAAGGAGGTAGTTGTATAGGGTGCAGGGGTATCTTAAAAAATCAAAACCAGAAATACAGACTCAAAAGAAGCACAAAAAGTCACTGGAATGACTTCTCTGCCCATCTTCCTTATCCATCCACCTGCCCACCCATCTATCCCTCTCTCCTCCCCTCCTCTTCCCTCTCCTCTCTCTCTTTTTTTTTTAAGATTTTATTTAATTATTTGAGAGGTAGAGTTACAGAGAGTGAGAGGGACAGAGAGAAAGATCTTCCGTCTGCTGGTTCACCCCCCCCAGAATGGCCGCAACGGCGATCCGAAGTCAGGAACCAGGTGCTTCTTCCGGTCTCCTACACGGGTGCAGGGACCCAAGGACTTGGGCCATCATCTACTGCTTTCCCAGGCCATAGCAGAGAGCTGGACTGGAAAAGGAGCAACTGGGACTAGAACCGGTGCCCATATGGGATGCAGGCGCTGCAGGTGGAGCATCAACCCACTGAGCCACAGTGCTGGCCCCTCCTCTTTTATCTCTTGTCCTTAGTCTTTCTCTTCTCCTTCTCCCTTTCTCCCTCCTTGGCCCTCTTCCACTTTCCCTTTCTCTTCTGTCTCTTGTTCTTCCCTCTGTCTCTTCCTCTCTCTCTCTCCCCTACCCTCTTACTTTTACCCCATCCTTTACCCTACCTGACTTTCTCTGCTTTTCGGATCTTTGTGTTCAGTCACATGCAGCAACCCCACAGCTTCTAGGTTTAGCTTCACAGGACCAGCCACATCACAGAGACTCCCTTCAAATCGACTGTGGCAAGAAGCCAGGGCCATATTGTTCCAAAGTGGCTCCTGGGGGCCGCTCTTCTGGATGCTGTTTAACATCTGGAGAAGGGAAGCGTTTTAAGCATAGTCAGATAGAAAAGCATTTTGACATGTCTGTCCATGACTACCTGTCTGTCTAGGGATGGTCAGAGGGGCCTTCCCTGAACCCATTTGGGAGAGAGCGTGTGGCTAGGACGTCAGGGCTTGTGTAGAGGTTCTGAGATCAGCCCTGTTTAACATGAGAATCACGGAGGCAGCTTTCAATGATCTGGAGGGCCCTATTGTGGGAGAGGTGACAGGTGTGTTACCTGTCTCGTTCTAGAGTGAAACCACTGTGGAAATTATGGAATGGGTACGTGTGCCTGCAGATTTCAAATGCTCAAAAGACATCTACAGGATAAAGATATGTGTTCATTTCCTGATTGCCTGTTGGGGAGGGAATTTTAAATGCTTCATACAAAGAAATATTTTTGTACCGTGATTTTAACAAAGAGGAAGATGTATTTTTAAAAAGATTTATTTATTTGCAAGGCAAAGTTATACAGAAAGAGGGAAAGAGGGAGAGGGAGAGGGAGAGGGAGAGGGAGAGAGAGAGAGGTCTTCCAACCACTGGTTTACTCCCCAAATGCCTCAGCAATCAGGGCTTGGCCAACCCTGGTAACTCCATCTGAGTCTCCCACATGGGTGCAGAGGCCTAAGCACTGCAACCGTATTCTGCTGCTTTCCCAGGTATGTTAGCAGGAAGCTGGATTGGAAGTGGTACACCTTTTCTTTGAAGGCAGGAGAGAACTTCCACTTTGCCTATGGCCTTGTCTAAATACTGACGGAGTTTGTGGTCACAAAAGGTTTCCATAGCCTTGGTAGCTCATGGCAAGAGCCTCTGGTGATCATTGACGTCATAAATAAGAGGGTTAATTGTTAAAT
Source organism: Oryctolagus cuniculus (assembly GCF_964237555.1). Classification (NCBI taxonomy): domain Eukaryota; kingdom Metazoa; phylum Chordata; class Mammalia; order Lagomorpha; family Leporidae; genus Oryctolagus; species Oryctolagus cuniculus. The sequence goes on from NC_091432.1 coordinate 213,542,561, forward strand.
TAACAACAGAAGTCATTGTGCACTTACTCCCCATGTAGGACCTCTGTCCTTAATGAGTTGTACCATGAGAATTAACTGCAAATCTTGTTCTCAAACTGTACCTTATATGTTGTGTGTGTGTGTTGAGTGCAAACTGTTGAAATCTTAGTATAGAGTGGGTCTTCTGTATATGAAGTTAATTAAAAATGAATCTTAGTGAAGAATGGGATGGGAGAGGGAGTAGGAGGTGGGATGGGAATGGAAGTGGGAGGGCGGATATGGGAGGAAGAATCGCTTTATATTCCTGAAGTTGTACCTATGAAATTTACATTCATTAAATAAAAGCTTTAAAAAAATAAAGGAAGTGGTACACAATTATGGGATGCCTGCTGTTGCAGATGACACCTCAGTCTGCTGCACCACAATGCTGGCCCCAGGAAAGAAGTATTTTGCTCCAGTTTGCAATACTTTCATAGCCTTCAAAGCCCAGGTTTTGATGCTTATATGACAAGAGTTTCCCAGGCCACCAGCCTGGGGACAGATAAGGTGGAAATGTCAGTAACACACCCCTCTCTTAAGGGAAAAAGGGCCAGTTGTTCCTCTCAGTCCCCAGCACAGCGGGTTTCTGGAATTCCTTCTCACCTCCGTCACTTCTCTGTCCTTTCTGCCACCTTTAGACTTTGTGGCCTGCCTGAAGGTTTAGTTATAGGGCGCCCCATCCAGGTCTGCAGTCAGTGTTGCTAATGCTGTGCTGTGCACATCACTGACTGTCACCACAGCCTCTAATCGTGTCGCTTGCTCTTTCCAAAGTCCTGGCTGGAGTTGGGGGAGCTCCTGCTTGCACAGGGTGCATTAACCAGGTGCCCTATGGGAAACCCCAGTGATGCTCTTGACCCTTTCCCTCCTGGGGCCCTATTGCCCCCTTGAGCTGGACTCATTCATTGTTGCTGTGCATAACTTTGGCAGTCACAGGGCTTCTTGTTTTTATGCATGTCTTGTTTTTCAGTACTACTTAGTGAAGCCATTCAGATTCAAAAAGAGGTAGATGTGCCAAAAGTCTTCCAAAAGTTCATGGAAAATATACTTCATGAAAAAAAAAAACTATGCATGAATTTTTAAAATGTTTGCAAGAAAACAAACTTTTAATTCCATTTTTCCATGAACTTTTTGAAATGGACTCTCATGCACGTGTAAGGCATGATATTGATCTTGAAAGAGTTTCATCTTGACATCTTGAAAGATGTCACCTCTTAAGAGACTAAACACCCATGCCTGCCATATAGTTACTTAAAAATGGAAGATCAGATCTCTGGGGCACATTGGTTTGTATTGTTCTTTTGTTAGTTTTACTGTTAACGGTTTCTGCTTTAAGCAAGGAAAGTGGGTTATCATGTGACTGTGAATTGCCAGACTTCAGTGGGATGTGATTCAGAATGATCTATGGCTTAGAATTTAAGTGGAAAAGTATTTGTCTTCCCAGCCCAGTGTATACATGTCTGTTTAACCCATGATACAACTGAATTAGTCACTACACATCTCCAAAGAACTTGGCAATAAAAAAGCACCTCTTGAAAGTCTAGCAATGAAGTAAAACAGAACTCTAAAATTGACCTTGATATGCAGTTTTGTTTTCATGAGCGTTGATGTTTGAGGTACCTTTAATTGGCACTAAAGGGACAACTGAGTGTTTCATGGAAATTCGTGGAAATTCTCAAAGGGATTCTTGGGTCCCTCAAGTGTTTTGGAAGGTGCTGGTGCTTTATTATTGTGAAATTATATGGGAGAATGCATTTGTATATGGCTTAATTACTTCAGTTTACTTAATGATTTAACTAATATTTGCCTTGCAAAAGGGAGACAGGAAAATAAATTTCTCTGAAGTAAATGGGAAAAAGGGGGAGTGAAGAGAAACCTAAAGAAGATATGAGTAGGGGTTGGCCTTGTGGTGCAGCGGGTTAGGCTGCTACCTGTGATACTGCGTCTCATGTAGGCACTTGTTTGAGTCCCGGCTGCTCTATTTCCTATCCAGTTCCCTGCTATTGCACCTGGGGTAGCAGCAGAGGATGGCCCAAGTGCTTAGGACCCTGGGCCCATCTGCGAGGCCTGGATGAGGCTTCTGGCTCCTGGCTTCAGCCTGGCCCAGCCCTGGCTGTTGAGGCCACTTGGGGAATGAACCAGCAGATGGAAGCACTCACTCTCTCTCTCTCTCTCTCTCACTCTCTCTCTCTCTCTCACTCTGCCTTTTAGATAAATAGGTAAATCTTAAATAAAAAGAAAAAGATGTGGGTATTGGGGAGAGAAATTGCCTGAAGATGGAAATGGGGGCGGGGGATTGGAGAGTAGATGCACCTGACAGTACCTGGTCTTCCCACTGGGGGATGGTTGAAGCTGAGACCACGCTGTTTTCCACATCTTTCATAAATGGGCATAATAGACTCAAAACAGCATGATTGGGTCCTAGTGTGGTGATTCTTCAAATATGATTTCTTCCAAGGAATGACCTGCCAATTATGAACTGAGATAAAAGTACAAGTCCCTACTTTGGTGAGTGATGAACTATCCCATAAAATACCAGTTTTTACTTAGAACTGAGGGTTGCCAGCACAGCCTACGAGGTGAGGTTTCAAAGATCTCTAGGAACTCAAATTGGCATGTTGCTATAGAGTCTCATTAGTCCAAGGGCTGCAGTAAGTTGTACTAAAAAGCCTGATTTCCATTCAGCAACAAAGCTACTATAATGTGGCCTGCATGGAAATGGAGCGAGGAGTAGCGAGGCATAGCATGCCCAAAGTGGGCAATAAAGAGACTTGTGCGCCATTGTTCTAGGAAAGTTCTTCTCAGTGCAGGCATCAGAATTGTCTACAGCACTTTTGAGAAGTACAAGCTGCAGTCTAGTCTCTCCCCGGCAGACCACGCCTTCCTATTGTTTGGCCATAACTCATTCACGTGTCCACCCCAAACCAGTTGTGGCACAGGGAACTGGATGTGAAGATTCATCTCCTGGGGATGGGTCATTGCTGACTGAACAAAGCCTCCATCACTGTACTTTCAGCTTTATGGTATGCACAGTGTTAGCTTAAAGACAAAGAGAGGGTGGGCTGGCGCCGCGGCTCACTTGGCCAATCTTCCGCCTGCAGCGCCGGTACCCCGGGTTCTGGTCCCGGTTGGGGCACCAGTTCTGTCCCGGTTGCTCCTCTTCCAGTCCAGCTCTCCGCTGTAGCCCGGGAAGGCAGTGGAGAATGGCCCAAATGCTTGGGCCCTGCACCTGCATGGGAGACCAGGAGGAAGCACCTGGCTCCTGGCTTCGGATCAGGGCAGCGTGCTGGCCGTAGTGGCCATTTGGAGGGTGAACTAATGGAAGGAAGACCTTTCTCTCTGTCTCTCTCTCTTACTGTCTAACTCTGCTGTTAAAAAAAAAAAGACAAAGAGAGAAAAGGGTCTCTGTCTACAAATATCACGGACTGTTCATTTAAAATAAACAAAATTTTAAGAAAGCATTGGGTTAGCTCATCTACACAGGCAAGAGTAAAACCAAGCCTTACTGAGTACCCACCTAACAGGATGCAGAACACTTTATATGTCATCTGTTTTCCTCCTCGCCTCAATCTTCTGAGCTCTGTGGTATCCCCTGCATTTGATAGATTGAAGTAGGAGTTGAGAGAATTTGGGGGATTTGAATTGGATCCTCTCTGTAGAATGGGAGTAGCCACCGTTGATGTCCTTCTTAGGGTCCGTGTTTGTTTATTTGTTCCTTTGTTTTATTTTATTGTGGCAACCTACCAAGCTATCTCCAAGCTGTCTTCCTCCTCCTGTTTTTGCGAATGTGACTTGGCCAATTGCATTCCATTCTTATTCTTTGAGCTTATGTGCCAGGTATGGAGTGGACATGTGTGTCTTCTCAGGACTAATGCACACAGGAACTCTTTGAACCAGCACAGTAGTGTCCTTTCTAGTTTGGTTTTGCCCAGAATGTGTTGATGGATGATTTTAACAAGTGGTCCATTATGTGAGTTAATGATGGTTTGCAAGTGATAGCATGCTCCCCTGGCCAGCTTCTACATCCTTTCAACCATGCTGTATAATAGAAAAATGATAGTTGTACAGTAACTCTATTGGGATGCAGTTATGGCAATAGCCAGAGATACGTGTTTGACTTTTACTCATTATTTCACAAAATGGAATTCATTTAATAAAGAAGATGAGTTCACACAGATACAGCATGCTACAGCTCTTCCTAAGAGTTGTTGATTTATTTATTGAGGTGGATTAGTGGGTTCATGTGTTCTGATCCTAGGGAAAGAAAAGAATAAGAGCAGCATGCAAGTCTAATAATGGAAGGCGAGTAAGTCTGCAGGCACTGACCTTAAATAAGCTCGATTTCATATAATTAGAAAATGGATCTTGAAGGGGCCTTGCCAAAAGGTGATGAGATGGTGAGGAGGGGTAGAGGATTTCTGTGAATGAGCTTTTTTATCACACATTGTCAGGTTAGGCATAAGAAATATGATTCATTTTATAATGCTTTAGTTATTGATTCCATAGGAGTTTGCCTTGTGCTTCATCTCTAGCTGACAGGTAACTAACTGGCATATAGAGGAAGTATTGCTTACTTATGTAAAGAATGCGTAGAAGAGAGTGAAAGTTCCCTGCGGTTGCTTAAGTTAGACTTGGTTGCTTATGTAGGCTGTCTTCTCTGGGATGCCTGCCTCAATTCTCTGTTGTCCTGGGGAGCATATACCCTGTTGTGACACCTCCCCTATAAAGCCCTATGGCCTTCCTCTCCCAGGAACCCATCCTATCCTTTCCTTTCCTTTCCTTTTCTTTCCTTTCCTTTCCTTTCCTTTCCTTTCCTTTCCTTTCCTTTCCTTTCCTTTCCTTTCCTTTCCTTTCCATTCCATTCCATTCCATTCCATTCCATTCCATTCCATTCCATTCCATTCCAGTGTGCTTTGTGTATTTACTGCTTCCTCACCCACATTCCTGGCTAGATAGTGACTGCAAGGCCCTTAAAGACCGAGGGAGTGGCTCATTTTGACTTGGTTTCCCCAGCACCCTGGAACAAAGACCACAGCACACACTGAGTGACTATTATAAAAGTAACTCAGGGAATCCTGGGGCTGTCCTGCTCACTATGAGTGGAGGACTAGAAACTGACATTTCTAACTTCTCCATTCATCCCAAAATTCTGGGATAAAAAGGTGTAAAGTATTGCTTTCTGCGCACACAGAAGTCTTGCATGTTGTATTTTCCATCTGTTCTGTTGTCTTCTCTCTCTCTTCATTCTCAGAACTGCAATTTCCTATCTTGGCCAGAACACAAATGGAGGTGGGCTTACTCCACTTTCAAAGTCTCTCATTAAGATCTCAGGACTAAAATAATCAGTTATGTTGGTGTCATGTTCACGTGTTTTAAAAAAATCATTAATTTTTATGCAAATAAGCAGTGCAAAAACACCTTGATTTGGAATTTCATTGTGTAGATATTTAGCAGAGGTGCTTAAGGTAGGCAAACAAACAAACAAAAAAAGACAAGATTGGGAGAAGGAAAAGAATTTTCTGTTTAAATAGCATGGCTCAGTGTCCCTAATGGGGTGCCCCCAGGTGAGTACAATTGTGGCAGAATTGAGTTGAGAAACTGACATATATTTATTTATTTGAAAGAATCACAGAGATAGGGAGAGACAAAGAGATCTTCCATCTGCATCCTTAGTCCCCAAATGGCCACAATAGCCGGTGCTGGGCTAGACCAGGCCATAACCAGGAAGCTTCATCCAGGTCTCCCATGTGGGTAACAGGGCCCCCAAGGACAAGGGCCATCTTCTGCTGCTTTCCCAGGTGCATTAGCAAGGAACTGGATTGGAAGTGGAGCAGCTAGGACCCCAACCAGTGCTCATATGAGATGCTGGCATCGCGGGTGGCAACTTAACCCACTGCATCACAGTGCCGGGCCCTGAATGTGACTTCCCTAGAAGACACAGAATCAGTTGTTCTCATAGGCTCCAGGGTTGGCAGTCTTTGTGAACACATTGTGTGTGCGTTTGCACGGGGGCCTGAAGGCCCAAGACAGGATCTGCTCAGTTCTGCAAACTGGAGATGGTGCTCATGTTTGACCAACAAAACACATGCAGACCCAAGGTCTGATCGTAGGTCCAGCTGAGGGAAGCCTGTGGGAACCTACCTCTACTACCTCCCTTAGTGGGGAAAAAGGAGCTGTTAAGAAAAAAGTAAGAATAACATTAGCCCAGGCGGCAGTTGCAGTCACTAGGGAGCGCGGAGTGTGTTTGTTTAATTTAAACTGTAAAACCCTGGCCAGTGTTTCTAAACCTGGCTTGGATAGCAGAATGGCCTTGGAAGACAAAGAATGCCTGCTTGTCGGTGTCTGCTGTACTGTGTGCTGTGTTTCATTTTTTTAGATGTTTTTATGGGGCCAGCATTGTGGCGCAGTGGGTTAAACTACTTTCTGTGATGCTGGTATCCCCTGTGAACACTGGTTGGAGTCCCAGCTGTTCCACCTCTGATCCAGTCCCCTGCTAATGTGCTTGGGAAAGCATCTGAAGACAGTCCAAGTGCTGGAGCCCCTGCCGTCAACGTGGGAAACCCTGATGGAGTTCCAGGCCTGGCTCAGCTCCAGCTGTTGTGGCCATCTGGGGAGTGAACCAGAAGATGGAAGATTTGTTTCTGTGTCTTCCTCTCTTCTTGTCACTCTGCCTTTCAAATAAAGAAATCAATCTTAAAAATATTTGTTTATTTATTTGAAAGGCAGAGAGATAGACACAGACACATATACATAGAGAGAAATCTTTCTGCTGGTTCACTCCCCAAATGGTAGCCAGGGCTGGACCAGGCTGAAACCAGGAACCAAGAACTGCATCCTGATCTCCCACTTGGGTGGCAGGGGCCCAAGTATTTGGATTATCCTCTGCTGCTTTCCAAGTGCATTAGCAGGGAACAGGATAGGAAGTAGAGTAGCTGGTACTCAAAATATAGGATGCAGTCATTGCAAGCCAGATCGAACTGTGCTGTGCCACAATACCTGTCCTGTGGGTGGTGTTTCATGATCGTGACAGATCTCCATGTAAGGAACAAGTCACCATTTACCAGTGATGTCCCTGAAGCTCAGGTCCTGCTGAAGTCATGCAGTTGCCATGGACAATGTCTGCAGTAGAACCCAGGCCTGGTTCAGCCTGAAGTCATCTATGTGGTTCCCCATGCAGGCTCTTAAAATCAGCAAAGGGTGAAAGCTGGTGAGGACCCCTTGTGATCTTTTCTTTCCGTGGATGGCTGTGAACCCCATCCCAACACAAATACACATGAGAGCTTATGCACATGCACATGCGTGCACACACACATGCACACACACACACATATGCGGGGTATGTGTATTCTCCCAGAGTTCTGCTTCCCCTTCTCCTGGTCGTAGCACACGTCTCTCTGAGGCTGAACTTTGCCCTGACGAAGACACCGTCTGGTGGGGACTCGGCAACCAGGGTCCAGAGAGCTTCTTTCACCTTTACACCTCCCGCAGTTCCTGGCACGAGAGTCATGCAGGGGTGATGCTTGAGGTGAACTGTGACCGATGACATAGGCAACCACGAGATATCCTGGTGCCACCACCTGTCCCACTCTGGGAGTACAGACTCAGAATAAATGCAACCGAGATGACTGTAAACATCACAATAAAGTGTTCCCCACAGACCCTGGGGGAGCCATGGGCTCTCCTGGGAGTTGTTTTCTGGCCTCAGACACTGGGCTTTTTCTGGGTGACCTCAAATCTAGGGCCAGAATACAGAAGCCTGCAATCACACAAGTGCTCTTACATGTTTACGTTTGACAGGCCCGGCATTTCTTGATAATTGTTGGAAAATATTGAACTTCACAGTGCCTAAAATAATCAGCCTGTGTCTGATGAGCCAACTGTGTAAGTCTGTATATATAGAACTCTGTCTTTTTGACTGCTGAAATAGTCCTTTTGTTTTGGTTTGGTTTTCTGCTTAGTAAAAAAAAAAAAGATCTCAAAAACAGCCATTTGGGGTGTCTTCAGCTGTCAGTTACCTTTAGAAAGCCAATTATTTTGAAGCAGTAGTGCCTTACAAATTCTAAAGTCATGGACTGGAAGCCAACTATCAGGAGTGTCAATATGTCCTTTGTAGTGGAAATACGGAAAGATTCTTCTTTCATTCCAACTCCAGTGCCATACCTCCACTCACAAATGTTGTGATGAGACAGCTTCATAACTTGGCCGGGCTGAACAGGTGCAAAAGATCAGGGCATAAAGAAGCAGGTTCCTGATCCTCCTGAGGGCTCAAATATCAAGTGTCCTTCTGCCAGGCTGTCTGGGCTCCCTAGCAGGTGCAGGAAAGGCCCTGGCCTTGAGATGGGACAAGTCTCATTGCCTGAGTGCCAATCCTGGCCCTACCATTTAGTACTATGTGAGTGCCATCAAAGTAGATAATGTTGCTAAGCTTCAGTCTTGCTATCTGTAAAATGGGAATGACGATGATTGTACCCACCTCACAAGGAAGCTGTGTTGTGAGAAGGAAGTGAACCATTGTGTCAGCTCAGCCTGGGCTCACACTAAGTGGCCAGCTGATATCTGCTGTTGGCTCTTTGGTATTTTGCTCTTGAGGGCCACATTAATCTTCTGTCCCTGCTAAACAGTAATCTGAAGCTGATTGCCATTTTCAAAAGAAAAGAAACATTCTTTTTTTTTTTTTTTTTTTTTTTTTTTTGTAAGATCACTTCTTTATTTGCAAGACAGAGAAACAGAAGGAGAGGGAAAGAGACAGAGAGCTTGCTCCTCTCTGTGGGCATTTTGAGAGTGAACCAAAATGGGTAGAGGAACTCGCTCTCTGTCTCTTTCTACCTCTCAAGGAAATAAATAAATAGTCTTTAAAATACGGGGAGGTGCTTGGCAGAGTGCTTTAAGATGCCACTAAGCTCTGCACCGATTCCAGCTTATTGCTACTGTGTACCCTGGGGATTGAGTTCCCAGCTCATGGCTTTGTTGCAGGCATTGCATTTGGGAAGTAAACCAGGGAATGACAGCTCTCTGTCTGTCTGCCAGAGAAGTAAAATAAATAAGAATTATAAAATCACTCAATCAATAGATAAGGTGACGTAGGGCAGTTATTGTAGTGCAAAGGGTTAAGTTGTGATTTGGCATGCCTACATCTTATATCAGCAAAGTGCTGGTTCAAGTCCCAGCTCCTCCACTTCCAATCTAGCCTTTCCTGCTAAAGTGCCTGGGAAGACAGTAGATGATGGTACAAGTCCTTGAGTTCCTGCCACCCATGTGGGAGACCCAGATGGAGTTCCAGGCTCCTGGCTTTAGCCTGACTCAGCCATGAATGTTGCAGGCATTTGGAGAGTGAACCAGCAAATAGAAGATCAATCAATCTCTCTCTCTTCCCTTCCCCTTCTTCCTCTCTCTTCCCCTCCCTCTCTCCTTCTCTGTCACTCTGCCTTCCAAATAAATAAACAAACTGTGGTAAAAACAAAGTAAAAACAAAAGCAATAACAAGCAAACAAAAAAACAAGAACCATGATGGCCCTGGTGTTTTCAAAGATGAATCGAACGTGATGTATGTTGGCATGGGGCTTGTAGTCCAGCTGAGGACTTCAGAGTAGGGTTCCACGTATCATGGAAATGTTCAGAAAGCATCGTGAGAGCAGCGCGGGCCCTGACTGACCCTGTCTCCTAAAGCCCACCCAACAGTCGGAGCTTCCAGCCTGTGAGCTCACCTAGAGCATCCCTGGGGAATGTTCTGAGCACGATTCATCCAGTCAGGGACTTACTGGTGTTCAGTGGATGGGACTGCTTGACACTTTAGAAGATGTTTATCATCTCTGCTGTCCCAACTCTTAAATGTCACTGTGCCTCCTAGTCACTGTGACAGTCAAGAAAAGTAAATCCAACCACGCATTTCCAAATGCTGCGTGACCCCCTGCGGGATGATCCTGCCCCAGGCTGGGGACCTGCATGCTGTCCAGCCTGCTCTTACCCCATAGTTCTGTTACCCCCCTTAAGGGACCAACTGCTTCCAGGAGCTTGCTTCCTTAGAACTGTGGTTTGATGGTGTGCAAAGTCTGTGTATCTGAACACACAATTAACTTGATGCAGTATCAACCAAGGGGAAAGAAGTGTCATTTTGTAGTAGGGAAAAATCAGTTGGGATTTAGGAAACACCTCTATCTCCCTTGATTATTTTTAATACAATCTTTTTTCAAAAAGATTTATGTATTTGAAAGGCAGCATTACAGAGAGAAGAGAAAAACAGAGAGGGATCTTCCATCTGCTAGTTAACTCCCCAAATGGCTGCAATGGCTGGGGCTAGGCAAGGCCGAAGCCAGGAGCCAGGAGCCTCTTCCAGATCTTCCATGTGGATGCAAGGGCCCAAGGATTTGGGCCATCTTCTGCTGCTTTCCCAGGCACAGTAGCAGGGAGCTAGATCAGAAGTGGAGCAGCCAAGACTCAGACTGATGCCCTTATAGGATGCCGGCACTGGAGACAGTGGCTTAACCCACTGCATCACAGTGCTGGCCCAAGATTACACTTTTCTTTCCTGGGCTAAGCAGGTCAGAGTCTCAGCAGAGTTGCCCTGGTAAGTAAACAGGAGGATTTGTAAGCAGCATGCATTGAGATGCAACGTTTTGCAGAGTGGGAGGCTGACCCCTTGTTGTGTGAGGTCCTTGTGGTGGAGTAGGAGAGCCTTGGAGAGCAGAGGGACTTGCGGGGTCTGTGTTAGGACAAGAGTCACAGGTCTACCTGGGCTCACTGTCCTGGGGAAAAATCAAACAGAAGTCACAGCTTCACCCTTTACATGTTAAAAGATGTCAGGAATTGTGCTGTGCTGAGTTCTTTTTTTTTTTTTCATTGTTTAAAAAATGATTTGTTTTATTTATTTGAAAGACAGAGTTACAGAGAGAGGCAGAGACAGAGAGAGAGGTCTTCCATCTGCTGGTTCACTCCCCACATGGCAGCAGTGGCCAGAGCTGGGCCAATTCAGAGCCAGGAGCCAGGAGCTTCTTTGGGTCTCTCATGTGGGTGCAGGGGGGACTTAGAACATCCTACAAGGCTTTCCCAGGTATATTAGCAGGGAGCTGAATTGGAAGTAGAGCAGCCAGAACTCGAACTGGCACCCATGTGACATGCCTGGGCTGTAGGCTGGAGCTTTAACCCATTGTGCCATAGCACCAGCCCCTGTTGTTGTTCTGTGCCCTATATTCTCCCAACAACCAAAGGGTCAGCATTAAAAGGTTGGGGAAACCAAGGCTTAGTGTCAGGGTCATACAACCAGGAAGGGTAGAGCTGGGATTGACAATCAACTCTTCCAGAGCCAGAGCCAGAGCCAGGATTCTCAACCACCATACCATCCCACTTCTCACCCATCTTTGGCTGTATCCCTTTTATTGCTAATTTTAGAATTTGGCCTGATTCTGCCGAATGTCAGTTCCTCAAAAGTGAACACTTCTTGTATAAATGTGTTCTACTTAACATCAGGAGGGGTCTCTACTTGGATTCCTTAACTATCACAATGTCCTGGCATCAGGGGCTTCTTTGCTACTCAGGTTGTGGCCTCTTGGAAACTGGTGTTTATTTCGGCATCATGAGGAGTGGAAAGAGGAGGGAACCAGGCTGGCCAAGCTGGAGGGATGGAAGGAGAGGCTGGAATAAAAAGGGCACTGGAGGCAGTATTAGAGGGCCTGGGTTTAACCCTATTGGCAAACTGCTCTCCCAGAGGACATGCACAAACTCCCCGGCCTCAGTCTCTCACTCACACGTAAGATGGGCTTGCCATTATCCACTTATCTAACAGGGTTGTTGTGACAAATGAGAGCAGTGTTAAAAATAGAATCCAAAAAGGTGAATGATTCTGGGAGACCCACAGGACAGCCCTTTTTAAGTCTGGGCAGAAAGTATTAGCATTTCTGTGTGTTTTTTACTTACTAGAAAATTAAGCTTTACTCATATTTAATATACGGCTGGACTCTGGCACTCACCCTGGGCTGCATGTTCTGGGCATGTCCTCAAAGAAAAGAGGGATTTCTGGGACTGGAAGGGTTTGGCAGCTCCATCCTCATTCATTCCCTCTCAGCATGTTGCCATGTTTGCTTGCAATTTGCCTTTTCAGAGAGAAGGAGTGCTCAGAGAACATTATCTAGTTTAAGTGCAGCACACCCTGCCAAAGCGAAGAAGTGGCTTAAAAAGGTTTTGCATAGAAACTGGGAATTAAAACCTAATTAAAAGTTGAAATGAGCAGTGGCCACACAAACCTCAAAAATGGTAGAGCTGGTACCTCTCCTCTGGGATGGAGGGCTTTTGGTTTGTGTTTTAATTTTATTTATTTGAAAGGCAGGGAAAAGGAGGGAGAAGAGGGAGGGAGGAAGAGAGAAGGAGGGAGAGAGGAAGGGGGAGAGAGAGAGAGAGAGAGAGAGATCTTCCATCCACTAGTTCACTTCTCAAATGCCTGCAACAACTGAGGCTGGGCCAGGGATGCAACTGCTTAGGCCATCACCTGCTGCCTCCCAGGATGCACGTTAGCAGGAAGTTGGATTCAGAAGCAGAGCCAAGACTTGAACCCAAGCACTCTTATATGGGATTTGAGCACCCCAAGCTGCATCTTAACCACCACACTAAACGCTCACCCTTGGGAAGGAGTTTTGTGTATCAACCCCAGGAAGACAGAAAAACAAAGACAAGCTTATCATATCTGATAGTAAGTTGACTCCAGAAGTTCAAGATTACTAAGACTTTTTGAACAAAAGATTTATGCCTACTCTCATGAATAGGACTTCTGGTTTTTAATTTTTCAATTTTTAATTGAATTAATACATTATTTATTTCCTCTGCAAATTATCTGTTTTATCTGCCTATTTTGGCACCTATTCTGTAGTGTACACATTAGTTGAGTAGACAAGCACATTGCCTCTGGTCTCTCTCTCTCGAGAGAGAGCAGACACACACACACACACATATATGTTATGTACTCATATATGTGATATGTGTTCAAAATATGTTACAGATAAAGGTGTGGGGAAAAGACCACCATGCATGACATATGTGGGGGCCTGCGTGGCGCTTGTCATCTCTCAGTAAAAACTCATTTCCATCCCCTTCCCCTGTGGCATAGAGTTGGTAGTGCTCGTGTAGACCTTAGTGATGAAAATAGAAGGACTAACTTCATTTCTGGAACCAGGTGCATCTGAAGCTAACTGGCAGCCGCTCTACCCCAGGCCTGGCCCCATCCCAGCTGCTCATGCTGAGTCCCAGACGTTTGTAGGAGCCAGGGCAAGGCCAGCCTGCCGCCTGCTTGGCCCTCCTCTGTCACCACTGCACAGCTGTCACAATCCCGTCATCCAACTGCCTAATACAGCCAAGAAGGAGAAGCCAAGATTCAAATCCGCAGTTCCTGACCCCAGCAACCACACCCAGTTCTTAGTTGGCTGTACACAAAAATGACAGTTTTTCAGATCTGGGCTTTATTCCTCAGCCCTTGATTATTCATTTGTTGGTGAATCTAAATATGGAATATAACTGTTCCTTTCATTAACAAGAGCTGAGCACAGCTAACATATACTGATTGAAGAGTATACCCAGCCCTCTGCTAAACTCTTTCTAGAATTATTTTTTTTACAGCAGTCTCATGAAGTAAGTTCTCCTAATAGCTTCATTTTATACATAAGAAAATGAGACATAGGGTAAGGTAATTTAGATTTTTTTTTTGGCAGGCAGAGTTAGACAGTGAGAGAGAGACAGAGACAGAGAGGCGCCCCAACCGGGACTAGAACCCGGGGTGCTGGCGCCGCAGGTGGAGGATTAGCCAAGTGAGCCACTGCGCTGGCCTAATTTAAATATTTTTAAAATGTATTTTTATTTATTTGAGAAGGGGGAGGGAGAGAAGGAGAGAGAGAAAGAGAGAAGGAGAGAGAGAAAGAGAAAGAGAGAGAGAGAGGGAGGGAGAGGAAGAGAAAGAAAGAGAAAGAGAGGAAGAGAAAGAGGGAGGGGGAGAGGAAAGGCGGGGAGGGAGAGGGAGAGGGAGAAATCTTTCATTTATTGGTTCACTTTCCAAGTGCCCTCAATATCTGGGGCTGGTCCAGGCCAAAGCCAGGAGCTATGAATTACATCCAGGTCCCCTCTATGAGTGGCAGCAACCAAAGTATTTGGGCCATCACCAGCTTGCCTCCCAGAGTGTGAATCAGCAGGAAGCTGAATCTGGAGTTGAGCTGGGGCTGGAACAGCAGGGTCCTAACCACTGAACCAAATGGCCACTCTAGTTTTATGAAAGGAAAGTAGACTGGGGGTGGAAGTGAGAGATCTCAGCACCTCATTGGCCTGAGAGCCATTTTCTGCATTTCCAAAACCCACCATCCTAAATCTCCAAAACAGAAATGCCCCAAATGCAAGTGGTGCCCTGGATTGGATTATGGAATGGAAAAAGAAAAAATGGTTAAATACAAAGAGTCTATAATTTAGTTAACAATACTGTTATCAGCATTAACTTCTTAGTGCTCACAAATGCACTCTGGTTATGTTAAGATGTTAGCATTATGGATATTAGCATAATGGGAAGCTGGATCAAGAAAATGTAGTAGCTTTCTGCACTGGCTTTGTGACATTTTGTCAAACTAAAATTGTTCAAAGAAAGAAAAATTTAAAAAATGGAAGTGCCAAGCTTATGCATGCACATGTGTGCTTACACACACACATGTGTGTGTGGTCATGCATGTGTTAAGCCTTTTATAGTCCTCTTTTACTGTACACCTGCTGTTGTTCCCTGTATGCTGGTTGATTCAACAGTAAGAAATTCTGCTGCCCACCTGGGACTTCCATGGTTGCCAGAAGAAAGTCTACATGACTCACACAGGACATGCCCTGTCGCCCTCTCATCACGCCTCACCTGTGCCATGGAATTCCTCCTGTCTCCCAGTGCAGATGCTAGGAAGGGAGTTGTGTGTGTGCTGGTAAAGCGATTTCAGATTGATAGTTGTGAAGATGGAGACAGCATCCAGAAACAAATAACCCATTTATGCCTTACATGCTCTTGTCCAGCCAGACCACTTCCGGCTGGCTATCTCTTCTTAGCAAGAACATTTGGGGATTCCTTTGCTTTATCCTTTTTTCTTCCCCTCACTCCCGAAAGGAGGATACAGGGTCCCTTGGGTCACCTATTGAAAAGTCAAGCCTGGCAGCTGCTGACCACTGAGTTTTGTGTTGCTCCTCACTATGTGTTACATCAGTGTGGGGAGACTATTTTGATTGCCGTTGAGTTACCGGCTGTTCCCTGGGCAGCGGCAGGAGGCTGCAGAGCAGACTTCACAATTCAGGAGAGAGCAGTTGCTTCCTTCAAATTGCTCTGAGGCAACCACAAATGTGCCTGATTTGCTAAAATTGCTCTATTTATTGCATTCAGAGATTGTCAGAGTGTATAGTCTAGACCGTGCTAATTTCACAGTGTGACTGCTGGAGGCCCCAGTGAGCAGAGGTGGTGTGTGTTTGGTCTGTCCTGGGTGGCCCTTACCGTGCAGCCCCAGGGAGGAAAAGAAAACCTGCTAGTCTAAATGCTTTCCGGGGTGATACAGAAATTACATGTGCTGAGATCTCAGTGGGGCCTGATCTGCAACCTGGGCTGAGAACTTGGCTGTTTGCAGCATCCCTGCTGGAGACAGGGCTTATCCTGTGTGTGTGTGTGTGTGTGTGTGTGTGTGTGTTCACTCATTTGTTTATTTATTGCATGACTACCACGCACTACTCCAGTTATGCATGAAGGATATAGTGCAGAACAATCAGAAGGCCCCAGTCTCACGAAGTGCCATCATAAAGAGCATATAGAGCATATAGAGAACTGTTAACAGATAAGCTAGGTAGTCTCTGATTGTGGACATGCCCAGGAAGAAATAAACATTGATGTGATCAAGAGGGCTCTAAGGGGCTGGGATGATGACTAGATTGGGTGCATCAAAGCAGTGTTTTTTTTTTTTTTTTTTTAAAGTTCTAAGGTTCTATTTATTTGAGAGAGACAGAGACTGACAGAGAGAGAGAGGGAGGGCATCCATCTGCTAGTTCACTTCCTAAATGCGTGCAGCAGCTGGAGTTGGACCAGGGCCAAAACCAGGAGCCAGGAGCCAGGAAATCAATCCAGGTCTCCCACGTGGGTGTCAAAGACCCAGCTACTGGGGCCATCACCACCACCATCCAGGGAGCTGGAGTCTGAAGCCAGAGCCAGAATATGGGTGTTTTAGCCAGAGTTTTAACTACTGGGCCAAATGCCCATCCCAAGGCAGTGATTTTTCAGTTGAGACCTGGAGAATGAGAAGGAAACAGGAAGAATGAATGGCAGCTTAGAGGGGACAGCAGTGCCTCTCCCTCCCCACCCTCCAATCTCTCTGAGATCCTGCCAGGAACTAGAGGAATAGAATAGCAGTGGAGAAATCTAGGGTGGACGTGGGATATCCCCAGGCTCATGATGCCAAGACGATGAGGTAGATCAGCATCACGGTACTACCCAGATATTCTAGAAGGCCTGCAAGGGTAGGGCAGCCATGCTGGTGAGGGCTCAGCATCACTTACGGAGTCTCTGGCTACTGTGGTGTTTGCCTGAGTCCCCTCCATTGGCCCTTGAGATCTTGGCTGCAGGTGTAAGAGGGGAGAAGGTACCAGGATCTACTGTCCTGTATCACTAAAGCCTTGGCTGTTGGGAAAATACAGCGTGGCTCAGAGGCAGAAAATGTTCAGTGCAGATGCATACCTGTGCCACCCATTCCTCATCCAGCCCTTCTGAGTCTCAGTCTCTTCATCTGCAAAGCAGGGACCACGCGGCCTTCCTCACGGTGTTGTAAGACTCCAAGAAAACAGCATCTGACAGTTCCACATGCATCAGATTCTCACGAAGGATCCCTCGGGTTCGTCCCCCACCCCTCTTTTTTTCTAGGATTAAGAAGTATACTAATTTATGAATATTCCTTTATATTCATCTGTAGAGACTCCACCACCAGCCAAACAGCACACTCTATATCAGACACAATTTTTTTTTCCTATTTCAAATTTTTAGTCTCTGTTGGCTAAGACAACATTTCACCACTTGAACAATTTCCATTTTCCATTCTGCATGGTTGGTGATATAACCAGGTATATGGCATTCTGTTCCACCCAAACCATGGCCAGTGGTAGGCAGGGCAAGTGCCAGCAACATTTGCTTATGGCAGACCAAAAATGTGCTCCCTCCCATAAACATGTTCATGGTCAATTCCTGGAGCCTTCCTTATTTGGAAGAGGAGGTCCTTCCCTCCCTCCCTCCTTCCTTCCTTCCCTCCTTCCCTCCTTCCTTCCTTCCTTCCCTCCTTCCTTCCTTCCCTCCTTCCCTCCTTCCCTCCTTCCTTCCCTCCTTCCTTCCTTCCTTCCTTCCTTCCTTCCTTCCTTCCTTCCTTCCTTCCCTCCTCCCTTCCTTCCTTTCTTTCTTTATTTCCTTTCTCTTTCTCTCTCTCTCTCTCTCTTTCTCTTTCCTTCCCTCCCTCTCTCCCTTCTTCCCTCCCTCCCTTCCTTATATAATTAAACTAGGGAACTAGAGATGTGAACAGCCTGGGTTATCCAAAGTGAGCCCTGAGTCCAGTGGCAGGTGTCCTTACACAGACACACGGGAGATTTGGCAGACAGAAAAGGAGGCAGCAATGTGACCACCTAGGCAGAGACTGGAGTGTTACAGCCACAAGTCAAGGAATGCAGACAGAGACCAGAGCTTGAGGAGGCAGAGAAGGAATTGTCCCAGGTGCTTCCAAAAGGAGTATGTTCCTGCTGACACCTTGAACCCAGGTGTCC
The DNA here is from genome assembly GCF_964237555.1 of Oryctolagus cuniculus. NCBI lineage: Eukaryota > Metazoa > Chordata > Mammalia > Lagomorpha > Leporidae > Oryctolagus > Oryctolagus cuniculus. The sequence continues at coordinate 213,560,351 of NC_091432.1, forward strand.
GGCCTCCAGAGCTGTGAGGAGATGAATGTCTGTTCTTTCACACCACGCTGGGGGCGATCATTTGTTATAGCAGCCATGGACATGGACAGACGCGGCACCTCACCCCACCTGCTTGTAGGTGGCTGTCACTGCCACCATTTGAATTTTCTCCTGTGGAGAAACAACAGACTGTATTCTTTGCATAAGCCCAGACTTTACACGGTCCTGAATGCCGGACTCATGGATTTAGAAATTGTAAAATCTACTTCCCTTGTCCCCCTCCTTTCTTTTCTTCCCCTCATCGGATTTTAAACTTCCTCCTATCAAATGAGTCAGTAGATGAGGTACTATAAATGTATCTTTGTGGACTCACAAACAGGTGCACACTTGTCCACAGGTATCCTTGACTCGTACTCTGGGAAGCCCCTGCATTGATGACAATTAATTTTTTTTTTTTGACAGGCAGAGTGGACAGTGAGAGAGAGACAGAGAGAAAGGTCTTCCTTTGCCGTTGGTTCACTCTCCAATGGCCGCCGCGGCTGGCGTGCTGCAGCCGGCGCACCACACTGATCCGTTGGCAGGAGCCAGGAGCCAGGTGCTTATCCTGGTCTCCCATGGGGTGCAGGGCCCAAGCACTTGGGCCATCCTCCACTGCACTCCCTGGCCACAGCAGAGAGCTGGCCTGGAAGAGGGGCAACTGGGACAGAATCCGGTGCCCCGACTGGGACTAGAACCCGGTGTGCCGGCGCCGCTAGGCAGAGGATTAGCCTAGTGAGCCGTGGCGCCGGCTGACAATTAATTATTTTAAAAGTTTATTTGTTCAAGAGGCATGGGGCAGGGGGAGTTCCTATGTACTTGTCCACTCCCCAAATGCCTGAAATGACTGAGACTAGGCCAGGGTACAAGCTGAGATCTGCGAACACAATCCTAGCTTCCAACAGAAGTGACAGAAACCCAACTGCCTGAGCCATCGCTACTGCCTCCCAGGATTGCGCGTTAGCTGGAAACTGGAACGAGGAGGCAGAGGTAGAAATCAAGCCTCGGCACTCCAGTGTGGATGCAGATGGGTTAACTGGTGTCTTAATCACCGGGCTACCACTCACCACTGCTGACACTTTCAAATCCTCTGGGACCACTCTACATCCCGCAGTACAGTGCACTCTTGCTCAATTCCTTTTACAGCTGCGCCTAGACTGGGCCACCACCAGGGACTGGTTCAGAGTCACTGGGGATGTGTGGTAGAGTGAGAGCTCAAACCCAGCCCTCCTGCCGTCAGCAGTGGAAAACAGAGGGAGCAGAGGCCCTGGGGAAGATATTTCCTTTGCAGCATATGATGGAGCAGGAAGTTTGAACTGTCACCCAGAACTTGTGAGACTCCTTGTTTTTCTCATGTCTCCTTTCCCTGTGACCACCACACACACAACACTCACACACACCTTTTTGGCAGGAGTTCAACTTCATAGAACTTGTGTGAATGGGAAGCTGAGCGGTGGTAGCTGGTTCTTGATGCTGTCTAGCAAGGGTCTACAACTACAGCCTAGGGGCCACGCCTGCTGTTTATGCATCATCTATAGCTGCTTTTGCACAACAAAATTTGGCAGAACAAGTTGACTCAACTACAGAGTTGAATAGTTTGACCAAAGCTATAAAACCTAAAATATTAAAGTATTTACCATGTGAATGTTTATACAACACATTTACCAACTCCTGTACTAGAGGATGGAGATTAAAAGTATCAGCTCCTTATAAAGGAATTGCAGAGGGAGGGGGGAGGATGGGAGGAGAAGAGAGCAGATGGGAGAGGAAGCTGGATAGGATGGAGGGAGAGGGAGGGGAAGTGATGCTCGAAGAGGAAAGGAGAGGAGAGAAGAAGGGCGGGAGAGTGAGCACTGTCACTCAGAGGCTTCACAAAGTCCTTTATTCCATTATAAATGCAATGGCAAATGTCAAGGACCTGCCAATGGCACTTTCAGGGCTCTGCTAGAAGACAGGAATCTTCCACAGATCAGTGCGGTACCCAGAGTCCCAGGAATCCATACTGGCATTTGTCAATCACTTGAGGGAGGCAGACATCTCAAAATCAACCTAAACATAAGGCAGATTTGAAAATAGAAATGTTCTCCATTACAGTTTGGCATCACTTTGTAAAATTTTCCTTATTTCCTGGATAGTATTTCCCTTATGCAAGTTGATTGACTTTTACATGTCAAAAAACAAAAATAACTTTAAAAAATTACATTAAAACATCATATCAGTGGTGGGGAAGTCTGCCATTTTCTATGTGTGTGATTTCCTATCCTTGCACTATTTTTGAAGCTTTTAATCACATTAGGTCTTTATCAGATATTGGCATTGGTTCTTCAGTCTTCACCCTGATCAGGAACTTGCCTGAAATAGATGCTGATATGATCACAGGCAGTGCCAGCACAAAGGAGAAGGGTGGGACAGGTGTCCTCGCCCGTTTTGCTGGTGCACTCCCAGGGAGGCTGAGTCAGTCTAGGAGCACCTGTGTGTTTCAACAGGCCCTCAGTAGGACTGAGTCCCTCTCCTTGCCTCAGGTTGACACTATCCCCTGACTAAGACCACGTAGGGAATCTTGTGAGGCTTTGCAGGTGCACGCGAGATCAGTTTCCTGTGATCTAAGCTGGTTGAGAACCTGCTCAGGTTGTTTTTATTGGTCTTTCTCAGTTCTCATAAGATGTTGTTTGTGGCAGTGGCATAGAAGCAGCCTATCCCCAGGGATGGCCTTCTTCTTAAATACTGTCTTCCTGAACTTTGAAATTTAGTGTAATGGGGCTGGCACTGTGGCTCATTTGGCTAATCCTCCGTCTGCAGTGCTGGCATTCCATACGGGCGCTGGGTTCTAATCCCGGTTGCTCCTCTTTCAGTCCAGCTCTCTGTTGTGGCCCAGGAGGGCAGTGGAGGATGGCCCAAGTGCTTGGGTCCCTGCACCCACATGGGGACCAGGAAAAAGCACCTGGCTCCTGGCTTCGGATCGATGCAGTGCCGGCCGTGGCGGCCATTTTGGGGGTGAACCAACAGAAGGAAGACCTTTCTCTCTGTCTCTGTCTCTGTCTCTCACTGTCTATAACTCTACCTGTCAAATGAAAGAAAAAATTTTAAAAAAGAAATTTAGTGTAGCATTGAGGCATTTAAACATATTTTGAAGCACAAAACTTATTTACATACTATTTTTTTACTTTTATTTATTATTATTTACTTATTCAAAGGCAGCTTTGGTTTGACATGTATTTGTAATGTTCCATGATTCTAGATCCAAGCTCCCACCTTGGCCCTCCTAAGCCTGGTTTATCACTCCTGAACTCTGGCAGAAAATAGTAATCTAATCCTGAGGGCAGAGGCCTCACAAGGCTGATGAGGATGAGAAATACTGCAATGAGTTGAAAAGTCCAGGCTCAGGACAAGCTCTACACCCCTTAGGTCCAAGAGAGCGACCTGTGGCTGAGACCCAGGCTTTGAAGAGCAAAGAAAGCAAGGACTTAGCCAGAAAAATACAAAAGTGACTGAGATTTCCAACAAAATTTACCAAACAGCTTGTTTCAGTTTGATGAAGCAAGGTCTTGAGCATGCATATGCAATAGCGAATGCTTATCAGCCTGGACCATAGGATGGCCATGTGCTTGGACATGATTTTCCACTTGGTTGAACTCCTGGGTTGCATTTACAGCCTTGGCAGTGACCACACCACTGAGATAAAAATCTCTGGAGGTGGGTCCTCACGTGGTACTTTTTAATGTTCCTCAGGTGATCTCAATGGTCTTCTAGGGTTGAGTGCCATGGGCTGTGTTAAGGTCAAGGTGAGGGGGCATAAGCCAGCTCATACATTTGAAGAGCTCTGTGAGTCTGGGAGCCAGATGTTAGGAATAATGGGACCAGGGAATGACTTACACGGCCTTAAGAGCCACAGGTCTTGAATCTTGCCCCAGAGTGCAGCCACAACTCCAGAGAGTTCTCCAATGGAAATCCACCCAAATAAAAGCAGAGAGCAATGGCAAAGCAAAGCCCTGCTTTATTCTGAGCCACACTTAATGTAGATCCCCACCTACCTGCCTGCTGTACATGCCTAACCATGGCAGATCTTTGGTTATGTGGGCTTAGCCAAGACTATCTCCTCTCCTGGACCCACCACAAACCTAAACTTGAGTCTGACTGCAGGGGCAAATAGAAGAACAAAGTGGCAGAAACACTGGGGTTGGCTTCCTGCACCAGGAGGACAGGTGGAAGAGGAAGATCCAGAGAACCACATTCATGCCCTTTTGCAAGCAGGAACAAGTTCCCTGTGAATGCAAGGATTCTGTGTGTGACCAACCAGATCAGCCACTTCTCTCAGGGGCAACGGGGTTCAAACAGGAGGGTGGGGAAAAATAGATGCAGAGTTCTCCTCTTTATGATTCCTATAGAGAAGCCAGGTTTTATAAGAAATTTCCACCGAATGTCAACATACCGAGGGTCTCTATGGGAGATCCTTGCCAGAAAATTCTTGCTCATCCAAACTTGAACCTGGAACTGGGAATACAGAAAATATCTATGCAATGGCAGCAGCTCCTAATGAGAGGAAGGAGGGTGGGAAGGTGCTCCTAGCATGGAGCTCTTGGAGCTGGACTTGGTTCTGCCATCTGAGAAGGTTAATCAAATGAGACAGGACCCAGTAGCTCCTTGCTGCACACCCTAGCAGGACAGTACGCAGGGAGCTGTCCAGGATGATCAGACAGCACAGGGGAAGCATCCAACATCCAACACAAGCTCTAGAGAAGGCAGGAGTGGGCCAAATGCTGCAGAAATGGGAGCCATGCAAGGACTGCTCCTCAGCTGGGGTCAGTGGTAAAGACAAACCTGATCACAAGAAGATGATGGTGTGCTTCTCCCAAACCTCACCATCTTGACAGGGGTCAAAGATAAGGTCACAGTGGTGATGAAGACAATCATGCTAATCACTGGAGTCCCCCACTGACCTGCTTACAAATGATCTGGACCCTGGAGATGAAGAAAAGTAAATCCTGAGACAGCAGTCAGTCCCGGTTTGCTAACTTCGTTGTACCGAGTTAAAGGACTGAGTACTTAAACTGAGTCATATCTATTAGAGGGTACAAAGCTTTACTTCCTAAAAATATCACCTAGCTCTCTAAGAACTATCACAGGGAGGCAACATAAGAACCAGCGAAGTCAAGACATTATCTTCCCTGGTACCCCGTCAACAAAGAGAACATGAGGCCGGCGTTGTGATGCAGCAGGTTAAGCTGCTGCTTACAGTGCCCACGTTCCATAAAGAATGGTTACTTGGAGTCGTGGCTGCTCCACTCCTGATTTAGCTACCTGGTAACATGCCTGGGAAGGCATCAGATGATGGCTCAAATGCTTGCCTCGCTGCCATCCCCATGGGGAGAGACCCAGATAGAGTTCTAGGCTCCTGGCTTTGACCTGGCCAAGCTTTGGTAGTGGGCATTTGGGAAGTGAATCAGCAGATGAGAGATCTGTCTCTTTCCCTCCCCTTTCTTTCTCTGCCCCCATCACTGTACCTCTCAAAAAAAAAAAAAAAAAGTCTTTTAAAAAGTAATGCTGGGGGCCGGTGCTGTGGTGCAGTGGGTTAAAGCCCTGGCCTGAAGCACTGGCATCCATATGGGTGCTGGTTTGAGTCCTGGCTGCTCCTCTTTCAATCCAGCCCTCTGTTATGGCCTGGAAAAGCAGTAGGTGACCCAAGTCCTTGGGCCCCTACACCCACGTGGAGACCTGGAAGAAGCTCCTGGCCCCTGGCTTCAAATCGGCACAGATCCAGCCATTGCGGCCAGCTGGGGAGTGAACCAGCAGATGGATGACCTCTCTCTTTTTCTCTACCTCTCTGTAACCCTGTCTTTAAAATAAATTAAATAAATCTTAAAATAATGCTGAAGTAAATATCATTGAGCAACAACATTGCTCATAAGCGTAATTTCCCCTTTAAGACCAAATTCCTAGATGTGAAATCTGTAATTCAAGCAGCATGAAAACTTGAAGGCATTTGCTAATCTATGTTCTTCCAAATCATCCTTCACAATGATTGTACCACCACAAGCAAAGAATAAAAGCCCTGTTTCCCCTCACTATACCCAATACTAGGTATAAGATTTTATTTCGTACTCATTCTTGCCTTAAACCTGAACTCTATTTTGGGATTGGCTTCTTTGAACTTAATGCTGATTCTTGCTTTAACCCTTTCTAGTGGAAGATTCTAGATGGGCCCCATTGACTCAACCATAGACTTCCAAGAGTGGATAGAGTCCCGCCAAGCTCACAGTGGTGCAAAACCTTGGAGCTGTCCCTACACCACAGCAATACTAGTCTTGCTTGTTTAATCACCTCATGCTAATGCATATCTAGGCTGGAAACCTGCTGTACTCAGAGACATCCCACAGGACAGAGCAGTGAGAAATAGCCACTTTGCCTTATTGGACCACCAGGGTCCCCTCCAGCAGATATTAGAACCACTTCCTTATCCCTAACAGGTGTCATCTTAGACTTCTGTGGTTACCATCGAGGAGGCATCCAAGCATTGAGAAAGGGCTCAGGATAAACAACTGTCTTTAGAGGAGTCTGAATTGTGTTTAAACTACAAAATATCTGCAAGAGATCTTGTCACCAGTCTCCTGGGGATAGCCTGTCCATGGTGATGTTTTCCCTCAGCTTCCACTTTACTCTCTCAGAAGGTGCTGAGAATCAGAGTTTGTAAGGAGTGGTTCAGGAGGCCCTGGCTGGACCTGAACTTGATGTATTACATTTTCCATGTTACCTCATAGGGTGAGTTCATGAAGAAAATACTAGAATATGAAGAGCAAACTTGAAAACGCTTCAATCCTACTTTCTAGACACAACTGTAGACATTTAGCATCTGTGTAGAACTAGAACTGTGACACTATCATTCTTCTATATACATAGACATACACACTCATTTTATTTTTACAAAAATGGGGTAATACTGAGTGTGCTATTATAGAGCCAGTTTTTGAAAGAGTTCATGTTAATGACTGTGTTTTCTTAATTGATTCTTTGAAATTCATTCTTTCATGAATAAACAGTTATTCAGGCCTATTATGTGTTAGCTTAGTGTCTAGGCATGAGAGCTAAGCTATGAATGAGACAAGCATGATCCCTGCCTTGTGGAGTGTTTTCTTGGTGAGGATAGGCAATAAACAACTAAGATATGGAGAAGCATATTTCAGGTAGTGATAAGTTCTATAAAATCAGGGTGCTTCAGGGTAGGAGGGGAAGGGATACGCATTAAGATTGGATCCTTAAGAGAGGCTTTCTAGGGAGGTGCCATGGAACGGTTGGGGACTGGGTGTTCTAGGTGGAAGAAATGGCCAAAGACCATAGAGTAGAAAAGGTTTCACTGGGGCCGGCGCTGTGACATAGCAGGTAAAGCTGCCGCCTGCAGTGCCAGCATCCCATATGGGTGCCAGTTTGAGTCCTGGCTGCTCCACTTCTGATCTAGTTCTCTGCTATGGCCTGGGAAAACAGTAGAAGATGCCCAAGTCCTTGGGCCCCTGCACCCTTGTAGGAGACCCCGAAGAAGCTCTTGGCTCCTGACTTCGGATTGGTGCAGCTCCAGACATTGTGGCCAATTGGGGAGTGAACCAGTGAATGGAAAACCTGTCTCTCTCTACCTCTACCTCTACCTCTACCTCTACCTCTACCTCTACCTCTACCTCTACCTCTACCTCTCCTTCTCACTCTGTGCAACTCTGGCTTTCAAATAAATAAATATTTGAAAGTCAGAGTTACACAGAAAGAGGAGAGGCAGAGAGAGAGGTCTTCCATCCGATGGTTCACTCCCCAATTGGCTGCAACAGCCAGAGCTGTGCTGATCCGAAGCCAGGAGCCAGGAGCTTTTTCTGGGTCTCCCACGTGGGTGTAGGGGCCCAAGGACTTGGGTCATCTTCTACTGCTTTCCCAGGTCATAGCAGAGAGCTGGATCAGAAGAGGAGCAGCCGGGAACTCAAACCAGCACCCATATGGATGCCAGCGCTTCAGGGCAGGGCATTAACCCACTGTACCACAGCATCGGCCCCTAAATAAATAAATCTTAAAAGAAAAAGTTTGGCTTAAGGAGTGTAAAGAGGGCCAGTGTGGCTGGAGTGGGAAGTGAGGAGTGGAGAAGACAGAGGAGGAGGGGCAAGATGAGATGTGAGAGAGGCAACCTATGGGTCATGGATGGGATGGCCTTGACTTTATTCCAAGAGAAAAAGAAGTCCTTGGATGGTTTGTAAGATGCCATCCTATTTACTAAGCATTTCCTGTTTGATACTGGGGGACAGGATGTGTTGCATATGTATGTCTGCTCAATATTCGTTGATCATCTCAAATACAGTTTTCTGTGGACAGATTCTTTGTGATAAAGTCAATAAAAGTTTTTCAACATAGCCTTTCAGAAGACAGTTCTTATAATTCGGTCAGAAATAAGAGAGGTCTTTTTGTTTAAAGATTTATTTATTTATTTGAAATCAGAGTTACAGAGAGAGAGAAGGAGAGGCAAAGAGAGAGAGAGGTCTTCCATCTGCTGGTTCACTCCCCAATTGGCTGCAATGGCTGGACTGCACCAATCTAAAGCCAGGAGCCAGGCGCTTCTTCCAGGTCTCCCACATGGGTGCAGGGGCCCAAGGACTTGGGCATCTTCTACTGCTTTGCTAGGCCATAGCAGAGAGCTAGATCAGAAGTGGAGCAGCCAGGTCTCGAACCGGCATCCATATGGGATGTGGGCACTGCAGGCAGTGGCTTTACCCACTATGCCACAGTGCCGGCCCCAAGGGTGCTCTTTTCTCCTGATGCTCCTCAATAAAGAATCTGTGATTTTAAAAAAAAAAAAAGGTTCATTTATTTTTTACTTGAAAGGCAGAGTTACAGAGAGAGGCAGTGATAGAAAGTGAGATCTTCCATTCGCTAGCTCACTCCCCAAATAGCCACAACAACCAGAGCTGGGCCAATCCAAAGAGAGGGAGAGGCAGAGAGAGAAAGTCTTCCATCCACTGGTTCTCTCCCCAAATGGCTGCAAAGGACAGAGCTGTGCCAATCTAAACCCAGGAACCAGGAGCTTCTTCCAGGTCTCCCACTGGGGTGCAGGGGCCCAAGGACTTGGGCCATCTTCTGCTGCTTTCCCAGGCCATAGCAGAGAGCTGGACCAGAAGTGCAGCAGCCGAGACCAGAACCAACACCCATACAGATGCCAGCAGCACAGGCAGAGGCTTAACCTACTGTGCCACCACGCTGGCCCTGTGAAGTTTCAACTTTTAAACCACGGAGGACAGCAACAACAACAGCAGGATCAAACCTGCTTTCATTATAGATAAAACTTGATTCTGATTAATTCTAATATTAACAGTGCATGGAAGACAGGTTCAGATTTGATCCTTTCTGGGAAACCAGTGGATTCATCACAACAGACTTAGGTTCTCAGAATAGCTAGTCGTTTGAATTTTTTAAAACCTAGAAGGTGTTTTTTTAACCTGAAAAGACAGAGTAATAGTCAACTATAAGGACCAATTACACAAGTATGTTTTAAAACACTGCAGTTATTAACAAAGTGGTAGATGTTTTCTTTCTTTTTTTAAAAAAAAGATTTATTTATTTGCTTGATAGTCAGAGTTACAAAGAGAGACAGGGAGAGGCAGGGAGGGAGAGAGAGAGAAAGTGAGAGAGGTCCTCCATCCACTGGGTCACCCTCCAAGTTGGCCACAACGGCCGGAGCTGCACCGATCCAAAGCCAGGAGCTTCTTCCGGATCTCCCGCACGGGTGCAGGGACCCAAGGATTTGGGCCATCTTCTACTGCTTTCCCAGGCCGTAGCAGAGAGCTGGATTGGAAGAGGAGCAGCTGGGACTAGAACTGGCACCCATATGGGATGCCGGCACTGAAGGCGGCAGCCCCCAGATGTTTTCTTTCATTTAAAATCCCCTTGAGCCCTAAAGATATGGGTAATAAGAGGAAAAACTGTCATAACTTATATTAATTGGTTGAGTTTTATTTTCTACTTAGAATCGCACCACTTAAAACACTTAGAAAATGTGGTTTTAGCAAGGCATTTGTCCTTATTAAAGTTTTAAACGTTCACATCCTTTGACTTAGCAAGTCCTGCTGTTGGAAATTCACCTCATGGATATAGTCACAAAGAGTACCTCTGAGACTGTAGAGATTCATTGCATCTCTATTTGTAATAGCAAACAAAGCGCTAAATAATCTGTGCTCAGCAGACTGAGGAAACGAATGAAGCGACATCTGTGAACTGCCATGCAGTGGTCCCAGCGAGTGAGGTGGGGCCCCATGCGCTGAAACAAGCAGATCTCTAAGATTCTTCACAAAGTGAAGAGAGCACGCTGAGAAGTAGGTCTTTTATGTTTAGAATAAAAGACCCCATCATATAGCATGTTGGTATATTCGTTTATTTATTTCTTGGCAGGCTACAAAGAAAATGAGTAGGGAGTGTTGCCTAGAGCAGTGAAGCTTCTAGGGACCAGGTGAGGAGAGATTCACCTGCTCATTTTCTGCCTTTGCGTGTTGTCTGAATATTTTCACCATGCATATTTATGACTTTTATTTCTATTTAAGAATGCTACCTGTACTTATCTGGGCAGGAATAGTATGGGCTATTGTACTGGTGTTTCTTTTTACTATCCATTTGTAAATTAAAACATGAATATAGGATGTATCTATATATATCAGAAATACTCACCAGATATGAGCATGGAAATGAAAACATGACTGGCAAAATCAGAAAGGGCGTGCCTGTCTCTGTTTGGAATTATGCTCCTTTCTGAGAGTTTGTATTCATTTGTTGCCATCAGAAAGCTGCACATGGTGTTCTCTTTCTATTTTTGTCCACACTACTTTGTTTTGCATTTCCAACGCCCAAGGCTGTGTTCAATGATGTCCCAGCCCCTCTGCTGTGCCACAGCCTGCTGCTCTGAGAACAGTGAGGAGCCAGTGGGACCACTGCTTTGGATGGGGTCCAAGCAGTGTCCATGCCTCTTCCTGCCCCAGGACATCCTTCGGGCCTTGCCCATCCTCCTGACACCGTACTGCACATCGCCCTGGCCCTACCCCTTGCTGACATCTGATTTGCGGGAGATGGAGTCTGATATCCAGAGACCAGGACTGGAGGCTGCCCTTCATTCCTGACAAAGCAAAAGCTTTGCCAGCTACAGCCCCACTGTCAGCTGTCTCTTTCAGATGCAGTGTTCAAAGAGAACCATTCTGCAGTTGCTCTCTTTATTAGGTCTGTCAGTCTCCTGCATTATGTCTGCCACTTGGAATGAAGTAAGCGACTATATGGGTTCATTGGGCTTTACTGACATTTCCAAACCAAGCTTTGACTTATTTTTTGTTTGGAATTGGGAAATGCTGACAGCTTTTGTAAGTGGTCTCTTGTTTCAGGGTGGGAGGATTTGACATCAGAGTGTTTTGCAGTTTCAACATCTCGTTCACTCTGGAGGATTTGGGGCAAGTGAATGTGAAGGTGGAGAGGTGAGATTTTTCTGTGTCCCAGGTGGCATTCACTCAGAGGGCCAAACAAGGGTTAGGGGTTCTGATGTCTGCTCATGGAAAAGTGCTGTGGGGTCAGACTGTCTTTAAGTTTCAACTTGTTTGTGTGCTTCTTGGCTCATGACCCTGGACACTTTACTGATGCTAGCTAAGCTTTGGTGGTTTTCATCCATAAAATGAAGGTTATTAAAGGTACCTATCTCAAGGACAGGCGCGGTGGCTTAGGTCACTGCTTGGGACTCCTAAATCCCATGCCAGAATGCCTAGTTTGAGTCCTGGCTACTCTGCTTCTGATCTAACTTCCTGCTAATGCACATCTTGGGAGGCAACAGGTGATGGCTCAAGTACTTACTTGGGTCCCTGCCACCCAAGTGGAAGACTTGGATGGAGTTTCAGGCTCCTGACTTTGGCTTGCTCTGTCCTGACTTTTGCAGGCATTTAGGGAGTGAAACAATAGATAGAAGCTTTCTCTTACTGCCTTTGAAATAAAATGACAATAAATAAATTTTTTAAAAGATATCTTCCTCGGGGCTGGCACTGTGGTACAGAGGGTTAACGCCCTGGCCTGAAGTGCTGGCATACCATATGGGTGCTGTTTCTTGTCCCGGCTGCTCCTCTTCTGATCCAGCTCTCTGCTATGGCCTGGGAAAGCAGTAGAAGATGGCCCAAGTGCTTGGGCCCCTGCACCCGTGTGGGAGACCTGGAAGAAGCTCCTGGCTCCTGGCTTCGGATTGGCACAGCTCTGGCCATTGTGGCCAATTAGGGAGTGAACCATTGGATGGAAGACCTCTCTCTCTGCCTCTCCTCTTTCTGTGTAACTCTGACTTTCAAATAGATAAATAAAATCTTAAAAAAAAAAAAAGACGTAGATCCTGTATTAAAAAAGGATACCTTCCTCAAAGTCTTCTGAAGATTCCGTGAAAGCTGAAGGGAAGTCCTGACTTTAAAGCCTGACACTTTAACAAGCAATCGATAGATTCAGTTGCCATTATTACTACTGTATCCTCATTATGCTTTTTATCACCACCTGCATCATCATTGTTATTCTTCAGTTCAGCCACTAGAGGGCTGAATTTTGGTTCCATGAGAAAATTGCAGTTGTCTAGACAAAATCCTAAGCCGTAAACATGATGCTAAGTACAAAGGAAACACCTTTGGCTATGAAGTCCCTTTACCCAGTAGCTGTACTTGGCCCCTGTCTGTTGGACCGCACTTCTGTGATAGCACCTGAAGATATTTCTATTTCCATTTTTCCTACTGGGTTTTCGTTCTGTTTGACACTGACTAGCCACGTGACCATGTCTCTCTACCTCTTTAAGGTGGGCATAAAGATGATAGCTGACACACTGAGTTAATCACACAGGATAGCACCTGGCACACAGTGAGCACTGTGGAAATGTTTGCCAGGATTCCTTCATAGATGAGGAAGGCTATAGGTGACAGTCTAGGACATGTGATATCGTGGGTTTCCTTGGCATTGTGGGAGGTTTGAGGTGAAAGGAGTCTTTGAGCCAAGCAGGTCCAACCTACTCACTTCACAGGTGGAGAATCTAAGACCAGGGACAGCAAGGGACTCACCTAAGTCACCCAGGGAGTCAGTGGCAACGGTTGTGTGTGGCAGCTCCTGGTTCAGTGCTCATGTGGCGGTCACAGTGGAAATCACGCAGGATGAGAGTGGTGATGTGGGGATTACATTCTGTGAGTGAATTTTCCATGGTGATTTCTGGCATTGGGGATTTTCTCTGAGTTCTCCACTATTCTACATGTACTGATGAGCTCAGTAATTTTTACTACAATGGGCTTATCAATATGATGTCATAAAGTAGGACTTAATTTCTCACCAGCTGTATAAAACACTTCCCTTCTTGGTTTTTGGAGAAAGTTAACAGGAAACACTTCTAGCAATAATTTGATATTATGGCCATGAAAACAAAAATATAGCCATATGGTTAAACAGTTATTTAAAGAGTAACACTGTGGGAAACTTAATATATAATCCATATGGACTATAACATACCTTCATAGGACCTTGAACTAAAACTCTGCTGTGTTATGCATTTGCATTAGTTTTAATAGACTATGTAATTGTTCAGTGCAATTTAATAACAACACTGTAGCTAAGCTCTGTATGGTATTGACTTTTTTAAAGATTTATTTATTTGAAAGGCAGAGTTATAGAGAGAGGAGGAGGAAGAGGCAGAAAGCGAGAGCGAGTAAGAGAGCTTCTATCTGTTGGTTCACTCCCCAGATGGCTGCAGTGGCCGCAGCTGGGCCAATCTGAGGCCAGGAGCCTGAAGCTTCATCTGGGTCTCCCACATAGGTGCAAGGGCCTAAGGACTTGGGCCATCTACTGCTGCTTTCCCAATCCCATTAGCAGGGAGCTGTACTAGATGTACAGCAGCAAGAACTCAAACTGGTGCCCATATGGGATGCTGATGCCACAGGTAGAGGCTTTACCCACTATGCCACAGTGCCAATCCCAGATAAGTCTCTTAAAAAAAAGGATTTATTTATTTCTTTGAAAGGCAGAGCTACAGAGAGGCAGAGGCAGAAAGAGAGGGAGAGAGAGGTCTTCCATCCACTGGTTCACTCCCCAGATGGCCTCAACAGGTGGAATTGTGCTGATCCAAAGCCAGGAGCCAGGAGCTTCCTCTGGGTCTCCCACATGGATGCAGGGACCCAAGGACTTGGGCCATTCTTCTACTGCTTTCCCAGGCCATAGCTGGATTAGAAGTGGAGCAGCCATAACTCGAACCAGTTCCCATGTGGGATGCCGGCACTGCAGGCAGATGCTTTACCCATTATGCCGGACTCCCAGATAATTCTTTTTTTTAAAGATTTATTTGTTTATTTATTTATTTATTTACTTTCCTATTTATTTATTAGAAATAATTACACCGAGAGAGAATGAGAGGCAGAGAGAGAGAGAGTCTTCCATCCGCTGGTTCACGCCCCAGTTGGCCACAATGGCTGGAGCTGTGCTGATCTGAAGTCAGGAGCCAGTAGCTTCTTTGGGATCTCCCACTTGGGTGCAGGTGCCCAAGGACTTGGGCCATCTTATTCTGCTTTCCCAGGCCATAGCAGAGAGCTAGATCAGAAGGATAGCAGCTGGGACTCGAACCAACACCCATTTGGGATGCGGGTACTGCAGGTGGCAGCTTTAGCTGCTACACCACGGCACCAGCCCCCCAGATAATTCTTAAGATTTTAGATATTAAAGTATGCTTTCAAAATCTATTTTTATACTTTTAATTAATCAATGTCCTCTTTTCCTATTTAGAATTCTTCCCTTGATGTGATAATTTCTGTTAAAAAAAAGCAATCATTTCTCTCTTTAACCAATAGATGGCAATCTTAAGACCAAGAAATCAGTTGAATAAAAAAGAAATTATGTAAATGAAAATATTACTCAAAGCCAAGTAATAGAGAAGGATGGGCATTGTGGCACAGTGATTAAAATACTGCCTGAGATACCCACATCCTGTATCAAAGTGACTGAGTTCAACTGCCTGCTCCAATTCTAATCTAACTCCCTATTAACGTGCTCCCTGGGAGTTAGTAGGCGATGGCTCAGGTGTTTGGACCCTTACTACCCAATTGGGAGACCCAGATGGAGTTCTTGACTTTGGCCTGGTCCAGGCCCAGCTGTTGTAGCCATTTGGGGAGCGAACCAGTATATGGAAGATCTTTCTTTCTTGCTCTCACTCTGCCTTTCAAATAAATGAAGGTAAATAAATAAAACTTTAATAAAAGCTAAGCAATGAGAAATGAACAGAATTGTGAAGTTCTCTACTTCTTGTGGTAACGTTGGAGTTGAATAAATGCATGGATAGGCAGAGTGCTGTGACTTAGGAAATCTAGTTAACGTATTCGTCTAGACAAACCTGTTTAAGTTACTGCTTAAACTGGCTCTGAGGGCACATATTTAACCTTTTGGTAAAGATGACTGTATCCATTATTGGAGTGCCTGGGTTCAATTTCTAGCGCTGGCTCTTGACTCCAACTTTCTGTGAATGCAGTCCATGAGAGGAAGTTGATGATGGCTCAAGTGACTGGGTTTCTGCCATTCATGTGGGAAACCTGTATTGAGTTCTCAACTCCCAGCATTGGGTTGGCCCAACCCCAGAGACTGCGAGTAGTTAGAAAATGAACCAGCAGAAGAGAGCACTCTGTCTCTCTGCCTCTCAAATAAATAATAAAAATGAGATATATTTGTAAAAGATAAAATAAATTGGCTCTAGATTCTGTTCTCTGTTTTGTGGGATCAGAAAATCACAAACCAACTGATCTTTCAATTTGCTCACTTACAATCCCCTGTGCTTGTTTATTCATTTTACAGTGGATGGACATTGCAGGGGGCTTAACAAACTACAGTTCTCCACTTGGCTAACTAATGAGGGAACCTGAATAACATTGGGATCATGACTGGTGACCTTGAAGTTAGCCAGGACAGTGAATTTTCTTGTATAATGTCGCCAAGATGACATAATTGATCAACTGATCTCTACTAGGGCTGCAACTGCCATTGTGGCCATTTGGGAGGTGAACCAGGGAATGGAAGACTTCTCTCTTTGTCTCTGCCTCTCTCTGTAATTCTGCCACTCAACCAAATAAATCTTAAAAAAAAAAAAAAAAAAGGAATGTATTTTAGCAAGAAGCCAAGTAGAAAGATCAGAAGTAGAAGAGCAAAGACTTGAGTCAGGCACTTTGATATGGGAGGTGGGTATCCCAAGTAATGATTTAATCACTGTGTCACATGTCAGTTCCCTTCCTGAAATCTTTTGGAGACCATCAAAGGTGGTCCATTTCATGAGCCATAATAAAATATCTTAAGATTTTCTCTTCCTGATCTTCTAGTCTTAATATGTCAGCCCCACTTTTAAAATTATTTTTAAATTTTATTTACTTACTTAGGAGAGAGAAAGAGAGACAGACAGACATGGATGGATGGAGAGCACCTGTCCATTGGATCACTTCTCAGATGTCTGCATTGGCCTGCAGCTGAAGCTGGGAACTGGGAACTCAATCAAGTCTCCCACATAGTAGCAGGAACCACCTTCCCCAACCCTCTTTGCTTTAAACTCTTGAACTTTGTACTGTCTTGAAGCCTTTTCATTCTTCATCTCTTCATCCCCTCTCTCCCTTTCTCAGATTTTAATTTGCCCCACTATCTAGCATCTTCTTTTCCATTCCTTTCCAAGTACAAGCTATTTAAAACATATAATTTTCATTTTTGATTCTGCATTGCAATGCCCATGTTGCAGCACAATCTACAGGAGGGAATAAAAAGGAACCTCAAGTAATACAAGGGTGGATGGAGATAATTTACTAGCTACTTACTGTATCTGCCTTCTCATCCTATTTGTTAATCACCTCTGAACAGTGTGTGCTCCATTCTAGACCAGGGCTTCTTGCTTTACCAATAGTCTGCAGTTTTCATCATGTTGTAATACTTCCAGGAAATCCTTGCTAGGAAAATACATAATTTACAGAAAGACAATGAGAGCAGCTTGCTAGACCTCCCAGAGAATGGAAGAACCTGGAAACCTTCCTGATGGAGAAGCTCTCTTCATTGCAGATATCTCTAGAGGCACATCCCCCCACCCCACCCCCGCCAAGTGCTTCGCTACCGTCAGTGCATGATGGCGTTTTCCTGGGATTTCACTTCCTCCAGCCTCTCCCCAGAATGTGCTTTCCATAATTCTTCCCCGGAATTAGCTTTTCCAACTCTTCTCATATGCATGGCAAACAAGAATCTATTCCATATGGTTTATATCTTAGGACACTTCTGGTTTTATGGATGATGGCTACTGTGTTTTCAATAACATATGTTACTACCATTGAAACCATTGAGTGCAAATTCACAGTGTCGTTGAATGAAGGATGTGGACAAACAGGAACATGATCGGTATGGAAGAAAACAGATAGTTCATTCATCCAGAGATATTCATCAAAGCATCTATAATACTGTGTTTGTCATGCAAGTTCTAGAGATAAGTCAGCAAGATCTTTGTCCTCAAGAAACCTATTGTTTGGGTTAGGGACAAGCATTAAATGTGTAAAGTACTCAAGGGCTCAGGGTACTAATGTAGGAAAGTCCATAGCCTGCAAAGAGGGGAGAGAAGGGAGGAAGTGATGAGGTGGAACAGAAAAGCTTTCTGTATTTGTCAGTACTCGGTGAGTTGTGACAGAAGCATCACTCTAACTAGCTTATGCAAATGGAAGATTTATTAGTGTATATAATTTAGGAAGCCCAGGGATGTTTCTGGCTTCATGCTTGACTAGATCTGGAACTCAAACAATGTATTATAATCCTTCTTAATCTGTCTTCCAACTCTGCTTCTGTCTGCATGCTGACCTCATTTTCTCCAACATAGATGCACTTCTTCCTTGTGGCTTAGAAAATTCACCCCTCAGACATAAATCATCTCAGCTTACCTCTAGTGGGAACAGCGGATTTTTTCTCTGCGTATTCACATGTCTTGTATTGGTTCTGCTTGGGTCACTTAGCCACCTTGTGGCTCAGTCACAATTGCAAAGAGGTAAGGTCATATGATTGGCTGACCTGAATCCCACGCACATCCTGATGGCAGGGATGAGTGAGGGTACATGCAACTAGATGTGACTAGCATTCCCACCAATGTCATTTACAGTGAGGGCAGACATGTTCCCCCAAAGGAAGAAAGACTGGGCAGATCAAAATTAACCCATGGTCACTGCAGATTCATTGATATTTCAGCTGTACCCTCAGAGGTGAGTGATATTTTTGTCTAATGCAATAGGGGGATATTAAAGGGAATGGTAAGATCAAAACTAGGAAGACATGAATCAAGCTGGCAGATCAGAAGACTGCACCTAGTTTTTGAGGTAGAAACATGTGGTTGTGGGTCATGGCTTGAGATGGAGCTGTGAGATCACAGAAGCCTCATTGACCAGGCTAAGGAACTGACATTTCACACTGCGGGCAATGGGGAGATCTTCTGGTTTTAGGAAGGGAATGGAAGTCATTGGATTTCTGTCTTAGAATTCTCACTCTGACCACAATGTGGAGGGTAACCTGGAGAAGCCAAGACTTGGAGGCATGGAGGTCAACAAGGAAGCAAGCACAGTAAAACAGGTGGAGATGGGGTATAAGCAGCTAAGCTCTTGGGAATGCCATGGGTACTAATAGAGAACAGTCTATATATGCAGCTGGGAAGATAAAGGAGGGAGTATTAGGGCAATACTAAGACTATAGTGGGGACATAAAATATGTGGAAAATGGCAAGAAGAATCAACAGAATTTGATCTTCAAGAGAGTGAGTGTCTAGGATGACTCAGATCCTGGCGGGAAGGGATGAAGAGTACACAAGAAGGAACAGCTGTGAGGGTAGGAGCTGAGGGCTGGGTGGCTGGGGGAGGGGTGATTGCATGTGTTGAGTTTAAAGGAGTGATTAAACAGTTGGCAATTCAGTCTGGGCACCTGGAGCTCAAAGGAGGAGAGTTGGAGAGTATGAGAGAAGCGCCCAAGATTTACTCGTTTTGTCTTAGTTATGTGGGACCCAGCAGGCTAGCCAGGTGAGGAGCAGAGCTTGGTCGATGATAGTTTCTAAAATAGTCACAGATCTCACGTTGGCAGGGAGATTATTTTCCTGACTTGAATATTATGTTTCAGTGGCTCAAGATTATGAGCTAATATTTCTTGACATCTGTGTATTGCACAGAAAACCTTAGTTATAGCACAAATTATTATTCCACTTATTTGAACAGCAGTGGTACAGTCACATCCCAGAAACATAGCACCTACATAGGGTACAGCACCCAGACTTTGTGCCTGTTGTATTGTGAAATGCTGTTATGTCTTGTTAAAAAACTTCTCCCTGCATCGATGAGCAAAGGAAAATAATCCAGTGCACTCAATGTGTCAGTGAACCACCCTTGTGCATTCTGAAAACAGAGCAACCAAAAAGGACTTTCTATCCCTGTGGATCGCATTTGTATGATGTTCACTGTCTGCACCAAAGAAGCATGAAGAGAAGCATGTCGTGCAGCCCCTAATGGAAAGACCTTGATGGAAATATGAGTTCAAGGAAAATACATCCCTTCTTTAAAAATGTATTGATTTATTTAAGAGACAGACAGCTCCCATCTGCTCGTTCATTCCCCCAAACGCCTGCAACAACTGGGGCTCAGCCAGGCAGAAGCCAAGAAATCAATCCAGGTCTCGCACATGGGTGGCAGGGGATCAAGTACTGGAACCATGACCTACTTCCCTCTAGGATCTGTATCAGCAGGTACTAGAATTGAGAAAGGAGCCAGGACTGAAACCCAGGCATTCTATTATGGGATGTAGGCATCCCAGCCAACAGCCTTAACCTCTACACTGAAGGCCAGCCCCAGAAAATACATCCTTAAACACCAATTTCTAGGCATTACCTAGAAGTAAACATGGCAATACAAATCATAGCAAATAACATGATTGAACACTTACTGTGTGCAGGTGTTGTTCTGGGATCTTTACCTGTAGCATCTCATTTAATCCACACCCCAGCCACATTGTCTGGGTATAGCTGTCATCTTCACTCTATGTGGGAGAAGGATTTGCCAGAAGTCACCCAGGTAACAGGGGACTGAGCTGTGAGGTGCACCCAGGCAGGGGATTCCAGACTTCATAACCTCAGTGAGCCCTGCCCCTTGGACTGCTCCCCCAAGGCTGGTTTAAACAAAGACACCTCTCTAATTCATGTCGGTTGCTATTTGCAATTGGATGATCTGTCCTCCAAAATTTGAAATTGATTATCTGGATGAATCTAATCTTAGACTTTCCCACTGTGTGGTTCGACCGTATTTGCAGTGTGTAGCAACCTATGTCTTTTGGACTGAGATATTTTTATTCTTTGTCTCCAAATTAACATTGCACAGCACATGGCTCTGTGTGTGTGTGTGTGTGTGTGTGTGTGTGTGTGTGTTTAAACCGCCTTTTCTTCCGCATGCAATTGCTGCAGCCTGGCTGAGTGAGGAGGATTTCTCCCACTCACCGAGCCCACTGCAGTCAGATTTGGAGAAGACCGCTGCTTACCACACACACCCAGAGCCAGTGGGGCAGGTGATGCTGTGTGTGTGCCCGCGTCTCTGGCAGTGTCTCTACAGATGTGTGCTGCTGCCGCTCCCTGCCTTACAATCCCTGCAGCCACCACCCATCCACTCTGACAACCTCTCTCTCTTTCTCTCTCTCTCTCTTTTCAAGGAAAAAAGAAAGAGGCAGACGGAAATAGAAGGCAAGCGACAACAGCTTGACGAGCAGATACTTCTGCTGCAGCATTCCAAGGTAAGCGGCTGATCCCCCAGACCTGTTCCATTATTAGACATGCAGATCACACCCCAGAGAGCTGGGCAGAGCCTGGCCTGCCGTCAAGGCGCTGCTGCCGCTGCCTCCTCCAGCCTCATGTGTTCAATCAGGAAACCCTCTCTTGGCTTTTCTTGTGAATTTCTCAAATTCAAGGCATTGTTGCAGCATTCCAGTTTCTGCAAGCATGAGATGAGAGCGTGCATGGGGCCTGGGGTGGAGGGTGGTGTGTATGCATGGTAAATGTGACAGTGAGATCCAGAAATTAGATGAGAATACTCCACATGGTGGATGAAGTGCCAGGGCTGTCCGGGCTCCCAGGCAGAGGGGTTGGTGCTCAGAGGCTCTGAAAGATACGTTTAGCTTATTGTGCTTTTCTGAAAATCACAAATATTAATATTTGTCTTAGTATGGAGAAGAGGAAGACAAGGCAGGGTGAGCTGGTAAAAGAGCTACACAATATGCTCAGATTATTCATTTACCTTATTTCTGCTTGAACAATCCTGAAAGTGTTCTGTGAGGACAAGCACTTGGTCAAAGGGGGCTTTTCAATGATTTGACTTGGTTGGGTGTCCATTGCACCATGTTAGAGAGACAGAGAAGAGAGAGGTATTCTTTAAAACAAATATATTTAAACACAGTGATTGATTACAGCCGGGAGAAAGCTCTGTCACTGTCACAGGACTCCACTGGTTGCAGAGGGTGCTTTCTGCCTGTTCAGAGAATGAAGGGACCACATTCCCATGGTCCAGCAGGAGTTGCCACTTGCCTTTTGCTGCTCCTGGGATTTTTATTAGGAAAAACCCTTGCACTGCTCCATCAAGTTGCTGTGATGTTGCTCAGGGGACAGGTTGGGAAGGCGGCACTGACTCTCAGAGAGTGATGCTCAGTGTGGATTATTTGGGCTTCTTTTAATAAAATGAGCCTTTATGGCCACAATTTTCTGTTCCTTTCTTTAAAAAAAAATACAGGGTTGTGCTAAATGAATCTTCAAAACAAGAATCCTCGGTGAGCCAGTTAGTGACTTCAAATAGCAGCCTGGCCTGTATCTGCTTAGCATGTTTGTCTGGCTAGCATTTAAGTTTAGCCGGAGAGACATGTTGGAAAGGAAGAAAAGCCACACAGTGGTGAGAATATTGTCCATTTCTGTTTGTCATGTAAAGCCATTTGCAGGCCTTTCTTTGTAGGCGCTCACACCAGATCCCACTCGCTGTTGCGCTTTCCTTATAACATTCCTGAGGGAGGATGGAGAGCTAAAATTAGTATCCTCTTCCTACAGAACAGGGGACTCAGAAATACAAAAGAGAAATGAGTGAATTGTTCAAGGTCAGTCTGGATGGAGCTGGGTCTATGGCTCACAGCACAGCCAATTCATTCCATTTAAGAGACCAGCATGTACTAAAACCTCAGTGGATTCTTGGGGAAAGCAAGATTTTTAAAAGCACAATGGAATGAAGAAGACAGGCTGCTTTAGACCAGACAGCTCCTCTCCTCTGTAAGCTCAGTGTAGTTCTCTGCTTTTGCATTGGTTGAATCCAAAGTCAAGCAATGAACCTATGTTAGACAGGCAAGTTTCCTCTGTTCCACTTCTCATCATTCCAGCTGCCAAATAAGTCAACAGGGGCTCTTCACTGCTGGTGTCCAGCACAGTGCTACAGTATTCTGTTCCTGTTCTATCTGTCCATACCTGCATTTGTCCATCTGTCCAGCCACCCAGCCAATAGAAACAAGAGTAAAAATGGCTCAGCTTTGCATGGGGAAGCACTGAACTTCCTTCAAGGACTTGGAAACAGGGAGTCAGTTCTTTCTTGTCGTCCCAGGAAAATTCTCACATGGTTGATGAGATCGACTATCTAAAGGTACACCCAACACTTTCATCAAGATAATCTTGCTGTAACTGGTGGAGGGTGGGGGGAGAACTGGAGGAGACTGTTGTTTAATAAGGAGACCAGTGCCTTGTATTTTTCTCTCTCTGAAGAAGACTTACGTGGGCAGAAAGAGGATGGATTGCTAGCCTTGAACAATGAGAAAGGAAAACTCGGGGTTTCCACAGGTAGCAGCATTTGTCTGGTACCCAAAGGGACACTGAGCTCTGTGAGGAACTGAGATTCTGGGCACTGGGGAGGCAGGGTTGGTAGCAAGGCCAGGTGAGTCCCAGTGAAACTTCCCTCATTGCTCTGTCTCTGTGTTCACTGAGGACATCCTCCTTCTTTTGATAGAAGGTAAGGGGTGCCTGGTGGGGGAATCGGGCCACTTCCGGCATCAGGAGGGGGTGTATTCCACTTGACATCAGCCAACTGCTCACTGAACCTGAGTAGCAGGAGCTACCTTCCCTGTGATCCTTCAGTTCCCAGCATGGCGACCTCACACTGGGTGAAATTAAACTCGTGGAAGTTGTATTTCCTCTCTATGAAACCCTCAGGGAGAGTCGGCCAGCTCTCTCCTATCAACACTGTGACCTGGTCATCCCCTTGTCCACTCTCAGTAATAGTCACCATTTTTGGAGTTCCCAACATGTGCCTGGAACAAACCCTTGATAATGACCACCAAGTTCGATCTTACTGTCCACAGTGCCTGAAGTCAATTAGTTCAACCAAGAACATAAAGACTATGTGAGGGAACTGGAATTGAACCCCAGTGCTGCCTGGTGCCAAAGACCATGCTCTTCCTGGGGTGCTGTTCTCTTTGAATTAAATGTCTCCTTTTGAATAATTTGTCTAGAATAATACCAGCTATCATCCTCACTCTCTCTCTTATTCTTGGTTTATTTTCAGGGACTCCAGAAAATCTAGATTGTGTGGATGTATGTCACAGCTATTATTATTAAGTCCCTTTAAGTAGAAAATATAGGAAGTACATCAGTATTTAACATTTATTTTACTAAATTTATAGAATCCCAGCTGCTCTCTAAGAAAGAACATATATTCTCAGTATAAAGGTTAATGGGAAAACATTAGCTATAACTTCACATTTAGGAAGATGTACTTTTCATATTCTTTATAGAATTCTCATAATCTATATTTTAAGATACTCTCACATGTGGGGATTATGTAATTCTTACACAATTCTCCTATCACCTAGTCTGTGGACACTTATTCACTTGCAATGAGATATGAATTATTCAGACAGATTCACTGGTCTCTTGTCAGAGCAAATAAATAGAATGAGAGACAATAGTTTTGGCACTTGCATATTTGTTTAATATTCTTGCTCATTGCAGTACTTCAGAGTATACACTTAAGTCACCGCACAGAATAGAATATCATTACTTTGTGTATGGACTGTGAGGAAATTCTATAACACGGTGAGGACCAATGTGTGAAACAGTGCTGTATTAGTTGCTACACACCAGTGTTTAGGAAACCTGAAGATACTTTGAAATTCTGCACAAATTCAACTCAGATTTTTTTTACAAGATCCTTACCTATATTTAATATCTAATACTTATGATGTAAGAGTTTCTAAGAGATACTCGCAAATAGAGCTAGCAAGCCATTTTGATAGCTGTATTATTTTTGCTGATTATAAAAAGAAAGAATATATGATCATTTCAAAAACTCAATTTAAAAATACAGGGAAAGATCAAGGAAAAAAACCAACTGTATACTCCATACCCAGACAAAATCCATACAGGGGAGTATTCTTTTACCCTCTCGTACTCCCCAGTTTATTACTATAAGTGAAGACATAGAACCTTTGTTCATAGGCCTCATCAACCTGAGGACAAAATGAGATTATAGTGACATCAGTGTTACCTTTATCTCTTTTTTATAGGGTGTATAGGCTTCTTTAAATTTATGATTTTTATTGTTTCCTTTGTAATTGCTGATTCTGATATCATCCTATGAAAGAAATCTCCATCTCAGACACTTCATTTACAATGTTTCTTACTTAGGAACCTTGGTAGTTATAATCCATTTAGAATTTATTTTTCCATAAGGTGTGAGACAGGAATATAACTTTACTTTTGACTGATGATGAGCCTCTTGTCTAGACACGACCTATTAATTCATCTTTCCTTCACTGCTTTAAATGCCTTCTTTATCACATACATATTTCTCAGTTATTCTTGGACCCACTATTCATGGGTAGATTCTTTTTATTCCATTAATCTGCCCATTCCTGTGCCTCTGCCACTATTATTTAATTCCTATATCTTGTTAATATATTGTAATATTTCATAAGGCAACAGCCATTATTAGTGTTCTTTTGAAAAATTGTCTTGGCTTTTTATTCCATGGGAGCTGTGATTTGCTTTTATTGTATTTATAATATGACTTGTGGTAATGCAAGTTTTCAAAAAAATAAATCAACTGCTGTATTACATCAGAAGAGACTGGATTTAATATTCCCTTCTTTCTGTGGTTGATGTGTCAGGGACTTGTCTGTTTTACTGGTTGGTTTCAAGTCCCTGCTTGGAGCAGGCACTCTGTGTGTCTTGCAAAGTGAACTCCTTGGGGACTGTCGCATTTATAGAGGTTTGTCTGACAGAGGCAGCGTTGTCAGAATCAAACTGCTCACACCACATCTTCAGTACATAACCTGCTTTTGAATTACTTATTCATGGGCAGGGAACTCTGGTGGGAATTTTCTTCCAGTCCAAGCTATGGAAATTGTCATTATATTTTAAAGTCAAGAATACTGAATGAAAAAAAGATCGAAGACTTTAACGTGACCCCGTGGAAAGTTTATCGTCACTCCACCAAGGTCATTTTCAGAATAGCCAAAGACCATCGGAAACCTTGCTGTCAGAATGTTACAGTGTCTTTCACTGTTGTGAACCTTTAGCACTAATTTTAGGCTTTCTCAGTTGTTAGTATGGGTGAAAGGCTAATTTCAAATTTTAAAATATTGAACAGATAGTCATGGTACACAGTATAAAAGAAGTTGACCTCTTTTATCTTTCTTTCTATTACATATCCCCTGACCCTAAATACAGAACTTGAATAGAAGTTAAAATCTCATTTCATCAGCAGTCTTGGGTTGACTTCTCCTTCTGTGGAATGAATCATGTAACAAAACCTCAAGAACAAATGACTGTCTTTTTGGTGGTCAAAGAGGGGAAAGGAAAGGGCTGGAAGGGTAGGGGTAGGGGAAGAGAGAAGCAATGTTAATGAATGATTGAAAATACAGTGAAACTATAGCCCCATCCTGAGACTGACCCTTTTTGCTGTTGGAAAATTGAAATTATCCAGAATCCAACCATCATCCACTAACACAGTCAAAGTCAACTTTAGCCAGGTTACAGGTAAATGAAAGATTTGGAGTAAAAGGTAAACTCACTGAAGTTTAAGGAGGAATCACAAGTGAATATTTTTATATTCTGAGGGTGAAAAATCTAATCTAAGTGTTCTATCAAAGCCAGAAGTGTAATGTAAAGATTGCTAAATATAACTTTATAAAAATCACAGAAATCTTATCAGAAAGACATTGGGGGGGCAGGCATGGCAATGTAGCAGATTGTGCTGCTGCTTGGGACAACCACATCCTATATCGGGGGTGCCCATTTTGAGTCCCGGCTACTTTGCATTTCTGATCCTGCTTCCTGCTGATACTTATGGGAGGCAGCCAATGATGGCCCAAGTGCTTAGATTTCTGCCACCACCCACATGGGAGACCTGGATGGAGATCCTGGCTCCTGGCTTCTGCCTAGCCCAGCCCTGGCTGTTATGGGCATCTGTGGAGTAAATCAGAGAGTGGAAAATATTTCTCTCTCACACCCCTCTGTCATTCTGCCTTTCAAATAAAACTAACTAGCTAATAATGCAGTGATACTTACTTTAAAAAGGTAGACATTAGAAATTTATTGCTAGTTCCTGATTCATCTCCTATTGCCCCAGGGTGCTCCACTCCTGCTCCCTGAGTCTTCTCACTATTTACCAGGATCATCTTGCAGATTTGCTTCATGTCAGTTATTTGTAGGTAAAAACCTTCTATGAGGTCTTTTTGGCTTTGATAGCCTAAGACTTAAAGTTTACTAAAATACCAGGTATATGTGTGGTTTTTCAATAACCCATTTATTCAACAAGTACCCAGCCATAGCCTCCCAGGTCAGCCTCCATGGAAGAGTGAAAGGTACAGCACTCAACTAGGAGGGACTCTGGCAGGGGCAAGTGGGGGAGAGTTTCAATATGGAACCCACTGTTAGAGATGCTGGAGACCTGTGGTCCAGGTTAGGGAGTGTAGCTGTGATGTCTGATGATTTTGTAAGTCCTGTTTGAGGTGATCTTAGATAGAGGCAGGATAATAGAATGCAGAATCTAGTTTCAAATACCAGACCCACACCTCACTGTGAGGCCATTTGCTCCCACTTCACAGGTGTTTGTGAAAGTGAGGTTGATTTTTATGTAAAGTGTATCATATAGTAGAGGTCCTATAACAATTACTGTCATGGTCACCATAATCTCCCAATACCATGGCTTCAAATATGTTTTATGTATTGATGGCTCCCAAATTGGTATCTCCAGCCCACTGGCCACAGAACTCCAGGGTCTATTCAACTGCTTTCCTGATATTTCAATTTAAATGGATATCACTTTGATTTATAAGCCTCTCAAACTTAACATGCCTAGAATAGAAGTTTTGGTATTTTGCCTTCTATCATTTATTCTTCCTCTAATCTTCCCCATTTCCAGTCAATGATATTACCATCCACCCTTTTTTGCCCAAACCAAATAGCTACATATCACCTTCAACCCCTCCCTTGTTCTTACCCTCCACATACACCTAATCTAATGGCAGGTCATGTTGATTCCGTCTTTAAAGTAGACCTCTTCATCTGCCTTGTGTTTGGCCTCTCCTCTGTTTTGAACTAAAATGCTCTGTCACTTGAATTGATGATGCAGTAGACTCCCATCATTTGTACCTTATAATCTGCCCCATCACAATCTGTTCTTATTCCTATTATACTTAAAATAACCATCAAATGCCCCATTAAGGCTACAGGATTCTACGTTGTCTGGCCCCTGCTTCCTTCTTCATCTTTAACTTGTTCTGCCCTCCCTCCTAACCCACCAATCACAATGACCTAGGTCCTTGGGCTCTTCTTTTGGTTCACAAACAAACCAAACTCTGTCTCACTTTGGGGCTGGTACATTCGCCAGTCCTGATGACTGTAATGATTCTTCAAGTCTCAGATCTCAACTCCAATGTTCACATCAAGTTCAACATAGACCTTTCCCACCTGAAGTATGCTGCCTGCATGTCTTATTGTCATATTGTCCTGGCTGCCTCCTCCCAGGCACAAGTGATTGTCTGATATTGGGGCTAACATTCAGTGGGAGTAGAGACTTGCCTTTCTACTTAAGCTGTGTCTTCAGGGTTGGAAGTTAGGAAAGGGATGGGAGAACCACTGTTTCCAATATGGGGATGCAGGAGGAAAGGTGGGTTTGCAAAAGGGGAAGCAGTTCTGTTTTGGAGTATTGTGTTTGGCCAGCTGATGAGAAAGTTCATGCATTCTGAAAGCGTTTGATGGTCACAGGTCGTATGCAGTCAGTCTCTCTCTCTCTCTCTCTCTCTCTCTCTCTCTCACACACACACACACACACACACACAGAGTCATGAATAATTTCTTTAAAGATTTATTCATTTATTTGAAAGAGATAAAAAGAGACAGAGACAGAGATCTTCCATCCACTGGCTCATTCCCCAGATGGCCACAGTGGCCAGCTCTGGGTCAAGCTGAAGCCAGGAGCCAGGAGCCTCATCTGGATCTCCCACATGGGTGACAGGGGCCCAAGCACTTGGGCCATCTTCCACTGCTTTTCCCATTGCATCATCCAGGAGCTGGAATAGAAATGGAGCATATGAAATCTATTGAAGTTTATAACTGTAAAACTGTATAGTTCTGCATATATTCCTATGGACCTTCTCCTAAGGGTACAGTTTAAAAACTTGCCATGGGTCCCCAAATCCCTTAGTCTGGGTGGTAAAGATACCATCCTTAGTGTTAAAATGATCGTATGGATAGAATTGAAGGTCTGGTAATAATAATAGGTAGAATTAAAAAGGAGTGAATGTTCCAGCATGGAAAGCAGTCCACATAGCAGACTCATAGAATGACATTCTCTTTAAATAGCACTCTGACCTCAAAATCAGCCCTTAAAGCATTCTGGTCTGGCTGAAAAGCCCATGAGAGCATTTCAGGCATGGAAAGCCAAGACACTATGGCAAAAAAATGTCCCACATGAAGGATCTTGGTGGGTGAGACCCCAGAGGATAGAAGTGGCCATTAAAGAAGGAGGTACTTTTCTCTGAAGGGAAGAGAGAACTTCCACTTTGCTTCTGGCCTTGTCTAAATACTGATGGAGTTTGTGGATTCAGAAGGCTTGGCAGCTCATGTCAAGAGCCTGGGGTGATCACTGATGTCATAAATAAGAATGTTAATTGTTAAATTAGTAACAGGAGTCATTGTGCACTAACTTTCCATGCAGGACCTCTGTCCTCAAAGAGCTATATTGTAATTATGTTTAAGTGCTCACAAAAGGTGTGTCATTTTTGGATGCTTTTTTAAAGTTAATTGAGTTTCTAAAAAAAAAAATAAATTAACTTCAAGATGCAAGGACTTTGAACAGCCCTTGTCTTGGCTATTGAGGAACATTTTTGTTGTTGTTGTTTTTGTGCAAACTGTTGAACTCTTTACTTGGTATAGAGTTGGTCTTCTGTGTATAAAGTTAATCAAAAATGGATCTTAGTGGAGAATGGACTGGGGACGGAAGAGGGAGAAGGAGGAGGGGTGGGAGACTGGGTAGGAGGGTGAGTATGGTGGGAAGAACCACTATATTCCTAAAGTTGTACTTGTGAAATGCATGAAGTTTGTATTCCTTGAATAAAAGGTTTCTTTGGGGGGAAAATAAAGTAAAACTTTAAAAATAATAATAATTTAAAAAAAGAAGTGGAGCAGCCAGGCCTTCATATGGGATGCCCATGTCAAAGACAGCTTAACCAACTGTGCTGCAGTGATGACCCCTCTCAAATAAATGTTTTAAAGATTTATTTATTTATTTGAGAGGTAGAGTTACAGAGAGAGGGAGAGACAGAGAGAAAGGTCTTCCACCCACTGGTTTACTCCCCAAATGGCTGCAACAGCCAGAGCTGCACTGATCCAAAGCCAGGAGTCAGGAGCTTCTTTCCGGTCTCCCATGCAGGTGCAGGGGGTCCAAGGACTTGGGCCATCTTCCACTGCTTTCCCAGGCCATAGCGTAGAGCTGGATCAGAAGAGGAGCAGCCAGAATATAACCGGCGCCCATAGAAGATGCCAGCACCACAGGCAGAGGCTTAGCCCACTACACTATAGCCCTGGCCCTCAAATAAATTTTTAAAAAGCAATAAAATTTTTTTTTCATATTCAAAATCTCAGTCCCTACCCCAGACTTCAAGAACCAGCATCCTTACAGATGGGGCCCTGGAGTCTGTCTTGGCAAGCTCTCCTGTATTCCTGGTGCATACGGAAGTTGAAGAAGCCTCTGTTCAGGTTTTGTTTCCTAAAACTAGACAGGCCCATAAAGCAGGGAACAGATGTCATTTAGGAGCCGTTTCTGTCACCTTTCTGTCAGGAGCCCCTATCAAGGCTCCATTTGTCCAGCTGCCAACTTTCTGTCGGCTCTTTCCTGCCATGACTGCGTTTGACAAAGGTGAAGTTTTGACAGTTCTTAGCACCTGTAAGCTGGAACAAATTTTTTGGAGCTATGCTATTTGGAAAGGAAGGGCCAGAAAAAGAGAAAACTGCTCTATTTTTAGCTTTCACTTCTGCTGCGCTCTGCCTGTCATTAAATTCAGAAACATGCAGGGAACCAATAAAAGCCAGCACAGTTCAGGGAAAAGCCTGGTTTTTGCTGGATGTGCTTAGTCTATCCTATTAGATACTGAGGTCCTTACAATACTGGCCCTCAGAGACAACACAAAGGGAATTGGAATGGAGTTGGGGAGCCTGTAGACGTAAATGTATTTGAATCGAGGGCTTCCGGTGACAGCATGACTTTGGAGCCAAGTGAAAAATCAGTTATGCTTTTTCGGGTCTTTTGAATGTCAAAACTCCGTTGTGAAATGGACTCCCTTGAGACAAGGCTTACTACATCTTTCTGTTCCCGCCTCTGTCCCTGGGCACTGCTGTTGGGGATGGTTTTGGTGATGTTTCTGCTGTGTCAAAAGGAGAGAGTTAGAGGGACATGTCCCTGTGGGTGCCTAGAGTCACCAAGCTGCCGTGGCTGAAGATACTGACCAATACCTGGGCTCCATCAGCTAGAAAATGGATTTTGCAATGGAAACGGATCTCTGATAAAGCTCTAGAGCACAACCAACAGAAACACATTGTACTACAAGCTTCTGCATGTGGTTTCTTTATTATTATAAAACACTGCCCTGTAACTTGAAAATAACAGTGTTTTTTATACTTTGCTTGGTGGTAGATGCAAACTATGTATATAGACCACATTTGCAGGCAACATGCTACCATTGATGTGTAACTATTTAAGTGTATCGCAGTGTGGGGAGTGGTTTCTGTCTGCAGTCACTTCAGCAGTGCAGTAAGGAATCATTCATAAGAGGGTACTTGTAGAAAAGTAGAATTAAAAATAACTTTGTTTGGGTTTAAAAAATGGAAATCAGGGGCCAACGTTATAGTGCTGGCATCCCACATCAGGGTGTTGATTCAAGTCCCAGCTGCTCTGCTTCCAATCCAGCTCCCTGCTAATGCACTTGGGAAAGCAATGGAAGATGGGTTAAGTACTTGGGCCCCTGGCACCCATGTGGGAGACCCAGATGGAGTTCCTGGCTCCTCGCTTCAGCCTGGCCCACCCCAGCTGTTGTAGCCATTGAGTAGTAACCCAGCAAATGGAAGATTCTCAATATCTCCCCCCCTTTCCTTTTTCTCTCTGTCACTGTGCCTTTCAGATAAATGTATCTTGAAAAAAATGAAATCTGCACATAGATTTTTTTCATTATGTGTGTTTTACATGAGCTCTTTGAAGACCAATCATGCCTGTGGATTTGTTTCTTTCTTGCATCAAAATGGACTTATCTTTTTATTACATTTCCCATGAACCTTTTGAAGTACCCTTATTTATGAACAAACTCATGTCTTTATCTCTAACGATTGGAAAAATCACAGGTCAAGTGTAAAATTTGCCTCTTTGTACAATATAGGAGTAACCAAACAGATGCACATCATGAGTTACACTGAGATTATTGGGAGTTGAAAGGCAGGAATAGTACAAGTAAGCACCCTGGCTATATTGATGATGGTTTGCTCCCAAAGGGACCATCCTGGAAAGTCAGGAACTCTAACCTCTTACAGTATGCTCCTGGGCACCCCGCCGGATCTCCATGGTAATGTCTAACTTATTATAACTAAATGTGGATAATTTTTAAAAACTCCTTTTGGGGGGATGGTTTTTATTAAATAGCCTTTAATCCCACATAAAAATGAGAGGCCACAGAACTGTGCATCCTTTGCTCCTAAGAGCTGCAAAGAAATCCCCTTCTCACCTGCCTTCCTTGGCTCTTGGTCATTATGAAAGCTCTCGCCTTTCCCTTGCTTGACCTGCCTAACCAAATTCTAACAAAGTTCTGGGTGGAGGCGATACCAGGGAAGCCAGGGACCCAGGAGGCCCAGCCCTTACCCTACTCTAGCTGGCTTCATTTCTGTTACTCCTTTGGTTGCTGGGAAGAATTGGGCATGCCCCCTGTGTCATCACAATGGTCCAGTCCCCTGGTGCTTGGCCTGTCCATGAGACTCCCACTGGTCCTCAGCCCTGATGTGCAGGAACCACTCCGTACAGACATTGGGAAGCTACTGTCTGCCGTACAGGGGCTGTGTAAGTGGAAAGCACCCACCTCTCCTTGCTCTTGGGGGGTTTTGGCACTTGTCTCTCTTGAGCTGTTTTCATCTCCCTTCTCAAAGCAGGCGTCCCTCCCTCCCAACCACTGACCTCAAATAAAACCATTTTATTCCTTTCCACAGCCTCCTCGTTCACTGGCACAGGTGGGCCTGCGTGAGTTCATTGATGTGTGGGGACCACTCTAGAGGATGGTTGGAAATCATTTAAGGGGATTTTAAGATGAGGCACGACACAGATTAATCCTTAAAAGATGCGTTAATAGGAGCTGGAAATTAGGTGATCAGAGGAAATTTTATAATTAACGAGACTGCATTTTCAAAGAAAAATGTCTGTGTTTTACAGACTCATACTGAGATACTGATGGGTGAAACATCAAGATGTTTTCTATTTAAAATGCTTTGGTGGAACATGTGGCAAAGTATTCATGATTGTTCAATCTAGGTGAGATTATGTGGGGATTTACAATGCAGTTCGCTCTGTTCTTTTTTTTTCTGGGTATTAAAAAAATCTATTTTAATCATAGAAAAAATAGAAATAAAGCCCTCTGGAGGCCGGCTTTCTGAAGGAAAGCAGGAGGCAAGGTAGTGAGGAAGTGAAGGCGGTGATTCAGGTGAACCTTACTGAGGGGCAGAGCTGACCCTGTGCCCTGCAGGTGGAGGGAGAGTTGGGTGTGGACTGACAGGTCTCTTGTCTGTTGTCTTCCCTCCTTCCCCACAGTCCAAAGTGCTTCGAGAAAAATGGCTGCTGCAAGGTGTACCTGCCGGAACTGCTGAAGAGGAGGAAGCCAGGAGGCGGCAGTCTGAGGAAGATGAGTTCAGGGTCAAGCAGCTGGAAGACAACATTCAGAGGTAGGCAGTTGCCAGCCCTGCCACCCTGTGCTGTAGCTTTACGGTGCAATTACCACTGGTTCCTCTAGGGGCGCTTGTCCACGCATCCACCCTGTGCTTTAGAGTCTCAGCCTGTCACTGTGTTGGGCTGGAATCCCGTGCGGCGATGTCTTCGTGGGCCAGTGAGGTGTGGTGAGCAGCCTGCCCCATCACTGAACGCCCCTTTGGAGACCTTGTATTTTGTCTTTTCCAACGTTGGGTCAAGCTGTTAGCTGTTGTTGCTGCGGGTCTGTTTTCAGATTTGCTGCAACCAATTAGTTGGAAATGGGGGATCCACAGCCAAGGGTCCTGGAGTTGCACTGAAGTGCACAGAAGCACTGAGTGAGGCCACTCTGAGTGCTCTGTGACCGCGCTCCGAAAGTGGACTTTGTGACACCTGCTCCCCCTGCTCCGAGGACAGCTTGTGTCATTTATGGTTCTCAGCCAGGTTCTGACCATGGTTGCCAGTGTGGGAGACAGGTTACCTGCCCATATAGGAGCCAGTGGCTGGCCAGGTTCATGTAGGACCAAAAGCATAGGTTTCCACTTGGGAACAGTAGCCCTCCCGGGCCCCAGGACACCTGGCCTGAGACGGCAGCTGGAGGCAGAAGGAGGTGAGTGCAGCTGTCTCAGGCAAGTCCAGGCCTCCATCCCATCCGGCCAGGTCTGCTGAAGTCTCACCCTCTGGTGCTCTGTTTTTTCCTGAGGCTATGAGCACCTTTGAGGCACAAAGGCTGATAGCTAAACCACTATCAGTCATTCACACCCTGGAGCAAGTGGAGACTCTGAGGGACAGCTAGGGGAGCCCAAAGATGCCACTAAAGGGAAGGGCAGGCTGGCTGTAGACCTCAAAGGCAGACTTCAACCTGTGTGCCCACTTTGCCCAGGTCCTAGTGTCCCTAGAGAGCATTTAGAGCAGTTTGTCTAAACTTTGCTTGATTGGGAAACCAGCCAAGAAGGTTTGTGGGGTAGAGGTGTGTGTGTGTGTGTGTCTGTGTGTGTGTGTGTGTGTGTATGAGATACTTTTTCTTAGTGAATGCTAAACTGTTACCAGCCATTTATATTATGTCTGTAGTATAAATTAATGTAGTCTATATAATGTTATATATATATACACAATATATATATATATCCATATAATAGATGTTGGTGTCTACAGAAGACAAAAGGGATTTGAGAAATGGGCTAGCATAAACTATGTGACCCTTTCTATGTTTCTTAAATGGCATTGGAAAGTGATAGCATTACTGGGTGCTTATTAATAAATTTGCAATATGAATAAGCTTTGTGGGTTCTTGCCCAATATTCAGAGAAGAATTCTGAATACTGGCATAAATGAACAAGGCAGCCTGATAAGTTTTAAGCTCTTTTTAGTCAGTGAGAGAAATGCATAGGAGAGTGATGGCTCTATCTAAGAAAGAGAAATCTGGATTCATACCGAGCACTGGGATCCAGCCATGTGGAGGAGCATGCAGGCCAGGAAGCATGGAGCAGGTGGCCCAAAGGCCACACGCCCTGAAGGTGCAGGGCAGTAAGGGCCCATGGTGGCAAAAGAGGGCAAAAGGCAAAAAAGGCTGGGCCCAGGCCTTTAATCCACTTCCAAAGGGGAGTGGTTAATTAGCTTTATTGGCAGGTGGGCACACAGGTGTGGTCAGGTAGGGGCATGAGGTCACACTGGGGGCATGATGAAGGCATGGTCTTCCAGCTCACAAACCTGATCAATTTTATCCTGTATGCCTGCCTACAACAATAGTTTCCAACCAAATTGGCAGCTTCGTTTCACCTTGGCCTGAATACAAATACACTGTTATTGTGGTCCCACAGGTAGTGACCTTTTTTTAAAAGATTTATTTTATTTATTTGAAAGAGTTACAGAAAGAGGTAGAGACAGAGAGAGAGGTCCTTCATCTGCTGGTTCACTCCCCAGATGGCCGCAACAGCCGGAGCTGCGCTGATCCAGAGCCAGGAGCCAGGAGCTTCTTCCGGGTCTCCCACATGGGTGCAGGGGCCCAAGCCCTTCGGCCATCTTCTACTGCTTTCCCAGGCCATAGCAGAGAGCTGGATCAGAAGAGGAGCACCTGGGACTAGAACCAATGCCCATATGGGATGCCGGTGCTTCAGGCCAGGGCGTTAACCCGATGCGCTACAGTGCCGGCCTCCATAGTGACTTTTTTTTTTTTAAGGATTTTATTTATGTATTTGAGAGGTACAGTTATAGGCAGGGGGAGAGACAGAGAAAGCTCTTCTATCTGCTGGTGCTCTTCCCAAATGGCCACAGTGGCTGGAGCTGGGCCAGTTTGAAGCCAGGAGCGAGGAGCTTCTTCTGGGTCTCCCACGCAGGTGCAGGGGCCCAAGCACTTGGGCCATCTTCCACTGCTTTCCCAGGCCATAGCAGAGAGCTGGATTGGAAGAGGAGCAGCCAGGACTAGAATCTGTGCCCGTATGGGATGCCGGCACCACAGTTGGAAGCTTAGTCCATACGCCACAGTGCCAGTCCCGTGGTAACTCTTAACCTGTGGACTGAATTACACTTGGAGAATAGAGTCTTAAGTTGAGGCTCTTTTGGCTACACTGACCATTAGAGTTAAGAAGCAAGCTTGAGGGGCTGGTTTATATTTCAAGTGGGCATGAACATAATTCAGAAAAATAAAGAAAACCTGTTTTACCTCTTGGGTCAAGAGAAAAAGGTGCACCCTCAATGTATGCGGGCAGTCTGTCTGAGTCTATTTAGGAGCCAGATTCCCGAGACAGAAGGACAGAAATCACGGTGGCCTGAAGGAGAGGTGGTCAGCCAGCATTCAGGACCCGTTTCTTCTGCCTCAGCCATGACTTTGCCAGCCTTGGCCAAATGGGCTTGATGTGTGCTGGGGCTAGGCTGTGTTTCTGCAGGAGAAGGGCTGCTGTGGGCATCAAGTCCTCCACAGCGCCCCCTGAGTGGGGCATTCTTCTTACTCTGCAAGTCAGTTTCTCCTTCCCCTCATCTAAAGCAAGATGTCACTTACTATAACATTAAGCATCTTAAATTTTAAAAAAAAAATGTATTGACTTTGAGAAACAGAGTGACAGAGACAGACAAAGCACTCACCTGCCAGTTCACTCCCCAAATACCAGCCACAGCCAGGGCAGGGCCAGTCCAAAGCTGGGTGGCTGAGAACTCAAACCAGGTCTCCTATACGAATGGCAGGGGCCCCATTGCTTGAGCCATCACCACTGCCTCCCTGGGTCTGCATTAGCAGGAAGCTGGAGTCAAGAGTCAGAGCTGAACAGGGGTATTGAGCCCAGGTGCTCCAGTATGAGACACAGGCACCCTAACCTCTAAGTTAAATGCCAGTCTGCCACATTTAGCCTCTTTATTCTGCAGTCCTAAGGGAGTTAAGAAACTGCTCTCTTCCTGCAGAGGGTCTTCAGCCACCTAAAACACTTCCCTGTATTTGAGCATAGCTCCGTTGTCTCTCACAGAACTCGGCTATAAAGACTCATTTTAAACATAAGAACCCTACACTGTTCCAAAGTCTCCCGGGATTGGCTGGTATGGCTGTGCTCGGGCTTTGTGACTGGGCTTGGCTGAGCGACTCTTAGCTGTAGGCTGCAGAGTCTGCTCTGATTTTCCCCTTCACTAACAAGCCCACTAACGTTTTGGTTAGCCACCACGACATTTCCTTTTTACAGCTGTGGCAGAGGTGCAGGAGGGCTAAGTAGAAACAAGACTCAGAACTGCTCACCAGCCATAGCCCAAGCCAGTCAATGGCCAAGCCCAAAATCAAGGTAGGGGAGACAGCCAGCCAACCTTCAGTGGAAGGAGCATAGACCAGGCAAGGGTGAAGGATAGGGTTGAATGATTCCGTCTTCCGGAAGCATGATTGTTGAATTGAAAACTGACTACTGTTAGAGAAACTTCAGGAAAGCCAGATAATAAGAAAGAAGATAAACTAAGACAAACCCAAAGCACAGAGGGAAAGGAAGAAGAGAGGAAGAGAGAATGTGAGTGACTTTGAGATCGAATTCAGAACTTGGTCTTTATGTGATAAGAGTCCCGGAAACTATCTGCAGATGCACTAAACGAAGGAATTCTGAAGGAAGTGTCCTCTGGCTGGCATCGTGGCACAGTTAGTTAGGCTGCCACCTGCAGCACTGGCATCACTTACGGGCACTGTTTTGAGTCCTGGCTACTCTGCTTCTGATCCAGCTCCCTGCTAATGTGCCTGGGAAAGTGGCAGAGGATGGCCCAAGTGCTTGCACCCCTGACAGCTGTGTGGGAGACTCAGAGGAAGTTCCAGACTCCTGGCTTTGGCGTGGCCCAGCAATAGCCATTGTGGCCATTTGAGGAGTGAACCAGTGGATGGAAGACTCTCTCTGTCTCTCTCTGTTTCTCTCCTTCTCTCTCTCTCTCTCTGTAACTCTGCCTTTCAACTAAACAAATCCTAAAAAAAAAAAAAATGAAGGAAACACCCTGTGTTTGAAGATATACACTAATCTGTAGATCTTTAGCTTTGGGCCTCACTGATCCTAACCACTCCCTAGCTGTAGTTAAATTCTCCTAAGGAGATGAGCAAACTGTTCTCAAGCTGTAAAGTGTATGAGTAGAGTTGTATCATGAAGGTATTTTTAGTCCTTGTTGTCAAACCAAGAGTTGCTTAAAGAAATTGAGGGAGGAATCCAGGATAGTAATCAAAAAACACAAGTGAGTCATTTAGTTTAGAAAACAAAAAGATAATAGCAACCTAACTTAGAACTTCAAG
Organism: Oryctolagus cuniculus; assembly: GCF_964237555.1. Taxonomy (NCBI): domain Eukaryota; kingdom Metazoa; phylum Chordata; class Mammalia; order Lagomorpha; family Leporidae; genus Oryctolagus; species Oryctolagus cuniculus. The sequence goes on from NC_091432.1 coordinate 213,598,622, forward strand.
GGTATAAGGATTTAAGCCAAGTCTAATTCTTTGTATCTGAGCCATTCTGAAAATGATAGACTTCAAATAAATTGTACAAACTTGCACTTAGCCATGTGTCTTTTTCCTTAGATATCTTTAAGAAGAAAGAAGGCAATCACCTTTTGCATTCTTTTTTTTTTTTTTTGAGGGGGATTTATTTATTTATTTGAGAGGCAGAGTGATAGAGGGAGGGAGAGACAAAGAAAGAAGTCTTCCATCCACTGGTTCGCTCCCCAAATGGCCACAACACCTGAAGCTGGGCCAATCCGAAGCCAGGAACCAGGAGCTTCTTCCATGTCTTCCATGCAGGTGCAGGGCCCAAGGAGTTGGGCCATCTTTCACTGCTTTCCCAGGTGCATTAGCAGAGAGCTGGATTGGAAGTCCAGCAGCTGGGGCCTGAACTGGTGCCTATATAGGATGCCTGCACTGCAGGCAAAAGCTTAGCCTATTACGCCACAGTGCCAGCCTCTACCTTTTTCATTCTGTGTCTAAAATTCTTTGCAGTACTATTAGCTGCACAAAAAAGTTCTAGGTTTTCAAGCATAGTTTCTTCCAAAATGTTATTTATGCATCAGTGGTGGTTTGGCATGGAGAATGTTGTCACTCTTCCAGAACTATTAGATATAGTGTTTAGATTTTTTACTTTGAGAGGCAGAAAGATAGGGGAGAGCTGATGGGAGGAGCACCGCATCCACTGGTTCACTCCCCAAATGCTTGAAGTGACGATGGCTGGGCAAGGCCGAAGCTGGGAGCCAGGGCTGATGTTGTCATGCAGCAGGTTAAACCACTGCCTGCATTGCCTGCACCAGTTCAAGTTCCAGCTTCTTTGCTTCTGATCCAGCTCCATGCCAATGCTCCTGGGAAAGCAGGAGAAGATGGCCCAAGCACTTTGACCTCTGCTACCCATGTGGGAGACCTGGATGGAGTGATATAGCCATTTGGGGAGTGAATCAGCCAATGGGAGATCTGCCTCTGTCTCTTTGTCATTCTGCCTTTCAAATAAATGAAATAGATCTTTAGTGAATTTAATCTGGGATCCATAAACTCAATGTAGGTGTTCCTCTTGAGTGGCAAGAATCAGTTTCTTGACCTATCACCATTGCCTCCCAGAGTCTGCCCTGGCAGAAAACGAGAAAAGAAGGAGAGAAAGGAGGGAGGGAGGATGGAAGAAAAAATGTTACTGGAATATTAAACTCTGGGCATGAGTGTCACCTGAAAAGCTTTTAATAAAATAAAGATTGTGGGTATTATGGCACAGTAGGTTAAGCCACTGCTTGGGCCTCTCACATACTGTATCACAGGGTAGCTTCCAGTCCTGGCTGCTCTGCTTCCAATCTAGTTCCCTGCTAATGTGCCTGGGAAAGCAGCAGAAGATGGTCCAAGTGGTTGGGCCCCTGCACTCATGTGGGAGATCCAGATGGAGTTCCAGACTCAGGGCTTTGGCTTGGTCCAGTCTCAGCCGTTGTGGCCATTTGGGGAGTGAACCAAACTGATGAAAGAGATCTTTCTCTCTGTCTGTCTGTCTCTGTAACTCTGCCTTTCAAGCAAATGAAATAAAACCTTTTGAAAAATAAGGAAATAGGGATTTGCATGTCTCATTCTGGGAAGTTTAGATTCAGTGTCTCAAGTAAGGAGCCCTGGAATATGTGTTTTTTGAAGAGTGCTCCAGATAATTATGTTGTGCGGTGAGATTCAAGAATGACTGATGTAAATGAGGAAAGGATAGACCATCAGTGAAATCCTATTTTAACATCTAGCAACCCCTCAAAGGGAGTGGGAAGTAAATAATATTCCTAAGAAAATTTACGTTCCACCCAAGGCTAAAGAAGAACAACCAGGGGGCTGGCATTGTGGTATAGTGGGGAGGCTACTGCCTGCAATGCCAGCATCCCATATGGGCACTGGTTCGAGTCCCGGCTGCTCCACTTCCAATCCAGCTCCCTGCTGATGGCCTGGGAAAGCAATGGAAGATGGCCCAAGTGCTGGGGTTCCTGCCCCCGTGTGGGAGACCAGAAGAAGCTCCTGGCTCCTGGCTTTGTACTGGCCCAGCTCTAGCCATTGTAGCCAGCAGATGGAAGACACACCTCTCTCTCTCTCTCTCTCCCTCCCTCCCTCCCTCCCTCCCTTCCCCTCCCCCCCCCCCCCGTAAACTTGTCCTTTCAAATAAATAAATAAATCTTAAAAAAGAAAGACAACCTTGACCTGTGATTCTGAGCCTTCCTCCAACTCAAGGCAATTTGAAACCTGTTTTGGGGACTCCTGAGGGTGAGAGTAGCTCTGGCATGGACCTAAAGTCTCTCTCCGTAAGGCCCATGGTTGAGCCAAGTTTTCATTTGAACTTAATTAGAAACAGTCTTGGTTTACCAGGCCGAAGATGATACAGGTCAGGAAAGCTGGCGACTTTCCCATAGGCCAGGAAATTCTATCATCTTTCGAAGACTTCTGGCTGAAACTAAAAGTGGTATGGCCTTGGAGTGATAACATCAGTGCAGCTAGAGGGGAAGAAGGGAATCTGGTCACTCCCATGGATAAACAGATCATCATTCTTTTATACTGCTTTTCTCTGAGTAACGTCAGGATTCTGTCCTTGGCTCACTGGAAACCGGAGGTAGAATAAGCTAAATAAGATTGGAATACAGTTTTTTAAACATTTCATTTTCATTTTATATGAAAGGCATAGGGATTCAGAGAGAGATTGGACACAGAAAGATCTTCCATCCACTGGTTCACTCTCCAAATGGCCTCAATAGCCAGGATTAGGCCAGGCCAAAACCAGAAGCCTGGAACTGAAACTGGGTCTCCCCCATGAGTGACAGGGATTCAACTGCTTGAGCTGTTACCTGCTGCCTCTCGAGATACACGTTAGCTGGAACTTGCAATAGGAAGCAGAGCCATGACTCAACCCCAGGCTCTCCAGTGTGGGGTCTGAGTATCCCAAATAGTGTCTTAACTGAGACACCAAATGCCAGTTCCAAGATTGGAATTGTTGGAAGGAAAATTTGTGCGCATACTTTCTTAAATTCTCCGTGTCCACAGCTTCTGTATGCTTTCTTTTCCATGCAGTGTGATGTTTCTGGCCTGGGCCCATTGTCAACCATTGTCCCTGCCACCACCATGCAGAGGGTCCCTGGGGCGACACATGGACCTCACATGAGTGCTGTTGGGGATGTCTGGCCATTAGCTCCACACTGGCCTTGTATGCTTTATGTCTCCTGCAACCAACAACTCTTGTCGCTTGCCTTGTGATTCCCCCCTTAAGATTCTCTTTAATTTCATCAGCTTGTATTCAAGCACTAGAAATTAAGTGTCCTCAACTTTGATTAGTAAGAAATACGTGAGAAATTTGCCTCCCACTCCTCTTTGCCATCTCATCCTTTGGAATTACTCCAGGGAAAATGACAGATCTCATGGAGTATTAAATGGAAATGGAGTGAACTGTCAGAAAGCCAGGGCGATAATTCACTGAGTGACCTTGAACAAGTCTCTCAGTCTCTCTGGTCACAATTTCCTTATCTTGTCAGTGACAGATCCCTCAGGATCTTCCAGCTCTGATACGCTGAAGATTTTCCTAATTTGAGTAATTGGCTAAAAGTCTATTTTCTGGAAAAGTGTATACCTGTCACAGTTGTGGAATAAGTGGTTTTGGAGGCAGGTCAGAATGGGAGTTAAATAGTTAAATTCTCCGGAAACAAGAGCCTCATGTCTAAGTAACTGACTCATCAGAGAGGTGACTAATTCATCTGAACAGCTGTCCATTCTGAAATGTGTCACATAAATATTCATTGAATAAAATACTGAAGTCCTAGTTCCCATCCCAGACAGGGTCATGTAACTTTATAAAAACAGAAAATTCAAGATTCATGAAACTGGTCCATTTCTGCTTCTGACTTAAGAGTTTCTGAGTGCCTCCATTTGTCTCTGGTGAGTACCAGAATTTCCTTAGTTTTCCTCACTGGGAGGAGGCTCAATGCAGAAGCCTGGAGACAGCAGGCACACGCATGTGTTTTCTTGTGTCATGGGATTTGGCACCCAGGAAGATGACAGGCACTCACAACTCTCCTAGAAAAGGCAACCACGGAAACGTTCATTGAAATGCCAAAGAAGCCTTGCTTGGGATTCATTGTGTTCTTCCTACTTGCTATTTTTAATTCCATGATACACTGTTCTTTTGTTGCAGGGAGTGGCACACTCCACATTACTTTCCACACCAGTGTGCTTTCAGCCTGGGCATGAAGTCTGGGTGGGATTCAGTTGCAGTCAACAATCCAGTCACGTCATTGTTCGCACTTCCTTGCTTTTCCATCAAAATAGAACTATATATACTATGAACTCTATGGTTTTATCAGCATATCTACTACTATTAATGGGTATTTATGGTATCTACTGTTCTGAGTACTGGCCTAGATTTTTTACTTCCACTTACTTTGTTATTTTTCTCACTTAAGCCTCATAATGTGAAAATGATGATAGAGAAAATGAGGCATAGGAGGGGAACTTTCTGGCCCAAATGACCCCATTAAGAAATGAAAGAGCAAGTATTTGAATTCAGTTCTGCCTAATTCCAATCCATGTGCTCAAAAGTCCCAACAAATGTTATTTTAAGCTTGATTTATTGTGAAATTACCCTAAAATTCACCTCGTCGTGCAGGAGGAGGGACAGGTAATGTGATCCTCTCCCCATGGCTCCGCTGCATAAGTGCTTCATCATCCAGGAGTGTAGCAACATGCACCAAGCCCCAGGGACTGCTAGCTTCATCCTATGATTCGTGGTCATTGCCACTGGCAAGACCGCCTCCTCCGGCTTCTTTCAGAAAGTTCATGTTGCAATTTAGGCTTTGTTCCCTTCTGCGTTCTGAAGCCCTTGGTTCCTGGTTATATCTTAGCTGTATACCACCTGAATCTCTGCTGCAGACTGTGTGATTATTCAAAGAATTGTCAGCATTGCACCCTGAAGAGCAACTTGGACCTCAGTTTGGCCCCACTTGGCTGGATCCAAGTTCTGCTTTGCAAGTTGTTTGATCTTAGACAAGCCATCCAACCTCTCTGGGCTTGAGTTTGCTCACTTAAGCACTGGGAAATACAATGCCCACCTTGCAGTGATGTTTTAACAGGTGGAGACCCTGTGCATCTGTGAAGTGCCGCGTGCAGTCGCCATCAGGAAGAGCAGTGCTCTTGTTACTGTTGTCCCCTCCATCCCTAGAGCACGGTTTCTCCATAGCAATGTTACTGACCCATTTGGGCCTGGTAATTATTTGTGGCAGAAGGCTATCTTGCACATTACAAGAAGTTCAGTAATATCACTGGCCTCTATCCCTTGGTTTCCAGTAGCACCATCCCTCACCCTCATTCATGAGAATTGCTGTCTACTGGGGGACCAAATCAGCCCCGATTGAGAAGCCCTGCCCAGAGGCCTGGTGTTACGGGGCTGATGTTAAGATGCAAACCTTGGGTGCCGGCGCTGTGGCTCACTTGGCTAATCCTCCACCTGTGGCACCGGCATCCCATATGGGCACCAGGTTCTAGTCCCGGTTGCTCCTCTTCCAGTCCAGCTCTCTACTGTGGCCCTGGAGGGCAGTGTAGGATGGCCCAAGTGCTTGGGCCCTGCACCCACATGGGAGACCAGGAGGAGGCACCTGTCTCCTGGCTTCGGATTGGCGCAGCTCTGGCCATTGCGGCCATTTGGGGAGTGAACCAATGGAAGGAAGACCTTTCTCTCTGTCTCTCTCTTTCTCTCACTGTCTATAACTCAACCTGTCAAATAAATTAAAAAAAAAAAAAAGATGCAAACCTTGCTGTCAGGTAGTTTCAGAGTCCAAAACCTTGAAAAGATTTATGAAGAGAACATTAGTGATTCTCAAAGAATGACAGTGTTCCCGTTGCTTGAAAATATCAAGCCTTCTCTTAAGCACTGAGCCTTGAAAATCAGTTCTGAGTTAAAAAGAAATGGTTGCTTTTTTTTTTTTTTTTGACATCTGATGCTGTGCTGGTTTTGCAAAGACGGTAATTTTATGACAGCTTGTAAAGCCATAGAATCTTAGACTATGCATAACTGAAATGGTATCTGAATTGGCTCCTCTCTGATGCTGGAATTTGCAATGAACCCAGGGAGTGGGAGTCAATAGGCAGCCTCTCTCTGATGGCCTAAAGCCGACAGGGAACTCACTTGTCGCTTGCAGCAACCTTCTCTGGCACATAAGCTATGGTCCTTGCACTACCACCCTCTCTCTGTCCCTACCCTACTGTCCTGAGACCACACGGAGCAGTTCTTCTCCACAGACCGAGAAAATCTGGGTGCTTGTGGTTTGTGGTCAGCTTAGGAGCAAGCACGAGTGAGGGAAGCATCAGTCCTAAATCGCACTCACATCTCCACGGTGCGAGTGCGTTTCTTAGCGACAGTCGTGGGAGGACTGGCAGCTATCTCCTGAGCATCCTGCCTCACTCAGGTTGTGCAGGATCTAGTATAATCTCATTTTGATCTAGTAAGCTGGATGTAAGGTGGCTGAAGCTGGGAAAAGAGTGGCAGAATTTCATGCACACACCAAGACTGGAGCCGTATTTGGGGAATGCCCAAGTGTTCCAGCCCTCAGAACAATGGCTGCGATGGAAGGAATTGTGGAAAGTTAACTTTTCTGGCAGCCAGAACCAGAACCCAGTCGTCAGACCATGCTCCGAGTTTTCCCTCTAAAAAAGTTTTGAAAATAGTTCTTTTCCCCTTTAAAATCACTGGGCATAGGCCCTCGAGCTTATAATGTGGTCATTTTTTAGCTCCTCTACATTTCTTTTTTAAAGATTTATTAGTTTACTTGACAGGCAAAGTGATAGAGACAAAAAGAGACTTCTTCTATCTGCTGGTTCACTCCCCAAATGACTGCAATAACCATGGTGGAAGCCAGGAGCCTAGAACTCCATCCAGGTGTCCTATATGGATAACAGGGGCCCGAAGCACTTGGGCCCTCTTTTGGTGCTTTCCCAGGGGCATTTACAGGAAGATGGATCAGAAGCAGAGCAGCTGGGGCTTGCAACAGCACTCCAATATGAGATGCTGGCATCACAGGCAGTGGCTTAACGTACTGCGCCACAATGTCAGTCCCACCCTTCTACATTCTTGGCAGAATGGAAACATCTAGTCTCTTGTTAGGCTCTTGCGTGGTTCTCACAGACGGTGCCATCTGCAGGTGGTGGCTGGGAAGGTGTATTTGCCAGTTTCCCATTGCCATGATGACATTCCTGAGCCCAGATGCTTTATACAGAGAAGAGGTTTGTTTAGCTCACAGCCTTGGAGGCAGGAAGTTCAGATGGCCTGGACTGGCTCTAGTGAGGGCCCTCCACCCACCTTGCAAGGTGACAGATGGCATCCTGGCAGTATTGAGTGCTAGAGGGAGAGATCACAGGGTGAGACAGGAAGCAGGGGCCCACGACACCTACTTTCATCCCTGTCAAGACCAATGACTTAGCCCTTGTCCTAGCCCACTTCCTCTAGCCCTCACCTCTTACAAGTCCCACCTCCTCTCTGCATGGCCACACTGAGGACCGAGCTTCTAACACAGGATCTTTTGGGGGACTCCTTAGATCTCAGTGATAGCAGATGGGCTCTCAGTCCTTTGCCAGGGATCCTACAACCCGGGGGTCTCATAGTCAGGCCTGAGGCTGCACTGCAGTGCTTGTGGGAGGTCGCGCCAGGCTCTGGAGGGGGCTGGCCTGCTGAGGCACGCTCATTCCTGCCTCCATCACAGGGGCCGGAGGTAGTTTGATCTGTTGAGGAAAACTCCATTTGTGTCCTCTTCTTTTCACTGCTGGGTGCCCAAAGAAAGTTCCTGCGGGACCTGAGGCTGCTGGGTGCTGTCCTTGCAGAGCCTGCTCCTTCTAGACCTCCCTGTTTCTCCTTCCTGCAGGTGCAGGGCTGGAGTCCTCCAGGGTAGTGAATGGGAGAGAAGCCGCACAAACCCTCTCTGGTTGCAGGATTCCAGCTCCTTGGCACACTTAGGCATGCAGGGACACCAAGAAGCTCTGCTTTCCTTCTGTCACCCCCAGGGCACCTCAGACACCAAGGATGCCTTTGTGTCTCCCACCCAAGAGTGGGAGATGCAGGCGACGAGAGAGGAGACGGGTACGGCATGGTCCATGGGTTAGGATTGGAATGGATTTATTATGAGAAACTGTGTAAAGCACACTTGGAGTTCACGTCCAGTCTTGTTTGCAAAATGAGGAATTGAGGAGTGGCAGGCTGCATGTGGCTTACCTAAAGCCGCACGGGGAGTGATGAGACCGCTGCACTCCCTGCTGACTGGAAGCGTCTCCCACCTGACTGCCAAGCCTTTTTATCATCTCCTTGGAAACACAGTCTCAAATGGAATCAGATCTACTGGAGGGAGGCTGGAGTTTTGGGTTTGTTTGTCCCATATAGAAAAGCAGAGGAAAAAGTGAGTGATGTCCTGGTGGGACAAAGAGAGTAGCTGTGATGTTGCAGCAAGCAACATGTTTGTTCAGGCAGCAAACAGTGCTCAATCCAGGTGCCCGGAGGAAGGCTTTTATTTTTAATTTATTTTTTTGACAGGCAGAGTGGACAGTGAGAGAGAGAGAGACAGAGAGAAAGGTCTTCCTTTTCCGCTGGTTCACCCCCAAATGGCCGCTGCGGCCGGCGCACCGCGCTGATCCGAAGCCAGGAGCCAGGTGCTTCCATGTAGGTGCAGGGCCCAAGCACTTGGGCCATCCTCCACTGCACTCCCGGGCCACAGCAGAGAGCTGGCCTGGAAGAGGGGCAACCGGGACAGAATCTGGCGCCCCGACCGGGACTAGAACCCGGTGTGCCACCGCCACAGGCGGAGGATTAGCCTGTTGAGCCGCGGCACCGGCCAGAGGAAGGCTTTTAAGCATCTCTGCCCTGTGGTCCGAGGTTTGCCACCTGGGCCGGATTCTGGCTGTGAGGACCAGATACCTGTAAACACCAGAGGCCACACCTGAGCCGTGTGGCTCCTGTGAAGCATTAGAAAGTGAGGGTCCACAGCGGGCATCACTTGGGAAGACGCCGGGCTGGACTTCAGCCTCCTTTTCTCCCTCCTCTGGCCTCGTGGGCAGCAAATATCTGTCTGTGTGTGCATATAACAGGGTGCTCCTCAGTTCCTGAGCACCTCTGCCTTCCTTATTGTAAGGAATCTCAATTTCTTCCACTCTTAAATCACCCCTGGTAAGATTGGAGGAGATGGAGACACTGGGGAGCACAGACAGGTTATCCATTGACTATAAAATGGTGCGCTAGCTCCCATCATGGACATTTTTCTTTTCTTTTTCTTTTTCTTTTTCTTTTTTTTTTTTTTTTTTTGACAGGTAGAGTGGACAGTGAGAGAGAGAGACAGAGAGAAAGGTCTTCCTTTGCTGTTGGTTCACCCTCCAATGGCCGCCACGGCTGGCGCGCTGCAGCCGGTGCACCGCGCTGATCTAAAGGCAGGAGCCAGGGGCTTCTCCTGGTCTCCCATGGGGTGCAGGGCCCAAGCACTTGGGCCATCCTCCACTGCACTCCCGGGCCACAGCAGAGAGCTGGACTGGAAGAGGGGCAACCGGGACAGAATCCAGCGCCCTGACCAGGACTAGAACCCGGTGTGCTGGTGCTGCAAGGCGGAGGATTAGACTAGTGAGCCGCAGCGCCGGCCCCATCGTGGACATTTAAAGAGTGTCTACAGAAATTCACCCCCAGGAGGGGCACCCAGCACTCAGATTAGAGAGTTCAAGTCCAGTTTCCTGCAGAGATGGTGTTTGAAAACAAGGTGTGTTTGAGCTGTTAGGCAAATTTTTTTTCTTTTTTAATTTCTTTTTCCATTTTGTTCTCATACATGATATTCTGCTCAACCCTGATTAGGATATCAATTCCTCAAGAGCAAGGACTTGATTGGGTACCTACTATGTGTTTCCTGAGCCTGCTGTCACAGCTTATCACAGACTTGGTGGCTTTAGCTAACAAAACCACGTTCTCTTTTGATTCTGGGGGCCAGAAGTCCAACATCAATGTGTCGGCAGGGCTGTGCTCTCTGCAGCCGCTCTAGGAGAGGATCCTGCCTGGCTTCCCCCTGCTTTGGTGGATCAAGATGGTGTTGGTCTTCTGTCTGCATCACACCAGTCTCTGCCTCCACCTTCATGTGGCCTTCTCTTCTCCCTGTGACTTCTCTTCTTGTGTCTCCTTCATCACTGGATTCAGAGTCCTCCTAGATAATGTAGGATGATCCCATCTTGAGATCCTTACATTAGTTACATCTGCAATGAATGACTTTTTTTCCAAATAAAGTCATATTAGCCAGTCCTGGGCTTAGGATATGGCCATGGCCATATACTAGACTCAAGTGCCTAAGATACTACCTAGTACTTGGTAGGCTGCTCAGTAAATACTTTTTCATTAAATTGATCCATATCAGCCTTAGGTGGTCCACAGAATTTTCAGGAGATTCAGAAGCCATTATTTGCATCTTGAGATGGTGTAGGGTTGTAGTTAAGAGCATGAGCAGTGGTATAACTCTTGGTGGGTTCAAGTGCAGGGTCTCCACTTGCTGCTTTGTAATCAAAGGCAAGTTCCGTTAGCCTCTCTGCACTTCAGTTTCTTCATCTATGGAAAGAAGGTAATGATGATGAGATCCACTTTATTAGGTGGTAGTGATGATTATGTTAATGCATACAAAGCGCTTAGAACTAAGAATTGGTGTTCAATGAGTCTTAGCTTTTGTTATCAAAAATAAAAGTGATGTAACAGTCCATAATCTATTAATAACCCCCAGAATTATTTGATTTTACCAGATTCCTTGTCTACTTTCAGAAACAGCTGAGAGGGCTACCAAGGCCCTAAGCTTAGCACACCTTTTCAGAAGTTGTCAGAGCTGGTGTAAGACCACGAGTGCCTGGGAAGGCACTGGGAAATGCCACTTCCTCACCAGTGGGTCCAGGCCAGGGCTGGATGAAAGAGAAGTGGCTGCTGCTTCTGATGCAGGTGGCTCAGCTTCTCTCCTGCTGGAGGACAGCTCTTGTCTGTTACCCCTGAGGCCCTCCGCAGCAATTCCAGGGCTTCTTGGCCTGCCCAGGGCCTCTCACCTAAGGTACAGGATCAAACAAAAGCAACTTCAAGTGCAGAAGAAATCAGACATTGCAATAGATGGATTTGAGAAGGACTCAGCTGTGGGGCATACCAGTCTAGGGAGGATGAGAAACCCCAGTTATCTCAGGAGGGAGCTTGACACAAAGATCTTCCTGCTTTTCAGTTGCTTATTTTAGAAAAAGCAAAATCACAAGTGGTCCCAGGGGTGCCTTGCTCACATCTGTAGGGGACTTGCCTTATTAGGAAAATGGCCCTATGGGCTCTTAGTCTGTGACAAGATAAGGAAAGAAGTTGGCAGTGAGGCATTCAGAAACCACAATGGAACTGTGACATCCCTGTGATAACCAAGTGGCAATGAGTGTATCCACTTCATGGAAAAGGGTGGAGACAAGTTCAGGTGTTGTGGTCCTCCCATGGTGCATTGCATGCCTCCCTAGCCGAGTGCTAGCATCTGTCTCTGATGGGTTGGAATAAAACCCTAGCTCATTGCCACAGAAAATTTGAGAAGCCCTGTGGCAAAACAAATGGCAGAGAGATGGACATGGATCCCAAGATCACTTTTTTGTTGCCTAAGGGTTAGATAGTGTCACTGCTATCATTTTGCATCATTTTTCTTGAGTTCTGGAGAAGAACTCAGGAAGGCTTTGCATTAGACCCCTTCCCCACACTTCTCAATCTTTTTTTTTTTTTTTTTTTTTGAGAGGCAGAGTTACAGACAGAAAGAGAGAAACAGAAAAAGAAGTTTCCATCTGCTGGTTCACTCCCCAAATGGCCACAATGGCCGGAACTGGGCTGATCCAAAGCCAGGAGCCAGGAGGTTCTTCTGGGTCTCCAGGCAGGTGCAGGATCCCAAGAACCTGTGCCATCTTCCACTGCTTTCCCAGGCCATCAGCAGAGAGCTGGATAGGAAGAAAAGCAGCTGGGACACGAACCAGTGCCCATTTGGGAAGCCAGTGCCATAGGCGGAGGCTTAGCCTACTATGCCACAGCGCCAGCCCCTACACTTCTCAGTCTTAAAGATGAAGCATTTGAGGCCAGGACAATCCACAGGACTCTCAGTGCCCCAGCCAGCCAGTGATCCACCAGCAACCCAGGGCACACTGTTCTTCCTAAGTCAATACTTCGGAATGATTGGTTTCCATGGGAACAGCTGTTTCATAGACACAACTTGAGGCAACTCCGCCTTCCACACAGGGTCCTTTGCTGGTGTTGGGGTCCACTCTGTTAAGCAAAGGATGAGACCCTAAGGCACTGACATTTTAGTATCAGCCACACAAATGTCTTGATTTGTGATCTTGAGAAAATCAGTTAATGTTCCAGCTGACTTGAAACAGGAACAAGGATAAAATTTGCTCCCCAAGGGGACGGCCTGAGAATTGTTGTCAGGCTACAGGAGGAGGCCCAGAGAGATGAATTGCTCTGGGAAATCAGAAGTAAAATTTTTTTTTTTTTGACAGGCAGAGTGGACAGTGAGAGAGAGAGACAGAGAGAGAAAGGTCTTCCTTTGCCGTTGGTTCACCCTCCAATGGCCGCCGCTGCAGCCGGCGCACCGCGCTGATCCGATGGCAGGAGCCAGAATCCAGGTGCTTTTCCTGGTCTCCCCTGGGGTGCAGGGCCCAGGCACCTGGGCCATCCTCCACTGCACTCCCTGGCCATAGCAGAGAGCTGGCCTGGAAGAGGGGCAACCGGGACAGAATCCGGCGCCCCAACCGGGACTAGAACCTGGTGTGCCGGCGCCGCAAGGTGGAGGATTAGCCTATTGAGCCACGGTGCCGGCCAGAAGTAAAATTTTGTTCCTTGTCCTGCAAGCTCTTTTGTGGTTAGAACATCATCAGAGGAACGCGAAAGACTTTGGCTGTCAGCTTGTTCAGGCTTCCACCTTCAGATAGGAACACACACACACCATTTCTGAGTCAGGCCTGTTTCTCAGCTTTTAAGGAAGACAAGGGAGAGTCTACAACTGAGTAGCTTTTCTTTTGGCCAGCACCGTCCTGTGATATTGCATTATTTACGGAGAGAGGCGGGGAGGAGGCGTGGCTCCCTACTGGTGGTGAGTCAGAGGGATGTCCTCCTATCACAAGCAGGGTGACACCTAGGTTCCCAGGGTGTCCAGTGAAGTCTGCCACCTGTCATAGGGAACGTTAGTAAGCTGTTCCTCCAACTTTTCAGATGGTAAAATCTCTGGGGCTGATTCAAATAACCTCCTTGGAATTGTTCCCACATACCTTTGCTTCACTCAGCAACTAGCCCCTGGTTCTTTTTGCCTCTCCTTAGATGTGAATCTCATGCTAGGTGCAGAATTTTAGTAAAGTAACTGGACTTTCCTGCAGAGTTTACATATTTACCACTCTGCTTTTTAGCAGAGGGCATTGAGGCCATAGGTGCTATCCATAGGTGCAGGGTTAGTGTCAAGGGCAAGTGTTCATTGCTTCACAATTTCTTTCGATCTTGAACTGGTTACTCAAAGCTTAGTGCTTCAGTTTATAGATTTGCAAAATGGGAATGATTATAGCATATACTTTGAGGATTGCTGGGAGGAGCTTAAAGATAGTATCTGATAACTGCTGTTATCTATCATGACCCAAACCTATGTTTGCTTTAAGCAACTAGAGTGAGTCTCAGACCAGATGTTTCCAGTGTCCATTTATTAGAAGCAACTTTCATGAAATTATGTTCCAAATCATTTATATTCATCTTGTTCAATATAAAAGCAAGTATAGCGGGGTCGGCGCCATGGCGCACTAGGTTAATCCTCTGCCTGCGGCACCAGCATCCCCTATGAGCGCCGGTTCTAGTCCCAGTTGCTCCTCTTCCAGTCCAGCTCTCTGCTGTGGCCTGGGAAGGCAGTGGAGGATGGCCCAAGTGCTTGGGCCCCTGCACCCATGTGGGAGACCAGGAGGAAGCATCTGGCTCCTGGCTTCAGATCAGCGCAGCTCCAGCTGTTGCAGCCATCTGGGGAGTGAACCAACAGAAGGAAGACCTCTCTCTCTCTCTCTCTCTCTCTCTCTGTAACTCTAGCTGTCAAATAAATAAATAAAAATATTTTTTAAAAGAGGCAAGTATAGCTATGCATGGTTTTTTGTTTTATTTTGGTGGTGGTGGGTGGCCATGGTTCTTTATTGCTATTTTACAAATGAATGTTGTGAGTTAGACATTGTAGCACACTTAAAGTTAAGGCACGACTAGAGACACCTGCATCCAGTATCAGAGTGCCTGAAACAAGCTCCACCTCTGCTTCCAATCCATCTCCCTGCTAATGCATCTGGGAGGCAGGGAATGACGGCCCAAGTACTTGGGTTTCTGCCACCCACATGGGAGACCCAGATGGAGCTCCTGGCTCCTGGCTTCTGCCTGGTCCAGCCTTGGCAATTGTAGGCATTTGGGGAATGAAACAGCAGATGGAAGATTCATATTCATTCTCTCTCTCCCTCTGTCTTCTTCCCTCCCTCTTTTCCCCCCTTCCTCCCTCCTTTTCTCTCTCCCTCTTTCTTCCTCCTTCTCCCTCTCCTCTCTCTCATTCTGCCTTTCAAGTAAGTAATAAATTAAACTTTTTTACAAAAAGGAATGAGCATTGTGCCTCATGTTGCTCATCTCCTCTCACTGAGGTTTCACTGTATTTGCCCCAGCTCACTCAGCAGCGCAGGAGAGCATAGAGGAGCCAGCGCACTGTTTACATTAAATGCCTTTCACTCACTTGAGTAGGAGGATGTGCATGAAAATAAATTCTAGGTAGGCAATTAACAAGCCAAGAAGAATTATGACTTCATAGGGCAAGAAACAATTTACTTAAGTGCTTTATGTGATTTATTTGTGGGTGTGTCTGTTCTTTAAGAATTAATAAGGATGCACCTTCAAGAAAAAATAAAAACGGTCAGGTAAAAGCAGTGGTGCCATTATAACAATTGTGCTCTTCATACCTGCCCCAGGTCAGAGTAGAACAAGGTCAAGCTCACAGCATCTCAAGTACAAGTTCACCTATGCATACACGTGGGCACACGTGCACTCATTGTCCCACATCTTCTCCCCAGACCATTTTACAGATAAGAAGACAGGTCCCCAAGACCTATATTTCTCGACCATTGGAAGACACAATTTTCAGTGCTGAATTCATGGTTCTGCTTTTCTAGATATTGTCTGGATTAGTTTAGTTTATGTTCACACTCATAGGAGCTGACAGGTGTTTCCCTTATGAGGACAGCCTCACCATTGCTTGTTGAATTTTTACACCTTTTAAAATCTACTTCAAACTTTAAAATTGGGAGCCTTGATAAACACAAGACTATACTCTGTGAAGGCCCTAGCAATGTCTAATTGCTTTTGGAACAGCCATGTGTTTAAAAAAAAATAGTTTCCCATGTCAAATGCTACCAGCTGTAGTCTGCCTCTTCACTAGGTGTCTTCTCTCCTCCCCCTGCACCTCATTATGTCTTGGACCAGTCATCCCTGCTCAGCATTTCCACCCCTCACCTCCCGTTCACTCTCCCGCATGTCCACTGACCCTGCACTTGCCAAGTCACCAGTGACCATTCCATGGCCAAGTGCAAGGGAGACTCTTTCATCTTCATCTCAGTTGCCTGTCAACAGCAAGAGAAACTGCTGAACCTTCCCTGTTTCCTCTCGGAACTCATTCTCCCCTTGATTTATTCCAGGTGCCACTGTCATTGGCTTTTCCTTTTCTTCTCTTTTTCTTTAAAAGCAAAGTTATGGAGAGAGAGAGGAGAGACAGAGAGAAAGATCTTCCATCTGCTGGTTCACTACCCCAAATGACCACACCAGCCAGGACTGAGCCAGGCTGAAGCCAGGAGCCAAGAGTTTCTTCCTGGTTTCCCATGTGGGTGCAGGGGCCCAAGCACTTGGGTGGTTCTCCATTGCTTTTCCAGGCACATTAGCAGGGAGCTGGACTGGAAGTGGATGGGATGCTGGCGCTGCAGGCTAGGACTTTAACCCACTGAGCCATGGCGCTGGCCCCTGTTGTTTGCTTTTCCATCTCCCCTTCCTCTGTCCTTGAAATGTTGATTCTCGCCGGCGCCACGGCTCACTAGGCTAATCCTCCTCCTAGCAGTGCCGGCACACCGGGTTCTAGTCCCGGTCGGGGCGCCGGATTCTGTCCCGGTTGCCCCTCTTCCAGGCCAGCTCTCTGCTGTGGCCAGGGAGTGCAGTGGAGGATGGCCCAAGTGCTTGGGCCCTGTACCCCATGGGAGACCAGGAAAAGCACCTGGCTCCTGGCTCCTGCCATTGGATCAGCGCAGTGCGCCGGCTGCAGCGCGCCGGCTGCGGCGGCCATTGGAGAGTGAACCAACGGCAAAGGAAGACCTTTCTCTCTGTCTCTCTCTCTCACTGTCCACTCTGCCTGTCAAAAAAAAAAAAAAAAAAAAAAAAAAAAAGAAATGTTGATTCTTATCTTCCAGCTTATCTTCTCACTTCTCACACTCTGAGTGATGTCATCTGCTCCCATGGCTTCTGAAATACCAACATTCGCACATTTCTGTCCCCAGCTACCCATACAACCAGCCACCTCCTGGCCATGTCCATTTGAATCTCCCCCAGACACCTAGAACTGGACATGTTGAAAATGAACCTTACTACTTTCTCTAACTGGTTCTGTCTCTTTGGTTCTTTATTTGTATTTACTTTTGTCAGAGACAGACAGAGGGAGATCTCCCATCCATTGGTTCACTTCCCAAATGCTTGCAACTGACGGGACGCAGAAGTGGGTAGCTGGGAACTCCATCCAGGTCTCTCATATGGGCGGCAGTGCCCCAGCTGTTTGAGCCATCACTGCCTCCCAGGGTACGCATTAGCAGGGAGATGGAGTCAACAGCCAAAGCTGGGTGTCAGATCCTTGCTCTCTGATGTAGAACACGAATGTCCCAACCACCACCAGACAAATGGCCACCCCTTCTTTGGTACTCAGTCTCACTGGGAAGAGTCACTGTCCATCCAGTTGTTCTTGTCTAAGGTCAGGGTATTGTCCTGATTCTTTCCCCCTTCTCATCCCCTGCATCCAATCAGTTACTTCATGTAATACATGTTTCTCGAATCCTTTCCTACTGCCCAGACACTAGGCCACACAGCACTTGTCTCTCATGGGCATTGATGCAGCAGCCTCTTTCCCAGGGAAGAGGGATAACACTGCATCTTTGTAATCCACACTCTGCCGTTCACAACAAGTCCTTCCAGTTTTACATCTGATGATGTCACTCTCTGGCTTAAAATCCTGCACTCATTCCCCCTGGACTATAAGATAAAGTTGAACTCCCTAATGTGTCTTAGAGAGACTTTTTGGATTTGGCCTCTCCTTATCTCTCTGGCCTTATCTCCCATAATGGTGTCCTCCCATCACTGGCCACCCTAGTAGCTGCCTGCAGTTCATTGGATGCACCAAGCTCTCTCTGTGTCCTGTGCCTTGGACATGCTGTTCCCTCTGCCAGGACCTCTCTTTACTTCGCTGAAGGACCTTACTGATCCTCACTGCATCAAACCACACAAGAAGCTGTTTTCCTTCTAACCCATGTTCTGCTCTAACCTCAGCACAAGTGAGTATGAAGGGACTTCTAAAAGCCCTTGGAAAAGTAGAATTAAAAGATAAGTAGTTCATTTGGGGGCAAAAAAACTTTGAAATCCATGCATAATTTATGCGTGATCTATACTTTCTATGAAGTTCTAGAAGCCCTGCTCATATGAATGAATTTCAAACTTCTTTGACACCAAAAGAAAGCTTATGTCTTCATAAGCTTTATGACACCAAAAGAAAGCTTATGTCTTATGATTTTATTTTCCCATGGACTTTGTATGGCATCCTTATCTAGTGCTCACCTTTGTATGTCCAGATGCTAGTGTGTTGCCTAGCTCAAAGGACTTTTGTGCATATTGACTGAGTAAACAGCTCTGAGTGTGAATGCTTGTATGTGAATGCTTGTATGATTTTCCTCTGCATAGAACTTTCCAGCTGAAAATTGGACTTCTGTCTCCATGCATCTGATTGACATGAATCATGACACGAACTAGAAGGAGGTTGTTTTCCCGATCAGGCTTTCATTTGCCTAGAAATATGGACAAGTACTGCCACAAACACCCATACTTACAGTGAATTGCTCTGATATGCCATTCATTGGATCAAGATTTTTCTATAGAGTGTTTGCTGAGCATCACGCAGACCAGTGGCCAGGTATTGGAGTCAAAGTCTTCTTCCTGCTCTTGTAGGTACCCAAGGGATGCAGTATGCATGTGACAGGTGCTGGAGAATGTCATAGTATCTGCTGTCTCAAGATAGCAGAAGTTCAGAGAAGGATGACCATTGAGAACCTTAGAATTTGGGCTTTGCCCCAGTGGAATTTGGCTGAGGATTTATTTATTTACTTAATAAAAGTTTATTAAATGCTTGTTCTAGGCTGGTGCCATGGCTCAATAGGCTAATCCTCTGCCTGCGGTGCCGGCACCCTGGGTTCTAGTCCCGGTCGGGGCACCGGATTCTGTCCCAGTTGCTCCTCTCCCTGTCCAGCTCTCTGCTGTGGCCCGGGAGTGCAGTAGAGGATGGCCCAAGTGCTTGGGCCCTGCACCCGCATGGGAGACCAGGAGAGGTACCTGGCTCCTGGCTTCGGATCAGCATGGTGCGCCGGCCGCAGTGCGCCGGCAGTGGCGGCCATTGGAGTGTGAACCGATGGAAAAGGAAGACCTTTCTCTCTGTCTCTCTCTCTCTCACTGTCCACTCTGCCTGTCAAAAAAAAAAAAAGAATTGCTTGTTCTAGAGGCCCAGATAGGTTAGAGATATAGAAATAAAAATGAGAAAGTCATTCCTCTCAACAGACTTTTAATCCACCCAACAATGACAGGAGACAGTTCTTCAGACTCCTTTAACTTGGTTTTTCAAGAATCTCCTGAAGCTTTTGGTTTCCTTTGCACACATATCCAATCATTCGATGGTAGAAGGTCATCTTCCAAGAAACATTTTGAAACATCAAGAGAATTAATTTTGACTTCAGACAATACATTCTGATCCCCATCCAGTACCCTTCATTAAAAGATTAATACCTGAATCTTTTAAAGCAGTGATGGAATTTCTTTAAAAAAAAAAAAGATGCCAAGTCAAGTTCAATATGTCTCAATCAACTGGAAGATTCATAGGAATGTCAGGCTCATAGGAAAAGACCTATGAAGGTCATGCTGGGACATGAGCTGAGTGGCTGTCATTGAGAGGCAGCAGGTGCATGTGGATATGATTAGATGGGACCAGACTGGAAAACAGGGCTCTTTCTTGACCTCAGTGAGACTCCCTCCCCTTCTTTTCAATAAAAGGAAATGTTTCTGAGATATGACTTCTTTTTTTATTTTTAAGCATTCTTTTTTTTTTTTTTGAGAAACTTGATTACCTTTGAAGAAGAACCCAAGAATGATACATCTTTTGTGAGCACTTCGACATAACTTTAGCTTATGAGACATAAGAATATCCTCCTTTTAATACACCAAAATGAAGTAAATCTTTGAGAACGGGTTTTACAGTTAGCTCTCATAGGCCGGTGCCACAGCTCACTAGGCTAATCCTCCGCCTGCAGTGCCGGTACCCCGAGGTCCTAGTCCCGGTTGGGGTGCCGGTTCTGTCGTGGTTGCTCCTCTTCCAGTCCAGCTCTCTGCTGTGGCCCGGGAGTGCAGTAGAGGATGGCCCAAGTCCTTGGGCCCTGCACCCGCATGGGAGATCAGGAGGAAGCACCTCGCTCCTGGCTTTGGATCGGCACAGCGCGCCAGCTGTAGCAGCCATTTGGGGGGTGAACCAATGGAAGGAAGACCTTTCTCTGTCTCTCTGTCTCTCTCTCACTGTCTAACTCTGCCTGTCAAAAAAAAACAAAAAACAAACAAACAAAAAAAACAATTAACTCTCATAATGCAACTCTTTGAGTACAGAGGTCCTGAATGGGAAGTTAGTGCACTGTGACTCTTGTTGTTAATTTAACAATTAACACTCTTATGTATGACATCAGTGATCACCCAAGGCTCTTGATGTGAGTTGACCAGGCTATGGGAGCCTTTTGAATCCACAGACTCCTTCCATATTTAGACAAGGCCATAAGCAAAGTGGAAGTTCTCCCTTTAGAGAAAAGTACATCCTTCTTTGATGACCACTTCTTTCCTCTGGAGTCTCACCCACCAAGGTCCTTCATGTAGGATTTTTTTGCCACAGAGTCTTGGCTTTCCATGCCTAAAATTCTCTTGTGGGCTTTTCAGCCAGTCCAGAATGTCTTAAGGGCTGATTCTGAGGTCAGAGTGCTATTTAAAGTGATTGTCATTTATGAGTCTGCTGTATGGTCTGCTTCCCATGTTGGAGCATTCAGTCCTTTTTTAATTCTATCTATTGTTATTATCAAACACTTTAATCCTATTTATATGATCCCTGTAATACTTAATCCTATCTATATGATCACTTTAACACTTAATCCTATCCATATATTCACTTTAACACTTAAAATACTATTTTTACCACCCAGCTTAAGGGAATTTGGGGTCCTATGGCAAGTTTTAAAAGTGTACCCTTAGAAGTAAGTCCATAGGAATGTATGCAGAACTATACAGCTTTTCAGTTACAAACTTTATACATTTCATAGTCAATAACTTTAGGAAGATGGTGATTCTTCTCACCATGCCCAACCCCCCACACACATTCCCAACCCCTTTCCTCCTCCCTCTCTTATTCCCTCTTTTTTTACTAAGATTTTTTTTAACGATTTATTTTATTTTATTTGAAAGACAGAGTTACAGAGAGAGGTAGAGACAGAGAAAAAGGTCTTCCATGTGCTGGTTTACTCCCCAGATGGCCACAATGGCTGGAGCTGTGCCAATCCAAAGCCAGGAGCCAGGAGCTTCTTCCAGGTCTCCCATGTGTGTGCAGGGGCCCAAAGACTTGGGCAATCTTCTACTGCTATCCCAGGCCATAGCAGAGAGCTGGATTGGAAGAGGAGCAGCCAGGACTAGAACCGGCGGCCATATGGGATGCTGGTGCTTCAGGCCAGGGCTTTAACCTACTGAGCCACAGCGGCAGCCCCACTAAGAGATATTTTCAATTAACTTTATACACATATGATTATCTCTATGTTAAGAGTTCAACAAATAGTATGAAAAAAAAAACCTGTTCCTCCACTGTGGAGACAAGGGCTGTTCAAAGTCATTGCTTCTGAAAGTGTCAATTTCACTTCTACAGATTGCCTTTTAGGTGCTCTATTAGTTATCACAGGCCAGGGAGAACATGTGGTATTTGTCCCTTTGGGACTGTTTGGCCCCTTTTGATCTCAAGCAGGATCCCAGCTCTCGAGCTGGACCTGAGTTACTGGATGATGCCATCATTGGGAAACTGTGGCTGTGTGGGTGTCAGAACAGTAGCAAACTGGCAGTGTCCATGGGTTGTCGTGGATGCTCCGTTCAGGCCAAGCTTCTGGGGCTCTTTCCAGCTCAGTCACCTGTTGCAAACAGCTGAAGGGGCCTAGCCCCTTTTGCAGGTGGACACTGTCTCTAGTATGTGATCTCTCCTTGGGAAGGGAGGGGAGTGTGGAGACAGGGAGGACTGGTGGTTCCGTCAGAAGTAATAGTCCATGTGGAGCCAGCCATGGACAATCAATCTACACAGTGTCTGCCATCTTCAAGTTTCTTTGAGGATCTGTGGACTTTGGGTTTGTCTTAGAAGCCGTGCAACATTGTTAAAAGTTCCAGAGTTGCAGTAAATGCAGTGGTGAAGCTAGGATGAGGCTTCAGCGCTTCAGTTAGAGCAAGGGGGAAGAGAAGTCAAGGGCAGATTGAAAACTAGGTGGCCAGTTTAGGTTGAGTTTTGCAGGATTTGCAGGACTGAGGAAGACAGTCTACCAACAGAGAATGCACCTGGGCCCCAGAGGACAAATAAAACAGGTCCCTCACACAGCCCAAGACCATCACAGCTGGGTCAGAGGAAGCCTCAGGCAGAGGCAGCCCAGGGCTCTGATCCTTCTCAGCCAGCTTCTCTTCCCTCTTCACATAGAACAAGTCAGCTTCATAGGCTCACAGCCCAGCTGGAAAGTTATGCACAAGACACCAGGGGTGAGTGCACCGTTTCTCCAAAAACAAATTTACAATGCGTTCAAGGTTGTGGACATTTTAGTTTCAATACAGTGACCTTTCTCTTCCCAAGATATGAAATCTGCAGGATAGTAACTCGACCCTGCCCCTTTCTCTCTCTGCCACTAGATGGCCCCCGTGTGCACATAAGCCTCTCCCACAAAGAGAGCTGGGATCTGTTTTCTGGATGGTTTTTACAACATACACACACACACAATTTTAACTTTCAACATCATTGAAGCCAATAGCCCAAATTATTTAATTTTCCTTTTAGTATTCAAATGATAGAATGTATTCACATTCTCTGTAAAAGTGGTTTAACATAAGAATCTATGGATATTCCTGAATCTTCGAGACCACAAACCACAGGATGAAAAAGATGAATTTAAATTTATTGTATTACATACAATACTGTGAATTCAGTATTCAGATGCAACTCACTGTGGATCTTGGTCAAAAATATTTGAAAACAAATTGGCTGTATTGAACATTTATAAACTTTTTATTCTTGTTATTTTTCCCTAAACAAAAACATAGCAACTATTTACATAGCATGTACATTGTATTAGGCATTATGCATAACATAGAGCTGAATTAAAGTACACAGATTATGTGCCTAGCTTACAGGCAATACCACACTATTTTATGTAAGAGTTTTGAGCATCTATATAGTATCTTCCAGGGAGGGTATCCTGGAACCAACCCCCACAATACCAAGGGACAATGGTTGTATACTTTATTTTGTTGTAAGGCAGTGTATTTATAGACTGGTCCTGCATTTAAAAAAAACACTGGAAGAGAAAGGAAGAATGAGAATTTAAATAGCTCTTGCTGCATGGCAGGTAGACTTCAGAGATATTTTAAAATTAACTGATGTAACCTTCATAACTTTGAAATATCTCTTCCATAGGCATCATTATAACTGTTTTACAGATGAGGAAGCTGAGACTAAAAAGGGATAACCGTTTACCCAGTGTTTCAGCCAGGAAGTGGAAGAACTGTGTTCAAAGCCCAGACTGACCCAACTCCTGATCTGACTTCTCTGCAGGATACCCTGCTGCCTCCCACTGGCCCACAACTCCTGGAGGACACTGACCAAGAATCAGACTGTGCATGAAGGGTAGTTGGGTCCTGATCGCTCTTTTCTCTACCTCTCAATTTTCTTACCTATCACATAGGAATAAAATAACCCCTAATTGCTGTGAAAGCAGGCTGTGGACTCCGTAGCATCACACAAACGCTTGATATTATCGTTATAAATGGTGTGGTGTGCGTTTCATGAGAATATGAGAATTCTCATATGAGCCCTAGAAGCTTGTGATCATTCCTTCATTCATCCACGCAAAAGCATTTATTGATGAGGTGGGTGTTTGGCACAGTGGTCAGTGTGCTTCTTGGGATTCCATTATTGGAATGCCTAGTTTGAGTCCTGGCTTGAGAACATCTGGTTCAACATCCTGAGAGGTAGCTGGTGATAGCTCAAGTACTTGAGTTCCTGCCATCCATGTGAAAGATGCGGATTCCAGCTTTGACTGACCTACCTTCAGCTGTTGTGGGCATTTGGGTAATGAACCAGCAGATGGAAGATCTCTCTCTCTCTCTCTCTCTCCCTCTCCCTCTCTCTCTCCCCCTTTCAAATAAATACATAAAAATTTAAAAATTACAAATTCAGTTTCTTTTTTAAAAGATTTATTTATTTGAAAGGCACAGTGACAGAGAGAGAGGTTGATCTTCTATCCACTGGTTCATTCCCAGATGTTCATAACAGCCAGGGATGGAGAAAAAAAAAAGCTAAGAGCATGGAAATCTTGGCAGGTCTCTCATATGAGTGCCAGGAGCCTAAGCACATACTGCGTTTCCAGGTGTATTAGCAGGGAGCTGGATCAGAAGAGGAGCATCCAGGACTCGAACTAGCTCTCCAGTATGGGATGCTGGCATTGCAGGTGACCGATGAACCCACTATGCCACAAAACTGTCCCCACAAATTCACTGTCTTCTGAAAAAAAAGATCGCTGGTCCCAGGCCATTGGCTGGGTGTGAGACTGCCCACACTGAGGTGCCTGGATTCTCCCATTTTTGAGGGTTACAGTGAGGTTCCTGTGAGCTTTCTGCAGAACCTCTCCGTTGGTCCTGGGGTGTAGGAGTAGCACACACAACTTCCAGGCTGGCTGCCCTGCAGAACGTGGAGATGGCTGGGGCTAATTCCACCTGGGCCAAGCCAGGACAGGGCAGATCCCTTTCTAAAAATACTAACTGGGAACATAATTTATCTACCTGTATATCCAAGAGAGATCAAAGTGGCCCATGAGACCTTCTCTTTGACAAAAGGCTTCACATGAAAGCAGCGTTCTCCCGGTGCAGTTTAAGTGGGTTGTTTCTCTGCTGACCTAACGAGGCCACTTCCGTGTTGTGAAAGGGCCTCTCTACTTGGGCTTAAGGAATACTTTGCCACGTGGGCTGTGATCCCATCATGGAATCACTTTGTACCTGGGGGTCCATTGGCAACCTCCTGATTAAGGAAAATTCTACTCTTACAGAGCATCAGGGGCTTGAAACCCCAGAAACCGACATCCTTCAACAACTCTTGTAAAATAGAATAAGGGCTAAATCTCTAAGGAAACGTTCGCCAGAGAATATTTTCAACTCTAGCTTTGCCTTCTAAGGGTTTTGCCTCAGATTCCCATAATATGCATGGTAGACATCACTGTCTTTGCCCTCTGCAGAGTCCCAGTGGAACTCCTTTCTCTGCCTTAAGCCCAGAACTCCCAGCCCTGGACCCCTGTGAGCTCATCCAAGGCAGTTCATCTCTGAACCTGTGCAGCCTCCAGGCCACAAGAGGGCACTCATGATCCAGGGCCAGAATATAGATGCTTCTGCCTGGGTACCTTCTGAACCACCAGAAAATGCCTTATACGGCCTTTTTGCTGGCATTTGAAAGACCCAAAGTGTCTATTGTATCTGTAAGACAGAAAACGGGCAGAGAAATGCCAGACAGGCTCCCATGAAGGTGCCAAGGGGCAGGCAACAGTGCTGGGCCATGTTGCACCTGCAGTCCTCGCAGGAGGCAGTGTTGGGTGTTGACCCAGAGAGGAAGCCTCAGCTTTGCTCAGACTCTGTGTTGGCCATTCAGTCTGTCACTCCAGGCCCTGTGGTATCCTGTTAGCCTGAGGGCTGGTTTTTTGTTATAGCAGGAACTCACAACCTTGAGACAGTTTCAGGATTTAAAATGAGGGGCTCCAGGTTCAAATCCACACCCTGTCATATTAAGTAGAACAGATAAAAAAAACTACTAAGAGGGATAATGTATTAAGTTGTTCATTAACAGTCAGGGCTATGCTGATCAAGCCACCGTTTCCCATAGTGTCCACCTCACTCCAACAGGTTTCCCTCTTGGTGTTCAGTCAGTCGTCACCGATCAGGGAGAACATATGGTATTTGTCCCTTTGGGACTGGCTTATTTCACTCAGCATGATGTGTTCCAGATTCCTCCATTTTGTTGTAAATGACTGGATTTCGTTGTTTCTTACTGCAGTATAGTATTCTAAAGAGTACATATCCCATAATTTCTTTATCCAGTCTATCGTTGATGGGCATTTAGGTTGGTTCCAGGTCTTAGCTATTGTGAATTGAGCTGCAATAAACATTAGGGTGCAGACCTCTTTTTTATTTGCCAATTTAAATTCCTTTGGGTAAATTCCAAGGAGTGGGATGGCTGGGTCGAACGGTAGGGTTATCTTCAGGTTTCTGAGGAATCTCCAGACTGACTTCCATAGTGGCTTGACCAGCTTGCACTCCCACCAACAGTGGGTTAGTGTCCCTTTTTCCCCACATCCTCGCCAGCATCTGTTGTTGGTAGATTTCTGCATGTGAGCCATTCTAACCGGGGTGAGGTGAAACCTCATTGTGGTTTTGATTTGCATTTCCCTGATTGCTAATGACCTTGAACATTTTTTCATGTGCCTGTTGGCCATTTGGATTTCCTCTTTTGAAAAATGTCTATTGAGGTCCTTGGCCCATCTCTTAAGTGGGTTGTTGGTTTTGTTTTTGTGGAGTTTCTTGATCTCTTTGTAGATTCTGGTTATTAACCCTTTATCTGTTGCATAGTTTGCAAATATTTTTTCCCATTCTGTCGGTTGTCTCTTCACTCTCCTGACTGTTTCTTTTGCAGTACAGAAACTTCTCAATTTGATGCAATCCCAATAGTTGATTTTGGCTTTGACTGCCTGTGCCTCCCGGGTCTTTTCCAGAAATTCTTTGCCTGTGCCAATATCTTGAAGGGTTTCTCCAATGTTCTCTAGTAACTTGATGGTGTCAGGTCGTAGATTTAGGTCTTTAATCCATGTTGATTGTTCTACTTAATATGACTGGTTTAGATCTGTAATTGATGCACAGTTATTCTTAAGTGTTGAAAATTAACTGAAATATGATCCCTGTTGAACATGGTGGTGGGAATGGGAGAGGGAAGAGATGTATAATTTGGGACATGCTCAGGCTGACTTGCCCCAAGTGGTGGAGTTGGAAGCATACCAGGGGATTCCAATTCAATCCCATCGAGGTGGCATGTACCAATGCCATCTCACTGTTCCAGGTGATCAGTTTCAGTTCACAGTTGTTCATGGTGAAGGGACTGGGAGTCAAAGGGAGCACATAGACAAGTCTAGTACCTGCTAACGCTAACTGATGGAGTAAATAAAGGGGAGAGTGATCCAACATGGGAAGTGAGATACTCAGCAGACTCATAGAATGGCAGATGTCCTAAATAGCACTCTGGCCTCAGAATCAGCCCTAAAGGCATTCGGAGCTGGCTGAAAAGCTCATGAGAGTATTTCAGGCATGGAAAGCCAAGACACTCTGGCAAAAGATCTCTGCGAGTGAGATCCCAGTGGAAAGAACAGGTCATCAAAGAAGGAGGTACCTTTCTCTGAAGGGAGGAGAGAACCTCCACTTTGACTATGACCTTGTCTAAACAAGATAAGAGTCGGAGAACTCAGAGGGCTTCCATAGCCTTGGAAACTCATGACTGGAGCATAGGGAGATTACTGATGCCATAGACAGGAGTGTCAATTGGTAAAGTCAACAACAGGAGTCACTGTGCACTTACTCCTCATGTAGGATCTCTATCCTTAATGTGCTGTACATTGAGATTTAATGCTATAACGAGTACTCAAACAATATATTTCACTTTGTGTTTCTATGGGGGTGCAAACTGTTGAAATCCTTACTTAATGCATACTAAACTGATCCTCTGTAAAAAAAAAAAAAAAAAAAAAAAAAAAAAAAAGAAAAGAAATTATCAATTCCCAACTTGACTCTCACTGGGATTAAACATGACAATAGGTCTGCTCTGATTTCATCATCATTTAAAAAAAAATCATCTATTATTTTTCACTTTATGTTTCTGTGTGGGAGCAAACTGTTGAAATCCATACTTAATGTATACTAAGCTGATCTTCTGTATATTAAGATAATCGAAAATGAATCTTGATGTGAATGGAAGGGGAGAGGGAGTGGGAAAGGGGAGGGTTGTGGGTGGGAGGGACGGTATGGGGGGGAAGCCATTGTAATCCATAAGTCGTACTTTGGAAAATTATATGCATTAAATAAAAGTTTAAAAAATAAAAAAAAATAAAAAAAATAAAAATCCACACCCTGGCCAACACTTTACCATAGACCACAGGAGGGAGCAGAACTGGGTGATGTCTGTTGCATTCCCTCTCTTTCCCTGAGATGAGGTGCCCTGTGGTGCCTCAGACAGCAGGGCAGTCACCAGGAAGTGGCTGAGAGGTGGCAGGGAAGGGAAAGAAGGAAAATCCTGCAGTCCCACAGACGCTGGGTAACCTCTAGCCCATGGGCAGCCTCCGCCTACATTGGGTCACAGTTCCACAATTTAGTGTGGCTTACTTTCTTCAGCCCAGCCTGTAGGGCCACACTCCTGCCAAAATATTGACTTAGGAAGTCCCCAGTGTCATCATTACAATAATGCAAAAAATCAATACAGAGTCTTGCTTCCCACGATAGATGACTTCACTGTCGCCTGCCTGTAGAGTTCCTCCATGGCCTTTATGCTTTGGCTCTGCACCTCTTCCATGATCCACATCCATTGTCCTCCCAGCTAGGGGCGCATTCTTCCTAGAGCGTAAGTGATCCCATCACACCCATGAAACAAACAAGCGCACAGGCATTTCCTGTTGCCTTCAGGATCGGCCTCCTTAGAGTGGCTTCAAGAACCATCCCAGCCTGGACCCAGCCCTCCCTGCCACTGTCTTCCCACCACACAGGCATTCAGACTGTCCAACCCACAGACGTCCCCACTCTCTCTCTTGAACCCTCTTTGTATATTTCAGCGTCAAAGCCCCTTTGTCAGTGCTGTCACCTGGGCCTGAGATGCCTTTTAGACATCTCTCTGCCTTGATCACTCTTTAAGATCCATGTCTGTCCCAAACACCTGAATTACTGCTCTGCCCTCCTCCCCCAAACAGAATTCAAGTCTCCTCTGTGGGCATTTTGGACTTCCAGTTTGAGCTCTCCTGAGCACCATACTGTAACTGTTTCCATACTTTCCTCCTCCATCAGATTCGCAGAAATGAAGAAAGGGCAACTGGCGCTGTACCCAGCTCAACACTCGCTTGATAATACCTAACTCACAATTAGTGAAAGACCCAGCGCATCTCAGATTTCCCTTCCAAGGCCAGAGAGACCCGTGCTTCCCAAGGGTGTCAGCCACTGTAGTTTCTGCTTGGGGCACCTGTTGTCATTCCAGGCCCGTCCTGTCTGGTCCCACGTGCCTGCTCTCTGAGCCCCGTGTGGGTTGAGCCAAGGCTGCGACTGCGGCCCTCAGCTCCTGAGAGGAAGGGGCAGGGCTCCATGGCTGCACCTCTGAGAACAGGACTGAGAACAATGGCAGGAAGCCTCTGAGTGGGAAACAATCAGCCCGGCACGGCCCCTGTGGAGGAGCTTCCTGATTGGCTTGATCTCTTCTGAGCAGGAACTCTTAGAATAGCTTTGGAATTATCCCAATGGGATGACCAAGTTCTCCACTCAGGAGAACCTGGTAACAGCAAGCATGGAAAATAATGGCTGGAAGAAACAAAACCTACCACAAGAGTTCCCTTTAGGAACATCAGTTTGCATTACCCAAGGCCGGTAACCCTTGCCACAGCCCCCCATGCAGACCTCCTTCTGAGTGTCTGCTTCCCACATAATTAAGCCGTCAGCTGTCCCTTCCAGATAGTAATGTTTTTCCCCTTTAAGGCCCAAAGGCCAGAGGTGCCGTTTGTCCTTTAGTGGCCTTTTGGGCAGCTCCCAGAAGCCCGTGGTGTACGTAGGTGACTGCAGGGGAGAATGCTCCCTTTCCGAACTGTATTCCTGCAGTCGACATGGTTGGAGCACTAGCTGTGTGCACATACGCTTCTGAACACTGGAGTGGCCATAGAAATGCACAAGAAGCTAAGGTTATGCTTTTGCAGGGCAGCAGGTTCCAAACCATGTGTGATCCATCAAAGACCGTGCTGAGGCAGGAGAGGTGTGGGAGGGGCTGCTGGCCAGCTCTCTCTCCAACCAGAGCAGCTCCATTCGGAAAAGAAAATTCTGCACCACAAAGAGGAGATGTTAAAAGCCCTTGGAGTAGGACTGATTTCATTTGCCCATAGAAAGGAGGCAGGACAGGGCTGCAGTTTAATATCACGGGCTCCAGCAGCCGGCAGCCTTGGGTTTGAGTCCCAGCCTTGCCACTTACTGGTGGGTGGTAGGTCTCAAATTACTCAGTCTTGCTTCACCTGGAGTTCTTTATCTGCCAGGTGTGGATTCTGGTAGTAGTTATTTTGCAGAGTGCAGAAAATTGAATAACGCCTACAAACCATTTAGCTCATTGTCCGATGGATGGTACATGCTCACCAAATGTTAGCTACTTTTACTCTTATCATTAGACATTAAATATTTGTTTCAATGAATGAATTTTTTATGAAGGTACTAACTCTAGTAGTTTGAAAGTCCCAGAGTAGTCTCCACTATGGAGAGCAGGCAAAACTGTGTTGAACAGCCCCAGTGTGGACCTGGATCGAAGCCATGGCTGAAGCTGGCTGGGTGCAGATGCCACAGAGGTTGCTGGATAAATCCAGCTCAGCAGGAAAGCAATCACAGCAGGCTAGGGTTCGGCACAAACAGCGAGGAAACAGGGATTGGAAGAGAGAGTGTCGCTCCCCCTCTTCGTGGAGGAACGACACTAACTCTGCCTAGGCTTCATATCCGAGTCACGGCACCATTATGTCGCTCCCCCTCTTCGTGGAGGAACGACACAGGACCCTGCGCTGTTCTTTCGTCTGCTTGGCCCTCCCTGGGTTTGCTGCTGGTTCTTCCCGGGTGGGCTACGGACCCTTCCACCTCCGTGGAAGGGCGGTTCCCCCTGCCACATTCCCCACTTCCGCGGGGGAGCGGCACACCGCCGGCCGGCTCTCTCGGGGGCTGCACAGGTGTTCCTTCAGATGTTCCCCTTAGATGTTCCTGGTGCATGTTGTCTCTCTCCTCCTTTATAGTCCTCTTCCGCCAATCCCAACTCGGCTGCCCACACGCCGAGTACGCTGCTCTCCTCCAATCAGGAGCAGGTCCTGCTGTTTACTGGTTGAACTGGAGGCAGCTGTGTAGAAGCTGCTTCTCCCTTCTCAGCGCCATATTGTGGGAGAGCAGATGCATAGAATAAGTCTTAATTCCAGTAACTTAGTCTAGTCCGGGTTGCTCCCCACAAGAGAGTGCACCACATCAAGAGTTTTCACAGTCTGGAGAGAAAGCCCAGATGGCTCCTGCATGAAGATCCAGAGAGAATCCCGTGGTGAAGCGGAGCAGTGCTGAGCCTCTCTGCTGTCTAGCTGATCCCTGCACGTATCTGTGCACCTGCCACCCGGGGTGTTTACGTGAGTCCCAGAGTAAATTGGAATAGTTCATTATACACACATGCACGCACACACACACACCTGAAGTCAGATGAAATGATTTATTTGGGGTATTTGGGGAGAATCAGAGCTTAGAAAACACAGCAACTGCCTTCTGCATTATCCTATCTCCAAGACAGCAATTAAGACAAATTTCTCCTTTTTAAATTGTGTTTATTTATTTTTCATTTTATTTGAAAGGGAGAGAGAGAGAGATTTTTCATCACTAGTTTACTTCCCAGATGCTCTCAACAGTCAGGGCTGGCCAGCAACGCCAGGAGCCCACTACTCCACCTGGGCCTCCCACAGGGGTGGCAAGGAAACCAAGTACTTGAGCCTTTCGAAGTTGCCTCCCAGGATGTGTTAGCAGGAAGCTGGGTAGCAAGTGGAATAGCCGAATCAGGCACCCAGACATGGAATGCAAGCACCCCAAGTGGCTGACGTAACCACTGCACCACAACACCCATCCTGACAAGTTTCTTTTTAATCGGTTGTTTTTACTATGTCCAAGGTTTCTATTTAAAAAAAATATTTTCTTTATTTATTTGAGAAGTAGAGATACAGACAGGAAGAGACAGAAAGGTCTTCTATCCTCTGGTTCCTCCTTCCTTCCCCAAATGGCTGCAGTGGCCAGAGATGGGTTGATCTGAAGCCAGGAGCTTCTTGTGGGCCTCCCACGTGTGTCCAGCGGCCCAAGCACTTGGGCCATCTTCCACTGCTTTCCTAGGCCATAAGCAGAGAGCTGGATCAGAGGAGGAGCAGCCAGGACTCCAACCAGTGCCCATATGGGATACTGGCGCTGCAGGCAGAGGCTTAGCCCACTCTGCCACAGTGCTGGCCCCCGAATGTGTTCTTTTCAGAATCATTTTCTACTGAGGAAATTGAGCAAACAAGTCTGCTTCCAGTTGAGAAATAATTTATGCATCCACTGAAACATTCATTTACTCATCCAACACTCACTGAGATCTTTTAATGAGCCAGGTTGCTAGCTAAATGCTAGAAACCATATTCAAAGAAAGATAAAGAAGATATTATAATTAGCCTAAGATTTTTACAAAGTAGAGTTAAGGAGGGAACCTCAATTTTTTTTTCCTCTCTCACAATGCCTTTTTTTTTTCTTTCAAACTTTTATTTAATGAATATAGATTTCCAAAGTACAGCTTATGGATTACAATGGCTTCCCCCCCATAACTTCCCTCCCACCCGCAACCCTCCCCTTTCCCACTCCCTCTCCCCTTCCATTCACATCAAGATTCATTTTCGTTTCTCTTTATATACAGAAGATCAGTTTAGCATACATTAAGTAAAGATTTCAACAGTTTGCTCCCACACAAAAACATAAAGTGAAAAATACTGTTTGAGTACTAGTTATAGCATTAAATCTCAATGTACAGCACACTAAGGACAAAGATCCTACATGAAGAGTAAGTGCACAGTGACTCCTGTTGTTGACTTAACAAATGGACACTCTTGTTTATGGCATCAGTAATCACCCTAGGCTCTTGTCATGAGCTGCCAAGGCTATGGAAGCCCCCTGAGTTCACTAACTCTGGTCATATTTAGACAAGGCCATGGTCAAAGTGGAAGTTCTCTCTTCCC
This sequence comes from Oryctolagus cuniculus, assembly GCF_964237555.1. NCBI lineage: Eukaryota > Metazoa > Chordata > Mammalia > Lagomorpha > Leporidae > Oryctolagus > Oryctolagus cuniculus. Next base: position 213,631,313 of record NC_091432.1, read on the forward strand.
TTCAGAGAAAGGTACCTCCTTCTTTGATGACCCATTCTTTCCACTGGGATCTCACTCGCAGAGATCTTTCATTTAGTTTTTTTTTTTTTTTCCCCAGAGTGTCTTGGCTTTCCATGCCTGAAATACTCTCATGGGCTTTTCAGCCAGATCTGCATGCCTTAAGGGCTGATTCTGAGGCCAGAGTGCTGTTTAGGACATCTGCCATTCTATGGGTCTGCTGTGTATCTCACTTCCCATGTTGGATCATTCTCTCCCTTTTTTATTCTATCAGCTAGTATTTGCAGACACTATTCTTGTTTTTGTGATCCCTTTGGTTCTTAGTCCTATCATTATGATCAATTGTGAACAGAAATTGATCACTGGGACTAGTGAGATGGCATTGGTACATGCCACCTTGATGGGATTGAATTGGAATCCCCTGGTATGTTTCTAACTGTACCGTTTGAGGTAAGTCAGCTTGAGCATGTCCCGAATTGCACATCTCTTCCCTCTTATTCCCACTCTTACATTTAACAGTGATCACTTTTCAGTTAAGTTTCAGCACTTAAGAAGAATTGTGTATTGATTACAGTATTCAACCAAAAGTATTAAGTAGAACAAACAAAAAAATACTAAGAGGGATAACATATCAAGTTGCTCACTTTTTTTAAGAATTATTTTATTTATTTGAAAGGGAAAGTTGCAGAGATAGGTAGAGATGGAGAGAGGTCTTCCATCCACTGATTCACTCCCCAGATGGCCTCAACGACTGGGGCTGGGCCATTTGGACAATCCTCTGCTGTTTTCCTGGGAGCGTTAGCAGGGAACTGGATCGGAAGTGGAGCAGCCAGGACTCCAACCAGTGCCTATATGGGATACCTGAGCTGCTGGCTGCTCCACTTCTGATCCAGTTCCCTGCTAATGTGCCTGGGAGGGTACCACAACGCCAGACCCAGGAACCTCAAATTTATAAAAAGTAGTTAAAATACAGTGGGGTAAAGTTGGTGATAGAAATATGGCCACAAAGGGGCCAGGGTTGTGGTACCATAGATTAAGCTGCCACCTGTGATATTGGCATCCTATATGAACACTGGTTTGAGTCCTTGTTGCTCTACTTCTGATCCAGCTCCCTCTTTTTTTTAAGATTTATTTATTTATTTGAAAGAGTTACACACAGAAGGAGAGGCAGAGAGAGAAAGAGAGATCTTCCATCTGCTGGTTCACTCTCCAGTTGGACACAATGGCTGGAGCTGGGCCCATCCAAAGCCAGGAGCTTCTTCCAGGTCTCCCACATGAGTGCAGGTTTGGGCCATCTTCTACTGCTATCCCAGGCCATAGCAGGGAGCTGGATCAGAAGTGGAGCAGCCAGGACTGGAACAGGCCTCCATATGGGATGCCAGCACTGCATCCTCCCTCCAGCTCTCTTCTAATGCAACTGGAAGGCAGCAGATGATGGGCCAAGTACATGGACCCTTGCCACCCATGTGGGAGACCCAGAGGGGTACCAGGCTGCTGGCTTTGGCCTGGCCCAGTCCTAACTGTTGTAGAAATTTAGGGAGTAAACCAGCAGATGGAAGATCTGTGTGTGTGTGTGTGTGTGTGTGTGTGTGTGTCTGTGTCTCCCTTGGACCTCTAAATAAAATAAACAAATATTTTAAAAGAAAAAATATGTCCACAAGACAAGTCAGCAAAGAAAAATGCCATCAATCCAGGCAGAGAGAGTGGATGAGCAAAGGCACTGTGGCCACAAACAGGACTCTGTGCACTGGGATCCACAGGAAGTCATTGTTCCTGGGGTAAAAGAGAGGCTGGATTTGTGTTATATTAAGAAACTTTCAGGTGGAGCCCTTGAGGGCTTTCAGCAGGAAGTATCATTGTGGCATGACCAGGCGTGTTGTGGACTCAAGGGGCATGAGGCTAGGTAGAGGCAGAGAGATCACTTGGAAGGTTGTTGCAGGAGCTGGTGTTGTGACACAGCAGGTTAAGCTGCTCCTTGCAATGCCAGCATCCCAAATTGGAGTGACGGTTTGAATCCCAGCTGCTGGCTGCTCCACTTCTGATCCAGTTCCCTACCAGTGTGCCTGGGAGAGCAGCAAAAGATGGCACAAGCACTGGAACCCCTGCCACCTATGGAGTTCCAAGCTCCTGGCTTCAACCCAGACCAGCCCCAGCCTTTGCAGCCATCTGGGGAGTGAATCAGCCAATGGAAGATCTTGGTCTCTCCTTTTCTCTGTCACTCTACCTTTCAAATAAATAAATCATTTTTTTTCATTTTGTTTTACAAAAAGAAAATTGCTGCAGGCATTTATGAGGAAAATGGAAAGTGCCTACACTAAGATTGAAAAGGAGATGTTAGGAAAAAGAATTGTGGAAGGAATTGGCCAGACTCAGTGACTGATAAGCTATATGTGGTAGTTACCAGAGAGGGGACAAATAAGAGGTCAAGAAAGCACCCAAGCCTGCATCTTAGGTGGTAGTCCCGGGAACTGAGCTGCAGAATGCCAGAGGCAGGAGAGCTTTATGGAGGAAAAAGGGTCTGGTCTCGCATGAGTTGGAGTTGAGGTATTCATGGACCATCCAGATGGAGACATTCAGAGTGCTATCGAGCACAGAGGCTGGAGTTCAGGAGAAATGCTGAAACTAAAAGTTGTGCAGGTGTCTGCATGCAGGTCAGAGCTAAAGCAAGAGGCTGGACATGATTATTCAAGCAGGAAGAACAAGGAACCAAATGAAGGAGTGGAAGAGGAGCCAGGGGCCGGCGCTGTGGTGCAGCGGGTTAATGCCCTGGCCTGAAGCACCAGCATCCCATATGGGCGCCGGTTTGAGACCTGGCTGCTCCACTTCCAATCCAGCTCTCTGCTATGGCCTGGGAAAGCAGTGGCAGATGGCCCAAGTCCTTGGGCCCCTGCACCCACGTGGGAGACCGGAAGAAGCTCTTGGTTCATGGCTTCAGATCGGTGCAGCTCCAGCTGTTGCGGCCAATTGGGGAATGAACTGTCGGGTGGAAGATTCTGTTTCTCTCTCTCTCTCTCTCTCTCTCTCTCTCTCTGCCTGTCCTCTCTCTGTGTAACTCTGACTTTCAAATAAAATAAATACATCTTAAAAAAAAAAAAAGGAAGAGGACCCCATTCGGAGGATATACTATCATGGCCTCCCAAGGGGAAGAAGAGTGATGTTTTTAAAAATGAAGACTAAATAGATTCACATTGAAGAGGGTCCATTAGACTTGGCAGTGAGGAGTCATGGTCTTGACTGAGAGCAGAAACAGCAGAGTGGTGGGGGCAGAGGGCAGAGGGAAGTAAAGCTGAGGAGTGATTGAGCGTGAGGATGCTGAGGCAGAAAGAGGTGACTGCCCTTGGAGAAATATGGAAGAGAGATTAGACAGTAATTAGAACAGCATGCAGGGTCGACAAGTTCACTTATATTTAGTGTGGAGAGAAATTGAAAGTTCTTATTTATGGACTCATGGGAAGGAAGCATCTCAGGGAGAAGTTGAAGATGCAGGGGAGAAGGGATAATTGATAGAGTGGCATCTGGAGGGACCTGCACAGGTGGGGTGCACAGGCAGAAGCACTGACCTTCGACTGGAGAGTCTGGGACCTGCCCAAGGTTAGTGCACAGGTGGAGGTGCTGGCCTTCAACAGAAGAGCCTGAGATATGCACAAGGTCAGGTGCACAGGGACACGGGTAGAAGTGTTGGCCTTCCGCAGGAACAACGGGATGTGCACAGGTCAAGTGCACAGATCGAAGTTCTGACCTTCGTCTGGGGATCCAGGGATCTGCACAAGGTTAGGTGTACAGGTGGAGGTGTTGGCCTTCAGCAGGAATTTCTGGTACCTGTAGAAGATTGGGTGTACAAGCAGAGGAGTTGATCTGCTGCAGGAACATCTGGGAACTGCTCAGGTCAGGGGTGCAGGTGAGGTGTTGGTGCTCGGCCCAAGTCCAAAGCTGGAGGTCAGAAGCTGAGGCTCAATGATGTGCTTTTTCCTTCCTAGAGAAAGAGATGTTACTTGGGAAGAAAGGGTTTAAACTACTGAGAAAAGTACAAGTGTGTTGTACTTTGAAAAGGGATAACCTAAGTTTCCTGCAATCGGAACACTTCATTTCTGGTGAAACAGACTCTAATAAGAATCATGCCCAAGAAATGAGTGCTCAGCTCTAGCTTGGAAATGATTTCCTGTAAGCAGAAATCAGCTTGCCCAGATTCTGATGGTGTAAGCCACGCAATTCCAGATGGAATAAATACACAAGAAAGGGGAGAAAGGCTGATCTCCATGGGCTGCAGAGACTGGATAGAGGAAGTTTCATTTATGTATATTTGGAATTAAATGTGATTGCACCACCAGTGATGAAAAGTGCTGCTATGTCCCAGCTGTATACTTAGAGCTAGATAGAAGTCAATCTAATACTGACGTTCTGTTCTTCTCGTTGAATATCTACATTAGTTTGGTGGGGGGGGGGGGGGGGAGTCATAAAAGCAAGCCAAGATTTTAAAAATTATACTTAATATTGCTATTTCCAAGTTACCTTCACTATAGAATCCTTTTCAAGTATGTTCCTTCACTGCTTTGATTTTTATTTACTCAAAATATACTTATTAAGCATCTTATGTACAGGGAAGAATACTATGTATAGTAATAAAAAAATGTAGTCCTATCTCTCAATAAGCCTCCACTGGGAGAGGTTGGTACAATTAGGGTTGAGGAGGAAAATTACATTTTTCTCACTTGAATACGTTTTTCCAAGGGCAACAAATGCTATGAGGAACCAGTGGAAGCAAATACGTCTTCCAGGGGGACTTGAGGAAAGCATTACCAAGGAGATGGTTTGATGTGGGCTTTTGTTATGAGGTCTGTTGCAGTAGGTAGAGAGCAGAGTGGGTGGCCATCCCTCATTTCCCATGGAGCATCGTACAGTCTACTTTGGGAACACAGTGCAAGGTAGAAAGCAAGAAAGGGGTGGGTGCAGAGTGCGGAGAGTGTAGACTTCCAGCCAGTTGTTTGATTGGATCTGGGAAGGCGGTGATGGAAAGTCACCAGGAGCACACGACCAGGGAAAGGATATGACCTGGACATTAGGAATTCTTAAAGGGCCGTTCTCTTCTCGCCTGTGTTTCTGTCTCAGGGACGATGAGGAAAGAAAAATGAAATGGGCTTTAGTTTCCACTGACACCTTACGGGCAAGGAAGGTCCTGTTCTTTGGTAAGGAGAAGTGGAAATCCTCTGTTTACTTAAGGGCCATTAGCAGTTTTTTCACAGTTGAAATACCACACGGTGTACCGTGGTTCCAGATAGACTCATCTAGATAAAAGGAAGTGGCTGCCTTAAAAACTGAGTCACAAATGAAAAATATTTAGGGAGTGCCATAGAAACAAATGCACTGTCTTCCTGAAATGTGGAAAATAAATTTTGCTGCATCTATTTGTATGGAAAAATAGCAGTATTCTCCCCAGTAGTCTACTTAAAATATGGAAACAGAGATAGTGAGTGAGATTTGAGAGGAGGAGGGGTGGGGAGGAAATCTTTCTGGAATAGAAGGGGGGCATTAAACAGTCAGGTCTTGGGCAAGTCTGGGAAACCAAGCAGAGGATGTAATGAGGCTGCCTCTTCAGAGTTCTGCTGTGGGAATTTTTCACTCCCAATTACGAGGGTATTTCAAAAAGTTTGTGGAGGGGCCGGCATTGTGGCGCGATGGGTTAAGCAGTGACCTGTGACACCAGCATCCCATTTGAGCTCCAGTTCAAATCCCAGCTGCTCTGCTTCTGATCCAGCTCCCTGCTAGTGTGCCTGGGAAAGCAATGGAAGATGGGCCAAGTGTTTGGATCCCTGCTACCCACATGGGAGACCAGGATGGAGTTTCGCTCTCGCTCCTGGCTTTGGCCTGGCCCAGTCCTGGCCATTGCAGCCATTTGTGGGGGCAAACCAGTGGACAAAAGATCTTTCTCTCTCTCCCTCATTCTCTGTCACTCTGCCTTTTGAATACATAAAATAAATCTTTATAGGCATTTGTGGAAAAATGGAATTCAAAGGTTTATTTTGGCACAAAAATTTTTTGAAATCCATGTGATTTTTTTTTTATAACACACATTTCTCACAAACTTTTGGAGATCCCTCTTATTTTCCATTCTTAGGTCACTCCTCTTATGAGCAGATTTCTGGCCAAGAGTCCACTTGGCCCAGGTTGGTTGTATTTCTGCTCCTTGGCCAGGGATGTCGGCTCTCTGTGATCAGTCTTTTCACCAAATCCACAGAGCCCCAAAGAGACTGCTTCCCACTAAGAGGGCTAGATGTTGTTCCCAAAAGGAAAGGGAGTGGGGAGGTACCTTGGGCAGGCAAGATCCAAGCGGCCCACATGCTACCTTGGCCTCATCACCACATTCACTCCTGGACCACACACAATTGGCCTGCTCCCCTCGTGTGACTGAAGCTTCAGGGTCATGAGTGAGCCCCACTGGAAAGGTGCTGACTGTGTACAGATAGAAACAGGTGTTGTGGCACAGTGAGCTAAGCCACCTTTTAGGATGCCTGTCTCTCATATCAGAATGCCCGGGATGGAGGCCTGGTTCCTCTGTTTATGATCCAGCTTTCTGCTAGTGTGCCTGGGAGGCAGCAGATGATGGCCTCGGTGTGTGAATCCCTGCCACCCGTGTGGGAGATCAGGACGGAGTTCCGGGCTTTGGCCTGGTTCAGCCCCAGCTGGTAAAAGCCTTGGGAGGAATGAACCAGCAGATAGAAGGTCTCTCTGTGTGTCACTCTGCTTTTCAAATAAATAAAACAATCTTTTAAAAAATGGGTAGTTATCTTACAGATACCTCATTGTTGGCTCTACCTGGTGTAATTCAGTTGACAAGGCTCTGAACATCAGATTGACACAACATCACAGTCACACGAGAGATGCTAAGTATGTGTGACTATATTGGATGCAAGAAGGGTTTGGTAGGGACTGGAGAAGGGGCAGGGGGAAAAGCATAGTTCCAGCTGAGTCTCATTTACAAGGACTGATTTGTAGTGGTGAATTCCAAACCTTGCGCTTGTTCATGTTTTCCTGTATGGCTGAATCACTGGTAGGGCTCTGGACTGTGACCAGCTGTGGTCCCAAATCCTCAGCATATTTGCAAGCCCATTCATTCAAAACTTGGTTGTGTGGCCTGAGTGTCTTGCCTTAATTAGGATTAGATACAGATGCATGTGAACAGAGACCCGCAGACACAGTGGCTTAAGCAAGATGTGTATTTCTCCCTTCAGCAAAAGTTCACAGGTGCACAGTGAAGAGCTGTTTGGTGACTGAGCTGTGTGAATTCCTCAGGGACCCAGGCTGCTTCCAGCATATCCCTCTCCTATCTGTAAGGATTAGTCCTCATCCTCCATGTCCAAGTTAGAGCCCCACCTGTATACAGGTGCACTTGAAGAAGGATAGAAAAGGGCTGAAAAAGAAAAGCCTAAAGAAGATTCTAGAATCTGCCTTTACACATCCATGTCTTTGATCAGAACGTGCTACACATGGTCACAAAGGGTGTTGAAGAATGGGGACTTCATTCCATGGCCATGCACACAGCTCAGCCGGAGGGATTGCACTGCTGTGAACGAAGAAAATGGGCACCAAACAACCACCCATCTCCTTTACCCTTCGCTAGCACCAGATGCATAAAGACATGGGCAGCTTTCCTTGAGCAGCAAACATTTTTCCTGAGGTTCTTGCCTCGGCCAGTTGGCCAGACAGGTTCCCCACTTGGCTGCCCACCTATGACAAGGCAGTTCAAGAAGAAAGAACAGGTCTGAATTCAGCACCTCCAGCCAGTCTGTCACTGTCCCCATTTACTCTGGGACTGTCTGCTGAGAGGCTCACAGCACCTGAGTGGCAGTGTGCTTGGCCCAGGGCAGCGTGCGACCTTGTCCCGTGCTCCTCCGTGATGAGGAAAGTTGTCCAGCCTCAGTCCGTCCTCAGCAACAGGCTGATCTTACTTAAAACTTGTCCAGGAATAAACGTAGGATCTCAGGGATTTTGTGAACATTTCGTTGGGGGCTTATCTTGCCTTAGCCCAGCTTCATGAACTCAGTGCTGAGCTCACCCAATGAGGGAGACCAGGAGTCGCCATTCCCCTTGGTCTTGCCACTCCTTTCCTTTTCTACTTTTCCCATCACCTCCTTCCCCACTGCTGGGCCCCAGTTCAGAACCATGCTCCCCCATGGCTTATGTAGAAGTTCCATTTCCCTTGAGTCTTTGCGTTTCCGAGTCACTGTTGACTACACTTGATCTCTGCCCTTCCATGGTATAGAACTCAGTTAGTGAAAGCTGTAGGGAGAGAACACTGAACCTCCGATCTGCGATCAAGCTTGCTGATGGTCAGCACGGCCCAGAGAGCTGTGATGTCCTGGGAGGGGTGGGGCTCCCCATGTAGGGAGGATCTCAAACCAAGTGAGATAACTGTTGGTGGAGCACAGTTCAAGGACTCTGTGTTCCTGAGGGGCAGTTGGGTTAAACAGCTTCCACTCCCAATCTGTCTCTATGTCTGCAAGCATGAAAAATAAGTTGTGTTGCACTGTGCCCTCTGGAGTGACGAGGAAAGAAAGCAATGGTTATGGGAGGCAGTTAGTTGAAAAGAGTGGCAAGGAGCCCTGGTTCTCCAGCCAGACCACAGGGTCCGCACGCTGGCCCCACATCATCTCTGTCCCTGGGCAAGCCAGTGATCTTTTTGTGTTCTCAGTTCCTGCATCTGTGTAATGGGAGTTAAAGATTCTCTTAGGTCATAGGCTGTCATGAAGATTAAGTAGCATAATGCATGAGGAAAAAAAAAAAACAGGACAGTACCTAGCACATAGTAAACACTCAGTAGTCCCAATCATTGTTATTGCTATTACATGCGTAACTATATATGTATATATGGTGCCAAAACAGAATTATTAGGATTATCAGCAACAGCATTGGTGGAGAAAGAAATAGGATGCCCACCCAGGTTTATGGGCAGCACCCTCTCTAAGCAATACAACTGTTGGAAACCAAGTTTGTGAGGCTGTACCCTTTTGGGATTCAGCTGACAGACACCCAGGCTGTCGCTCCCCCTCTTCGTGGAGGAACGACACAGGACCCTGCGCTGTTCTTTCATCTGCTCGGCCCTCCCCAGGTTTGCTGCTGGTTCTTCCCGGGTTGGCTACTATCCCTTCCATCTCCGTGGAAGGGCAGTTCCCCCTGGCCACATTCCCCACTTCCGCAGGGGAGTGGCACACCACCGGCCGGTTCTCTGGGGGCTGCACAGGTGTTCCCTCAGATGTTCCCCTTAGATGTTCCTCATAGATGTTCCCGGTGCATGCCGTCTCTCTCCTCCTTTATAGTCCTCCTCCGCCAATCCTAACTCGGCTGCCCACACGCCGAGTACGCTGCTCTCCTCCAATCAGGAGCAAGTCCTACAGTTTATTGGCTGAACTGGAGGCAGCTGTGTAAAAGCTGTTTTCTCCTCTCCCAGCGCCATATTGTGGGAGAGCAGATGCATAGAACAAGTCTTAATTCCAGTAACTCAGTCTAGTCCGGGTTGCTCCCCACAGATCCCCCTTTCTTTTTATTTTTGGCGTTGATACGTGCCTGTCTTCGGTGCCCCGCAGCACACACTCTGCTCTACTTGCTAGAGTTGCCACAGGTTCTTACAAGTCCTATCAATCAGGCAAACCGAATCCGGGTCCTCTCTTCGCCATGTTGTGAGGAGGTTTTTAGGCACTGATGCATGCCTGTGTTCTGTGCCCTGCAGCGCATGCTCTACTCTGCTTGCAGGGGCTTACAAGCCCTAACAATCAGGCAAACCGAATCCAAGCCTTCTCATTGCCATATTGTGGGGAGGCTTATTGGTGTTGATTCGTGCCTATCTTCGGTGACCTGCAGCTCATACTCTGGTCGAGCTGCCTGCTGGTGCTTATCGCCCTAATCAGGCAGACCGAATCCAAGCTCTCTCATTGCTGTGTTGTGGGGAGGCCTTTCTCTATTTCTCTATCTCCGGGCATTCCTATTTCTCCTATTTTACTTCTATCTACCAGCATTCCTATTTCTCTCATTTTACTTCTAAACTTCTGTTTCTCTTATCCCTGCGGCTTCCCGGCGGCGCTCGCCCCGAGGCTGCTTCTCGGCACCTCGCCCCGCGGCAGCTTCACGGCTCTGCGCGGCTTCCCGGCGCCTCGCCCCGCCGGCGGGTTCCCGGCTCTGCGCGCACGCTCCGCGGTCTCCACGCACTTCGCGCCCGCACCACGGCCTCGCGCCAGCCCGGCGTTCCCTATCTATTCACGCCCCGTGCTCTCTCTGCACGCGGCGGCTTCCGCGAATGTTTCCGCCACCACCGGCATTCAGTCCAAGTTCCCCGGACTAACCTGGCGAATTTCAACCTGGCGGCCCACGTCTCTGCCTCTGGTTCCAGATCTTCGCCTCTTGCTCCCCGGGGTGACTTGAAGAATTCCAAGGTGGCTTATGTTTCCGCCTTGGCCTGCACTCGCGGCTTCATCCTCCCTAACATTTTTCTCTACCCGGTATGTTTTCTTAAGTTTTCTTCCAACAATATTCCTCTCATTTCTCCTGGCTTCTCCCCACAGTCCGTATCCGAGTCCAAGCCTCCTCCAGGTTTCACTTTCGCTTTCAGTCTCCTAGCTTCCCCGCCATAGTCCGCATCCGAGTCTATGAAAGCTTTCACTTTCGCTTTCAATCCTAACTTCTTTCCCACAGTCCATATCCGAGTCTCTGCCTAGGCTTTCAATAGCTTCTTCCGGCACCTAGGCTCTTTGCTAGTCTCTCTCTCCGGTATTTTCCTGCTTCTTCCCTCCTAAGTTTCCTATCCGTCCTAGGTTTCATATCCGAGTCACGGCACCATTATGTCGCTCCCCCTCTTCGTGGAGGAATGACACAAAACCCTGCCTAGGCTTCATATCCGAGTCACGGCACCATTATGTCGCTCCCCCTCTTCGTGGAGGAACGACACAGGACCCTGCGCTGTTCTTTCATCTGCTCGGCCCTCCCCGGGTTTGCTGCTGGTTCTTCCCGGGTTGGCTACTATCCCTTCCACCTCCGTGGAAGGGCAGTTCCCCCTGGCCACATTCCCCACTTCCGCAGGGGAGTGGCACACCACCGGCCGGTTCTCTGGGGGCTGCACAGGTGTTCCCTCAGATGTTCCCCTTAGATGTTCCTCATAGATGTTCCCGGTGCATGCCGTCTCTCTCCTCCTTTATAGTCCTCCTCTGCCAATCCTAACTCGGCTGCCCACACGCCGAGTACGCTGCTCTCCTCCAATCAGGAGCAAGTCCTACAGTTTATTGGTTGAACTGGAGGCAGCTGCGTAGAAGCTGTTTTCTCCTCTCCCAGCGCCATATTGTGGGAGAGCAGATGCATAGAATAAGTCTTAATTCCAGTAACTCAGTCTAGTCCGGGTTGCTCCCCACACCAGGCCAAGGAAATGCTTTCTGGCTCCTGTGAGTAAGAGGGCAGCAGTGCAGCAGAGGATCATGGGAGGCAGGAACTGGAGAACCAGTGGCCCAGCAGTCCTGCCACTTGGCCTCTCCTGCCTCCTCCTCCTTATAGGCCCTAGAGGAAGTTAAGTTCTCAGCAAGACCTTAAAGACCAAGTAAAGACCAGGCAAGACCCTGCTGGAGGAAGCACAAAAGGAGCCATGGGGAAGGGAGACAGGGATGTTGAGGGCCTGCCTGGGGCACCCAGCTGAGCCCTGTAACCGGAGGGCAGAGGATGCTGCGACTGAGAAGGCCACGCAAGGCCATGTACCTTGGGTTGAAGTAGGGACATGTGATATCCTGGGTGTTGGCATGGGCAGCCTCCTCTGCTTGGCATGGTTTCTTCTCATTTCCAACTGATGAATGCATCCTTCAAGGCCCAGCTAATCTGTCACCCACTCAGTCAGTCCTTCTCAACATCTTGTATCAGTTGGAAATTGCATTTAGCTGTGATCCCAACGGTGGCTTCAACTCATAACAAGAATCTGGAGTCCAGACGTGGGGTCATTACTGCATTGTGCCTCTGGAACCCAGCACCTGCCTTCTGCACGTTGGGCTGTCCTTCGTATAGTCGTGCCTCTGAGGACACGAGATGACTGCTCTGCCTCTGGCATCATAAATCCCTTATGGTAGGCAGAATAATAGGACCCCCAATGATGTGTACATCCTAATCCCTGGAAACTGAATTTGTTAGGTTACAGCAAAGCAGAGTTAAGGTTTCCTAACAGCCCACTTTCAAATGGGGAGATGATTACCCTGGATTCCCTGGATGGGTCCCATGCAATCAGAGATCCCTAGAAGTGGAAGGGGGAGGTGGAAGAAGGGTCAGGGGGAGAATTGACTAGGGAAGAATGGTCAGAGAGACACAGCATGGGCAGCTTTGAAGGTGGGGGGCGGGGGTGCCACGAGCCAAGGAAAGCAGGTGGCCGCAGGCGCTCCTCACACACCCTGCTGATTGGAGCCAAGTGACCCCATGTCAGACCTCTGTTCTGAAGAAGTGTAAAATAGTACACAATACACTTATATTGTGGTAGTTGTCACAGCAGCAATGGGAAACAAATCCAAATCTCCGGTACCAGGCCCCTGCACCAGGGAAGAAGAAAACAAAAGCCATAAAAAAAAAACAAAAAGTCATAAAGAAAAACAGAAGTCATAAAGGGCATATGACTGTGCTACTGACTTCAGCTGTTCCCCTTTTAAGGAGCTTTCCCAGAAGTCCTGCTCAACAACAACTTTTACTTACACCTCATTGGCCAGAGTTGGGGGCTTGGGAGGGGCTGGGATATACTTAATTGGCTGGGCACATTGGCATCGAGAAAATTAAGGATTTTGTTTTAATGAAAGAAGGAGACAATAGATCCTGGGCAGACAAGATAGAGGCCCTGACACCCACTTGCAAGTAGAATCAGTCTGTAACACATGCTCCCTCCTTCGATTACGGCCCTTGTGGAGTTGCATTGTGATATGTGTGTTTGCATGGCTGTCCTCATTACTCGACCAAGAATTCCTGTGAACAGACACTGTGCTTGATTTATCTCTGCCCCTGGTGCTCAGAGGGAGTGTTTGCCTAAAGTTAGATGGATGAATGGAGCAGTGGGTTTGGAAACAGCATAACGGATGTACTTCATAGAGCCAGAGCCCTTCTGTCTATTCCTATGAATACAGCAGGTCCATTGGGATTAGGTGAATTTTTATAAGACCATCTGGCCACCATTGCAACCTCATCTCCAGTAAATTAAACCTCCACAGCTGCAGTGTGTCACCTTTCCTGACAGTTTGTTGCAATCTGCTTTTTGCTTAGAGCAAGCTGGTCAGGGGCTGTTAGGTGCACCTGTCACAGTCTGCAGGGCCTCAATTAACTTTGTGTATAACTTATACTTCCTGCCCATTCCTTATTTTTAGCACAGCACTACCTACTCATCTCCTCCAGAGAAGACTGCATTCAATTTCAGTCATGAACATTCAGAGCAGTGGCATTTCTTTTTTTTTTTTTTTTTAAGATTTATTTGAAAGTCAGAGTTACACAGAAAGAGAAGGAGAGGCAGAGATAGGAGAAAGAGAGAGGTCTTCCATCCACTGGTTTACTCCCCAGTTGGCTGCAATGGCTGGAGCTGTGCCGATCTGAAGTCAGGAGCCAGGAGCCTCTTCCGGGTCTCCCATGCAGGTTCAGGGGCCCAAGGACTTGGGCCATTCTTTACTGCTTTCCCAAGCCATAGCAGAGAGCTGGACCTGAAGTGGAGCAGCTGGGACTCGAACCGGTGCCCATATGGGATGCTGGCACTACAGGCAATGGCTTCTCCCCCTATGCCATAGTGCTGGCCCCAGCAGTGGCATTTCTAGCCTGGCTGGGGCCACTGGTGTTGACTGTTTGACAACTGTTTGTTGGGATGTTCCTGGGTCCCAAGATTCAGGTTTTCCTAAGGAAGAGTGGCCCAGGTCACTCAACACCTGCAAAACCCAAGATCATACGTGCATTTGGAGAAAAAAAATGTGCTTGGCTCTAACTCATTAGACGGACACAGGCTGTCCATGGCCTTCACCCATCCCCTTTGGGGTGAAGCTCAGTTGTTATCGCAAAGCTTTAGTTTCGTTGTTTTTCTCTCGCTCCTCTCCTTCTCGGTTAGCAGCGGGGTATCATGACCCAAATCTCTAGCACCTGAGCTATATAGCTCAGTGCCCTGAAACCCACAGGGCCAGGGAGGGCTGTGCAGATGGCAGGCCAGCCAATAGGCCCCAGGTCACAGAGCGTTCCTAACCACTTAGGGCTCCTGCATCCAGAGAAGGGGGTTACTTGGAGACCATTAGTTTTAACTCCCTGGGTTTGGTTTTGCATCCCTGGTAGTGCCTAGCCCAACCAAACCAGCTCAGTAAAGGTTGATTTTGCATTAAGCAGATATTGGAGTGCCCCTCCCCATTAACCTTTCATTTCACACATGAGGCGCTGAGGCCTTGAGCCCTCCTGATGTCATAGGCTGTCAGTCCTAGTTTCTTAGCATCAGACCTCAGAGAGGCAGGCAGCTAGTTCTTTAGTTTATAAGGCAGAGCAAGAGAGAGAAAGAGAGATAGAAAGAAAGAGAGAGGGAGGGGGGAGAGAGAGAGAGGGAGAAAGAGAGAGAGAGAAAGAATCAGTCTTCCATGTGCTAGTTCACTCCCCAAATGCTCATGAGAGCCAGGGCTGGGTCAGGCTGAAACCAGGAGCCAGGAACTCAATCCAGGTCTCCTATGTGCGTGGCAGGGACTCAAGTACTTGATCAATCACTTGCTGCCTCCCAAGGTGAGCGTTAGTAGGAAGTGGAAATGAAGAATCAAGCTGAGAATTTAAGCCATGTACAGGATGCAGGTGTCCCGCTCCTCCAAATGCCTGCCTTGGAGGTGGGGGATGAGGAGTGGGGAGGGTGATATTTTTGTTTTGTTTTGTTTTGTTTTTGACAGGCAGAGTTAGACAGTGAGAGAGAGAGAGAGAGAGAGAGAGAGAGAAAGGTCTTCCTTCCATTGGTTCACTCCCCAAATGGCCTCCATGGCTGGCGCGCTGTGTAGATCCGGAGCCAGGAGCCAGGTGCTTCTCCTGGTCTCCCATGCGGCTGCAGGGCCCAAGCACTTTGGGCCATCCTCCACTGCACTCCTGGGCCACAGCAGAGAGCCGTTTGATTGGCCAGTGCCATGGCTCACTAGGCTAATCCTCCACCTGCGACGCCAGCATTCCACGTTCTAGTCCCAGTTGGGGCACCAGTTCTGTCCCGGTTGCTCCTCTTCCAGTCCATTGAACCAATGGAAGGAAGACCTTTCTGTCTCTCTCTCACTGTCTATAACTCTCACTAACTCTGCCTGGCCAAAAAAAAAAAAAAAGTAGCTGATTACATCTTGACAAGTAATAAATGCATTTTTAAATTAGGAAAATATGAAAACAAAATTAGCTACAATCTCATTACCTAGAGACAAATACCTCTGATATTTTCCCATTTTCTCTGTCTCAGTCCTCGTGAAGGAGTGCTCTACTTCTTTCCACGTTTCTGTGAGGATTAGGGGGAGAGCACGGGGAGCTTGTGCTTTTTTAACCTTTTAGCTTCAAGTATTATTGGGGTAAACATGCGTAAGTGTGTTTGTGTATATACTGTATACAACTAACTGGGGTATGCCTTTTAGAATATATACCTTCATATTTAACATCAACATGTAAGAGGGGGCTTCAAACAATTCATTAAAATGCATATAAAAAAACTATGCATGGATTTCAAAACTTTTTGTACCAAAATTAAACTTACCTTTAATTCCATTTTCCATGAACTTTATGAACTCCCTTTGAATATATTTGACCCGTGTCCGGTAATTATTACAATCATGCTTACAATGAGCTTCCTGTCAAACTCAGTGTCTTAAACCAAAAATCAGTTGTTGCTCACGCTTATGGGAGCAGGCTGGGTGCCTGATCCAGGCTGGGCTCTGCTGATCTGGGCTGGGCTCACCCTGGACGTGCAGCTCTGGCTGTGAGTTGGGTTATCTCTGAGGTCCAGGTTGAAGGGGCAGCAGCTGCCCAGAGAAGCTCTTCTCTTTTCGCTTACAGGGGTCAGGGGACAAGCCCAACAGGGAAGCACTTTTCCAAGCCTCTGCCTGTGTCTTGTCCAGCAACATCTCATTGGCCCAAGTCAAAGCATGCTTGACGTATTCCACCCAACATGACACCAAAATAAGTCACCTGGTCAGACACCGTCACTGGGTCAGGTGACGGGAAAGAGAGGGAATGTGTTTGAGAATAATACGTGTAATCCACTGCACGTTGAGTTTTAAATACAATCTGCTCAGGATTCACTTGGCCGGTGTCATGATATGGTGAGAACACAAGTAAGGGGCCAGCATTGTGGCATAGTGGGTTAAGCCACCACCTGTGATGCCAGCATCCCATATGGGCACCGGTTCAAGTCCTAGCTGCTCCACTTCTCATCCAACTCCTTGTTAATGGCCTGGGAAAGCAGTGAAGCAGTGGACGATTACCCAAGTGCTTGGGTCCCTGCAGGCATGTGGGAGACACAGATGAAGCTCCTGGCTCCTGGCTTTGATCTCGCCCAACCTCAGCCATTGTGGCCTTTCAGGGAGTGAACCAGTGAATAGAAGATTTATCTTTCTCTCCCACTCTCTGTAACTCTGCCTTTCAAATAAATAAATCTAAAAAAAATAAAGTGCATGTAAGAGGGAGCACTCACATTCTAAGATAGGAAGGCAGGGCAAGGAGCGTCCAGGCCTGCTCTTTTTAATAACAACATTTTTGCCAGAAGTAACCAAGGTGTCCCCTAGGAACTACCTTAATTCCGTCCAAGGACAGTGTCCTCAGTGATCTCCCACAAGACCTCACCTCTTAAGAGGTTCTACCACCTCAACCTCACCATGCTGGGGACCACGCCTCCAGCCCATGGACCCTTGGATGGACACGCATCTCATGCCTTGATTTCCCTCAGAATTATCCACTCAAATGTGCACAGAAGATTTTGTTGGACATTTGGTATGGCAAAAGCATTGTATCTCTTTTTATATTTCTATGTTGCTTGCACCCACTGTGGGTTCTATTTGTGTCCTAACCCTTACACAGTCTCTCAAGTCAAAGCTTGCTGAAGAAGCCACTGTGGCCTCAGAAACTGATAGTTTTTTCTTGGCTGAACCATACCTTTGTGCAATTTGACTCAGCTTCTTCAAATTCATTCAACATAGATGTACTGAGTACTGTCTCCTCCCCATGATGAATTTATAATCTAGCATGGGAAATTATAATTGGTTGCAGGGGACTGTCATGCACTGTAGGTTGTTTAGCAACATCCTTGGCCTCTGCCCATCAGTAACACCAGCTTACTCTTCCTTTGAGTTATATATAAGCAAAATATCACTAAACATTTCCAGATATCTTTTGGGGACAAAACTCAGCTAGTTTGTGAACCACTACTCTATCATATAGCACCCTTGGTAAGACTTCGATGAGCCAACATCGTGTGCTAAGAAATATTCCGGGCAGGCTGATGTTATTTCCTGGTGGTCAATCTAGGAAAGCCTCAGGGCCTAGGAGGCCTCTGCATGGAGACTTCAGGAATGGTTAGGGTTTGAGGTGTGTTTCCTGGAGGAGGGAGAAGCAAGGATAGATAAGGAGTAGTCCTGTTGACTAAGACATCAAGTGAAACAGGCATGCTAGTGAGACTGGAGTCAGATATGTACTAGCAGGCTGAATACTGTCAGACCTTATAAATTGTGCTCAGATTTCCACTGTCACTCTGGGTGAGATGATGAATGAATCTGAAGCCGTGTGCATCCTGACATTTGGATGTATGGTTTGTCTTCTTAGTGCAAACTAATTGCTCCCGACTCCCATCCATCCAGCGGTCACTTTTCTGACACCCTGGAGGAAACAGGAAAGGACTCTGGGGCGTAAGGCATCCCTAAATGAGCCCATGCCTCTGCCTTGCTGCTTCTTACCTCCCAGGCGACTCACTCTGAGCACCTTATGAGTCCAGTGGATTTCAGTATAAGTTCCCATGAGTGGATCAGAAGGTGGAAGAGGAGAAGGGGTGTAGACAGGCTGCAGCAAAGCTCCAGCATGACAGAGCGGACAGGGGCCAGATGCAAACATGAGTGAGTGAGTGAATGAGTGAGTTTGTGAATGAACAATTATTACCAAATAGCTCAGGAGGCACCACAGCCAGGAGCCCTCTCTAGCGTCTCCCTCTATGACCCGGCAGACATTGCTGTGTAACAGTGCCACCCTCGTATGCCAGCACACACAGGGTCGCACAAGGCAGGGACTATGTGACACATTGCAGAAGCCCTGAGCTGAGAGCACAATGTTTAGAGCTGCCCTAAATCCTTGCTTCAGGGCTCTGTAACAGTGAACCCATTACTCAGCCTTGCCAAGTCTTACCGTGATCTTCCTGTAAAATGAGGGTTCCCTACTCACAGGGTCTTGGGAAGATGAAATAGAACCGTCCCTGTGAATTCTTAGCTTCATTCCTATGGCAGAGTGACCACACCGTAAAAGCTGGTCACTGTCACTTTCCTTGCACTGAGAAAATAAAGGTGCCAAGACTTTCCCCAAATCCTAGCTGTCATTCCCATTCCAGAATATTCCCAGAGCCTCCTGACAATGCTGAATCTTCCATTTCAGAAAACATAATAGTTGTAAAAGCTGAGGAAAGGTCCAGAAGAGTAGGGGCGGTTGCATCCATTTGCCCCAACTGGCTTCTTTTTGGCAGGAGAAATTAGGCCACTGAGAGACAGGACAGCAGCCCTTTCTTGGTGACAGAGTCTCTTTGTGCAAGACTGGCTCTTCTCTGGCCAAGCGGAGAGCAAGCAGTTACTCTGAGACAGCCGAGGGAATAGGCAGCGGTTTTCTTTCAGCTGTGATGTCCTATGCTATATAGAAGAGCCTCCCTCTGAATGGGAAATGGGTGGGTTAAGAGGCTTGGAGGCTGGGGGCTGCAGACAAGAGGAGGTGGTGCCGGTGGCTTTCCTTTGACTGGGGTCCACCCAGACTTGGAAACAGAGGACGCTCTGTAATGTAAAACCTTGGCCTGGTTCCTCAGCATAATGTAAAACAGAGACTGCCAGGAAGGTCCAAGTCGCTGCTCGCCTGCCCGTGGATGGCAGGACAATAAGGCAACTTGTCTTCTCTTTGTGTGTTTTCCAGGCTGGAGCAGGAAATACAGGCGCTAGAAAGCGAAGAGTCCCAGATATCTGCCAAAGAGCAAATCATCCTAGAGAAACTCAAGGAGACAGAGAAATCCTTCAAGGACTTTCAGAAGGTGAAGAAAACAAACCTGATTTCCCTAAATGAAATCCAAGGGGGAAGTAAGGCCTAGAAAAATGGCACCCGCTGGAGAACAAGCCAGAGGGTATTGATGAGAGATCTGGGCCATGGACACCTTGACATGAGGGACAGGTGTGTGAGGCCCAGGTGCTGCCCCAGTGCTGGAAGTGGCCTATCTTCAGGTGCCTGGCTGAACACCTCACTGCTGGGAAGACTAAAGAGCCACTAAATTAACCCCATCTACCTGTTGTCTTGACCCCTTCTGCACCTAGTGCATGAAAAGCCTTCTCCTGTTGGACTAGGAATCTAAAGCCAATTCCTATGAAGCAGATTAAACATGTTCCCTAAGGCTTTAATTATGCTGTGTTTTTTTAGTCTTTCCTTTGTTAAAAAAAAAAAAAAAAAAAAAGGCTAGAAGCAACACCCTATGGACCAGATGTGAATTCTAAATATGAATAGTGTCAACAGAGGACATTTTTACTGTGTGTAAAACACATGGTGTTGTGTCGCCAAGAGTAGAAAATCCAAAAAGCCAACAGGTTCTGAATGTATCAGGACCCTCCCACCATCTAGCTGCTGTGTCCTCCTTACACCCACACTTCTCCGGTTCAACCAGGGCTGTTTTCTGGAGAACTAAAGTCGATCTCTATTGGGAGAAATCTGGCACAGCGTGGGAATGGTAACTTATTCCCTGACATTTTGGGATCCTGAACAAATGTCTCAGAAGAAGAGGACATTGAGTTTGCTCCCTTGTAGTGAAATTCTGGGCTTGGGCTGGCACAGGGTTGGGGGTGGGGTGGAGACTGGCTGACTGACGCGCGAGTGCACCCACCCTTGTGTGGATAGTAACACCCTGCCCTGCTTTTGTCTCCACAGAGCTTCTCCAACACGGATGGAGGTAAGTGCACTCTGCCCCAGCTGTAGGCGAGAGTTCTTGCATTCCAGCTTAGCGAGTTTCACTAACACAGGCTCTGCACAGGGACGTGATGTGACGGTTGGCTGGGGTGTCTGCAGGAAGGGACAGTGCCATTGGCAGGGCTCGGGAGAGCCACATTGCCTTGGGGAGCTGGGGATGCCACATGGAGAGGAGAGCAGGCTTCCCTGGTGCACAGGAAGGCCTGAGACCCTCCACGTGACCAGCAAGAATGCTTAAAGTAGCAGGCGGACCCACAAGCATCTGCGTTCCCAAGACTTCTGTCTGAGAAGTAGGGAAGGGAAGGAGCCTGCCTGCTGTGCCCTTGAGACGGCTGTGTGGGCATGGAGACCCCGTCATTTGTGACTGGGTAGCAGGCAGAGATGAAGCCATGTTCTCTCTCTCACCACCCTCTCTTTCCTTTCACCTTGAACTTCTCTTGTCTCCTCCTGAGTTCCTTCCCACCATGGCCAACCCGCTCACCTAAGCAGATCGCGGATGTGGGACAAATGCTGGTCAGGGTTGAAGATGGCCAGTGGAGGAGGTCACCCTTGACTCTGTCCCCCATCACTGTTTGCCAAGGAAGAGTGAGCTTGGGCTTAAGACGTTGTAAAAGTCTTGGGGATTGGGGACTGGCGCTGTGGCATAGTGGGTTAAGACTCCACCAGTGGTGCTGGCATCCCATATGAGCACCAGTTTGTGTCCTGGCTGCTCCTCTTCTGAACCAGCTCCCTGCTATTGTGCCTGGGAAAGCAGTGGAGCCCCTGTACCCACATGGGAGACCCAGAAGAAGTTCCTGACTCCTGGCTTTGGATCGGCCCAGCCCCAGCCATTGTGGTAATTGGGGAGTGAACCAGTGGATGGAAGACCTCTCTCTCTCTCTCTCCCTCTGCCTGTCTGTAACTCTGCCTCTCAAATAAATAAATAAATCTTTAAAAACAAAAAGTCTTGGGGATCCCAAGGAAGAGATTCCATGGTATCACCTGTCATCCTGGATTGTGATTCTTGCCATCCGTGGTCACAGCTAAACCTGGGTGACCTCTCTGTCAACGCCACTGCGACCAGTAAGGAAGTGTGGTTCAAGAATGCGCTTGATGCTGGGCCACACTGTGGTCTGGGAGTGTAATCTGAAGCATGTGCCAGTGAAGGGACTTTGGGTTAGGGTTGGGGTTAAGGGTTGATTGGGGTTAGGGTTAGGATTAAGGATCTCTCTCTTGCTTTCCTCATTCTTCTATTTCCAAGGCTGGGAGCTGCCAAGACCTTTCAGAATCCCCAACTGTTGTTGCTAAGAACTAACAAAAGCTTATTATAGAATAACGATGCCTTAAGAAAAACCTTCAGTTGCTGAGACATATGAATTCTAGAATCTAGGTCTTTGGATTCTGTTAACTGTGCAGATGCTGCAGTTAATGAACAAACACCTCCTTAACTTAGGAAATACCAAAGAAATGGCTGCTGGTGTGTGTGTGTGTGTGTGTGTATGTGTGTGTGTGTGCCATGGCCCCTCCTCAGGTGCTCTATGCACGTCTCCCTATGCGTCGTCTCAGCGGGAATAGCTGTGCTGCACTGCCGGGTCACCACTGGGTTTGAACTGTGTGGTAGTACTGACAATAGGAGCAAGGGCAGCCGGTCTGGACTAGAATTTCCTGACTGTGTACATTCTGATGACCCTCTGCCATCATACTCTTGTTCTACAGTAGAGCCCCCATGAGTTGGGAGAGTTGTTTTCATCACCTTAGACTGGCACAGGGTCCTGTGTAACTACAAATTGCATATAGCCTGTATCTAGTAAAAACTCTATTCTTTACTCACTGTGGAGCTGGCATGAAATCCCCTGGCCAAAACAGGCAAAGGCGAGCCTGTCTGGGCCTCCGTTGATCCTTGCTATATGATACTCATCTTGGGTTTTCATCCCGTGCCAGCCTGTGGTGGCCTGGCACCTTCCCATCAAAACCTTGGTAGCAAAGATTGGGAAATCTCCATCTTCAGTTGCCTGTAAGTCCTGTTGTCAGGGGACCTTTCATCGGTTGGGTTCCTCTGTCTTTAGCTGCAGGTGTCCTTCGTAGCTGCTGTGAATATTTCAGCCGTGCTGGAACTAAGCGGCAGTCATCTCCAACTTCTGCTGTGACTGGCGCCCCACCTTCTGTTATGGTAGAGAGGGTCCACCTTGACTTCAACAGGGAAAGACCAGGTTATGGACTGAGGCCACAGGAAGCAATGTTCCCATGGAAGATGCGGAGGCCCTGTTTGTTATTCCTGGTGCTAATGTGTCAGATACTTCCTGGCTGCATAACCTTAGGGTTTATTGAATATTTGGTGATACATGGGAAGGGGCAGCCCTGCCTACCTCCTTATGTCCTGGCCTGCCTCCACTCCCTCATCTCAGCAGGATCCTGCTGCCCCCACCCTCCAGGAGCTTTAGCCTTCAAACTTGTAGCCAGTGAGTTTGGGGCAAGGGTGTCTCCATCAGCCGTGCACATCTGGAGCTACCTTCTGGAGCTAGATACACTCTAAGCTGTATGCGCCATCGAATTTACCAGGCATACCTGTGACTGGTCTGTGAGACCTCCCTGGGTCTTGATGGCTGGAGCCTTCATCACAGACGAATGTACATACATTTTACTGAGATCTGATGCCACAGATTTCTAGAAATCCGCAGAGGAACTTGGAAGTTCTGCAGATATGCCCTGCTTCTCTCCTGTACTCCCCCTCTTGTCCCAGATTGCTGCTTTGTCCCATGGATTTGCTGTTACTGGTCTGTCCTCACCCTTCGAGACCGGCTTACCTCAATCTGCCCTCTCTCTGGTCCTGCCTTGTGCTGGTTGGTGCACAGACTCAAGGAAGGAACTGGATCCCATGGAGCCCAGCTTTCTAGAGTCTTCCTGCTTTAATTTTCCCACTTCCCTTAGGGGGTGCGCAGATTCTTCTTGTCTCACCCCAGTGGTTTCTTCTGCACACCTGCTCATGTTCAGGCTGGCCAAGGTCTCACCTCCCTAAATGAGATTGTTAGGTGTCTGCCCAAGGAAAACACAGCAGAATTTCCTGCAGTTGAACCAATGGCGAACTCACTGGGTGTTGTGATTTGGAATTTCTAGATTCTCTGGCTGAAATATTAAATCCTGGGATCAATTCTGAAGTTTTTTTTTTTGTCTTAATACATATAAGATTGATCTTCTGAATTAATCAGGCATGAAAATCTGTATAAATTCAGAAAACGAGTCTATTTTCAGTACTATATAACACACATTTCTGGTGCCATGTTCTGTATCTGACCAATCCCATCAAGCTGGTAACGCCTCTCACCAGCCCATCTCTTACATCTGCCCTCCACCCCCTGAACCCATTGACCTCTGAGAATCTAGAGCTTTCTGATGACTCCCCTGATACACAGAGCAGTCCTGGGGTTTGAGCTCTCTGGCCGGGATCCGTCCTGCCTCAGCTACTCTGCTAAATACCACTCACTGGGCAAATGCTAGCCTTTGTTTATTCTGATCCTCTGGTTCAGTGGCCGCCGCAGCGGTCCATTATGTAGGGCAGACAAGCTGCTGTCTCGGCAGAGAACCCATTGGGCCTTCCAGCACTGAGCCTAATTGTGTTCCCTGTTCTCTGCTACCAGATGCAGTAACTTACATTTCCTCCCAGCTCCCCAACCTGCCAATCCTCTCTTCACGAACAGCAGAACTGTCACCTGGGCAGGACGGGACCAGCAGAGCAGCTGGTAAGTCCTGGGGAGCCCTTTGGTTTTTATGCCAGGACTATCCAAGGGGGCTTGCATTTCTCTGAGCTTGATTAATGATAGGGGCGCCCTGATATCCTTATGTAGGGTACCCCTCCTCCAGCCCAGCCCCAGACACAGCATGTACAGTGGCCACACAGGGACTGTGTAGAAAAGTCCTGTGCATTCCCCTGACGTGTACTTGAGAACCCAGCGGGAGGAAATTTTGCCTCCAGTTCTGGGGGAGTCTTTGTCCCATGTTCCTGGTCTTTGTATTTGTCTTTATTCTCAAAGCCAATCTGATTGTTATACTCTGCCTCCAGGAATTTTTGTTTTTCTCATTGGGTTTGCACAGACCAAAAGCGCTATGACGGAAACTGGGTCAAAAGTATCTTCTAAACATATGCATCCTGCGGCAATGGAGCTGTCTGTGAATAGTATGAATATATCTTCCCAGGACATCTCATTTCTGGAGTTATTCCTTAACTATGTTGGTGTATTTTGAGGGGAGGGTGAAGGAGAACTTGCTAATGTTTCTCACATTTGTAGATTTTATAAAAGAAGACATTTGTAGGTATAGAGTATGGAGAAGGCCATGTTTCACTCTGTGGATTGCAAATGTACCCCGGAGATCAGAACTGGAAGGTTTTAAATGATAAGACTCTACAACAACCCATTTGCACTATGCAGAAGTGCACTGCGAGGGTTAAATGAAAAATGAACAGTTGCACAGTTACTGCCAATGCAGGTGAACTCAAGTATGAGGACCTAGGCTATGCTTTACATATTCTACATAAGTTTATATTTAAAATAAATCGCACGGTGACACCTATTACAAAACAAAGCGAACATGGACTTTAAAGCCATAGGGAAGCTCTTATGTAGGCCAATCTGAATATTTTATGAAGCAAATAGCTCCTCCTTATTTTACTGCAAGAGTAAAACAAAAGGCAAGTAAGTATTGACATGGTTCTCAGGCCCGCTGGCTTTGTGTTTTAATTTCTTCCCTCACATGTCATCTATCTGTGGTGAGAACACTTAGAATCTGATCTCTTAGCAATGTTTAGTATGCAATGCATTGGTATTAAAGACAGTCACCATATTGTACAATCTCTTGAACTTACCCTCCTGTCTCATGGAATTTTGTACTCTTTGACCAGCGTTTCTCCAGTGGTCCCCTACCCCAGCCCCTAGTGACTACCATTCTGCTCTCTGCTTCTGTGAGTTCACCTTGTTTAGCTTCCACATATAAGTGGGATCATGCGATCCTCATCTTTCTGTGCCTGGCTTGTTTTGCTTAGCATAATATCCTCCATGCTGTTGTAAATGACAAGATTTCCTTCTTTTTCAAGGCTGAATAGCATTCCATTGTGTATATATCACATTTGCTTTGTCCACTTGTCTATTGATGGATGCTTAGGTTGATTCTGTATATTGGCTGTTGTGAATATACTGACTAAATATCTACTGGGTATTCTGTAAACACCTTGGCATGTTACTGGTACCTACAACTCACAGAGCTCTAGCATGGGCAGGACTGTCAAGTAGTATCCAATCAAACCTCGGCCAGGGCTGGGTGTCCTTGGATAGCCTTCAGTCACACAGCAAAGGACACACTCAAAATTACTTAAACTGCAGACTGTTTTCAGTGCTCTGAGATCAACCTGGGTAACAACTGTAGAAAAGTCTCACAGTTTTCTGCTTGCTGTCAGAGACTCTGGCGTTGATAATTCCCAGTAGTTGTAGGCAAACAGATTCTCAGCTCCTCCCTAGGAGTCCCTACATCACACAGCATATGTGAAACTAATGGATCAGCTCATGGATTGAGTACAGACAGTGAATGAGAACTAATTTTATGAACTGGAAAAGGACTTAGCAATGCCAGTAGTCAAAGAATGTAGAGTTCAGTAGTAAAATATCAATGTGGTATGGTGCTCTGTAAATAGGAACACATATTCTACCCAACCTAGCGTCCTTCATATTTGAAATTACTGCAAAAACATAATGATCCAAATAGCAAATGCATTTTTAAAGTATAAGGTAATCAGAAGCTTTTAAAAAATAAGCTTGCATGTACTTTTGTTTACTAGTTAGAAACTAATTTGCATAAATGCATCTACAATGAGAATGCATAGGAGCAGTGCTGTAGAAGGAGTCGCTTGGATGTGGTTCACTCCTTGTCCATGCTCTGGAATGAGCTGTTGAGGTTCGTTATCAATTATAGTTTACAGTAAGCAGACAGAGCAAGGGTAGCCTACAACCAGTGGTACTTGTCACTACAAGTCTTCTACATAATTGTCCTTACTGAGAATCATGATAGATCTTCTAGTTGGAGTTTGGAAGTTTAGGATATTGTATAGATGAATCACAGGCATCTATTCCGATATTATTTTCAGAATTAGCAGGCATCTATTCCGATACCTTATCCAGACCTTGAACCCCTGCCCTTGCAGCCCTGCAATATGGTCCTTCCACTGTGGTCTCACTCCTCGTGGTTGGAACTCAGTCTCCCTTCAGGTGGCCCATCCCATCTCTAGCTGGTTCTGGCTACTGGGAAGTGCTTCCTGTGTTGGAGCCATCATTTGTCTGCCTTCATCTTCCCTTTGTTGGTCCTTATCATGCCTCTTGGAGTTAGAACAAATCTGAGTCTAATTTCTCTTCCAGTACTTGAAAATGACTTTCCTAGCCCCTCATTATAAATCCCCTCTACCCTCCCAGCCCTAGTTTCATCAGCTGGTCCCAAGATAATGAAATTGCTTAGGGACACAGCCTGCCATCCACGGGCCTCTCTTCTGAACACTCCCCACTTTGCCTCCAGTCTTTCTGAAGTGCTGTGCTCAGGACTGCCCAGGGCACCCTGGGGTAGGCTGATCACTCTCCGTAACAGAGCATGACACCACAGACTATATGCTGCAAGACTCTGATGCCATTTCAACTTTGTCTCTGAAGGAAGGCTTTAAAGTCATCTCCCTGTGCCCTGACTCTTATTTCCTTTCTCAGTAGAGTGGTTGCTTGAGCAGCATCCCAGCTGAAATGTGCGGTCCATTCCCCTCCATTGTGCACATCCTGCTTCACCTGCTCACACGTAGAACTTAACACGTTCTCACACGTAGAAACTTTCCTTTCTTA
Organism: Oryctolagus cuniculus; assembly: GCF_964237555.1. Taxonomy (NCBI): domain Eukaryota; kingdom Metazoa; phylum Chordata; class Mammalia; order Lagomorpha; family Leporidae; genus Oryctolagus; species Oryctolagus cuniculus. The sequence goes on from NC_091432.1 coordinate 213,658,303, forward strand.
ATTGCAAATGCCAAAAATAAGAATGATCTATGCGCCTTTCTGCCCCTTGTAGGTAAGACAAATTTCTTCCTGGTAGGCTGTCTCCCATGAGTGGTGATGATGGGGTGGGGGGGAGGTACAGTCACTGAAGAACTGGGATAGGAAGATGGGAGGGGTGGATGGTATGGGGTTTGAGTCCAGGGCTGCACTATTCTCTCTGGTTTCAAACTCAGCAGCTCTTCTATCCTTGTGTTTGCATGTTGTGTTTCTGCATCAGATGTCATTTGAATCAAGGGTCTGAGAGTTTTGAAGATGGGGAAGTCTCCTTTCTATTGTTGAGATCTCTATAACTCATGATTATAGCAACTCCCAGCCTTACTCTTCTCAGTTTAGTACCACCTCACAGCTGAAAAGCAGTCTGCCTCCTTTCACTGATGAAAAGCACTGCATGTTGGAACCAAAGCCAGAGCACTGGGGACACTCCACAAGGGGTCCCTTGGCCCTCGGTTATCCTAAAACAGCCCCTCTGCCACTTAATCATGCAACCAGTAACCAGTTCTGACAGTCATTCTGTCACCCAAGGCAATGTTTCTGTCTTGTCCACAGGGAAGTAAGGGGCTTTGTGATAGCCAGACATTGCATGCATGCACAGACACATAGTGTGAATGTGTTGCTGGCATTTGCCTACTCTTTCTAGAAACCTTGAACAAAAACATCTATATTTTTTATATTAATCTGTCTAGTTTTGCATGATGAAATGCTGGCTCTTGGTACTCTCTGATCTTGAATATTTTTTAAAAGATTTACTTATGCATTTATTTGAAAGGTGGGGGGGGGGGGAGAGATTGACCTCCAGCCACTCTTCCCCGAATGGCTACAACAGCCAGGGCTGGGCCAGCAGAATCTAAGAACCAGGAACTCCATCCAGGTCTCTCACATGGGTGGCAGAGGACCAAGCACCTTCTTTCTCAGATGCATCAGCAAGCACCTGGATCAGAAGCAAAGTAGCACTCCAATATGAGATGTCAGCTTTGCAGGGGGTGGTCTAACCTGCTGTACCAGAACACCAGCCCCTGCTCGTTGAATGTTAATGTCTTGCCATCTTGCTCCTCCCGTGTAGCTTACAATCTTCTCCTTCTCATTTTTGAAAACCAGAATTTTAAGTGCTTGCTTCCAGCACCTTTCCTGTGTCCAGCATTGTTGAGACAAAATGGGTGATAAAGCAATTGAGCGCCTTTATATTCCAGGTGCTCTATGACTTCGCGGTCTGTTCTGCTCATCTGAATAGGGCTTCAGTCCTCTCCAGCAGCATTCTTTCAGGCACTTTTCAGACTGAAAACTTTTTCTTGACCGAAAAGATAGAAGTAGAATCAGATACAAGAACTTTTTGCCTATGTTATCCATTGATATCACATCCTTGCTGACTTACAGAAAAATACAATGAAAATGTATTGTGGAGGCCAGAAGTCCAAGATCAGTGCGTGCAGGATGGATTTCAGGAGAGGGCTGTGAGGACGAGTCACTTCCATGCCTCTTCTGTTACTTTTCTACAGATCATGTATCATTCATTTATATATTTAATGTTTGGATTACTTAAAAATTGTCACCTAATTGTACATAGTTTTGAGGTACAGTGTTGTAATTCCATGCGTATACACAATGTGTGATGATCAAATCAGGGTATTAGCATTTACATCTCCATAAACGTTTATCATTTCTTTGTGTTGAGAACCTTAAGATACCTCTCTTCTAATATTTTTAGCATACGTCATGAATTGTTGTAAACTGTTGTCACCTTGCCATGCTGTGGCATGCAAAGGCATCCTGGGAAAACGATTGATTGCAAGGAATTTTTGATCACTAGTTTTTGAAATTAGAGATAGCTCTCTGGGATAAGAGGTTCATCTGCACTTAAATGCCTCATTTTCATTGCTGTTGACATGAAAATATCCGGTTTTATATTCCCAATGTCAAAAGAAGATATGAATTATATATGCACATACAAATATATGTATGTAGAATCATATGCTCAAAGGCATAAGACAGCACACATGTATGTCCATTCAATAGGTCACACGTGTGCATTGCTTGTCTTTCTCATGGCAAATTGCCATGCCAGTTCCTGGTGTTCACTATACTGGGATGACTTAGGTAAATATGCTCCTGAATGAGTGACAGCCGTGAGCTGTCTACTGCTCTCCTGTTGTATTAGGCACACAGGCTGTTCATAGCACCATAACATATCAATGCTAGAGACCTTTCATTGTATAAATGGTAAAAAATGTGGGCAAAAGAGATGTTGTGGGCTGAGGAGGAAGTTAGACCCACTGCCATTCTCCTTCCCCTTTTCTTGACTGATGGCAGTGGGGCGTGTGGTACATTTCCACTACGTGTGGACCCTCAGCCTCGTTCCTCCTCCTATAATCACAGCAATCACAGCGAGTCAAAGGAGGTGGACTGTGAGAAGCCCCAGCTGAGGGATTTAACAATTACAGAAATCTCCAGGCTGGGATACCGTCTTATTTCGGATGGTCTTGGACTGATTCTAAAATGAAATCGTGTTTCTTGTTCCCCCTACCTTTCTTCTGTCAGATACTCTTGTTCCCTCTTCTTTTGGCTCCTTACAGCCCTCATAGTACTTCCTTCTTGCTGAAGATGAAGGTAAGAAGCAATGAGAGAGTGTATGGCATCAGGAAGTACTTATGAACCAAAATGAAGCATTCTCTGCTGGGCCTCACAGAACTCTGGGCCAGGGCACTTCTCCCTGGGAACCCTCACTGTGGTTGCTAAGCAGGTGCCTTCCCTCTACACCTGGGTGTCTTTAGAACCTAGAGGCTGGCATGATCAATCCCCCATTTTAGTATCTCTGCTCTTCCAGGCCCCCCTTCCTGACAGAATAGCTATGGGGGAGCAAGAATGAAGGGGCTCAAACACAGAGGCCCCAAATCTGATCAGTGCAGTCATTTCTTTGTGTCCCTTTGAAGAAACTAGCCATGTCCATTTTTATTCTCCATGAATAAAATGAACATTTTACTCAGCTGTCACACTGGGTTATTTGAATGAGCCATAAAAGTAGTTTATATACTCCCATCTTGTTGTCATCAGTCGATTATGTTTGGAAATCAATAAATAAATGCATTGTTTAATAAAGACCTGCTTCTAGACTCTAGGCAGCCTATCAGGGAACTTCCCATGGAATTGCCTCCTCCTTCCCCCTCCTGCAGGAATGAAGATGGGCTTCAGATGGGCTCCATGGGAAAGGCTTCCTCACTCAGCCACTCCTTGCTGGTTTTGGTTTTTGGTTTTCATAAAATGAACACCCGGCCCATGTCCTTTCTGCCCTCCTGGGTACTCAGACTGCAGTGTGCCTCTGGCGTGGGGAGCTTGGGAGAAGGCAAGGGCAGGTGAGAGGGTCTTCTTTTTTTAGAGGGATGAGAGGCCTTTGGCCTTTGGTATGAACTGCATGGCGGAAGTAGAAAGCAAAAGAATTTTTAAAATTGTGTGTTGTGCATCAAACACAAAATGCTGGCTTTTAAAGGTAACTCACTTACAGCCTTGGATATTTTTGGCTGAGAACTGAAGCAAAATATAGAGGCTTATGCATAAAGAGCACGTGTATATAAACATGCGCATCTCCTTTGTGATTTTCTGAATGCCCAAGTACACACATGTACATGTTCATGATGACTACAGATTGCCTTTGGGTTAATCCAGAGTATCTCCAAGTGTTCACCTGTGTAATTATGCTTCCTACAATCAAATGCAGAAATGGATGGAGGATTACACCCTCAAGGAATCTACTATAACTGGCTCCCTTGAAACCTTATGTTTTATCTGGTGAAAAGACTACATGTGGATGTTGCATTTTATAGCATAATACATGATATTTTATTATAAAGATGGGTTAAAATATTCATAATCTAGAAACACTGAAAAACTCATGTATAATATGCAGATGTAAATATGTAACTGTAATTAAACCATGTCACATGTGGTTCAGTCCCAGAGAGATGTCAGCTTAAAATTGGAGGCCCAAAAACGATAAAAAATGAATTTTGGTCTTTACTTTTGTCTCTGAAGGGTAGTAAAAGTGACTTACTTTTTCTCTCCATGCAGCAGTTCTTCTCAGATCCCATTTTTTTCCCTCCAGCCATCATGTTCTCCAAAATATCATCCACCAACATAGCATATTCTGTCCATATCCAAACAACATTTACCCTCCCGCCCACTAAAGTCCTCCCTCATCTCTCTATTATGTGACTGTACTTAGCTTTTCTTACAAAGAACTTATCATCATTTTCTTCTTTCTGTCCTGTCTCTGATACTAGGAACAGGAAAAGACAAAACGAGATTGGGGGTTAGGACAACAGAGAAGACATAATTGAACTAACCCATGGCAGCATCTCATGGGAGGGTGGAGGGAGAGGGCCATGTCCACACATTTCCATATTCATAGTCTGTTTCCTAGCACATATGCAGATGAAAATAGAATATTTTGTTCCATATTCTGTATTGATTGCATTTGTTCACATATTACTGGATGTTTAGGGGGATAATTAGGTATTATACCTACAAACTGACAATAATAATAATAATAATCATGATAATCATTATTTAATGAATTTATTCATAAATAGGTCCCATGAGTGTGTTAATAGTAATAGACTATAATATTTTTAACCCAAAACTGTAACTTTTAATATAACTGAAGCAGTTCAAGAGCAGGCTTTTGGAGTCTATGCAGAATTTTCAATGCCTATTCATTTCTCTGATGGTACATTTTGTGGAAAGTCAAAAAATAACAGATGATTCTTTTGATATCAGAGTCATTGTGTATGAGCTCATGGTCTTTATACTGGTTGGCCTCCCTTTGGTGTCATTTGAGGAAGCTCAAGATTTTTCCATTGAACAAGTGAAATTTTGAAAATGAGTATGATGAAGATCAGGCATTGGGTTTTGCTTCATAATCTTATCAGTTAAGGATTAACCATGAGCGAATTGTGTCTTAATATACAAGCAAATAGAACAATATTTTTAAAAACCAGTTCAAACATGAATCACCATGTGGACATTTTCACTGATGCTATATTATGCAAAATATTTGCGACTAATTAATATAACCAGATGAGACTCTCTAGTGAGTCATGTTTGTTTCACAGGTCAATGTGTCAGGTACCATCAATGCCAAAGTCTCTAAGGTAGATGCAAGCAGGAAAGGAGAACCATAGTAGAAATATGTAGGGCAGGAAACTAGAACTCAAGGATACAAAAACCTATCAAGTGGATGAAACATTCCTACAAATAATTATGCTACTGAGTGAAAATTGTTCAATGTCCTCAGAAAAGCCTAGAAAAATATTTGGAGAATCTGAAGAAGAGAGGGGTGACTTAGAGATGAGAGGATGAAAAAAAGTTTGTGGAAGAGGGGTACTTGACCTTGTTGTTGATGATGCGTCATATTTGAATGTGTAGAAATGGAAAAGAGGGGCTGATATTGTGGTACAGCAGGTTAGGCAATAGTCTGCAATGCTGTGTCCCACATGAACCCGTTCGAGTCCCAGCTGCTCCACTTCCAATCCAGCTCTCTGCTAATGTGCCTGGGAGGACAGCAGAAGATGGCCCAACTATTTGGGCCCCTGTCACCCATGTGGGAAATGCAAAAGGAGTTCCAGGCTCCTGGCTTCAGCTTGGTCCAACCCTACCATTGCAGCCATTCAGGGAGTGAACAAGCAGATGGAAGATTCTGTACCCGCCTCCCCAGCTCTGCCTTTCAAACAAATAAAATAGATTTTTTTAAAAAACTCAAAAGAATGATTTTTCTGGAGAAGGGAATCCTGAAAGGTCATATTTAGATATTTATGTAGGGCTGGTATTCTTTGATGACATAGCATATGGCTGCAGAGTCTACATCTTCCTAACACAGGGGGGAATTTGTAGCTATTCAAAAGAGGTAAGAACTCAGGCAATGATGAGGCCTAGGAGGCGAGAAGCCTACCAGCAGAGAAGGGATGAAAGGCAGTCTAGGCAGAGGGATGGCAGGTCATAGAGAAGCAGGCATGGGAGGCTGTTGAGTGGAATTCTGGGAATAGTGAGAAGTTTGCTGGGGCCCGGGAAGTTTGTATGGAGAACAGGAGGGACTTCAGAGACAACACAGAGAAGAAATGTTATGGACAACTTCTGCAAGGAACTATATGCCAAGCTAGGGAGTTTGCTGTGTATTGTGTACAAGAATCAGACAAAGGGCTTTTGTGGACAGGATGGAGCCCAGGTTTGCAGCGGTTGGCGTACTTTTTCTATAAATGACCAGACTGTAAACATTTTACACTTTATGTATAATGTATGGTCTTTGTTGCATATTATTTCTTTTTCCTTTCCTTTCCATTTCCTTCTGTTCTGCCTTCCCTTCCTCTCCTCTTTCCCTCCCCTCCCTCCCTCCCTTCCTTTCATATCTTCCTTCCCTCTCAACTCACTCCCTTTTTCCTTCCTTCCACCCCTTACTCTCTTTTCAACCCTTTAAAAATATAAAAGCCACGGAGCTGGTGCTGTGGTGTAGTAGGGTCAGCCTCTGCCTGTGGCGCCAGCATCCCTTATCGGCACCAGTTCAAGTCCCAGATGCTCCACTTCCAGTCCAGCTCCCTCCTAATGACCTGGGAAAGCAGCAGAAGATGGCCCAAGTGCTTGGACCCCTGCACCCATGTGGGAGACCCAGAAGAAACTCCTGGCTCGTAGCTTTGAATCAGCCCAGCTCCAGCCATTGTGGCCATTTGGGGAGTGAACCAGTGCATGGAAAACCTCTTTCTGTGTGTCTGTCCCTCTCTGTCTGCAACTTTGCCTCTCAAATAAATAAATCAATCAATCTATCTATCTATATCTATCTATCTATCTATCTATCTATCTATCTATAGCCAGGGGCAGGTATTATGGCACATTAGTCAAGCCACCACTTGAGATGCGTGCATCTCACATCAGAGTGCTGATTCAAATCTTGTTTCCTCCCCTGTCAACTGAGCTTTCTGCTAAGGCAGCAGATAATGACCCGAGTGCTTGGGTCCCTGCCACCCACATCAGCATCAGAAACCTGGATGGAGTTCTAGGCTTCTGGCTTCAGCATGACCCAGAACAAGCTGTTACAGGAACTCTGGAATAAACCAGCAGGTAGAATGTGTCTCTCTCTTTCTCTCTGTCCCTCACCTTTCAAATACCTCCTCTGGCCCTACAGAAACAGGCATCAGGCTGCCTTTGGCCTTCCAGCTGTGGTTTGAAGTCCCTTGGACTGCAGTGGCAAGAAAAAAGTGTCAGGTAAAATCAGAAACAGGGCTGCTGTGGCAAGCGTGGAAGAGGGCCTGAACCAGGCCCTGGTGACAGAGGTGGAGTTGAGAAATGGAGAGTGATGTCGGAAGGGGGATGGGTTACTGTCAGTGATAATTCGGCTGTGAGAAAGCAGGAAAAGGAGGACAAACCAGGTGTGATTCTGCAGCTCTTGGCTTGCAAATTCAGGCAGTGGTGCTGGGGTTACTTAACAACAAGACTATGGCAGAGTTTTGAGAGACGTTGACATCATTTTTGAACCTGCTGAGGTTAATGTGTCCGAGAGTCATCCAGCTTGAGGGATCCTGGAGCCAGTGGCTTTATGGTAAAAGTCTGTACCCAGTTTCTTCTGATCCAGAGTGTGTGCCTCAAAAGGAGCGTGGGAGGCTACCAGCTGGGAAGTGCGAGGTATTGCAGGAGTCCACAGGACAGGAGAGAGCTGGTGCTCGGGAATGTCCAGCTGGCCATGGGGTTGGGGTGAATTGGAGAGCATGAGGCTGGAGCATCCTTTCTCCAGCAGGAATCTCTTCCCAGAATCTAGGGAAGGGGACGTGAGCGCCTCACACTAGTGACAGCGGAACAGAAAGAAGACAGATGGGGAAGAGCTGATGGGGCCGACTCACAAGGATGTGGCACTGTGAGCGTGGAAGAAGGAAACAGCCTTCTGTGGCCAACATCCTCAGCGTCCAGTGCCGTAGGCTGGTGCTACTCTCGTTCTTTTCTGGCTTCTTGTTTTAGAAACTGAGCGAGGTGACAGGTGCTCACAGAGCACAGAGGATGAATGGTTTCCTCCCTTTTCAACTTTTGCAAAGGTTTTATAGTTCAGTGGAGGCTGGGCTTGTTCCACCCGTGGAAACCAGCGTGTGTTGTCCATTAGCAGTTGAAGGAAATGTAGGGGGAAAAAATGGGAGAACGTGCGATAAAGAAAAGTTCTTAAGATTTCGTAACTGGGACACATCTTCTTCAAGGGCTTTAGAATTGTCTCTCAGCCTAGGAAGCCCTCCAGGAAGGTGAACCTGCGTATTGCCAGCCTCCCTGTAATTCCTTACACCTCGATCTAATGTCTTTTGTGGCCAGCTGTTAGCAGATGCTCCTTAAAAGTATGAGTGTTGTTGAGAGGCAGTCTCTGTACACCTGTCTTCCCAGTGCTTGTTAAGCTGCTGTGTTGAGACACATACATGATCACCTCTGTCCACAACGTGCACCTCACTCTAACATGCAAGATGCTTGGCGGTTAGGATAGAAAGGGCATGGAGCCTCGTTTTTTATTTTTATTTTTTTTATTTTTTTGTCTGTTTGGCAATTAACCATTCACTGGCTTTTTTTGTTGTAACATGCACTTCCTTTCTCTTGTTTTCATTCAAGCTATGTACGCCATGGAAATTAATGTGGAGACAGACAAACAAACAGGAGAGACCAAGATTCTCTCTACATCTACCATTGGCCCAGAGGGGGTCCAACAGAGAGGAGTCAAGGTCTATGATGACGGTACCAAAGTAGTGTATGAGGTGCACTCAGGAGGCACCATAGTAGAAAACGGAGTGCACGCGTTAAGTGCAAAGGATGTTGAAGAGCTTATTCAGAAGGCGGGACAATCAAGCTTGAAAGGAGGGCCCTTGGCCGAAAGGACTGTGATTGCCGACGGGAGCCTCAGCCACCCGAAGGAACACATGCTCTGTAAAGAAGCCAAGTTAGAAATGGTCCAGAGATCTAGGAAAGACCATGCGTCTGGGAACCCAGGGCAGCAGACCCGAGCCCCCAGTGCCGAAGGGCCGGAGGGCAACTTGGATCAGCCCGTCACCATGATTTTTATGGGCTACCAAAATATCGAGGATGAAGAAGAGACTAAAAAGGTGCTAGGCTATGACGAAACCATCAAGGCCGAATTGGTCCTCATCGACGAAGATGATGAGAAGTCGCTGAGGGAGAAGACAGTGACGGACGTGTCCACCATCGACGGCAACGCCGCAGAGCTTGTGTCTGGGAGGCCGGCCTCAGACACCACAGAGCCCTCATCCCCAGAAGGGAAGGAAGAGAGCCTGGCTACAGAGCCGGCCCCAGGTACCCAAAAGAAAAAGCGCTGTCAATGCTGTGTTGTCATGTGACTTCTTTCCCCCCCTTTCTTCCGGGCAGACTCTGTCCTCTCCACCACTCCCGTAGACCTCACTGTACCACTAACTGCAAATACTGTGAACTGGAAGCAAACGCCTGCCTTGCCTTGCAGTTGGATTGCTTTGACCTCTCTCATGTTTTCCTTTTTTCTCACCTGAGAGACCACGTGCATGTGTGTGCTTCACTTTTTTTTTCCTCCCAAGAACTTGCTTTTCCTCTAAGCTTTTCCTTGTGTCTTCAAGAGCGAATCAATTCCCGACTGCTCGATTGGAATGGACTCTTCAGATCAGCCACTTCTCTAGTAGCCTTAATTCACTTGACTGGATTTGAACCCATTGGCACCGGGGGCTTTGCTTTCGTAGCCTGTTCCTATCACCTAGACAACCCACACCGCCACGTCCCTGATTTAGCACTTGCCTCCCTCGCTGTGGATCTTTGTTTTTACATCTCGCGTGGCAAAATGCTGTTGGCTCTAGCAGGCTGCTAATGTAGCCAAAAACAGACCTTCCTTAGTCTGTGCAATCGAGGGCGATGCTTTTAGCTGCCTTACCTAAGCTTCCAGATTACAGTATTGTGCATCTCTGGCTTTCCTTCTGTGAAAACGGAAATGAAATTGATGTTAAAGCAAAGAACCCAATGCTTATCACGGCAGAAGTGTAAGGACTGATCCCATAACCTGCTCATCAGAGCTGTCTCTCTTTCTATGGTTTAACCGATGAATCCTTTCTATAAGAAGCACCATTTTAAATTTTCTAAGGACATGAAACAAAACCTTGTGTTAAGCATCAGTAGTGATCTCCAAATGTAGACAGGCAAATCCATGAGCCTTGTTTCTATTCTCTCAAAAAAATGTAAATTTTTATATTGCTTTCTTTGTCATGATTTTTCTGATCATGTTAATCTATTTTCAATGAAGGGATCATTTTGAGGAGTATCTCTGCAGTGATCATATTTCTAAAATAGCTTTTTTCTGACCTACAGTGGTTGCTGCGATGCTTCCACTTCATCCTGGATGGTGCTGTAATGCGTTAACTCTTCATCTCGCGTGCCCGGGTGATTATAGAGCCTCGCTTCTGTACCCTTTTCTTTCTGTCCTCATGAGAAAGAGAATGTTTCAGGTAGCTTCCACAGATAGGTTTAACTGCCCTTCGAGAAAAGTTGAAAAATGTAAAAAAAAAAAAAAAAAAAAAAAAAGGTTAAAGGATGAAGAATGACCTGTCTTCTCAATGTTAAGTACTTACATCCATTCCTCAAAGACTGGCTGAGTGGCAGATGGCTGAACGTCTCAAAGGATTGTTTTTTAAACTTCTGGAGATTCTGAAACGTCAAGAGTATTTTCTAATCTAGAACACAATAAAGAGTGCTTGAAATCAATTATTAACACTGCCCCCAAAATCATCAGCCATGTGTATGGTAAAACCAAAGGGAAGGAGTTGAGTAAAATAATAATTATATAGTAATGAAATAAAGATGTCATACTTTAACTGATTTTCATAAGAGCTATCTTAATTTTAACTTACTTGCCCAGATGTTGAGTCAGTTGTGGAAATCATGCAGAAAATTATCTGTGTTCCCAAAGAGTTCCAAAAAACATGTAACATGATACATTATATCAAGTCTAACTTCTGTAGAAAGTGAATGAGAAAGAAGGTTACCATGAGAGATTTTTATTACAGAACGAACTAAATTCATCTAATTTATCTTGCTCAAGTCAGTGCTATATTTATTATTTTTTCATTTCTTGACTTGAAATGATATTTATACTAATTGGAAAGGGACTTTGGCATATTTTGCTTGTTTCTCAAAGTTAGTAACACTTTCAGCAAACACAGAATGAATAATTTTATCACCAATGAATAATTTTATCACCAATGTGTAAACAACAAAGTTCAAGAAGAGAAAACAAGTGATCCCATCTGTGGCTTGGTTCTGAATGAGTGAGGGAATTCTCTTGAAACATCAGGTTCACCTAAACAGCTGCAGTGAAATAAAACTGCCCTGTTGTCTAGAAACTTGATTTTAATGCCTACAAATCTCCCTACTCTCAGCATAATTTTCCTCAATAAATGGTCATTTAAGCATCATGCAAACAGTCACTGAAATGACATGCAGACAAACCTATCTACATAGGAGAATATTTCACTGTTCTAGACAATCTATTTTCATAATCTATTTAGGAAAGAAACAATCTGAAAGTTTACCGTGGTTTATATTTTTTCTTGGGGATTAAAACTCTTTAATATGAGTTTTTAAAAGCACAGTTAGTGAGTGGAATGGTGGGACTTAGGATCCCTGGGCTTACTGTTGGTAAACAGAATGTGTCTTCCAGGATAGCGCAATTCCTGAAAAGCCACACTCTTCCATAAGTGAGCTGATTACTCATGAACAAAATGATCTGCACCCCTAACTACAGCACTGAGCCTAAGACCTAAATCACCAGTGGGTAACCCTCCCTCATTCATCAGTAATTATGGGCATCAAGGAGAACAATGATGAGCACATTGAATGAATTAGGATGCTCTGCTTATTTTATTATTAAATACTGCAGTTTACAATTTAATGGTTTCTGAAGTAAGGTGCACTCCTTTTGTTCAAATTATCTGTGGCCATAGTAAATGAAGGTTCGTCTGAATATGCAAATATATTTGCATAGTTCACATTATTTTCCTTTCATAATGGGGAATTCAGGCTCAGCCAGCAGTTTTAGGGTTGGAGACTGTAATGTCACCCACAGCAGCAGGTAACTACCCTGGATAATGCAAACGTAGACAGAGCTGTGATTGTGACCGCCAGTCTTCCTACTGTTGTTGGCATTCTCTCTGTACAAACTTTATCATGTATGATATCACCCCCTTCAAAAATGCAAAGCATTTAGTTACATAACCAGACTCATTAAAGAATCAGTAATGAAGTTGCAAAACTATGATATTTTTTAGCTAATAGTTGGGCAGTTTTTAAATAGAGGAGAAAAAGGGAAAGGAGGAATATTTCATCTGCTTGTAAGTAGATTTTCAATGGCATTTAATTGAAGATCCTTAAATGATTAGAATGATAAAGTTTAACCCCAAATATCCTGAAAATTCTTGATGACTTTTGTACCCTTTTTTTCTTTCTTTTAATGTGCAATAAGACAAACTAAGGAAAACTTTTCCCCCCACCTTGTACCTCTTTTACCCATAATTATATTATTTTCCTTATATAAGGAAAAATAACTGCCTGTCAGTGATTTGACAATGTCCAGTGATGTCACTTTAATATTGGGGGTTGAGTAGAAGAGGGGCTGGGGAATTCCCTTCTGGCCTAACCCAAAAAGCCCAAGCTCCCTGAGCAAACTTGAAATGATTCAAAGGTTTTGAGAAGACTCAAATTCTAGAGTTGATTTGATTTGACTCCTTCCTAGTAATTTTATTTGACTTCCTTGTGATAAATATGTCTTTTCTACATGCAAACAAAATACATTATTTTGGTTCGGGTCATGTTTTTATGGAAGGAAGTGAACACACACACACACACACACACACACTTGTGTGTATAGTTTCCTAGAGATACACTACCATATCTGAAGTGAAATGTTGAGGCCGAATGTGAAAAAATGGCTTATTTCTCTTCCCTTCCCACAGAGTTTCATTTCAAGGGACCACAGAACACCCTTGAAAATTGCCCTTTGTTTACTCTCAGTGAACCAATAGGTAGCAAAAGAGCAAGGAGAAAATACAATGATGGAGGCAAAACTCAGATTACTGTATCAGGTCTTCCTGTTTGAAAAAGCATTCACCCTCCCAGTTTAAAACACAGATGCACGTAGGCAGAAAATGTACTGAGGATTTCTGTTGTTTGTTCTTAAAATCTAGACGCTTAGTCATCTGTGCTCATCAGTGGATGGACGGGAGAGGTTCACTGCATAAAGGGTCTATTCCTTGTAGAAATATTCTCATCTCCTTCGATGTCAGGTTACAACAAAACCCATGCCAAGTTAAGCAGTTTCATGTTGTATTTTTGCAACATGGATGTTTGTTATTGAAACCACAGACTCTCAGCATATTTAAGACATAGATTTCAGAAACTTTAGAAATATGCAACTTTTGGGAGCTCCTCAGTTTCTTCATCAAGGTAACACTGAATCCGTGTAGGTGGATAAAACCAGAAATTATCCCTTGAGCTGTTGGATCGTCTAACAAAGCAACAGCATGAGTAACTGGGGTAGATCACAAAACAACTTCAAGTAATGAGGCAGATGGGGTATCTCTGGTTTTATCGGAAAAACTTCCCTGCATTTTCTAAGGAAAAGGAGGTCTTTTATGTAGGAGCACAATGCCGTTAGATGTCTGTATTTTCATACCTTCGGCAGAGTTCTTAATACAACTCCCATTTCAACAAATACCAAAGTATTTACTGTTTGTTTGTAGGAAGGTATAGGATAAAAATCATAGTCTGAACATTTCAAAGGGAAATTTCCCTGGAGATCTTTAGACCAACTTCTCCCAGGTAATTTTTCTATAACTTAAGTAGGCCTCTGTCCCTCTCCCCTCTGGTCTAACATAAGAAGGTCAGAATTATCGCACAAAACACCTGCTGTCAATGAGGAAACATCATCTATAATTTTAGGGACTGCAGACTTTCTGCAGCAAAGATCTGGACAGCCTTAACTTTTGTAAAAAAATAAAATAATAATAATTTTTCGATGTTCTAATCTTTTACTAAGCAGGAAGACAAAATGTTTCCTGAAATTAATGACTTTTTTATATTTTGTGACTATTTTATAAGTTTATACAGGTAGAGGTGTGAATGGTCATCTTCCCTTCATACTGCCTCTTAGTAGTCACCTGGGGCTGTTTTTTGCAAGTCATTGTATTTTTATCAAGAGCAAAGTGTATCTCATGAATCATAACATTCTCCCTAGATTTCAGGCAGTCCTTCTGGTGTGAAAGAACAGAAATACAGAAAGAAAAGAAGTACAGGGTGGCTTCCTTTTCATGTTCTTATGGTTAATGTACTGTATGGCATATATGTTTACAGAATGTACCTGCCTTGTGATGTTAACAAAATGAATGACAAAAAGAGTTCTGATGTGCCATTTGACAGTTTGCCTTAGCATCACTGTTTATGTTTTTCCTTTCTGTCCTTTGAAAAAAACGCAGTTGTATTCCAAAGCTGTATGAACACAACATTCTCTTCCCTACTCCTGCCAGCTTTCCTCAGAGCTGGGAATTTCATCCCAGGAGCCTTGAGGCAGAACCTTGCAGCTGTGCCCAGAAGGGCTAAATTGGGCATGGCTTGGGCCTTCCTTCTGCCCCTCTTCCAACTGAACACACTTGTGTTCCCATCTGAGCCTGCAAAACCACACTCTGACATTCCTGGGGCAGGCCACCTAAAACGCATGACTTCTTTCAGTCTCATTCCCTCACAGTGCGTCCCACTGTGGGGAAAGTAAACTTGTGGATCCCCCATCTGGGGCTGGGAGCATATGTTTAAGCCCAATTGGCATTGCTTGGAAAAAAAAAAAAAAAAAAAAAAAAACAAGAGACGTGGACTCAATGGTACGATTGAGCCGTAGCTAAGCGGTTATGTCCATTTATTGTAGTCTAGGATAAGTAGCATGATAGGGATGGAAGGAAGGAGTGGCTAGAGAAAAGGCATATTTTACATTTATGTATTTTTTAAGGAATAATATTTTTATAATGAAATCTATATGCATTATAGAGCTTCAGTTTGAAAACACCCTTGACTGAGTTATTTCTCCATTCCATGATGGTAACTTTCGGTGCATTGTACAGCACCTTCCCAGATCTTGGTCCTCTGACCTGGCCATGTACTGCCATTGCTTGAAATCCAGTGTTTCCAAACAGACTGAGGTTAAAAGATTAACCTTTCTATACCCGCCATCAGATAAACTTGATAGCTTTCAAAAATACATACAAAACTAATAGTCTTTTGGAAGGAGATGGGTATTGTAAATGCAAACCAAGCCTAGCAATGATTGAAGTCCAACTCTTCCACATATTTAGGGAGTAATTGCTGCATTTGCAGTGAAGGGACCACTCACTCTGGTGATATTGGTGATACCTGTGAAATGATGAGTCACAAGGATTGGCCACTTTCAGTCTATGCATAAATGTATGAGCCACCAATTCAAAAACTTGCCAGGTGTTTTTGGCCTTGTACCTATCACTGGAGTTGTGTCTTAGTTCCAGAGTTGAGTAGAGATGGGAAAAGATTGTTGTTATCCATCCATAAAAGAGATTATGAATTTTTAGAATTTTTAATTTTTTTTCCAATTTTCTGCCAAATTCCTGTGTTCCCACCCTGATCACACTCAGTTTCACCAAGATCTTCACCTCCACCTGTTTCTCTATCTGCCCGACAGAATGGATCAAATTGCAGCGTCCGTTCTGACGCCCACTCCTGTTTGACTGTCTTAGCAGGCAGTATCCTTCCCTACCCTAACAGCTCAAGGTCCTCATTCCTACATGACAAGGTCATAAACACTCTCCATTTCCAGAAAAATTAACTCTTCTGGTTCCCATGGAAATATTTGTCATGCCCTCATCACAGTATCCCTCCAACAAACCCAGCTCAAGCCTAGCTGTGTACATTGCCATCATGGAGACCACTGCAAAAATGAAAGAAGTATCTAATTGCCTGAAGGTGCTGAGGGAGGGCCAATTTAGTCCAATTACTAAGGAAACCTCAGTTTTGAGGTTAGGTGGGCAGGGAGCAATCCAGCCACTTGGTTTTGCAACAACACACTTTTACACACCAAGAGGCCACCAGGCAATGCCTGACCTGAACTTATTTGGCATATAGCTCCGATTAATTCTGTGATATCCTGTTCTGGTGAGTGGGAAGAGTTCTTATCCTTGACAGGGTTCTGGAACATTCTTTTTTCCTCTCATGCTCCTGACTTAGGAGAGGTGAAATCATACAGGGGTTCCAGAAAATGTTGTGTCTGATGCAGCTTTTCCGTGAATGTAGGTTGTTGTTGGAATTTTCAGCTTTAGCAGCTCACTTGGGGTGAGTGACATCTCTGTACATACACCCATTTGTGGTTGGGTGGTGGGGGCGGGGGGTGGGAGTCTGTTGTGTCTCCTCTGAATTAGACTTGCTGGGCTAGCTGCTGTACTTTGTAACCTGAAGTGTACTTTGACGGTCCTGTTTCCTTCAGATGAAAATCAAAACAAAAACTGACTTCTGAGAAAACACTGCCAGCAACAACTGATGCTGTACTTGTAGCTTCTCTCTGTTCCTCTGTACAGTATTAATAGACAATAAACTGCCTTTTCGCTGCATCTACCTTTGTGTGTCTGTGCCCTATTCTTTTCCCCTTCTCACCTGCTGGGAGTGCACTTGGGGCTTGACCGTGTTGGGAGCGTCTTCAACCACTCACTAAAACTGAACCCTAATCTGGCGTGGTGTCTCTCACACTTGCGCATGCTTCAGAATCATTGGGGGATGCCATGTTAACAGCATGAAAGCTCAGCCATACCTCTGGAGCCCAGATTCAGGTTCCTACGTGGGGCCCAGTAACCTGCAACTTTAATCATGTCTCCAGGTGATTCTGATGCATGGGGGGTGTGGCCCGTGGGATTTGGTACACCTCAGTGGGAATGCTGGAAGCTGCCTGATTTCTACACTAACTAATCCAATTTCCCAGCATCTCTCTCCAGCTCCCTCTTACAACTCTCTCTCCACACCTGTCACACTTTTTCCTCTTCCTTGCAAGCCCCTACCTGTGTAGCCTGGATTATGATCCCATAGGTCAGACTTGGGCTGCCCCTTGGGTTAAGTGATAAGGGACCATCCAATGCAGTCTTCTAAAAAGGGGTATCCAGAGATAGATGGCGACTTCGGTTCTCTTGTTCATTGCCATACCTTCTTTACCTGGGAGAGAGTTAGCAATTATTCTGTAATGGCCACATAGTAAATAGTTTTCTTTGTGGACAAAATGATCTCAGTCCAACTACTCAGCACTGCTGAAAAGTAGCCATATCCAACACATAAATGAAAGCATATGGTCTTCTTCACTTATAGTGGGCTGAAGTTAACCCGTGGGCTTGTGGTTTGCCCACCCTGGCCTCAAATAAGACCTGGTACATAGTAGATTCTCAAAAAAAAAGCTCCAAAGTTTGTTGTATGAAAAAAATGAACAGAGAACAGATTTGATACCACCTGTAGAAGTGTCACAGAAGATTGTATTTTTTGAAGATGTAGAGTAGATGAAATCCATTTGGGGCATTCTCATCTGATGGGGTTTTATGGTGGATTTTTTGGATGTCTTCATGCATGAAAGGTAATTTTTAAGATAGAGCAGTCTATTAGGCACTCTTTGTGTTGCTGGGAGTACCTGACCTGGGTGGTGGTTCTAGGTACCCAACCATTTGGTCTGAGTGTTTGTGGAACTATGTTGTGTCTGATTCATATTTCTTTACATTGTTCTCCATGTTAAATAAAATACTCTTTAGTGTGTGAATATGTAGGCTAGAACCATGACAGCACATTATGCATCCCATAGCTTTGGCCACACCAATAGGGACAAACCTTGGAGCTTGTGGAGAGTTATGTGTTTATATATATCCCCAGTGTGGTTGTGAGGTTCAAAGAGATTGTGTTTATGCAAAGCACTGTGTATGCTGGAAGTAGATACCCAGTGTTAGTTTACTTGTGATGAAAATATGTCTGTCCCCCTTCCAAAAAGCTCACCTTTCTCTGTTGTAAAGAATATGAGTTTTTTAGGTGTGTTTCAGAGCCAGTATAAAAAGAAAGGCTGCTTTGCCCTCCTTTGGGTTTGTGGTTGCATTTGTATACATTGAACCACACAGAATAGCCATATTGTAGATCAATAATGTTGAAGTGTGATAATTCCATATGATTCTATCCCAATCAAACCAATGATTCTATTCTGGGTATCATTTCCCATTATGGAAGGTGAAAGATTACCAGATGAACTCTACAGTAGAAGAATTTAGATGAGAAAATTAGAACTTTGTAAGAGAACACTCTTTAGTACCCCCAAAGTAGGCTAGACATGCCCCCTGGGAAGATAAGGTTTGCTTTAATCCTACATCAACACTGAGGTCATAATTGCTATTACCCTTCTTTTCTTGAGAAACTGAGTTATAGAGATAGTAGGGACCTTAGCCAATGTAGAAGAGCCAAAAATTGATGTGGAGATGCGTGGGGGTGGGAGGAGGGAAGCTTATTCCAAGTTTACCTCTCTTTACTTCCTGCCACACAGAAGGTTCCATATCACAGAAGTGGTGTGGGGATTCCTTTGAGGCTGGATACAGAACAAGAAAAGACAAAAACACTAAGAAAGATAAAACACCACCAATTCTTATTTTGCACCTTTACCTACTCAAGCAACTGCTCTGTATTGATACTGCCCTCTGGAGGCTGGGAGGTATCTCTGCAGCACTTTCTTAACCAAAGCAGAAGCAGAGAGTAAAGTCATAATTGTTCTCTTGTGTATGCATTAGGAATTCTGTTGTTCTCTTTGACAGTTTTTCCTTTCCTGTCCATAAAAAAATCAATAAATAGGTAACAACTCAAACAAAACAACTCTAGAAAGTTTAGAAGTGGCATACCCATCATTGAAAACCAAGGTGGCTTTGTTATTGTTGATGGCATTATTATTATTTCACTCGTGTCTTACCTGCCAACAGGGGCAGTGTGCCCTATGACTTGTGCAGATGTGTTTGGATCTAGGCAGTCTCAACCTCTGTAGCCACTAATAGAACACGCTGTCTCCCCAACAGCCTCCAAGCCCCAGCTGCTCTCCAGCTTTACACAGTGCCAACTTGGCCACTTTATGGACAGTATAGAAAGATTTGCCACGTAGAAGTTAAGGCTACAGGATCTCTAAGAGACTGTGTATGACAGAAATCATTGTGTGGTTATGCACGGGCTGAATCTGCCCCCACAGTTATGCTCACTTACCTGCACACATTTAAAAATCATTTCTATTCATTGCTGGTAATAATATATGAAAAGAAGTTTGATTTTGAAAGATTTCCAATTTGTCTTGGTAGCTCAAATTCTCTTTTCCTGATTGGCAATTGCCTGGAGCTGTTAGTGGCTGTTACTCTCAGAGGAGCCATGCCATATTGTTCACCATGGCCACCGTGCTGCCTGTCATCTTACTCAGCCCAGATCCCTTTGTTTATGTCACCTGCCTGGCCCTTTTTGGCATTTGAGTGTCTGACTCTCATCCCATTTTATGGCTCGGTCCAATGAGTCCTGGGTGGAGGTGGGATTTGCTCATAGCAAAGTAATGGCAGAAGCAGAACAAAAGATAAAGTCTCTTGAACTCTTTGGAAGAATGAGCCTTTGCACTGTGTTTGGATTTGAATCTGTTAGAGGTATTTTTAGTTTTAAATGGCTACAAGCAGAAAGCCAATGTCAGAATCTGGTGCTTTTGCTTTGGAACAACTCACATGACTTGCATATAGTAGATTATCACAAAGCTGGTGGGTTCACTTATAGCTCAAGTGAAAAAAAAATCCATTTCCTATGACAGTTTATAGTCGATAGATTCTTCTTGTCTGTCCTTCTTAGGTTTAATGAGCAATGTCTTGTTTTAAGGAACTCTGTGCAATCGTGATTCATAGTAAAAACAAGTATCATTCCTGGGAAAATAAACCAAAAATTTGTAGTCAACAATTGAATAGTTCTGGGTCTTCAGGTCCTTCTTAGTAAAAATAACAAAAAGCAAAGCCCATATCTATTTAAATGTAAATGTGATTCTCCCTCCCTTCCTAGCCCTTAGTCTTTCATCACATTGCTGAGGTTATATGGCCCAATGGTGATATTCTCTGACATTCATTTCCTAATTTCACCAAGAATAATGATCAACACAGCACTTTGACATCAAAGAAATGATGAAATAGGGATCCTTCTTCCCAAGGCTTGTCATCAAAAACCAGTGCAATCTAGTGTTATTTGTTGTTTTAATTTTACCTACAGACTAACCAAATGTAAGATGATGATTGTTCCAGCTTGTGTTCATTTGCAAGTCTCTGAGCCTGGGTCAGCCTGGGAGCAAGGGAGGGGGATAAATTCTGCACTCAGAGCAGGTTGTCCATGACATCAGAATCTGCCCACTTGAATTCCATTCTTTTTTATTTTTTTGAAGATCTATTTATTTATTTGAAAGAGTTACAGAGAGAGAGGTGGGGCTGGGGCGTGGCTCTTCCATCCACTGGTTTACTCTTTCAAATGGCCGTAATGGCCAAGGGGCCAGGAGCTTCTGGGGCTCCCATGTGGGCTGCAGGAGCCCAAGCTCTTGGGCCACCTGCTGCTGCTTTCCCCAGGCCATTAGTAGGGAGCTGGATTGGAAGTGGAGCTGCCGGGACAGGAACCAGTGCCCATGTGGGATGCTGATGTTGCAGGCAGTGGCTTTCCCCACTGTACCACAACACCAGCCCCCAAATTCCATTCCTTAAAGAGCTTATTCGAAACCTGAGAACAAGGATAGGCTCAGTCATTTCTACTTTCCCTGAAACACTGACTAAACATTTGTGAGGAGCTGTCACATAACTTAATTTTTCTCCAAACTTTGGACTTTGGGGTATCATGTTATTTTTTCCCTATGTATATACCAACCTGTGTGTACCATTACTTAATATTTTTAACCTACTACTTTGGCTTACATATACTTGAAGACAATTTTATAGTACTACATTAAATAGGCACCCCATGCTATAAAACTAAAGCAAAATAAATGTAAATCGACATTATTAATTTCCAACTGCATACAGTTGGCTGATAGTGTGTCTAGTGGCCTGAGACCACTGTTAAAAGGAGGAACTAGTTAAGTTAGGTTTCAAAAATGTCTCCATCTCCTAATATGATTTGATGGGATGAAAGAGAATCAAAGTGCTAACAATTTGCTTGCTGTGCGATTTGGTGTTATGTGATGTCATGCCCACTGTGGCTAAAATTTCAGAGACATTGCCTTGCCTCTTAGCAGCCTCTTAAAAAGTCCCAGTTCCTCATTTCAAAGATTTGGTTGAGAAATACAAAGTGACTTACTCAAAGCCACAGGAAGTAAGAGCAGAGACATAGTGCTGGAATTCAAACACAGATAAGAGCGACTTCAAATTCTGGCTGTTGCACCAGGTGCCTGTCACACTGGTCCTTTCATAAGGAATGAATTGAGCACATCAGCAGCAAATTTAAGCTTCCCAGTAAGATGGGGCTTATTTAAACAAACAAAAGTAACATCTGCTCTGGCTAAAGAGTTGTCTGTAGCATAAGCAGTTTGTCGCTGGTGGAGACCAGAGCTGATTGGGCTCCTGCTGTGTTGCTTGAGTGAAGTTAGTGCCCGAATGTGTTTTCAGACAGAGTGGGAGGTGATGTAATGTACAGGCACCCCAAGATGGGGTGCTCCATGGAGCACTCCCACCTTTAGTGTCAGGCTGCCTACGGAGCCCTGGCGAGCTGGCTCCTGCTCGGACTCCCTGGTGAGCTCTGGAAGACTCAGGGATTTAGTCTATGCAAGCTGGGAAGTGGCTTAGCATGAGGGAACAAGCAGGCCTTCATGGGAAAAGAATCACTCAGGGACAGATGGGCCTCACTTTCCCTTCTTTTCTGTTTGCTGTGTCCCCCTTCTCTTTTCTATTGAATGAGCCTGTTTTTTTACCCGAGACACCTTCCTAGCGATATTGGTCCGTTTCCTGCAGCTATAACAAAATGCCAGAGACTGGGCCATGTACAAAGGAAAGAAGTTGATGTAGCTGCCAGTTCTGGAGGCTGGGAAGCTGAGGGCACAGCAGCGGCACCTGGCAGGGGGATGGGAACGGGGGAACGCAGCAGATGCTGCAAGGACAAGCTAGCTCCTGCAGAAGAGGCAGAGCACGAGGGACAGACAGCCTGCTTTACAACAACCTGTTCTCAGTAATCAATTGATCCCCAAGGGGGCAGAAGTCACTGACACTCTGGAGACCTATCCCAGTCTCCTGAGAGGAGCCTTAATCCCTCCTAGTGACCTCATCACCTCTTTAAAGTCCCACTTCCCAGCACGACCACAATGGCATCTGACTTCCAGCATGAGTTTTGGATGGGATAAACCATGTTCAAACCCTGGCACCCACTGCAGGGTCAGGTGAACTTTTAACGAAGTCCGTTACTTCCTCTAGCAAGCACCGTGTTGCAGCTGTTGGTTCTATTGCCTGCTTGCTGCATGTTAGAATCTGGGGCGTGTTCTAAAAACTGTAATGATAGCAGGGCCTCACCCCAGAGCTCCTGATTTAATAGGTCTGGTGGATGCCTGGGGTAGCTACTAAATAGCTCTAGGTGATTCTAATGGAGAGCAAGTGTTGGAAACAACAGCACAGAAGTACCTGGGTCAGGCGGGGCCCAGACCAGAATCCTTACCTCCACTCTGCTGGCCTAGAAAAAATGTGGGCTTCACATTCAGGAACAAAGTAAAATCGCCAGTCCGTCTGGGGCCAGCTGAGGCATCATAAATAGTCATGTCCATTCTCCAAGCCTCAGTTTCCTCCTGTGTGAGATGCGAACACCTTCCTTTGCAGGACTCCTGTGAGGAATGTTCAGTCTTGTCTTCCTGCTTCTCATTCTCCGTTCCCATTACAAGAGAATGGTTTATTGAAACACACACAAACACACACATACACACACACACACACAACAGATGGGGAAATCAAGTCACGAGAAAAATAGCATGAAATTAGAGGACTCATTCTGGCATATGTTACTGAATGTCTATTTTCTTTTTTCTTGAGCAATTCATTTTGTAAAATGGACTACATAATACAACTTTATCAACCAAGCCACTTGATTCTAAGATATTGTGTTAATTGTGTTAATTTGGAAAACAACAAAAACGTGAGTTTATGGAGTCAGCACTTTTGAGTGGGAAAGGACCACTAGCCTGAGCTTTGCCCCAGTTAGGCCATTCCATGTGGGACTTTGAGGAAGTCTGTGTGATTCTCTTGGCCCCAGCATTCCCATCTGTAAAATGAGTGGCTTTATTAATGAGCATTAAGGCAATATTCTAGGTGGATGTCAACCTTAAGGGTATTCTGTATAATTTAAAAAGGAGGGAAGAGAAAGAGACAGGGAAGAAAGGAAAGAAAGGAGAGAGGGAGAGAGGAAGGAAGGGAGGACATCAAGAGAAGGACATTTTCCAAACAAGTGATGAAGTCCCTGACTTTAAAAGCCAACACATCAGCCATCTGCTGAAGGTCTTAGACGCTTGGCAAACCTACCTACCTGGAGCCTCCTGGAAGGTGAATAGAGCACTCACACATTGCTGCTCATCTATTCTAGATGATTTCTCCAAAGGCATCTTGAGTATGGGCTCCTTTTCCTATTCCTCTATGGCCCCACAGCCCATCCTGGAAGGGCCAACTGCCACTGCACCTGCAGTCAGCAAGCTACTTCTGCTCTTTCGTAGCTGTGTGTCTCTATGCTCTGTCCGTGCCACTGATGATGGTTGACACCACCTGAGAGTATTTATAGTGATGCAGAGAGTGTTAAAGCAGTAGATAGAAAGCTGCTCATGGAAGTTCCCAGTTGAGAGGTCGGTGATAGTTGGCTGAAGTTCAACTGACGATAGTTTTGGTTTCAGACCTTTTGTGTCTACCAGGAGAAAATTTCCTTGCTGAATGTTGGAAGGAGATGTGGGAATTTTCAGATCATTTCCCGAGGCCACAGCTGGGTAATGGCATCTTTCTCTCCAAGTGGAGAATTATCATCCATCCAGCTCTCACCAAGGCACATCCCTCTGTAGGAAAAACAGAATTGCTGTTTTGTTCTTTTTTTTCCCAGAACTGAGATTAAACTGGTCTTTCTGAAATTCAAAATTGGCTAAAATTTAACACCCTTCCCTCCATCTCCCCTCTCCACCAAACCTCCGTTCCCACCGACTCTGGACAGAAACTCTGGTTTTAATTAGGGAGTCTACCTCTGCCCCTCACGGTCTGCACAGCTCCCTTTTCTCATGCTGTGTTGTGCACCCCCAGAAGAGTCCTGCTGCACCTGTGTTGAAGGGCAGACCACAATAATTTAGTTTAACAATCTTAATTGGCCTTGGTTTTGACTCCTCTTAACAGGGGCAACCCTTCATACCATAAAAGAGAACAGGTGTTACAATGGACCAGTAGAGGAGTTTGTTTACAGACAAAAGAGGGCTGAAGAAAGCAGAAATAAAGAATAAAAGCAGATGTCATTTCAAAGTTACTTTCCTTGTAAGGTGGGGACAGGGAGATAGACAATAGAAAAATAGCTAATTGACTAACAGTAGGTTGCTTTAATATATATATATTTTTGTGTAAGGATTAAGGCCAGGAAAGCTTCATTATCATGGCAAGTGAAACTGGTCTGTTTGAAATTTGGGCTGTTATTTCTCTAATCCTGAGTTCTCAGGCAGATAGGTAACAGCTTAGTTTTACTTGGTGGTGATGTGAGGCTTTGGCATGGGGGCTCCATCTTGATTTTTAACTTGGCCTGTTGGGGTCTAGGAAAGGAGCTTAGTCCAAAGCAATGGACTCTTATAATTGTTCTTAAGACTTATTTATAAAGCAAAATAACAGAAAGAGAGAGGCAGATAGAGAAGGAGATCTTCCCCAAATGACTGCAACAGCTGGAGTTGGGCCAAAGGAAGCCAGGAGCTTCCTCTGGGCCTCTCATGTAGTGGCAGGAGCCCAAGCACTTGGGCCATCTTCTGCCTTCCCAAGTGCCTTAGCAGGGAGCTGGATCAGAAGCCAAGCAGCCGTGATTGGAGCCCATGCTCCAACATGGGATGCTGGTGCCACCAGCTTAACCCACTTTGCCACAAGGCCAGCCCCATCCTCTTATAATCTTTATTGTACACCTGCATCTAGTGAAGGCTTTGTCACCCTACTGGGCCTGGCTTTATCACATGCTGCCTGTTTTCATCTCATACTTCCCCCTGAGCCTAGGCCTCCTGCCTTGTTACTAACCCCAATATGTACTCTGCATTCCTGCCATCATTATAAATGGCTGAGCCTTTGGTTGGATTCCTCTGAGTTCATTTAATGTAAGACTCACTTATGAATTACAGAAATGGATCAGAGGCAGTATCTTTTCTTTAAATTACTTACTCTTCACCCAGAGACACAAACTTTATGGATTAATAACCACACTCAAGATTTAATACTGCCCTCTTGACTCCCAAGAGTGAGAGGAGATGATGGGACAAGAGCTCTTCCCAACAAAGGAAATGGTTGTCTTAGTTTCTCCTGTCTCCAGGCAGGGTGTGGTCCTCTTAGTCAGAAAAGAAAGGGCTGGCATTATGCAGATAGCCATAAGTCCTCTCTCATCAGACCAGAGAAGAGGGTGAACTTCTATTAGCACATTCCAGGGAGCTCTAACAGCAGAAGCCTGGACAAATCAATGACTTGTGCTATATGGATGGGTGGATGGATATTGCTAATTTTTTTTTTTTTTGGAAGTAGCTAGACACTCTGAGGGTGGCCAGCTGTTTAAGGCTTAGGCTGCTGAGGCACACCAGTTCTGATTGGTGGGGAATGGGACTAGTTTCCTAGCCAGGTATGATTGTTCAGATTACATACTGCGTAATTCTACGGGGCTCCATTCACAGGTGAATGGTGACCTATCAGTTCTCTGGAACACATAGCTATAAAAGGTCACCAGAAACTTGCATTATAATCCTAGTACTGGACGTCTATGAAACTTGGTGCGGTGTGTCCAATTTCAGGAGCCAGTCTTAATTCTAAAGACTCTAGACTGTAACCAAGGCATCAGGTTCCAGGCATAGTCTTCCTTGATTTTTCTCTGCTTAGGTCTAGCCCTGTGCTGAACACATGGTCTAAAATATTTCATGGTGGAGTAACTGCCATTGTGGACCAGAATGAAAAGGGCAGGGCTGGTTGCTCTTCTCTCAAGGGTGCAGCAACAGTGCTCAGGCATGATGGATTCACGAGTAGCCACTTAGCAAAGACTCTGGCCAGGGGGACCATATGGCCCAAGGTACACACTTGTTTTCCCAGTTTCATTCTTAGTAGTGCTCCAACTGGGACAGTAAAGTGCATTTGGCCATGCTGTCTCCAGCAGCCAGGTGGGTGTCTCTGCTTTGCCGCACCCGAGTCTGGCCTTTACTCATATCAGTGCCTTGGCAGCTCCCCATGATGTAGATACAGTGCTCAGGGCACACCAAGGCCCCTTTACCCAATTAGACTTTTGAAGGACCAGACAATGTTGTGCGACAGCCAGCCCCATTACATCAAATCAGTTCCTTTTTTCTTTTCTTTTTCTTTGCCATGTATGGTCAGTTTCACACTCTGCGGGCACTCAATGAAGAGGAACAGGTAAAGAAAGAAAGCAGAACCACTTTCAAACCCAGTGCTTGGTAGGCAGAGGGACACTCAGCAGAGGTCGTTGAATCTCGGCCTGTCCCATTTGCCCACCGCCCACAGTTGTCAAAGGAGAAGATTCACTGTTGCTGTGTTTCAGTAGTTACAATGACCACAGAAATGCAACGAAGGCAGGAGCATGGCTTCAAGTCTTTTGCAAACGCACATTGACCCACCAACAACCAGGAAACACGCTGGAGACTTGGTGCTGTCCAAGGCCTGAACCCATGCTGCACAGTGCCCCAGAGTTCTGGTTCTTGAATCCAGCTACCACTGCTTTGCATCTCAACTTCTTCATGTGTAGAGTGGCAATGAGCGTTAAGTCTCTTGTAAAATGTTTTGAATACTGCCTGGTAATTACTGGCAGAATTAAAGTGTTAACTATCGGTAGGAATTGTAACAAGCATCTTTTGAGAGTCAGGGAACAAACCCTCAGATTAGTGTGGAAGTAGGAATCAGCAACAGTGGCTTTTGGGTCAGTTCTGGCCCTCAGTCTGTTTTTGTAAATAAAGTTTTACTGGAGTACAACTGTCCCCATGTATGTACATAGTATCTATGAGTGCATTGTTGAATAATCAGCAAAGAAATGGCATGACTCACAGAGCTTAAGATATTTTATAAAATATTTACTTTGCAAAACAGTTTACTGGCCCCGTAAATCAGGTACATAAATTCATATTTCTATTGTACTTGCATTTACTGAGCACTGATTAAATATGCTGAGCTACACTAAATGTTTTTGCACATATTATCTTTTTTTTTATCTTTTATTTAATGAATATAAATTTCCAAAGTACGACTCATGTGTTACAATGGCTTCCCCCCCATACCGTCCCTCCCACCCACAACCCTCCCCTTTCCCACTCCCTCTCCCCTTCCATTCACATCAAGATTCATTTTCGATTATCTTAATATACAGAAGATCAGCTTAGTATACCTTAAGTAAGGATTTCAACAGTTTGCTCCCACACAGAAACATAAAGTGAAAAATAATAGATGATTTTTTTTAAATGATGATGAAATCAGATCTGACCTATTGTCATATTTAATCCCAGTGAGAGTCAAGTTGGGAATTGATAATTTCTTTCTTTCTTTTTTTTTTTTTTTTTTACAGAAGATCAGTTTAGTGTACATTAAGTAAAGATTTCAGTCGTTTGCACCCCCATAGAAACACAAAGTGAAATATACTGTTTGAGTACTCGTTATAGCATTAAGCCTCAGTGTACAGCACGTTAAGGACAGAGATCCTACATGAGGAGTAAGTGCACAGTGACTCCTGTTGTTGACTTTACAAATTGACACTCCTGTTTATGGCATCAGTAATCTCCCTATGCACCAGTCATGAGTTTCCAAGGCTATGGAAGCCCCTTGAGTTCTCCGACTCTTATCTTGTTTAGACACGGTCATAGTCAAAGTGGAGGTTCTCTCCTCCCTTCAGAGAAAGGCACCTCCCTCTTTGAAGACCTGTTCTTTCCACTGGGATCTCACTCACAGAGATCTTTTTGCCAGAGTGTCTTGGCTTTCCATGCCTGAAATACTCTCATGGGCTTTTCAGCCAGATCCGAGTGCCTTTAGGGCTGATTCTGAGGCCAGAGTGCTATTTAGGACATCCGCCATTCTATGAGTCTGCTGAGTATCTCACTTCCCATGTTGGATCACTCTCCCCTTTATTTATTCTATCGGTTGGTGTTAGCAGATACTAGACTTGTTTATGCACATATTATCTTATTTAACTTTCACAAGAAGTGACTCTTCAAGATTGATGGAAATGTCATCCCTTTTACAAACGAGGTGCAAGTTACTTGTGACTAGTGTAAAATTGGAGAGAGCCAGCACTCACGCTTTGCTCTCCTCACTAACTCCAGAATTTTAGGAGTTTTTAGGGCAGACAGCCAGGAGAAGGAGTTTGCACTTGCTCTTGGAGAATGAGTGTGTGTGCCAGTAGGCAAAGAGAAGACCCAGGGTGGATTAATCCAAACAGAGAGTGTGTGTGCCAATAGGCAAAGAGAAGACCCCGGGGTGTGTTAACCCAAACAGAAGGAACTTATTGATGCAAGGGCCTGATAGATTGATGTACAGAGCTCAGGGTGTCTGGTCATCTGATCTGGCAGAATACAAGGAACTAGAAGGAACTGAGGGACAAGGGGCAGAAGTAGTTCAAGGCCAGGATGTAGATGGGCGGGCTGTCCTTCAAGGAAGAAGCTGTAAACTGGAAGTTCAAGGGCAGGCCCAGAGATATAGTGCGCCTGACCTTTGCTGTATTCACTCACATACCTTGTTTGGTTTGCCTGGTTTGCTTTTCATTTGAATTAACAACCAACAAATCCTGTATCTTTTCTGGAAAACTGAGATGTGGCCACACTGGACCCACATTCCCAGGAGGCTCCTTAGTTGGAGCAGTACCATCTCAGACCCAACAAGAGGAGCCCCGTCCTGGCCCCAGGGCTGTACAGGACCTTGGACTGGTCACAGCTTTTTCTGTGGGGTGGCTCAAAATGAAAAGCGTTTGTCATCATCACTCACGGTTGTTATCGTCATGACTGGTACCTCTCACTCTCTGTTCTGCTCAGCAGTCCTGGCTCAGGATCTCTCCTGAGGTGAAAAGCATCATCTTGAAGGCTTCCTCCCTCCCCTTCCACTTGTGGGAGTTGGTGCCGGCTGTCTGTCTGCTGGGCCTCAGCGGGGCTGCCAGCTGGACACCCACTCCCAGCTGCTCCATGTGGCAAGGGGCTCTTCGGAGCTTGGCTGCGCCCTAAGGGCAGTGTCCTGAGACAGTCAGACAGGAGTTCTGTCACCTTTTCTAGCTGAGCCCGCACTGGCTCACAGCCTCACTTCTCCCACCTCTGATTGCTGGAACCGGATCACTAAGGCCAGGCCATAGGCAAAGGGAGGGCAGGTAGACTCCAGTGTTGAGGAGAGACGTGTCAGAGAATTTGACGAAGAGCCACTAGGAGAGTTTGCTAAGGAGATCCTGCCAAGGACAGAAAGCTGTGATAAGTCTGTCGGGGAAAGGTGCCTTGGTTGTGTTTAAATGTGCGACTTTGGGGTGTGGACCCCCTGAAAGAGCAGGTGAGCTCTTCTCCAGTAGGCAGGATGCTATGCGACTCTCTGGGCACCTGTCCCCCTTCCCCTAGTTGCTGATAGACATTTAGGGAAGCAGTTTTTGGTCTCTGTCTCTGAAGCAGGTTCAAGTCCAGCTTGCTGCTTGGCGCACAGCAGCACTCCATTCATAATTTGTTGCATGCATTCATGAATGAATGAGACAGAGGCCCTGGGGTCTGAAGAATTGATACTGGAGTTCTGGGAACCTCCCCAGAACTGGCTTCTTGGGCACTTCCTCCAGGAAGAGGGGCTCCCTGTGTTTGATCAGAGGCCACGGTGGCCCTGGGGAGTTCAACCTGTCCTGCTGTCCCAGACCAGTGGCTGTGGGAGGCCTGGGTCTGCGGGGAAGCCTCCCTCTCGACTTCTACTAACTGGAAAGTGAAACTAGAATCTCAGGAGAAAATGAACAGTGGCTATTTTGAGTCTAATGAGATCTGATTTCTAAGCAGCTCTCTCCATTTCCTGTTTATAGCCCGAGCAGAGAGCAGAAGTCACTGAATCTCTTGGGGCTGGGGGGAGGGAGTTCTGTGGCGATTTCAAACTGGATCCGCAACAGGAAACAGCCAGGTCAAGTTAGGAGCGCCTGCCCAGTCTGGAAGGTTCCGTGGCACCCTGCGTGGGAGTGTGGGAAATCTGGCTTTCTGGAAGGGGCTGCAGTTCCAGGGAAGCCCCCAGCATCTCCTGCTCACACCCAGCCCCCAGGCCTCCAGATCTCCAGGGCCTCCGTGTGAAGGAAGTGGGGGCAAGGCCCTGAGAAGTCCAGATGTGGTTCCAGAGCTGCCTGAGCAGCTGGTTTCCCTCTAGAGCACCCTGTCAATTTGTCAGGAAGATCCTGGAAGGCCGGGCCTCTCTCTTCACCGCAAGAATCTCAGCGTCTCTTCCAGCCGCAGAACATGATCCTCCGCTTTGCAGGAGTGACTCAATTCATGTCGCAGCTGCAAAACGGTGGAGCTTGATGCAGAGGGATAGACGTGAAGCATCAGGGGCTAAGAGAAAACAGTGCCAGGAGCACCGTGAACGTCGCAGGGTTGTGAAATGCGAGGGCTGAAGGTCTGCTGGTTCTCCATGCGCCCCCCCCACACACATGTACACACACATGTACACACGTGTACACGCATGTACACACATACATGTATACTCGTGTGCCCCTAGACATAGTTGACACACATACAGGGATACACGTACACCTACATACAGCACACGCATGCCTACACATGCTCACAAGTGCACATTTACACACACGCGAATATGCACCTCCTAACAGGGCTGTGGGAAGATGGGGCATTTCAGCTGACATCTGAACACTGGAGAGGGCAAGTGTTAGGCCAAAGGAACAGTAGTTGCAAAGGCTCGGCGGCTCCACAGCTGGGAATTTGGACCAAAGCTCGTGCCTCCCACCAAGCCCTACACCTCCTCTCCTCTGGGACTGTCAGCCACTCCCGCCTCAAACTCCCTCTCAGAAGGGGAGAGCTGTGGTTGGGGGGGAGCCTTGCCCAGGCTGGGAGACCCTGGCCTCTGCACCCAGTTTCCCCAGCGACACCAAATGTTGCTCTCCCACACCCCTGCAGCAGGTGCAACCTCTCCCTCTCCTGCTCCTGGAGGAAAACACAGCACTCCCCCAGGAGGCTCAGCTTAATTTCTCTGGGGTGGTTTGGCTTTTTGCAAAAGGGCCCACTAACTAAAAGCAGCTTCTGCCGTAATCCCTCCTCCCCCGCAGCAAGGGAGCCCGAAACCCACACACCTGCTAGAAGTGGAGCGCAGGGCGAGAGAGCGGAAGTGCCACACAGATGTTTCCCAGACCTCGCCTTCAGGGTCTCTCTGTTCTCAGCGCTGCGGGCCCTCCAGCCCAGGGGACGTGCACTTCCTGTGAACAGTGTCTCTCTCTGTCCCCGGTGAAGGATCAGACTTTGCCTTCTTCTTCTAAATTTCCAGTTCGTCCCATAACAATTATTTTTGTAAAGTTCAATGAAAATGAATTCTTAGGGCAATGAAAAAGTTTAAAAGACATTCAGAATACAGGTACCAATTTTTTTTTTGCTATTAGATTCAACAAATGATTACAAACGCTCTTCAGTCTGTGCTCTGCCTTTCTGTCCTTGCCTCGTCGTAGCGCAGTGCCCAGCTGTGGGGAGCACTCACCGTGAGGAGCACTACCTTGGAGCCCTTGGCAGGGAGGGCAGGTGTCCTCCTTTCTGGAAATGGGCACTTGGGAGTGGAGACTCTGTAGAAGCTGGAAGCCAGGCGGCCACTCCCCCAGTAAGCTGAGAAACTAGCATGCAGCCTCCTTGTACAACTGCTTACAGAGCAGAGACGGAACAGGGGAGGGGCCCAGTGCCTGGTGCTCCATTCCAGCCCTGCCACCTACTGCCTTCGCCTAGAAGGAGTTCACAACTCTGAGCCTCAGTGTACCCATCTGCCCACTTAGGATAATAGTACTTGTTTGGTAAAGATTGGGTAAGTTCATACCTGTCTAATCACATGGAGTCATACCTGGCAAATGGGAAGTACCTGCTAAGATACTAAGAATTTCCACATACTGTGTGTTTGGCTTAGTGGTCAAGATGCCCCCATCCTATATTTGAGTACCTGTGTTCAATTCCTGGCTCTGGCTCCTGACTCCAGCTTCCTGCCAGTGCAGACTCTGGGTGGCAGCAAGTGATGGCTCAAATAGTTGGGTCCCTGCCACCCAAGTGGGAAACCAGGCTGTGGCCCAGCCCTGGCTGTTTGGAGCATTTGGGGAGTGAACCAGCAAATGGTAGATCTCTCTCTCTCTCTTTCTCTCTCTCTCTCTTTTTCTCTCTCCCTCTCTCAAATACATAAAACTTTCTAAAAGTTTCCAGAGGGTCTTGAGTATTCTCACCACAAAGAAATGATCAGTGTCAATGATAGAACCTGTGCTACTTGTCCCAATGAGATTATTGTACAGTCTACACACACAGTGAGGTATCCCGCTGTGGTCTGTCAATGTGTGTAATTATTGTGTGTCCATTATACAGTTTTATAAAAATAATAGCAAAAAAAAGTTTCTTTAGGAAAAAAAAAAGCTTCAAGATGGTGGAGATTTTTTATTCCCCAGGGTCTTCCAAATGCCTGGAAGCCTGCCTGGCCCACAGTAGGTGCTCAGTGTCTGTGCAGTGAACGCCCCATCTCCTTATCCAAGCCGAGTTTCAGTCTCCCATGCCCACCGTTCTCTGCAGAGAAGGGGAAGGACATTGCTCCCTGCACTGAGTATCCACAATGTGTTTTCCAAGCCTCTGGCCATCGGGACTCTTTTATTTTTATTTTTTTAAAGACTTATTTATTTATTTGAAAGTCAGAGTTACACAGAGAGAGAGGGACAGGCAAAGGCAGAGAGAGAGAGAGGTCTTCCATCCGCTGGCCCACTCCCCAACTGGCTGCAACGACCGGAGCTGCGTTGATCTGAAGCCTGGAGCCTAGAGCCTCCCAAGCGGGCGCAGGGGCCCAGGGGCCCAGGGGCTCAGGCCATCCTCCACTGCTCTCCCAGGCCACAGCAGAGAGCTGGATCAGAAGAGGAGCATCTGGGACTAGAACCCGCGCCCACATGGGATGCCAGCACTGCAGGCGGCGGCCCCAGCCGCTACACCACAGCGCCGGCCCAGGATTCTTGTCTCCAGATTCCTATGCATTCCAACAGGCCTTGAATTTCCTCTTGGGTCTGAATCTTTGTTAACCAACGTGTTGAAGACTGGGCGTGTTGCAGTTCTGCAGAATGCAAACCAGGCCTTCCTGTGACTGGGACTCGGCCCCTCCGAAAGCTGGTGTCTGTGTTCCTGGATGAATGACTACTGCATGCCACAGCACCCCCACAGGGACCCTTGCCCCTGCCCTGAGCAGGGCTGCCCTTCTTTGCAACTCCTCCTGTTCACAGATGGCTCATTCAGGCTAAAATCCTACCTACTCCCTGAATCCGTCTCAGAGGTTCAGCCAGTGTGCACACCTCCTTTACATCCACCAATTCTCTCTTCTCTACTGCCCCCTTAGCAGACCTTATCATCTTCATTGTTTGCACATCTGTCTTACAGGGAGGAACTCCTAAGGACAAGAATCGGGGCTTAACACAAGGCCTGGCATATAAATGAATGTGGGTATAGATCAGAATGAAGGGAAAAGGAAGCCCGCAGCCAGCTTCTCTCGCAGGGCTTTTCTGTTGCCTCTCCTTGATCTTGGGTGTTGTCTGGGCAGCCTGCTGGTGTAGAAGGAACAGTGGCTGCAGCCTGAAGAGCTGCGTAGGGTGAGGATCACCCAGTCTGGGGCGAGGAGCAGAAGGGGATGTGGTGTGGGTGGACTTGGGAGATGCTCTGATGTGGGGATTAATGTTCTGGAGTCTGGTGCATCTGGCTTGCAGTCCAGGCTTTGCTGCTGCTGGCTGGATGGCTGCTGGTTTATTTCTTATCTCTCAAAGCGACTTTTTCTCATCTGTATGATGTGGGCCATGTTGGTACCTACCTAGTTACTGCCACTAGTGGCATAGTGAAGGGGAGACAGAGGGGGGTGTATGACCCCACCACTAGTGTCCAGGAAGTGACACAAAAATACTCATCTTTGCCAAATTCTGGCGTGATGTTGTAGAGGAGGGAAGGCTCACACATAGGACATCTCCCCAGGTTCCATGTGCCTTGATTCCTCACTGTATCACACGGCATTGTTGTGAGGATTCAACGAGGTACCAAGTAAGAGGGTAATTTCCAAAAGCTCATAGAAAATGGAGTTAAAAAGTATGTTTATTTTGGTGCCAAACATGTTTGAAATCCATGCATATGAGCATAAGGGAGTTAGCACACTATTCTCAAGTAATAGTTCAATAAAAGTAAAATACCCCCAACTAATATAAATCACCATTTGGAGTGAATAATCTAGGAGTGAAGATCTGGGTGGATTTTCCAGGCTACAGGCACTGCTGTCACCCAGTAGAACAGGCCAACTTTGCAACCAATTAAAAAGAAAAATCCACTCCCCTCCACCTTTTTTTTCTTTTTAAAGATTTACTTATTCATTTAAGAGGTACAGTGACAGAGAGAGAGGGATAGAGACAACGAGAGAAGTCTTTGATCTACTGGTTCACTCCCCAAATGCTTACAACAGCTGGGGCTATACCAAGCCCTAGCCAGGTGCCAGGAACTCCATCCTCTGCTGCCAGGAACCCAGAGCCAGAAACTTGGGTCTGGCTTGGACCTTCATCTGCTGCCTCCCAGGCGCATTATTAGGAAGCTGGACCAAGGTGTGTAATAGCCGGGAAACGAACCAGAACTCTGGCATGGGATGTGGGCATTCCAAGCTGTGGCTTAATCCATTGTGCCACCAAAATGCCCACCCCTCCACTTCCCTTTTTGCCACAAAACACCACCTTGCCTTTATTCCAGCGATTGCATGTTATATCCAGAGAACCGAACACACCGGAGCACTTGATGTGGCGGAAGCCTCAGAACTTGTTTATTCGTTCCCCAGGGGGCTTACTAAACGGTAGCAGACACCGTGTATCAGTCAGCTTTCTCTGCTGTGATGTGCAACACCAGTAACAGTTTATTTCTTGCTTGTGTTTGGTATTGGATAAGGCATGCCTACAGCTCTGCTCTGTGCAGGACCCTGGCTGAAGGAAGAGCCCCTACATGGGACTCCAGTCTCATGACAGAGGGAAAAGAGGACCAGCAGCTGTGCAGTGGCTCCTTAAGTTCATGCTTGGCTATGACACCTGTAGCTCACATTCCATTGGCCAAGACAGATCACATGGCCAAACCTAGCATTTGCCAGGTAGGGAAGGTTACTACCCCACAGGGCAGCACTGCAGGTTTCTTGGCAGTGGATCAGGATGTATAATGTTGTGATTGGGAGGGCCGGAAACAGTTGAGAACAAGATAATCCACTGCATGCTGTCTTGAGTGAGCTCTGCCTTTAATCTCGTAATAACCCTTGGAGACAGGTGTTTTCCCCACCTTACAGAGTGGGGGAATTGTGGCCTGGTATGGCTAATGGTCGTGCCAAAGACATAGACACTAAGAATCCCAGCCTTGGGCTGGGCAGCAGCTTTTTGAAGACTTACTTTCCTACAGATGTTGTTATTCAATAAACATTTATAAAGCATCCACACTACGCCTGGCACAGTGCTTTGGTATTGGGAACATGCTGATGGCCAAGACACTTCCTACCCTCATGGAGTGCAGAGTCCAGGGGAAGGGGAAGTCAAACAAGAAGCATGCAAGGCCTGGGTGTCTGTGGTCTGTGAGGGGGGTGCAGGGCACAGTGAGACCTCCATGGTGGGAGCATCCAACCAGGCTCAGAGTACAGGAAGTAGACACATCTCTGTCAATTACAAAGAAGCCAAGAGCTGTAGGACTGTGGCACGTGGCTGTTGCCCAGCAGGGTGAATGCCAAGGACAGTTTCTGATTCAGAATTCTAAAGGGCACTCACTGGAGGCCAATGCAGATAAGCAATGCCCAGCCTGTAGCCAGTAAGACTTCACAAATCAGTGGTCATGGGGCAGGGTCTTCCATGTGCATTCTACTCTCATGTCTGATCCCAAACCGTTACCAGGCCTTTTCTGGGGCTTTGCCTCTGCCTTCTGCACACTCAGAGCCATACTTGCCACAAAATATCAAAGACCTTGAGACTTCAACATCATCCTTAAAGAGAAAGAGAAACCCAGATTTGATCCGATTTTGGGTGAGCACAGCGACACACGTCACTTGGACCTCCAGAGCCTGCCGCTCTCACTTCCCTAAATGGTTTCCATTTTTGCTGCATGATAACAAAAAGAGAAGGAAAGAAATCCCCTGTCAGGGTTTGCACAGTGCACTGTCTCAGTAAAATAGCCATTATCTTATCACAGTTATGCCAGTATCAGAGCGTGGGGCCTGCATGAGACTGGTCTCTGCAAGTACAACCAATGGTGTGCTCCCTCACACAGAGGTGGCAGGTACGCTGGGAAACTGGCTGTCCCTTAATGAGGGGAAGCTCCAGCAAAAAGCAGGCACAGCCACAGACTGCCCCTGAAATGTGAGCATGTGTGTCTTGCAGAAGAGCCACTAGCCAAAGTCACTTCCCCTTTGAAAGAAGCGACTCTTCTTTTCACATGGTTATGGACACACACACACATCCTTGAAAGTTCCATAAAATATCACAAAGCCAAACATGTATGTGTACACACACACACACACACACTCAACACATGTGTATTAAGGGTTCCAGATAAGCAGAACCAATGGGATACACACACACACACACACACACACACACATATATGATTTTATCTGAAAACTGCAGATGCACTGACTTGCTTTGAGTTCATACTGCTTTTGAAAATTTTTTTTGGCGTTTGATACAGTGATTAAGACACTGCTTGAGTCACCTGCATTTCATATAGGAACACCTGTTTCAAGTCCCAGCTCTGCTTCTAATTTCAGCTTCCTGCTAATGCACGTGCTGGGAAACAGCAGATGATGGTTCAGGTTTGGGTCCCTGCCACCCATGTGGGAGACCCAGATTTTCTGGCCTTCGGGCTTTGGCCTGGCCCAGCCGTAGTTATTGTAGGCATCTGGGGAATGAACCAATGGGTCAAAGATCTCTCTTTCTCCCCCACCCCTCTGAATGCCTTTCAAATAAAATGAAAAATGAATACAATTTTTTAATTCTGTCCTGGATGTTGCAAAGGAGCCTCTGCATAGAGAGACAAGTGGAGTGACTTTGCTCCAGGCTGTAGACAGGAAGCTGCAAAACAGTGTACTTTGGAGCTCCCGTTGCACATTCATTATTCACTCAGAGACAGATGGTGAAGTGAGGAAGAGCTGCACCTATCAGGGCCTGTGCTCTGAGGGCCGGTCACAGGGGAGAGCACAGATTAAACAGCTATGTTCCATGCCTCAGGCCCCCGTAATCAAGACAAATCATTTTTTAATTCAATGGTTTTTAAAATCCAAATTAGCAAACTATGGCCATTGGCCACCTGCCTGTGTTTACAAATAAAGTTTTATTGGAACTACTCCAGAATTTATTGGAACTGAGTTTATTAGGCCCACTTAAATTTTATATCCAAGGCAAGTCCTTACTCACCATAGTTTTGGCCCAGCCCCATATCCATTCATTCATCACACTCTCGCCCATCCTGCACCTGTACCTGCGAGGCACCAGAAGACAGAGCCGGGAGTTATTGAGCACTTGCTGTATGCCAAGTAGCATTGTAAGTACTTCATACATATTACCGCATTTGATAACCCAGCAGCCCTACTGGTGAAATCAGTTATTCGTCTGATTTTCCAGCTGAGGAAGCTGGGGCATAGAAAAGTGAAGACGCTTCTTTCTGAGGAAGACGTGGTAGTGCCAGGTGCGGAGCGTGTTTTCGCCCGCTCCTGCTCCTGACTCACTGCTGTTTGCTCTCACCAAGGAGCAAGTCGGTCAGGAAGCCACAACGCAGCCATGGCTTTTAAAGGGACCGGAAAGACGCCCGTGGAACGGAGGTGGCCACTCACCGAATTAGGATCACCCTGACCAGCCACAACACCAAGTCCCTGGGGAAGGTGTGTGCTGACTTGATCAGAGGAGCAAAGGAGAAGAATCTAGAAGTGAAAGGACCAGTTCAGATGCCTACCAAGACCCTGCGAATCACTACCAGGAAAACACCTGTGGTGAAGGTTCCACGACGTGGGGTCGGTTCCAGATGAGACTCCATCAGCCGCGCATTGACCTGCAGAGTCCTTCTGAGATTGGTAAACAGGTTGCTTCCGTCAGCAGAAGCTGAAGTCACCATTGCAGATGCCTAAGCCAACCAACTGTTTTGATAAATTGACTACCACTTGTTGAGAGAGAGAGAGAGAGAGAGAGAGAGAGAGAGAGAGAGAGCAGAGAGGAGAGAGGAGAGAGAGAGAGGAGAGAGAGAGAGGAGAGAAAAGAAGCTTTCTCAAGATAGTCAGCAGGAGAGCCAAGGTCCATTAGCAGGCAGTCTGAAGGCTTTGAAGGAGGATGGAGGATGCCTGGGAGAAGAGAGGATGCCTCAGCTCTGGGAAGTCCTCATAGTGTAGGTAACCATGGGTAGGGTATTAGAGAATGAGTAGAAAATTTTCTATGCACAAAGAATAAACACTGGATGCCACAGAGTGTTTCAAAAGAACAATTCTCTCTAGAGATACCTTCTGGCTTCCCTAGGCCCACGTGCTGCAACTGGAATCAGGACAGCAGCAAAATAATGCAAATACAGGGGGCCAGATGCTGCTTGCAGCGCTAGCATCCCATATAGGCTCCGGTTCTAGTCTCGACTGCTCCTCTTCCAGTCCAATGCTCTGCTGTGGCCTGGGAAAGCAGTGGAAGATGGCCCAAGTCCTTGGGCCCTTGCATGGGAGACTGGCTTCGGATCGGCGCAGCTCCAGCCACTGCGGCCACTTGGGGAGTGAACAAACGGAAGAAAGACCTTTCTCTCTCTCTCTCTCTCTGACACTGTCTGTAACTCTGCCTGTCAAATAAATAAATAAAATCTTAAAAAAAAAATGCAGATACAAAATCAACATGTGTTGAGTGCATACACTATGTGCTAGGTACTGAACTGAGTACTTCATGTATTCATTATTCATGTATTCATTAAGTTCTTGAATCAATCCATGAGTCGGATGCCTACTCTTCTTTCTGTTTTAAAAATAAAGAAGCCGAGGCTCAAGGAGATAAAGTAACTTGCTATACAGATAGTAAGTCACTAACCAGGAACAGTGTGGAACTACAGTGGTGCTGTTCCTACTGTGGTTTATGCAAAGTTCAAGAACCTGGCCCTGATTCCAGAGCCCCAGGCTTACCCAAAACACAGTGCTGGTGGTTTTCAAACCGTGCAATGTACCAGTGTACCTTGAAAGCTTGTTCAAAAGAAATTTCTGGGGGCTTAGAGAGTCTGATTCAATCAGTAGAGTTCAGGTTCCGCATTTCTAATAAGACTCCAGGTGATGCTGATGTCCCTGGTCCTGGGACAAGACACTGAGTACCCTGGCACTATATGGACTGCAATAACAGGAGAACAAGGGGCTTTTACAAAATTCATGAATTCCATGTGAGTGCAAAAAAAATTCAAAATCTATGTATAGCCTTTTTGTAATGCATGTTTTTCATGAGCTTTTTTTTTTTAAAGACCTATTTATTTATTTGAAAGTCAGAGTTACAGAGTTACAGAGAGAGAGAATGAGGCAGAGAGAGAGAGAGAGAGAGAGACCTCCCATCTGCTGGTTCATTCCCCAGATGGCCACAGTGGCCAAGGCTGGGTCAGGCCAAAGCCAGGAGCCAGGAGCTTCTTCTGAGTGTCAGGGGACCAAGTACTTGGACCATCTTCTGCTGCTGTCCCAGGCCATTAGCAGGGAGCTGGATCAGAAATGGAGCAACCACGACTCAAACTGGTGCCCATGTAGGATGCCAGTGTCGCAGGTGGCAGCTTTATCCACTGTGCCACCACGCTGGCCCCTGTCTGCAATGTTGCTCTCCTAAGCTGCCCTGGGAGACAATCGCAGGAGGCAGAGGAAAGGAAATGCTTCTGCCTTCTTGGTGTGGATCAAATCCACCCACTGAAACACCTTCAGTTTTTCTTTTTATTCCAGCTGCCCTTGTTTCATATTTGCATTGATTTTCTTGGTCATGTTGGCTCTCAATATTGCTTTGTACTCGTGTTGGTTTTAATGATTAGCTCCGCATGCTGGGGTTTTTGCAGAATTAGGCAGCCTTAGCTCACTGCCCCTGTCCTAAGCTTCACACGCCTCCTCCATTGACTCGGGCTGCAGCTATCAAGGGGGGGGGGGGGGGGAGCAGAATGAGCACGTGGTTCCTGGTGGTTCTCTAAGCTCCACAGGGGCCTAATCACAGCTAACAGAAATTTTATTCCGTGTATTAGTCAGGGGCCTTTGGATTGCAAGTGACAAAACCCGGTCTGAGCTGGTCTGGGAAAACTGGGCACTTACTGACTCACACAGCCTGATCACAGGGTGGATAAGGGTGCAGCTGGGCTGCGTGTGTGACTAACCAGGGCTTCCCATGCCGCTGGGACTCGTGCCGGCCCGTCCTCTCCCTCTTTCTGACTCTTAGCA
Source organism: Oryctolagus cuniculus (assembly GCF_964237555.1). Lineage (NCBI taxonomy): Eukaryota > Metazoa > Chordata > Mammalia > Lagomorpha > Leporidae > Oryctolagus > Oryctolagus cuniculus. The sequence goes on from NC_091432.1 coordinate 213,699,219, forward strand.
GTGTCCTTTCGGGCAGGCTGCACCCACCCAGCTGATCTTGATCAAGATCTCTGTTCTCAGTGCCCTCATCTCCCAACCCCAGAAAGACGGGCCTAGAGACAGAGTTCCTGGCTTCCGGGGAAAGGCTGTAAGTGTCTCAGCTTGGATAGATACCCAACCTTGGACCAGAGCCTTTGACCATTTCATATGTCAGTCTGGGAAGGGGTAGGACAGGCCTTGTAAAGGATGTTAGCTCCCTCTCACATCACGCCGCTAAAATGAGCATTTTCCAGGTACTTACTGAACTACTGCTTTTCAAGGTGACCGGGGATGAGGGGAGGACCAAGTAGGAGAATCTCTACAAGTGCTTTGAAAGGGCTCCGCCTGTTTCTTTTGGAAATTAAGGCTCAGGAGGGTTGAATCTCCCAGGACAGCAGCTGGAATTCAACCTCAAGTTGCGTGTGATGGGCTCGGCCTGCATGTACTTGGCCTCCCAAAGTCCAAGGCTTCTGAACATGAACTCTATGACCCCCTGCAAGCTCATAGGCCTGTAGACAGACATATTGGACAGACTGTCTGGGATTGAGGCCTGGAGCCTTGCATTTTAACAGGTTTCCCGGGAGCTTCTTACTGCGGCAGCTCAAGCTCCTTCTTGCAATGCCCTTGAGCTGCCAATTTGAATGCATCGGCAGCCTCGTGACAGGGCACTGGAGCTACCCCATACAGAGCAATTGTTCTAATCCATCGTTTTCATCTCTGTCATTTCAGTAGTGACCTAGAACCTGCACCCCTCTCTGAAATGTACAAGGCACTTTTCCAAACAGTCACTCATTTAATTGAACCTTATACTGGTCAAGAACCTACTTTCTAGAACGAACCTGCTTGGGGTTCAATCTCAGCTTAGATGCTTGCTAGCTTTGTGATCTGTGCCTGTCTCCTCTGTAAAATGAAGGCGAGTTTGGCATCCTACCCTATAGACTTGTTAGGAGGAGTAAAGACTTTGGTCTATATTAATTACCTAGACCAGTAACTATCATTCATTTATTTGCAAATGAGGAAACTGTGCATAGACTAACACCAGATCTCCCAGTAAGTGGTTAGACCACAATTTGAACTTAGATTTTCTGGCTTCACTTCTAGAATTTTTGTGACCCAAATTTTTGCTTGCTTTTAAAATACTTCAGAAATTAACCAGTCAACCAACATGTATTTACTGAGTGTTTCCTTGCGTGTACAGGATTCTAGAAGGATCCAAATGGAGATTCTCAGTTCCATTTAAGCTCCTGAGATGAACTTGAGGCATGAGAGGGTAGAGAAGTGCCAGGAGGAAAGCAGCATTGAATGGCAGGAGCTTGTTTAGGGAGCTGAGCCCAGGGGCACCTGCTGAGGTGTGCTTGAGCTACTCACCTGATCAGGCAGAGACCTCTGAGCAGGTCAATAAATCACTAACACGTAAGTACCATTTAGCAAACTTCTCCCTAATGTGTTAGCCATTGCCGTGTGCGAGGAGGTGTTACACTATGCTTAATTGTCTTGTAAAACCCTGAGTTTTCTTTGCTGCTGCTGCATACCTCCCAGTTAATCTGACATTTCTCTCGCTTCATTAAACTGGCTCCAGTTGGTAATACCTCATCAAATTCAAAAGAAATGTGACCCCCACCACACACACACCAAAATCCAGATCTGAGAACAATTAACCTTGGACTGTCGTTCAAAATACAAAGAAAACTAATACTTAATAATAAAAAAAACTTTGGTAGAATGTGTTCTTTGAGTCAGCGTTTGAGAAATTGAATGACATGAAGCTGCGGGAAAGCTTAGGGGTGAAGTGTGTTTGATTAAATGTAATTAAATGTGTTTTCGTGAATGATTTCACTGCAGTGCACAGCACAGCTCCCAGTTTTAGGGTAATTTCCTTGGCCTTGATTTTCTGATCTGTCTTCATTCAGCTGTCAGTACTAAGAATAACGGGGTTCAGTTTCATTGGTGAAAAGGAACGCTGGAAAGAAAGGACTTAAAAGCACCTCCTACGGAAAGAGTCCTGCAACCTTTGCATGTGATTCGAGTTTGCTAGGCTCCCTCTCTGTCCACGTCTCCCCTTCTCGATGTTTCCTCCGCTACCGAGGCAGACACAGACAGCATTCCCAGCACTGCAGCCTCTGGGACTTAGATTTGAATTTCCCTTGTGTTGCTGCCAATTAAAACAAGCCTCAGGCCGTGCTTCTGACATATTTTCGGAAATTGATTGTGTAAGAAATGTGAATGTCCTCTTGTGCTGTTTTCCCTTCGTTTCCTTTCGTGACTTGTTTACAATGCTAACTTTTCTTTGAAATCTGTGTATTTGGCATTATTCTGCAAAGTTCTTTCATATATTTTGGTCATTGTAATGGTTAATTACACCGGGGACAAGCTCCAGAGAGATGTGGAGTGACTGGTGCTAGACGCATTTCCCAAAGCATGTGCCAGCCCTCTGCCATTTATTTTGAGCAGAAGTTCAGATCTGTGACCTGACACTGTCTGTTTTCTCAGAAACTTGCAATATTTCAACCTGAGTAACGATTTATGGAAACAGACTCTAATGAGCACTTAATAATAAACTGCTGCTATGAATTGAATTTCTTTTGGTAGAAGCCATGTGAATATTTATATTTTTTAGGATCCTGTCTCTGCTGTTTATGGTCTACTTCTCCTCTTTCATAATGTGATTTCCATGTCCACGTATCTCTGCATTTTTTCAGCTTGCTTAAAATTTTTAAGTTTTTAGTCATAACTTTGATATATCATCTCCAACGTGACTTTTTGGGAAGAGGGATACAAACGCATTTTGTCATTTCCTGGACCGCCTTTGCTTCATTGGAAAATCATATCTCAGTTGGCTCAAACAGTAAGGAAACAATAGAATTACACTAACAAGAGCTCCTGTGGTAGAGCTGCTCTGGAGTTGTTTAATTTCACAACACCGTGATACTCTCAAGAGCTCAGCTTGCTTCCATGTTTCTGTCTTCCATCCTGAAGGGGTCATCTCTGTCATCAACCAGCTGTCCTCATAGTCACAAAATTGATGCACCGTGTGGAAATCAGCAGTCCTCCCAGATGTGACAATGTGTGGTAGAGGAAGAGAGGGGGAGCTTCTTTATCCATGTCTTTTTTATTTTTATTTTTTTAAGATTTATTTATTTGAAAGGCAAACTTACAGAGAGGCAGAGAGAGAGAGATAGAGAGAGATCTTTCATCTGCTGGCTCACTCCCCAGGTGGCCGCAACAGCTGGAGTTGTGCCGATCCAAAGCCAGGAGCCAGGAGCTTCCTTCAGGTTTCCTGCTCGGGTGCAGGGCCCAAGGACTTGGGTGATCTTCCACTGCTATCCCAGGCCATAGCAGAGAGCTGGATCGGAAGTGGAGCAGCTGGGACTCGAACCGGCACCCATATGGGACGCCGGCACCGCAGGCAGCTGCTTTACCCACTATGTCACAGCGCCGGCCTCTATCCATGTCTTTAAAGAGCAAGGAAACATCTCTCAGAGGTTCCTCATTGGGCTTCTGTTTCATTGTTCATTCATCATTGACTGTTGCCTCTGCTAAACCAGTCTCTGGCAAAAGTGGGGGGGAGGGCATAAGATTTCTACAGTTAATTTAGTGAAACCCACAATCATATGGAAGAGAGTAGTTTACCTGGACAAAATGAACAGGTTCTGTACTTCAAGACAAGGGTGGTATCTGCCACACTTCCCTTCCATGTACCCTGCATTGTTATGTCAAGAGGCAAAACCACTTACTTCATACTACCAACCTACAGTCTGAGTGTGCTTGTTTCCTGATGAAGCAAAATTTTCATAAGTTAGGCATGCAACTGCAATTTTGAAGATTTGAAATTTGGCATTATATAATTTCTTGTATCATGAAAGTATTATTTTATTTTGTAATAATGAAAATATATGCAATCTCTTTAGAATGAGTTATTCTGTTGTCATTGCTTTTAGTGTCTGACCTCCACTGAATCTGGAAACCCCATTCTAACCAATTTTATACAGTAATCGTGTGAGGGCATTTGCTGCTACTCAGAAGCCCCGTAAGGTCATTGACAAAGGCCATATCTACTAAGTAATAAGCCCATATTGCAAGAGTATTCTTTCTAAAGTGTTATAAGTTTCTAAGTAAGGAAAGAGAAAGAGGGAGAGCAAGAGCAAGAGAGAGGAAGGGAAGAAGGAAGGCAGGCAGGGAGGGACAAGAGGACAAGAAAGAAAAAGCAAGCACAGGTGTAGAGGGGTGTGTTGGGTAGGTAAAAATTTCTGAATTCTTTGGCACTGAAGGGCAAATTGAGTCTGGAGCAGAAAGGACTCTCCTCTGGCAAACTCGGTAGACTCTGTCTCCCCACCTTTAACTGGCCGTCAAGGTGTATCCCACCCATCCTGTTGCATGATGAATGGAAAGGCAAGGAGCTGGGACCACGTGCCTGTAGGTCCTCACAGAAGTCCTCCAGCTCCGCAGGTTTCTATGGTCATTTTCTTATTTTATGCCCTCCCTGCTCCTCTAAGCCCCTGTCTTGTATTCGAGCTGGTCAGTCCTCTCCCATGGCCCTTACTGCCCCTAATTCCATTTTCTTTGGATACTCACATTCTTCAGAATAGACAACCTTAACCAAAAAAAAAAAATCATAAAATTTTTTCTCTAATATTTACAATTCTGGATAGGTTATTGTGTTAGCTTTTCAGTACTATAACCGAAATACCTGAGAGGAGCTTCTTAGAAGGTTTATTTCATCTTATGGTTTTGGAGGTTCTCAGTCCAAGATCAGGTGGTCCCATTGGCCTAGTGTGTGATGAGGATGGAAAACGTGAGGAGTGAGGACCACATGGTGAGCCACGAAGCAGAGAAAGACAGGGAGCATGTTCATCCTGAATGTCCATGTGCCTCTGTCTATAAAGCCACCATGATTCAATCATGGGGATCTACCCCAGCCACCTAATCCAATCCAATCATTTCCCAAAGAACCCCACCTTCAGACACCATAATGGGATGAAGTCTCCACCCTTAAGCCATCGACTATGAACATGAATTCATTAACCATTTATGTAAGACTCTGGGGTTTAAATGTCTGCATGAGTTTGGGGAGCCAAATCCTGTTCAAACCATACCAGTTGTCCTTAGTACATTATCCTGGTACAGACCCATCTCAGGGATGTTGACTGTTTTCAGGAAGAGCATGAAGGATGTAGAGAGAGTTCTGTTATCCTCAGTCTCAGCAGAAAAACCCTACCAGTGAAACCCAGTCCATCCTTGCTGTTGCCTCTAAGCTGTCAAGTTGCCACTTCCCCACTAGCCATTTGGGTGCCTAGAACATTTCTGGGTGTATCTCTGAAGCGCTCCACCTTAATCTATAGGCCAAGCTTCCACTTCAGCTAAGACTTGCTTCACCAAACATCCACTGAAGGGAGAAAGGATGGTTCTTTCCTAAAATCTTACACCAAGGGGGAAGACAAACTCCTGCTGCTTCACTTATGGTTTCTTCATGGTCTTAGCTAGAATAAGTCCTTGTGAAGGTAACATCAGGTTGTCCTTCTAGTGGGAAGCATGGTGTGCCATGTATTTCCCCATGGGATTGTCAAGGTACTTTCCATAAGTGACCCTATACAAGGATACCCCATGTTGACCCCCAATCAAAACTGGACCCAGGGGAGTGTCCAGAACCAGCTCTTCATTTATTAGCCTTTCTGCAAGAACTACCATTAAAATGACCAAAATCTAGCTCCTCATTAAAACAAAAATGAAGAGAACAGGCTAAACAGACCAAAGGCAGCTTTGCTTTGGCCCTATAGACATTAGCCAACACTGCAAGCTTGTGGGTATAAGAGTGCAAATCAGAATCAATGACATAGCCAGAACTTGGCACAGTGTCAGGACACCTTGCCTTTTGTTCATCCAGAGAGCAGCATGAGCCCAGAGTCCTGTAATGCAGCAGTAATTTTTACTCTTAGAGAAAAAAGCAACAAGACAATGTTGAGAGGTTTTCTGTGCATTTTCCAAATTTTCCCTCAGCACCGAGAAGTTTCTGTTCCACTATTGTTGGACTTTGTCTTGACTAGGAGGGATTTCTTCTAAGTTGAGTTCCAGGTGTGCAGACTCCCTGAAGATGGTTAATTCTCACTTCTGCTCTACTGTGGGGCTTGAAAGCAGCCAGCTTGGGGTGGGACTGCCTCCCAGAAGAATACTCCTGCATCCCTGGTTGGAAAAGGAGCCAGGATGTTTTGTTAATAGTAACTTTTTAAATATTCTTTAATAAAAAGATTATTTATTTATTTATTTATTTGAAAGGCAGAGCTAAAGAGAGGCAGAGGCAGAGAGAGAGAGAAGTCTTCCATCTGCTGGTTCACTCCCCAAATAGGCGCAATGGCTGGAGCTGGGATGATCGGAAGTCAGGAGCCAGGAGCTTCTTCCAGATCTCCAACTTGTGCCATCTTCCACTGCTTTCTCAGGCTATCACAGAGACCTGGATAGGAAGTGGAGCAGTCAGGACTGGAACCAACACCCATATGGGATGACGCAGCTTTGACCTGCTGCGCCATAGCACCGGCCCCTTGAAATCTTTCTGTGTCTCATGGTTTTGCTTCTTCCTCTAACAGCTTCGCATCACAGTTCTTACCATCACCATGTTTCTGTAAGATTTTGCATGAAGAGGTGTCACTTTGGGGATTTGTCAGAGGAAGCAACTGCTCCCCCTCACACTGAGTTTAGCCCATCTCAAAGAAGACATGGGGGTACCTTGTACAATGTAGCTCTGTTGGTCACTAAAGAAAGAGCAAAGGACTGGCTAGAGACACACAGCTTTACGAGCCACCAGGGTGGTAAATGACCTCAGGACATAAACAAAAACAGATCTCATCGAGGCATGATCAGAGCCTTGATTACTGTGCTTGGAGGCTGTTTTTCAGAGGCAGAATAGGCATGTCTTTGACTCCAGGAAGGCCAGGCTGGGACCATTAGTTGCACAGAGTTAAATTTTAGCTTAATATCAACAAGTACATTTGGACACAAAACCTGCTATAAATAGACTGTGTATTCCTTTCCTAGGGCTAACATAGCAAAGTACCACAAACTGGGTGGCTTAAAGCAACACTGCTTTTTGCTGGATTGAAATTTATTCTGTTACCATTTCAGAGGCTAGAAGTCCAAAGTCAAGGTGTGGTCAGAGCTATCTTTTCTCCAGCGTCTGGAGGGGTAGATTCTTTCAGGCTTGTCTCAACTTCCAGTCCCCCAAGCATTGCTTGGCTTATGGCTATGTAATGCTAATCTCTGCCTCCATCTGCACAGGGCCACTTTCCCTGTGTCTCTCATCTTATAAGGACATTAGTCACATTGGATTAGGGCCCACCATAATGACCTCATCTTAACTACATATTTCCAAATAAGGTCATGTAGTCCATCCTCTATATCCATGGGTTCCACATCCATGGGTTCAACCAATTATGGATGGAAAAATATTTAGGAAAAAAAAATTGTGTGTGTATTGAACACACAGAGACTTTTGTCATTATTCCTTAAACAATACAGTGTAACAACAATTTACGTAGCATTTGCATCTGGTAGACATTTGTAAAGAGTCTAGAGGGGCCATCATCATGGTGTAGCAGGTTAAGCCACAACCTGTAATGCTGGCATCCCATGTGAATACCAGCTGGAGTCCTGGCCATTCCTCTTGCGATCCAGCTCCCTGCTAATACACCTGAGAAGGCAGCCGAAGATGGCCAAGTGCTTGAGCCCCTGGCACCCATGTGGGAGATGCAGATAGAGTCCCAGCCTCCTGGCTTCAGCCTGGCCCAACCCCAGGCTGTTGTGGCCATTTGGGGAGTGAACCAACGGATAGAAACTCACTCTCTCTCTCTCTCTCTCTCTCTGTGTAACTCAACCTTTCAAAGAAATAAAATATATCTTAAAATATTCTAGAAGTGATTTAAAGTACAGGGGTGATGTGTGCAGGTTCCATGCAAATACAACACCATTATATATAAGGGACTTGAGCATCCTCAGATTTTGGTATCAGAAAGGGGTCCTGAATCAAATTCCCCATGGATGCTGAGGGACCGACTCTATTCTGAGATTCTAGGGGTTAAGAATTCAATATGTCTTTGTAGGGGACAGAATTCATCCTATCACAGTCTGCCCCTGTGGGAGTGAATTCTTAAGCCCTGGAAATGTGCAGATAGAATCAGAGTGAGCTGTTTTTGAAGATGCTTAAAGGGATTTAAGCATTAAGTGGAGAATTCGAGTAGATGATTTCCAGCATCTCTTCTGATCATAGGATTTCCTAATGCTGTGAGTCCTGTTACCAGCAAAGGACTGTGGACCCTGGGCCCTCACTTGGTCCAGTCCTGATGAAATGTCACACACACAGAAGCACAGTCCTAGTTCCAAAAGCCATTCAAAGGACTTCCCTCTCCCCTTTGAATTCATGATGAACATGAATGGAGATGCTTTTTTCTATCCCCTGCGGCTTCTCATCTTGGAGTCTCTCTGTTGTAGTCTGTGCCATTTTGGTCACATGTGACAGAATCCTAATTCAAAGTAGCTTTTCAAAAAGGTGATTTTTTTTTATTTTTGCAAAATTAAAAGGTTCAGGAGTCATTCTTTTGGCTTGGACTCAACCCTTCCAAGCTTTGCTTTCCTCTCTGCTAGCTTCCTCCTGTGCAAAGTTTTTCCCATCTGGTGACCATGCTCAGGCTTAAATCTGAGCAGTTTAGTAAGCTCCGTAGGAGAAGTGCTCCTTTTCCAGCATGCTAAGGGAAGTCTGGGGCTGGCTGTCGTTTGTCATATGCTCATCTCCCAACTTGTCAGGGGTACTTTGACCACCTGCTGAAGAGGAACACTGAGGAATGGAGGCAGCCTCATGTGGGTTAAATGGACTGGGAATGGAGGAGGGGGAGCATCCCAAGGGGAAATTAGCGTATAGAGGGAAATCCATGCTGTGGAGACCAAGGGCCAAAGCAAGCACTGTTCACTGATTCCTTCCTTTGAACCCCTGTTCTCTTTCTGTCTCTTTTTTCTCCTCTCTCTCTTTCCCTCTTTCCTCCCTCCCTCCCTCCCCTCACTCTCCCTCCCTCCCTCCCTCTCTCGCTCTCGCTCTCTCTCTCTCTCTCTCCCCCTCCCTTCCTGTGTCCAGCAAAGAGCTAGATGAATTTGCATGTGACCGTGAAGGAAGACTTTGAAATATAAATACTCTCATGCTAAGTTATAGCTACATTCCAAAGTCAAGCCAAACATTGTGTGCATTTTAGCTGGCACACTTCTGCCAACCCCTCATATGGGTTTTTAAACTCCAGACACATCAGAGGCTTGTTTGCTTCCAATCATACAAGCACTCTCGAATTGAAGACAGCACTGGGACATAAAACCATTTAAAAACAAACTGAGGGAGTGGGTGTTTAGACGTTCATATCCCATGGCCGGCGCTGCGGCTCACTAGGCTAATCCTCCGCCTGTGGCGCCAGCACCCCAGGTTCTAGTCTGGGTTGGGGCGCCGGATTCTGTCGTGGTTGCTCATCTTCCAGTCCAACTCTCTGCTGTGGCCCGGGAGTGCAGTGGAGGATGGCCCAAGTCCTTGGGCCCTGCACCCGCATGGGAGACCAGGAGGAAGCACCTGGCTTCGGATTGGCACAGCGCACTAGCCACAACGCGCCAGCCGTAGTGGCCACCTGGGGGGTGAACCAATGGAAAAAGGAAGACCTTTCTCTCTGTCTATCTCTTTCTCACTGTCCACTCTGCCTGTCAAAAAAAAAAATTAAAAAAAAAAAAAAGACGTTCATATTTGGGTTTGATGTCCAGCTCCTGCTCTTGATTCAGTTTCCAGCTGGGGAGTGGGAGGTGAGAGAGCAACAGTAATGGCTCACCTATTTGGATTCTTGCCACCCACCTAGAAGACCTGAATTGAGTTCCTAGCTGCCAGTTTGGGACCCAACCCAATCCCAGCTGATGTGGGCATATGGGAAGTAAATCAATAGATAGGAGCTCTCACTCTCTCTCTCTCTCTCTCTCTCTCCCTCTCCCTCCCTCCCTCTGCCTTTTAAGTAGATGAATACATAAATTTTGTAAACAAAACGTAAGCTAGTTAATATCTTTTATCTTCCTGTCTTTGGGACAGTCAACCTCCATGACAATTCAAACTCAAACCACCCTCACCACCCTCCCCCAATTCCTTTTTTTTAAACATTTATTTATTTATTATTTATTTGAAAGAGTTACAGACAGAGAATTTTTCCATCCACTGATTCACTCCCCAAATGGCCTCAATGGCCAGGGCTGGGCCAGGTCAAAGCAAGGAGCCAGGAGCTTCAACCAGGTCTCCCACATGGTACAGGGGCTCAAGTATTTGAACCATTCTCTGCTGCTTGCCCAGGTGCATTAGCAGGGAGCTGGATCAGAAGTGGAACAGCTGGGATATGAAACAGTGCTCATATGGGAAACCAGCATTGCAGATGGTGGCTTAACCCCCTATGCAACAGTGCCAGCCTCTGCATCAAACTCTTTTAGCCAACCAATGTCACCATTTCCAAACAGCCTGCTAAAATCATTTAGTGTCTCAACAGAGGGCTTTGGCACTGATTCTGAAATCCATCCTGACCACCTCCTGCTTCCCTGTCTGGCATCGCTGGTCTTGTTCTGGTAATCTCTGTTTTCTCCATTGTCTGACTTCCCTGGGCTACCCCTCACCCCTAGGCTTTGTGAGTTGGCTCCTGACATCCTAACATCCTCTTTGTTCTCAGGCTCTGATGGGAGGTTCTGATCCTGAGCCCCACCAGGGACCTGCCACAGACCCACCAGCTGGGAGTCAGAGGCACTCTTGTTTGATCCTTTGATCTATTCATACCCAAGTGTATTCATTTGCTAAAGCTGCCTTTTTCTTCTTTTAAATTTTTTTTTATTTGAGGGGCAGATAGACAGAGAGTTCTCATCCATACTGGATGCCCACAATAACCATAGCTAGGCTGTGCTTAAGCCAGCAGCGTGGGGGTCATTCCAGGTCTCCCAAATGGATGTCAGGGATTCATCTACTTGAGCCATCATCTACTGCCTCACAGGTCTGCATCAGCAAGCAGCTGGAATCAGGAACAGGGCAAGGTATTGACCATCCCACAATCCAATGTGGGATGCCAGACTCTTGACTACTGTCTTAACCGCTACGCCAAAGGCCCACCCCCAAGTGGCTTTCCTGTGTGGGACGGTAGGCTCCCACAGATCACCTGACATCGCCAGGACAGGAGAGGAAGCGCTGGCAGGATGCCCAGAACTCAGGGTGGAAATGTAACCTCCTGGCTGCTTCCCCAGGGGAGGCTTCCTACAGCAAGGAAAGGGAGAGGAAGGAGCAGCCCTGGAAGTCAGCTTGTCCAGGAAAAACCCCACCCATGCACCCACTGCCTGCCTGCCTCCCCAGAGCAGGGGCTGGGTTGTTCCCCTTGGGTTGTCCCAACTGCAAGCACCACCCCTGGCACACAACAGAAATGCCAGGAGTGTGGTTGAGGCAGGGAGTGATGTGAGCACAGCTCATTTCTGACAAATGACGACGGTCATGATACAGAAGACAGAGCTAAGCTGGGAGGCCTTGGAGGGCATGAGCTGTGGGGATGGAGGGGGTACCTGGAGGGAAAGGCCTTGCATAAACCAGGCATCTATGGGAGACCGGGAGAAGCACCTGGCTCCCAGCTTCGGATCAGCGCAGCGTGCCGGCCGCAGCAGCCATTGGAGGGTGAACCAATGGTAAAGGAAGACCTTTCCCTCTGTCTCTCTCTCTCTCTCACTGTCCACTCTGCCTGTCAAAAATTAAAAAAAAAAAAAAAAAAAAAAGGCATCTTTGTGTCCCCGAGGACCCTCCTGTCCCTGTGTCGTCAGTCCAGTGGTGCCATTTATACCACCTGAGAGGGAAGCCGTGGCCTGCCAATTGGGTGGTTGACCCTTAAAAGATCCCAGAGATTCTGAATATATCCCTAAAATCACCTGACCTTTAAATTACTTATGGGTCAGTGCATCTCTGCCAGCATAAAATTGGGTCCCAGACAGTGTCTTGGGCATTTTTTTAATGTTGTATCACATGTTAAGGATAAATATTAAAGATCTGTCCAGCCTGGTAAACTCAGACTGGCAAACCTGATGATTAAGGGTGTGTAGGGAATATGAAGGGACTTCACAAAGTTCATGGAAAATGGAATTCAATAATAAGTTGATTTTCTTGGATAAATTTTGAAATTCGCATTTAAAAAAAATGATTCAGGCTGACACTATGGAATAGCAGGTAAAGCTGCCACCTATCATGCTGGCATCCCATATGGGTGCCGTTTTGAGTCCCAGCTGCTCGACTTCTGCTCCAGCTCCCTGCTGATAGCATAGGAAAGCAGTGGAAGATGGCCCAAGTGCTTGAGTCCCTGCACACACATAGGAGACCCGGAAGAAGCTCCTGGCTCCTGACTTGGATTGGTCCAGCTCCTGCCGTTGTGGCCATTTGGGGAATGAACAAGCGGATGGAAAACCTCTCTCTGTCTCTCTATATATATAATTCTGCCTCTCGAATAAATAAATAAGTCTTTCAAAAATTGATTGATTAGTCAGAGTGACAGAGAAAGAGGGAGAGACAGAATGAGAGAGAGAGAGGGAGAGATCTTACATCCTCTGGTTCACTACTCAGATGCCCTCAACAACCTGGGGTGTGCCAGGCTGAAATCAGGAGCCAGGAATTTCATCCAAGTCTCCCATATGACTGGCAGGGACAATGCACTTGTGCCACCATCTGCTGTCTCCCAGGATGCATTAGCAGAGAGCCGCATCAGAAGCAGAGTAGCTGGGACTCAAGCCAGCACTCTGATATATGGGATGCAAGTATCCCAAACAGCAGCATAACCTGCTGTACCACAACCGCAGCCCAAGAATGCATAGTTCTTTCATAATATGCACTTTATGCAAACTTTATTTTAAAAGATTTAGTTATTTCTTTGAAAGTCAGAGGGAGAGATAAAGACAGAGAGAGATCTTCCATCTGCTGGATCTTTCCCCAAATGGCTGAATCAGCCCAGGCTGAAGCAGGCCAAAGCCAGGGGTCTTGAAGCCCATCTAGGTCTCCTACATGGGTGACAGGGACACAGGTACTTGGTCCATTTTCTGCTACTTTTCCTGGTGTATTACCAAGGAGCTGGATCAGAAGTGGGACAACTGGGACTAGAACCAGTGCCCATTTGGGATCTGCTGTCTACTGATATGCATTAGTAGGAAGCTGCATCAGAAGCAGAGTAGCTGAGACTCAACCCAGCAATCCAGTACATGGGATGCAGCCCATCCTTAGCAGTGCCTTAACATACTATGCCACAAAGTTGACCTTCTCCACAAATTTTTTTAAAGATTTATTTACTTATTTGAAAAGCAGAGTTAAAGAGAGAGGGAGAGACAGAGATAAAGAGATCTTCCATCTGCTGGTTCATTCCCCAAATGATTGCAATGTCCAGGGCTGGGCTAGGTTGAATCCAGGAGCCTGGAACTCCAGCCCCAGGTCTCCTACATGGGTGTAGGGACCCAAGGATTGGACCATCTTCTGCTGCTTTCCCAGATGCATTAGCAGGGATCTGGATCAGAAGCAAAGCAACCAGGATTCAAATGGGTGCCCATATGGGATACTGGCGTTGCAGACATTAGCTTAACCTGCTACCCCACAACACTGGACCCTTCACAAACTTTGTGAAAAGCCCTCATATAACAGAATCCTTTATAGGACTTGTGGATGGGTATTTCTGCAAAATAATTTGAAAGTAAACTGGATTTTTAGATGTTCATCCTTTAACTTGAGTTGGAACCTGTTTGTGAACAGTCCCTTAAGTTTGCTACAAGTCGTATGGTTGCCTAAAAAGTCTTTCACTTCTGAGGACTGGTTCAGGCCAGCCAAAACAAACCATTTTCAAAATAGTTTAGGCCACAAGGGTCTGATAAAACTCATGTGATGCAGAGCTCTGTGATCCATTTGTGCCCTCATTTTCATGCACTTGGAGTCTGCTTTTCCCCTCCCAGACAGACGGATGCTTGAGATGCACCTCTGGGAGCAGAGCAGGAGATGAAACACCAGTTTTCTGACTCAGTGTCGGATGCTATGACAGAAAAAGGCTCTTTTCTCCATAAAGGGAGGTCCACAGCTCCTGAAGAAGCTCAACTGTGTAAATATGTGCACACACACATGTGATTATGTGCATGGGCTGTGCACAGGTGCATGTGTGGGTCTATGTGTGCATGTGTGTGCATAGGAGCATGCACCTGTGGTGGGTAGGTACACCTGTGCATGTGTCTTCTCAATGGTAAAGCAGATGTGCATTCGAGCCCAGGGCACCTCAGTTAACACAAGTGATTAGGAACAGCATGTGGCAGCAAGTTGTTTACCTCTGTAAGTCTCATTGTTGCTACTTGAAAAATAAGAGACTCTGGGGATTTTTTAAAAGATTTACTTATTTGAAAAGCAGAGTGACAGAGAGAGAGAGACAGATAAAGAAAGAGAGATCTTCCATCTGCTGATTTAGTTCCCAAATGCCTGCAGCAGCCTGGGCTAAGCCAGGCTGGAACAATTAGCCAGGAACTCCATCCAGGTCTCCCACACGGGTGGCTGGGTCCCAAGCACTTGGGCCATCATCCACCGCCTCCCAGGCTCACCAGAAGGAAGCTGGATCAGAAGCAGAGGCAGGGGCGGGGCTTTATCCCAAGCACTCTGATATGAAATGCAAGTATCCCAAGCAGCAACTTAACTGCTGCGCCACAGCACCTGCCCCTCCAGGTGCGTTCTTCTGAATTTCCTCTGTCTTTTTAAAGGTCGTTTTCCCAGGTTACCCTCTGCAGACCCAGCTTTTCCTGGGATCCCACAGGACCAGGACTTGGAGCTCTGTTTGCATGACGGGAAGACTGCCCAGTCCTAACTGCCGTAGGGAAGCCCTACAAGCCGTCAGTGAATGGTGAAGGGTGGCCTTGTTGCCATATAAGAGAGCAGTGGAAAGAAGAAGGCATGATGAGGGGGTGGTGCTGTGGTGTAGTGGGTAAAGCCACTGCCAGCAGCCCAGCATCCTATATGGACACCGGTTCGAGTCCCGTCTACTCTACTTCCCATCCAGCTCTCTGCTATGGCCTGGGAAAGCAATAGAAGATGGCCCAAATGCTCAGGCCTCTGCACCCACATGGAAGACCTGAAGAAACTCCTGGCTCCTGGCTTCAAATCAGCCCAGCTGTTGTAGCTATTTGGGGAGTGAACCAGTGGATGAAAGACCTCCCTCTCTCTCTCTCTCTCTCTCTCTCTCTCTCTGTGTGTGTGTGTGTGTGTGTGTGTCTGCCTCTCTGTAACTCTATCTTTCAAATAAATAAATAAATCTTTAAAAAATAAATAAAAGAAGGCACAGAGGTGTTCTTGCCAAGACGCTGGGGTCTCTGTGCATCTTTGAGATCCCTGAACATCCACTCCTCAGAGCTACCCAAAAAGACTTCCCTGGCTCAGGTACAGGTAAAGGATGGGATCCAATGGCCTCTGGGTGAGCTTGAGGGAAAGACTTCGTTATCCAAAGGAAGGGCTTTTCCCCTTCCCAGTGAGCTGTCCTCAGGAAGGGGAGCTTAGGGAAGAAGACATGGCCCTGACACCATAGAGTGCTCCTAGAAGCCTTGGGGCCTGGCCCTTTGCTGTCAACCAAGGGCAAGAAAGCTGGGGCTCAGGAGCCAGGATGCACCACCACCTGGATTGGAGTGGGTCATCTGGAGTGACAGCCTGGCCTCCTCCCCCCTAAGGCCTGGGCACGGTCCCCAAGGAACGGAAGCAGCCCCATCAGCTTATCCTTGGGTGGGGTTTCCCACAGCCAAGTGTTTAAAGGCAAATCATTGTTCTGAAGTTCCGGTAAGCTTTAGTGACCACCCTGCTGAGAACTCCAAGAACACAGTAAGATTTAAAAGCCAGTCTCAGGGATTGCTTGGAGCCAAAGGCAATTAACAGGAAGAGACAGAGCTGGCCTAATCGGGATCCCAAGGCTCTCTGGGCCTTAGGTGAGGAAAGAGTTAAAATGTGGTGGAACAGGGACTTTAAGCTCAGTTTTTATTTTGATTGTGATCAAACAGAATGATTCCCCAGTGGGCCAGTCTTTTTACTTGTAGAATGAGGTGGTTATAACTTTTGCCCAGAAAAAAACCCTGGCGTAGGGAAAGAAACAAAACATGTGTGGGTCTTTCAGTCCCAGTGCTAACAGCTACTGTCTATGAGGCTGTGGCAGGTGTTTTTCCCGCTCATATCCTCAGTTCTGTTGTTGAAATGTGAACCACGAATTCTTCACTGTTCCATGACTGTGTCCAGGGCCGTGGACTTCTGAGGTTGCTGAGTTGAGGCAGAGGGTGATGAGGAAGGAATAGCCAGGGAGGATAAGAAGGTTAGAAGCTTGAAAAGATTTCCAGAAAGTCGAGCAAACAAAAGCACACTTTAGCAATTGAGGACCCTCCCTTATATCTTCTGTTCTCTCTATAGGCTGAGCTACATAGGTCATTATCAAAGGTCTTTTTGTTTTCCAAACTTCTGTAGCTCAGTAATTCTTAAGACTGTCCACTCCAGGGCCTGGTGCTGTGGCACAGAGGGTTCAAGCCCCAGCCTGCAGTACCAGCATCCTATATCGACTCTGGTTCAAGTCCCAGCTGCTCCACTTCTGATCCAGCTCCCTGCCAATGCACCTGGGAAAGCATCAGAAGATGGGCCAAGTCCTTGGGCCCCTGCACTCACATGGGAGACCCAAAAGAAGCTCCTGGCTCCTGGCTTGGGTCAGCCCAGCTCCAGCTATTAAGCCATTTGGGGAGTCAACCAGTGGATGGAAGACCTCTGTCTCTCTGTCTCTACCCCTCTCTGCAACTCTGTCTTTCAATTAAATAAAATAAATCTTAAAAAAAAAAAAAAACTTCCATTCCAACTGCCAATGAACCTGACCTTGTGAGGTGGTGAGGAGTATGACCAGGGAAAGGCTTTGTAGATATCGAGGGGCACCCATTGAGTGACAATGTAGAGAAGTCCTCCATGCTGATGAGAAAGCAGCCCAGAGAACCTCAGGGCCCGGTCCACTGCAGTAGGATTTGAGAAATATTTAATGAGCCCCACTATACACTGGCATCCTCCCATGCTGCCTAAGGGGTGAGGTGCACCTGAGTCCATTTCCAGTGCCCTTCCCCTCCTAGTCCTGGTCAATCCCCTTTTCTCCTTGGAGCACTGTCTGAACTTCCTATCCCTCAACCCAGCCGCCCCAAACTGATACTTCTTGTTTAAGAGGCACTTAGATGAGGTTGACCATGTACTAAGCCCAGGTCATGCTCACAAGAGCTTACAAGCTAGTTGGTAAGGTCCATTGAGGCAGCCTTGACCAGCAAACCACGCTAGACATACTTGAGGGCTCTCCCTGCCCAGATCCTAGTGAGTGTCTCCATAAATGGATTTGATGATCAGAGCTGCGCGTTTCCATGAGGGTGGAGGAGGGGCTGTCTCCCCAAGGCTGAGCTAAGGTAGTACTGTGGGGGAGGTGACACTGGAAGGCAAGACTGAGTCCTATAGCATCATTTGTGTTACTTAACTTACATGGACTCACCTATCTATTTCTAACAAAATTCGTGAGAAAAAGAGAGGAGAAAAATAGAAGGTTTCAAGGTATTAGTGATTCTGTTTGTTGTGCAATCTATGTGTGCATCCTTTTGTGACAGACTGCACTAGCTGCATATCAGTGGCATCAGCCTCTCCCATTCTTTCACATTGGCTGAGATCCTGTTTTGTCCCTTTGTTCATCCTCCAGGTGGTCATGTGTTCAGGGAAGGCCTCCCCTACCCAGCGGGTAAATCTTGATTAGTTTACTCCACGTCAGTGTTGCTGATTTTCCCATGGTTGGTTTAGGAATCCGTGTGTGTGTTTATGTTGCATTTTTGACCAGTGAGAGGTTGCAGGTCAGCTTGAGTGGGTGAGTGGGCGGAGGTGCCCTGGGGGAAGACTTCTGTCCTGCAAGGAGGAGAATCTTTCTTTTTCTTGTTTCTGGACATTTCCATGACCCATGGAACTGCTGTGTCCATCTTGGCACTAGAGAGGAAACACAAGAGGATAGCAGAAGCTCAGCCAAGGCCATGAAGCTCCTGAGCCACTGAATTAGGCTCCTCTGGTGCCACACTATCCTGGGATTTCTTGTTACGTGAATCGAACAGTTTTCTGTTGATTAAGCCTCCATTAAGTAGTCTTTCTACTACTGTAACCAAAATTACCAGAAATGATTTACCCCAGCAAGAGGGCATGAGCGAGATATTAATGTGCTATTCCCACAGTCGGTCCTGGTTCCATGTTTCTCACGGCCTGAGTATCAACAAACCCTGGGGAACTGTAGAGATTTGAGACAGGGATTTTGTGTACCATACGATCCTTTCACCAAGCCAATAACAGCATCTGGTATTACAGAAGGAGGAGATCTCCCCCGAAGCGAGAACAACAAGTGACTTCACTGGGCTCACTGAAGCCTATATTGTACTTTATGGGAGATTTAAGGGATTTTTCAAGGGCAATTTTGCTATGCAGGCTTTTGCCTTTTGTCTTTAGAACCTAAGCCCTTCGTGAGATGCAGGCCAACTGTGCAGCCAGCATTGGGTTCATGAAAGCAGAGAGGAGCCCCAGAGGAGTGGAGCACATGATCCATTGTAACCTGTTGGGGGAGGCAGAACTTCAAGGCCAGGATTGATTTAGGAGATGGAACACAGCAGACTTAGCCCAAGGACCCTCTACAATGGGAGCATGAGAGTAATGGAGACCACAGGTCCGGAAGGGCTCCTCCTCCCATAATGCCAGGCTAGGCTAGGCTGTCGTCCTAAATGACCCTAATCCTCTGCCTTCAAAATAGTGACAGTTTACTTCACACGTGTCCTGCATGGCCATGGTGGGCTGGCTGCGTCTCTGCTCTGTTCTACCCTCACCCTGGGACTCGGGCGCACAAATTCACCACCATGTGGAACATGGCCTGCCTCTGTTGGCCGAAGGGATGGGTCCTGCATCAGCAGTTCAATGCCAGAGCCCAGAAGTGATCAAGGTCACGGCTGCCCACTCCCATGGAGCTGAGCTAGTCATGTGACCTCACCACTCTAAGGAGGCCAGGAAGTGAAATTCTGTGATATGTCCACGAGAAACAGCTGGGAATATTAGGGTAAGGAGCACTAATGACAACCAGTCACCTGCTCTCTCCAGCAGTTTCGATCTGTGTGGACAGATGAGCCAGGACAGTGCTCCCCTCTCTTGCAAGGGTCCATTCAGACTTGTCTTTCTCTCTCGGGCTGCTTTCACTTAGTGACACCTGGTGATTCCAGACATCAGGACAGCCAGTGCCCTCCTATAGAGTGTTACACTCTCCCGCTGGGCCTCTGACCTTTTGCGTTAATTTAATTTTATATTTTAGTACTATCCAGAATCAGAACGAAGGAAGGTACCCAGTGTTGTATTCTGCCATGGCTTCCATTGCTGCCTCCTTGGCTGTCTTCATTGTTTAACCTTACATGCTGTCTCCCTTTGTCTGAACACCAAGGCAGTTGTATCTACAGGTTGCTGTACTCAAGCTCTCAGGTCCACCTGCTACCAGTCTAATCCCTCTGCATGAACATCATCCTGTGTGCCCCGGTGTCTCTAGTCAGGCCCTCAGCTTAGCTTCTTTAGCTTGGTTGCACCACCCTGTTGACCCTCACCCACAACATTCCCAGTAGAAAGGAGTAGTAAAGAAAGGAGCCAGGCAGGTCAGCCAAGTACACCCTGTGAGTGCAGCTCGGGAGGTTGACGCTAGGGAATTGGAAGCTTGGGTTCATGAACTTACTCATCTGACTGTGCAGCTAGGCGAGAAGATATTTTAAAAGCAGTAAAAAAAATTTCATGGTGGCTGATTTTATTGCTGAGAGATCTTTATAAAACTCCCTGATGGAGTACGGATAAGCATAACTTGGCTACTATTGGACACATTCCAGTTTTTCCTACTGCAGAGAAGTGCACACTCACAGTCTTCAGGGAGAAAGATGTCATCTTGTTTTCCTGGAGGTTTGACCCATTTTTTTGAAAAATGGAATAAAGGGGCCGGCGCTGTGGCATAGCAGGTAAAGCTGCTGCCTGCAGTGCTGGCATCCCATATGGGCGCCGGTTTGAGTCCCGGCTGCTCCACTTCCTATACAGCTCTCTGCTATGGCCTGGGAGGGCAGTGGAGGATAGCCTAAGCCCTAGGGCCCCTGCACCCATGTGGGAGACCTGGAGGAAGTTCCTGGCTCCTGGCTTCGGATCAGCGCAGCTCCGGCCGGCCGTTGTGGCCATTTGGGGAGTGAGCCAGCAGATGGAAGACCTCTCTCTCTCTCTCTCTCTCTCTCTGTCTCTCCTTCTCTCTCTGTGTAACTCTTTCAAGTAAAAATAAATAAATCTTTAAAAAAATAGAATAAAAATAGTAGTAGTTTTGCTGGAAGTTGTAGGAATAATATAAAATATGATTTTTCAAAGAAATTATAAGAATTTGAGCAAAGGAAGAATGGAAGATAAAAGAGAGAAATGATTGTTTGGAAGTACAGTTCGTAAAAATACAATATGTGATGTGTGTGTGTGTGTGTGTGTGTGTAATGTAATCCAAATTCTTAGATCAAATTTTTTATGTAGTCTCTTTTTCTGATATCAGAGGAGATTATGGTTACATAACTGGTAATAGAAACACAGCAGTCTGGAATGTCTGTGTTTTACGATTATACAGCTGTTTAAATGTTTGTGCTATGGTTATAAATCATATGTCTTAGTGGCAATTCTCAGGAACTCAAACAGGAAAGCCAATGTTGAAACTCATTGATAAAATGCTGGAGCTGAAGGTATCACAAGCAAGCCTTCTGAACTAGCCTCCTGCCTGCTGGCGGCGCAAAGCCTTTACACGCTGTTGGAATGTCAGCGACCACTTTGGAAATGGAGAGGGGCACTCTCAGATGTGTGAGCATCCTCCTGCAGAGAACTGTCAATCGTCTGCACCTCCAGGTTCTCAAGATGATAGGGCCTCCTGCCCTTTGGTAGACAGATGGAGTTGGCCCGCAGCCCTATCGCATGCAGTATGTGGTTAAGTCCCTTCTCCAAGATTCTTAGTGTCACGTCCTCTTCAGATTTCATGTTCACAAGGAGCCACCGTGTGCATGTGGCCGCCCTCTTCTCTTCACCCTGGGGTCGTTCTCTTCCCACCAGACAGCACTGATAGAAGACAGTGGCGTGGAGCACCTCACCGCTGAAAGTGTGAGCGTAAGGGAAGAATTCCGTCCTGACACAGCATGAGACGTTGTTTATAATCGACTATTAGACATCCCTGTTCTCAAAAGGCCTTGTTATTACCTATCCCCTGGGAAGTTCTGCCCATTCCTGTTCCGGCTGCTTTTCTTTTCTTTTTTTTAAAAAATATTTATTTATTTATTTATTTGAAAGTCAGAGTTACACAGAGAGAGGAGAGGCAAAGTTACAGAGAGGCAGAGAGAGAGAGGTCTTCCATCCTCTGGTTCAATCGGCAGATGGCCGCAATGGTGGGAGATGTGCTGATCCAAACTTAGGAGCCAGGAGCTTTTTCCCGGTCTCCCACGTGGGTGCAGGGGTCCAAGCACTTGGGCCATCATCTACTGCTTTCAAAGCCATATCAGGGAGCTGGATTGGAAGTAGAGGAGCCGGGACTCGAACTGCCGCCCATATGGGATGCCGACACTGTATCCCATGGCTTTACTGACTATACCACAGCACCGGCCCCCCTGTCTGCTTTTCAATTGCTCTCCCTCTTCCACTTGGACACCTTCTCTTTTTTCCCAACTTCCCTGATGCTGCACCCATCTTTTCATGCTCAGATGGTCCCACAGTGGCACTTGTTTCTCCAAAACACACTTTTTTCCCTGGAAGGAATTTCTCCTCTAACTTTTGAAATAACACACTTGTGTTCTCACAACTTCTTATCAGGATTGGTAAGGTTTTAAATTCTGCTGTCCTGTCTGTTTCCTCTCACTATGACCGTGCAGTGATAGGCTATCTAATTTAAAGTTTTCATGCTTGCAGGCTAACATTGTGATAATCATGTATATTTATGTCTCATAACTTCTCATGATAGTCATATAGCTTTCAATAAAGATAGTATTGCTTACAAAGGAATGATTATAGCACAGAAAAAAATCTTCCCAAAGTAGAATAACATAAATATAGGTGAGAACCAATATTTGTAAATGAATTTTTATGCAAAAGGGTTGTATTTCCATAAAAGATAAAAGCACTTGATCCAAAATTATCTTCATTTCTAATGTTCATTATAGGTTGTACCTGTTAGCTATTGTTATTATAATGTTGTTTGACAAACCGCCCCAAAACTCAAAAGGTTTTTTGGGTCATGCGTATGATATGGGTCTGGAAGTTGGCTGATCTAGACACGGCTTGGTGCCAAGATACAGACTGGGTCCAAGTCTCATGATTGTCATCTCTGCAGGCTAACTGGGGCGTAGCCTTGTGCTACAGCAGGAATGCAAGAGGGCGGGCTGTACCACAGAAGCCCAGTTCAAGCCTCTGTGTCCCTCGTGAACAAAGCAAACATCAGTGGGACGGGGGGAACATTTGTCCCACAGTGGCAGTGGAGGGAGATAAGTATTTGGTGGGCTATGATTCATGCCCGTACATTAGCTAAATAGCATGCGACTGCCTATCATGCTGTATCTCTCTGTCAGCCAGACCAACAGGCACCACCAATAGCTTAACCCAGGAGGGTCTATTAGTCTGCTTAGTGCAAGGCTTGGCAGGGAATTAATCGGTTCATGGAGTAGCAGGTATTTCTCTCCCAGAAACATGCATTTACGACAAAAGTGACAACCTCCTTGCAGGAGTTTCTGGAGAAGAAATTGTAGGACAAGTCGCCAAACTCCTCTGACCCAATTTCTACAAACTTATCAGGGACAGTTGCTATATTTGCAACTTGCAATGCATTATGGCCCATGAGTCGAGTAATTCCGTAAAACAGAGCTCTCAAGGATTCCAAATGTAAAAAAAGAAACCACAACCAATGGGAATATATTAACATTTCATTAAATTCATATTAGTTTATTTAAAGTATCATGTAGGAGTGGGCATTTGGCACAGTGGTTAAGACCCTGCTAGGGATACCCTCATCCCATATTGTAGTGCCTGAATTTGAGTCACAGCCCCACTTCTGATTCCAGCTTCCTGCTAATGTGCACCTTGGGAGGTAGCTCCTTGCCACCAACATGGAATACCTCGGTTAAGTTCATGGCTTCTGGCTTTGGTCTGGCTTAATTCTGACTGTTGCAGGCATTTGAGCAATGAACCAGTGGATAGGAGAGCTCTCTGTTTTTCTCTCTCTGCCTTTCAAATAAATAAATAAATAAAAACTTAAAAATAAATGAATAATCATGTAATTTCAAGATGGTTGGAGCTTTACCACCTGGTTGTTCAGTTGATCCTTACGAGAAATGCTAGAGTATAACAATCGTCTACATCTCCAGTCTCTTGATTTAGCACAGAAGCTGATAAAATGGTTCTCATGGTAAAAATCTGGCCCACCGTCTGTTTTTGTAAATAAAGTTTTATTGGAACTCTGCCATGCCCATTTGTCTCTGTTGTTGATGGTTGCTTTCACTATTACAGCAGCTTGGGAAGCTGCAGCAGAAACTACAAAACCACAGAGCCTAAAATATTTACTGTGTGGCAAACAGAAAAAGTTTGCCAATCCTAATTTAACATAATGCTAGACAGTTGGAAATTTGGAATTTGGGTTATTCACACAGATCTGGGATGAACATTGTGCTTGAGTCATCCTAAGGGAAAATTATGTGTTAAATAAGTAAATAATATAAACAAATGTTACACAGATAATTTTAATCTCTTTAAGAAAATAATCTTTTTCATGCTTTAGTTTCTGAGCATTCATTCTCAAAGAGGCAGTTGTTATACCAATTATAAAAATTCTATCTGCATATTAAAATAGACCCCAAGATGGGTAGGAATTTGGTGCACTTCTTAGGATGCCTGCATCCCATATCAAAATGCCTGGGATTAAGTCCCTATCTGCCCACCTTAGAGTTCAGCTCCTTGCTAATGTGTTCCCTGGGAGGCATTAGCAGGTAGCTCAAGTACTTGACTCCCTGCCACCCTTGTGGGAGACCCAGATGGAGTTCTGGCTCTTGGCATTGGACTGGCCCAGCTCCAGCTATTGTGGGCAGGTGGGGAATGACCCAGCAGAAAGATCTCTGTCCGCTTCTCTCTATATCTCTGTCTCTGTCTGTTTCCTCTCTCTTTCAAATAAATAAGATTAAATAAAGAAAAATTTTTAAATAAATCAGATTCTGAGAAACTCTACTAAGTATTACTTTATTAGCCCTAAAGGAGATAGCTTTACTTGCAGTAAATCATATTTTTTAAATATACTTGTCATTATTTCAAAGTTTTCATTGATACAGACAGTCCCCCTCTGTTCATACACTTAATTCCCCTGAGTTTGCGTGGTTTTGCTGAGTGTTTTCATGGGTTTTTCATACACCAGCCACTGATTTCTTCTTAGAGTTGGAGAGAACACTTGGATCTTGCCAGATGTTGGCTTTTGGAGGTGGTCTGACCACTTCAGAAGGAAACATGAACATCTCTAAAGAGCTGGAGAGGAAGCATGTGTGGGTTTTAGGAGCGACAGTAAAATCTCAGTTATCTCCAGTAGGTGTGTGAGAATAATCAGAAGTCATTTCTTCTGAGTACTGCAGTGGGGCTATTTCTAGGTTCTGGTATCTACGAACTTTCAGCTCCAAGTGAGTCCTCAGTCTGAGGTCTGGATTGTGGCATTCATTCCAGCCCTTCTCCACTCTGGGCGAGGAATAGAACTCTGTATGATCCATAAGACCATATGGACTCCAAAGTTGGAAATGACATAAACACAGAAGCGGTGCTAACTGCCTGCTCTTCTGAAAGGAAGCTGTCCTGGTAACTGGCAGGTAAGACAGGTAAGCGGCCCACAGGTCATCCTTGGGTTCCTGTACACATCGCAAGGGACTGGAATCTGCAAAATGGCAGTCATGTGCTGTTGGTGCCAGCTGACTCCATCAAATGATGCTATTTTGTTTTTTTTTCTTTAGGAGTCGGGTGGGAGAGTGTCCTGCTAAAGGGAGATGGGGCAGCCTCGGATGCCACAGAAACAGCTGGCCCCGACATGGCTATCAAGGTAAGGGACCTGTCTCAGGATGGTGCTGCAAGCACCTCTCTCAGGTAAAGGGCCCCTCTGGGGCACGTGGAGCAGGAGCACTCCTCCTGCAGAATTCTCTCTTTCGTCGCTGAAGTCCGTGAAGCCAGCAGACATACAATTGTCTGAACTGTGGGCTCTGGAGTAGGAAACCACATGTAAACCGGAATCTAAGACTTGATTTCCCTAGGGCCTGTTGTTGAATCCTCAGTGCATATCTACACGTAGGCTGTCTGCAAGTGGTCACACCCGTGGGGACAGCGGAGCCAAGCCGAAGATTCTGAACTGAGAAATAGGGCCCCACTGTGCATTGTGAAGAAAGGTCAGAGAGGCACAAAGTAGCTTTGATGTTGACTCAAGATTTCCACTGATGTCAGCGGGAAGGCAGCCCATGGCCCACTCCAGCTGCAACGCTAGTGGCCAAAGTTTTAATCAAATGAGTCATCTTCCAATGAAATTAATTATCACTGTTCAAATTAAGATGCACCAGTTTGTCATCATTGCCTAGATTAAGGAATCTGTAGCAAGTTATCAGAAACTCAACCACTTGCCTTCTACTCTGGGATCAGACATGAGGGAATGGTCTTGCACTCTTGGAATTCTGTTTGTTTTAGTTCAGAAAGGCTGGAGGTGGGAGGGCTTTCTAACATTTTTGCTTTGGAGTAGAATTTGAATATATGCCGCTTCTGGATTTTTCTTTGAAACACAAAAAAAGTAATGTCCCTTTTCCTATTGAGATACAGCAGAATTATTTCACTCTTAGATTTATTAAAAGTTGTATAATAGAATACACAGAAAAATTTATTCAAGCTTTCTTTTGTACTATGAAGGCTGAACTTACGTTTCTGTTACGTGTGTTAGAAGTAGCAAGTGAATGTCACCATAGCGAAATTAAATGAAAGATGGGATTGTAGCCTTATTGGTTAACCAGTCTAAATAACAACTATCCAGTGCTGAAATCTCATTTGCCTGTAATTGTGTTTAGCAGAATTTGCAAGACAATAATATAAATTACAGTGATATATGGAGATTTTGTTGGCTATTCTTGCAAGGACGGACAAGTTGGAGGTTAGGAGCACACTGGACAGAGAGGGATGGGTGCTCATAGTAAAACCCGGTGGGTTTAGGTTTGCTCTCAGAATCTGTCATTTTGAGAATTGATTTTTGAGATGTATCTCCCAGCACAGCTGCCGATCTGGCACAGACAGATGTGTAAAGATCAGAAAGACAGGAGTTTGTCTTAATAAAAGCAAATGACATATTCTGGTAGAAGAAAGTCTTATCTAAGTCCCATTTTAAAGGTCATTGCTTAACCATCTACTTGTTCTTGGTATCAGGATCTGGACTAGAGTTGCATTTGGACCATGTAGTTTAATTGCGTTGTCAAACTCTTTCTTTTGTCTTTTAATGAATACCTGAGGACTTTTTTTTATAAGAAAAGATGATTTTTAGTTCACGAAAACTGAATCCACTCTGAGAATATATGCCCTAAACTTTAGGGAGTTAAGCAACATAGAAATATATTGAAATACAAGTATATATCTTTTCACAATTCTTTGCACCCGGCTTAATCCTTTACTTCCATTTTTCCATGCACCCCTTGAAGTGCTTCATACACCAATAAATCCCTACAAATACTGTGGAGCCCCTCTGTTAATGCCAGTCCTGTCTCACTGAGGAACTGATGAAATCTCTGGCAGGTGGCAGAAAGCGTCCATCTACCTTTAGGTTTCCCCATTACGCAGCAGTCACGGATGCTTTTCCTTTAGCGCCATGCTGCTTTGCTTACCATATCCGTCTTGTCTTTGCATCCAAGATAAAGGATGATAGTTTCTCTGTAAGTGCCTGATGTTCATTAATTACCACAGACTCCTCAGATATGTATCTATAGCTGTTCCTGTTTTGAATATTTACTTCACATATCCTTGCACTACCAGCTATTCTTGGCTTTTACTCTAGGAAAACAACGTACTCTGTTAAAGCATTAATTACAGGGTGGGTGTTTAACCTAGCGGTAAGACGCTGGTTAAACCCCTGTGTCCTGCATCAGAGTATGTAGGTTTGACTCCTGTCTGTGGCTCCTGACTCTAGTTTCCTGGTAATAATATAGATGCTGGGAAGCGGTGAGCACTCAAGTAACTGTGTTCCACCTACCCCTCTGGGAGACCTGGTTTGAGTTCCGGCTTTGACCTTTCCCACACTTGCCTGTTGCAGATATTTAGGGAGTATACTATTGGATGAGAGCTCCGTCTGTCTTTGTCTCTTTTTCTCTGCCTCTCAAATAAATTTTTAAAATATTAATCACAATAAGACCTGATTAACACTTTGCAAGGGCAATATAAGCAGAAATCACTACAATAGCTTGATTTCTTCCGCATTCATCCTGTGGTAGATGTATGAGAGCGCTTCAAAGAGTTTTTCTAAATTTGTTTTATGAAAAAATTATTCAAGGCTTTCAAAATTATTTTTTACACTCAGTAAATGTATCTTTTTATTCCATTTTTCTGTGAACTTTTCAAAAAGATTTATTTCTTTATTTTCTTTATTTATTTGTAAGCCAGAGTTACAGAGAGAGAGAGAGAAAGAAGGAGAGAGATCTTCCATCTGCTGGTTCACTCCCCGAAATGGTCTCAATGTCCAGGGCTGGGCCAAGACAAAGCCAGGAGCCAGGAAGTTCGTCTGGGTCTCCCATGTGGGTGCTGGGGCCCAAGCACTTGGGCCATCTTCCACTGCTTTTCCCAGGCCATTAGCAGGGAGCTGGATTGGAAGTGGAGCAGCTATGACTCAAAGTGACTCCCATATGGGACGCTGGCATCACAGGCAGCAACTTTACCTGCTATGACACAATGCTGGCCCCTCCTGTGGACTTCTAGAAGTACTATTGTGTCTATCCTGGTACTTCGACATTTTCTTTCTGTAAATATTTCTTACAGTATCCTAATTATCTGGATGTAGTTTTGTCTACAAAACTGTAAGTGGCCTTTAAATATCATGTCTTATTTTAAATCACAATGTCATACTTCTGAAATTATACATGACTCCAACAAGTGAATTCATTATTAAGCAAACTTCTGTTATCCCAAGGAACACTGAACCAAAAGCATTTATATGAAAATCTGTCAGCACTGATATACGTAGAAGCATCATATGACCTTCTTGGTTGTTTTTTAAAATTTTTTCTTATTTTTTAAGATTTAAGTCAGAGTTTCTGAGAAAGAGAGTGCACTTCCATCCACTGGTTCACCCCCCAAGTGGCCTCAATGGCCAAGACTGAACCTTGCCAGAACCAGGAGCCAGGAGCTTCTCCCACATGGGTGCAGGGGCCCGAACACTTGGGCCATCTTCTGCGGCTTTCCCCAGGCCATTAGCAGGGAGGTGGGTTGGAAGTGGAGCAGCCAGGACTCAAACCAGCACTCATATAGGATGCTATTTACCCAGGCAGCAACCCTGCCTGCTACACTACAATGCCAGTCCCCTTCCTGGTGATTTTAATTTACTCAGTGTAGGGGGTTGAACTGTGAAGCACTGTCCCCCTTCCCCAAAGACCTATTCAAATCCTAACTCCTTGTACCAGTAAATGTGAGCTCAGTTGGAAAAAGGATTTTTCAGGTGTAATTAACAATCCTGATTTGTGGTTCTCCTGGATTAATCAGGTGGGGTTAAACCAATAACACATGTCCTTGCAAGAAACAGAAGAGAAGAAAACAGATATACCCGGGGAAGACAGGGTTGAGAGGCAGAGACAGATGTTGGAGTTGGGCAGCTGTCAGCCAAGATACAGGTGGAGCCAACAGGAGCTGGAAGAGGCAAGCAAGGAGACCTCTGGAGAGCCTTCAGGGGCCCGCAGGCTGCTGACACCTTTAGTTTGCACTTCCGGCTTCCAGAATTGAAAAAAAAAAAAAAAGTTTGTTGTTTGAAATGACCAAGCCTGTGTTATATTCATTGTGGCAGCCCTGAGAAATCACACACTAATAAATGTGCTTCTCAGGGCTACACCTACACTCTTACCAATGGAGGCCGCGAGACCAATATTATGCAGATCCATCACCATTTTCTTATTTTACTATACTCATCCTTTTTTTTAAAACTTTTATTTAATGAATATAAATTTCCAAAGTACGGCTTATGGATTACAATGGCTTCCCCCCCATAACGTCCCTCCCACCCGCAACCCTCCCCTCTCCCACTCCCTCTCCCCTTCCATTCACATCAAGATTCATTTTCGATTCTCTTTATATACAGAAGATCAGTTTAGCATACATTAAGTAAAGATTTCAACAGTTTGCTCCCACACAGAAACATAAAGTGAAAAAATAATAGATGATTTTTTAAATGATGATGAAATCAGATCAGACCTATTGTCATGTTTAATCCCAACTATACTCATCCTTAACAAGTTTTCACCTCTTCTCATTTTAGGAGAACCGCTAACTCTTCAGGCCATATCATCACTATTCGCTAGAAGAAAAAGGTAGTCATAATTCAGGATTTCTTCTATAGTATATCTTATTCTGCTCTGCTGCTTGTCCAGACATTGAATAGAGTACATAGATAGATAGATAGATAAAAGGCTTGCATCAGTATTTCCTAAAACTCGTCTGACCACAAAAACAGCATGCCACAATGTCAAAAACACGACTTCCCAAGCTGTTACTTTTAAAAATCCAGACTCAGAAGATCTGGGTTTGATCATTAGCGTTTTGAGTAAGTGCTCCAGGTGGTTTTTTTTAAAAAACATTTATTTATTTATTTATTTATTTATTTATTTATTTGAAAGAGTTACAGAGAGGCAGAGAGAAAGTCTTCCAACCACTGATTCACTCCCCAAATGGCTCAAATGGTCCGAGCTGGGCCCCTCTGAAGCCTGGAGCTTCTTTTGGGTCTCCCACGTGAGTGTGGGGGCCCAAGGACTTGGGCCATCTTTTGCTGCATTCCCAGGCACATCAGTAGGGAGCTAGATTGGAAGTGGAGCAGCCGGGACTCAAACCGGCGCCCATATGGGATGTCAGCACTGCAGGTGGCAGCTTTACCCGCTGCACCACAGCGCCGGCCCCTCCAGGTGACTTCTGTGATCAGCACTGGGGCATGTGATTTTAGCCTGTCACCAATACTGCACTGGGGATGGGCATGGGCACAGGCACGTGAGCCCTCCCGCGGTTCCTGGCTCTGTGCTTGTCCACCTGGTCCGACCGGGTGTTTGGGGCCTGCCCTGTCCAACACTGTCCTTTCCAGGTCTGCAGTGAGACTCACACCTCTCCTCCTGCTTCCCAGACTTCCTTTCTCTATCTCCAACTCCCTTCCTGGCCACTCCTCCTGCCATTGTACTGCTCTCTGTCCCCACGCCTGCCCTCTCCATTCAGTCCGCTTGTAGCCAAAGTAATCTTTTTTAAAGGCCAATCTGAGCCGGCACGGTGGCTCAGCAGGCTAATCCTCTGCCTTGCGGCGCCAGCACACCGGGTTCTAGTCCCGGTCGGGGCGCCGGATTCTGTCCCGGTTGCCCCTCTTCCAGGCCAGCTCTCTGCTGTGGCCAGGGAGTGCAGTGGTGGATGGCCCAGGTGCTTGGGCCCTGCACCCCATGGGAGATGAGGAGCAGTACCTGGCTCCTGCCATCGGATCAGCGTGGTGTGCTGGCCGCAGCACGCCAGCCGTGGCGGCCATTGGAGGGTG
The DNA here is from genome assembly GCF_964237555.1 of Oryctolagus cuniculus. Taxonomy (NCBI): domain Eukaryota; kingdom Metazoa; phylum Chordata; class Mammalia; order Lagomorpha; family Leporidae; genus Oryctolagus; species Oryctolagus cuniculus. The sequence goes on from NC_091432.1 coordinate 213,730,100, forward strand.
AACTAACAGCAGAAAGGAAGACCTTTCTCTCTGTCTCTCTCTCTCACTGTCCACTCTGCCTCTCAAAAAAAAAAAGGCCGATCTGATGGTGTCCCTCTGCTTCGAGTCCTGACAGCCCTCCTTCCTCCCTCCTCCCTCCCTTTGCTCAAGGAACAAGCGTTGTTTTTGAAAACCAGATGGCTTTTCCTCACTGCTTCCTGGATTTTGTACCTCTTCCTTCCTTTCTCCCCTATCCTGGTTAACTCCTGTTTATATCTGAGTTTTGGGCTCACATATTCCCTCCTCTCACTTGTCACACGCTCTCCCAAGACCTAGTACAGTTGTCACTCTGTATCCACAGAGGACTGGAACCAGGTCCCCCTGCAGATACCAAAATCTATGGATGTTCAAGTCCTTCGTTTAAAATGACATAGTATTTGCATTTCATCTACATTCTCCCATGCACTTTAAATCATCTCTAGATTACTTATCACCCAATTCTGTGCTATGTCAATGGTTGTTATACTGTGTAATTTAAGGAATAATGAAAAGGAAAAAAAATGCTTTTTTTTCCCCAAATATTTTTGATCCTCAATTGGCTGAATCCACAGATGGATTCACCTGTGGATAGAGAGTACAGACTGTCCTCCTTCAAAGCCAGGCCCATAAGGAACCACAGACGACATTGCATCCTGTCCAGCGTCCCTTGCTCAAATGTCATTGTGACCATACAGCCATGCACAGCTTTCAGCCAAGTCACTAACACACCGTGTGCCATTGTCAATATCTGTTGAACGAACAACTGTATGAGCAAATGAACCTGACCTTTATCCAGGCTGCGGTTAAATGGACGTCAGGCCTTTCTCAGACCTACTCCCTGCACCCTCACCTGAGCTCCTTTCTCTTGCCACTCTGCTCCCAACTTCCCCTCCCAACAATTTTCCTCTGTTTGGTTTTTCTTATTAGAGGTTCTAAATGGTATCCTTTAAAAAAAAAGTACAACTTTATTGAGCTGTTTAATTTTCATGCCATAAAGTTCACCATGGAAGGGTACTGTGCAGTAATTTTTAGTGGGGTGGGTGTCGAGGCACAGCTGGCTAAGTCGCCAGCATCCCATATTGCAGTACCTGGATTTGAGTCCCAGCCGCTCCGTTTCTGACCCAGCTTCCCTCTAGTGCCTCCTGGGAGGCAGTAGGTGATGGCTCTAGAGTTTGGCACCCACGTGGGAGAACTGGATGTAGTTCTGGGCTCCTGGCTTTAGCCTGGCCCAGCTTTGACTGTTGTAGGCATTTGGGAAGTGAGCCAATGGAGGGAAGATTCTCTCTTTCTCTCCCTGTTGCTCTGACTTTTGAGTAGATAAAAATAAATATTTTTAAATTATTAATTTTTAGCAAACTTGACAAACACAATCCAGTGTTTGAACATTTTCACTATTCAGCAAGATCCCCTGAGCCCTCCTACAGTTAATCGCCATTCTCACCCCAGCCTCAAGCAAGTATTCATCCCCCTTCTGTCTCCAGTGCTTTGTTCTGGAGTTCGGTATCAGTGGAGATCTTCTGTGTCTGGCCTAGTGTGATTTTTTTTAAGGTTTATCCATGTGGCAACCTCTATCAGTATCCTTCCATACCTTTTAATGCTGAATAGTATTTCATTTAATGGCTATGCTTTTTAGTTTTTTGTGGGGTTTTTTTTGGGGGGGTCCATTTACAAGTTGATGGACTTTTGAGTTATTTCCATTTTCTTGCAATAATGCTGCTATGAACAACCACATATAAGTCTTTGTGCAGACATGTGTTGCCTTTGTCTTGGGTATGTACCTGGGTTGCTAGGACATATGGTATATCTGTGTTTAACATTTTGAAGGACTGTTGTCCAAAGTGGTTATACCATTATACCATTTTATGCCCTACCAGCAGTGAATGAGGGTTCCAGTTTGCCAACAATTGTTACTGTCAGTCCTTTGATTCTAACTATCCTAATGGGTATGGAGTACTATCTCATTATGGCTTCAGCATACATATCCCTGATGGCTAATGCCATTTCCTGTGTTTCTTGGCCATTTGTGTATAGTTAATTTTACTGACTTGATTTGCCTTATTTGTCATTGTTTGTTCAGTTATTGAATTACAACATGCTTTCCTTGCAGGTGCGCAGTGTTTTCTGAGTAATCTTCTTGACCAGGTAGGAGGGTCTCAATGCGCCCTCCCCTGTAAGGTCACTGCCCTCTGGGAGGATGTCTCATCAGCCTCCTTTCTTCTTGTTTCTTTCTCTTCCTTCTCAGATTTTTCTTTTTGAATTTTATCATCTTTTCTTTTCCAAATTTATGTGGAAGGCAGAGAGAGAGACAGTGAAAGACAGACAAAGAGACATCTTCAATCCACTGATTCACTCCCCAAATGCCCATAACAGCCAGGGGTAGGCCAGGCTGAAGCCATGAGCCAGGAACTCAATCCAAGTCATCCAGATAGGGAACCAGCTACTTCTCCCAAGGTGTGCGTTAGCAAGAAGCTAGAATCAGGGACTGAGCTGGGACCAAAGCCAGGCACCTGATAGAATATCAGATGTCCCAAATGGTATACTAACCACTGGACCAAACACCTTTGCCCTGAATTCAGTCATGTTTATTAGCCTATCAATTTTTTATTGTTGTAAAGTATTAACAACATAAAAATGTTAATTTTAACCATTTTTAAGGTTATAGTTCTGTGACATGAAGTATGTTCCTATTGGTCTGCAACCATCATCATCATCTATCTCTAGCACTTTTTCATATTCTTCAACTAAAATTGAATGATCACTAAACACTAGGTCCCTATTTTCTTCCTTCTCCCAATTCCTGGCAACCACCTAAATGATCCATTTTATACATAACGCTACCGTGTCTTCTCAAAGTAATGTTTAAAACATCATTGACAATCAGATGGCTAAACTTCAATGTTAGCATTTTAATATCCCCAAAAAGGCAATCACTTTACATAAAATTAAGAACAGTGTTCCAACATGAAGTAGGAAGCTGCTGCATGCTAGATTGTTAAATAAATTGCTAGTTCCAGAATTTCCTTCCTTCTGGGCAGTAAACTGCCAGGGCCAGCGTACTGCAAGTGTCTTGGTCTTATTCTGCTGTGACTCCAAATTGCACCTGCTTGGCTCTGCATTGTTTTCTTGAGTTTTATTTATCTGATGACAGAACCAAACTACATCAACTAATTCATGTTAAGGAAATACCTCTGGGGCGGAATTTTGTGATTTGGTTGCCATTTTAATCAAATAAACCCACTAGCCCCCCTGCCGTTGCCTTCTTGTTTTGTGTATAAGTGTTTATAAAAAGGAGCAAATAAAAAATGTTTCTAGTTTGGGCCAGTGTTGTGGTGCAGCAGGGTAAGCCTGCCACTTAGTGTTGCCTGCATCCAATATTGGAGCACTGGTTTGATTCCCAACTACTCTACTTCCAATCCAGGTCCCTCTTAATGTGACTGGGGAGGCAGCAGAAGGTGGCCCAACTACTTGAGCCCCTACCACCCATGTGGAAAACCCTGGTGGATTTCCTGGATCCTGGTTTCAGTTTAGTGCAGAGTTGGCTGTTGTGGCCATTTGGGGAGTGATCCAGCAGATGGAAGACCTCTCTCTCTCTCTCACTCTCACTCTTCTCTCTCTATCTCTCTGTCACTTTGCCTTTCAGATAAACAAAAATGATAAATCTCTAAAAAGAATTGTTGTTCACACCAGAGTTTTCTCAGAAGCCCTATCTTATTTATTTATGCAGTACTTCTCAGGCTTCATACAGGAGCAGGGTTGGTCCCCTAGAGGCGAGTTAGGGATTCTGGATGTAAAAGGCTCATTTCCTAATCAAGAACATGAGGAAGCCACATTTAAAAAGGATGTTGCTTCACTGTCTGTGAAACTTCTCGCTGGGAGAGAGGTGCAAGGGCAGATGTTCCCCCATTACAAAGAGGAAAAGCATTTAGACTCTTCCGGTGCTGAAAAGAGGCCACAGGCTACAGCTTTCTTTGGCTCCGATTTTAAAACGCCGTTCTGAGAGCCTTTTGTCACCAGTGGTGTCCAGGCTGTCGCCCTTTGGTTCTGAGGATGACGACATTGAGAAGGCTTATTTTGTGCAGGGGCTTAGGGACAAAAAGACACATTTGGGACCAGGAGTCCTTTCTACATCGTGTGCATATGTAAAGGTTGCTCTAAATTTGCCTCCTTGCCAGAGGAAATAGTTCAATGAAGATTCTTTTTTTTTTTTTAATCTTTGAATATATTAGGGTAGTGGATCTCAGAGGGGGTTGGTGGGCAGAAGAAAGACGGACTATAGTGGTCAATTCTCACAATATTCCCTCTTTGAGAATCACTGTCTTGAATTTTCTTTAAAATTTGTATTCAAAGGATATGGATGTGAACGGCTCAGCTGAAAACTGCAATACGCTGTATCAAAGTTGGTTCTCTTCAATTCCTATGTGCTACTTCCTGTCAGATGAAACGGATGTCAGGTAGATGGAGACGCAGTCTTTCCGCGGTTCTGTCATCTGTGTGTAGATAAGGAACATTCCTGGCAAACAATTTCAGACAAATAGATTTCTGTGCTATTTGAGATCTTCACTGTGTGCTCTTGGTAACACTGGAGGCAAACATTTGGTACAGTGGTAGAGATGCCCTCCCCCCATATCAGAATGCCAGGGTTCAAGTCCCAGCTCCACTCCAGAGTCTGTTCCCAAGTGCACCTGGGAAACAGCAGGCAGCAACTCAAGCAGTTCAGTCCCTGCCACCCTGATGTGGGAGAGTCAGATTGAGTTCTCTTCTCCCACCTTTGGCATGGCCCACTCCCAGGCTGTTGTGAACCAGTGGATAAAAACTTTCTCTGTCTTTGTATTTCTGTCTGTCTGTCCTTCAAATAAATATTTTAAAACAAAGCCAATAATAACTGACACTGATTGAGTATTTGCTCTGAGCCAAGTACTAGCTAGGCCCCTTCGTGTGCCATCTCATTTCATTGTCAAATGATCCTGTTAAGGGAGGAACTGTTATTAATTCCATTTTACAGCTGTGGCAACTGTATTATGGCAAAGTTAGGTAACTTACCAAAGCCTAGGTGTAGTGGAGCCATTCTCTAAACCCAGACAGGAAGACACATTGCAGCCTCTCTACCATACTGGGTATTAATGAATTCAGATCCACTTTTTTGTTGGCTAAAATGGGGAGCTCCAAGGATGGAGCAGGGTGGTTTAGCCTGGTTAAAATGCTGGATGCTCAGTTACCTTTGAATTTTTTTTTTTTTTTTTTTTTTACTATTGGCACATCCCTGATACTGCCTGGAACATACTAAGACTTTGTTTATCTACAGTTCAAATCTGACTGGGCATCCTGTGTTTTGTTTGCTATGTCTGGTAGCTCTAGTTACAAGGTGGTGAGGAGACTACTTCAGGCATTGTGATCACCGTGGTTTGGGATTCTTTGTGGATTTGGATTCTTTTCTTTACACTGTAATCTCTTCTATTTCGTTGTATTGCAGTTTAAACCAGCCATGTATGTAGTTTCAGTAGAACAACATAATGAGAATCAAACAACAAATGTAGCCTGACGCTTTCTCCCTAGGAGTCAGGGCTTCCAAGCCTGACCCGTGTCAAGTCAAGATCTGAACCTCACTGGTCTCTCATGGAAGCTGGAAATCTACCCCGTTTATTTGTTTGATTTCTCCCTTCAGCTGAATGAAACCATTTCCCTCAGTTTGTATAACTTTCCTCAATTGTATTATCTCTTTTATGAAGCCTGCTCTAGGGTCAACATTTTAGCTGGGCTACGGGTGTTGGCCTGCTTTGAATTTCTGCAGATAGCTTTATCAGTCCAGGGTTTTCACAATGGTGGTGAAATTGTCTTGTGCCTTTACCAGCTCTATTACTTGGTAAAATCCCCTCGCTCTGAGTGGCCTCCTCCTAAAATAGATGACACTGGCGTGTATATTCCCAGCAAAAGTTCCGACACATTCACAAATATTTCCTGAATACATCGGTGTATTTCCTTCTGCGCACATTTAGAGCATTCCAGCACTGGGAGTGGCCAACAATGACAAATCTCTGGAAACTGTCTCTTGTCCCTGACTAGTGTGTCAGAGCCCAAGTGCAGATAAACCTGCTTTCTTAAGAATTCTCTACCCAATTAACTAGTTTTGGAACAGGGCTCACTTGTAAGTGCCAAAGTATGATTTTTGACAGAACTAAGTCTGGCAAATCAAACATAGAACCCCTAGGGAGAAACCATGGGTCTTGAGTAATGGCTCGTCTGTTTTCTATGTAGGTAGGGAACCAGATTACCTATCCAGTTAATGTATGGGCAAGTTATCCTTAATGTCTCTGGTTGTTTGGAATCCCAGAAACTGTTTTTGAAGTCCCTGTTAGAACCTTCATGTGGCCATTTCACGATAGGCCTTGTTGTCTAAAACAAGTCAGGTATCTCCGAAGTCTCGTACACCTTCAGTATAGGTCTAAGAACTCTTGTAGAATTCATAGAAAGAACTATCTTGCTCTATTACATAATTGCATAAGACTGTTTAAGTGAGCGTCTAGTACTCCTATCCTGATTCATTAACAAGTGTCTTTCCCATCTCTGTTTAATACCTGTTTTTCAACGGACTTCCCCCTTGCTTTCTAACTCAGAGTAAAAAAATGTACTTAGTAAAGATCCTGACATCATGTGAATTGTATGTGAGAAGAGAAAGTGTGTGCTCGGAGAAGATGATTCCCTGGCTTGGAGAACAGGCTGCAAAACATGAATAGAGCTTAGTACCAAGAACTGGGCTGTCTTGATATCGTTTGAGCTTATTACTGTTTTAATAACTGCTTCTTCCTTGGAAATGAACCAATGGAGATGCGACATTTATTTTAATTCAGTATTCTTGAGTATTTCTGAAAGAAAAAGGTACCAATAACTACAATTCCCACTCCCTCTCCCGAAGGGATCTGGGCTAGAGGGTAGGGTATTGGATCCATTATTACACCCTTCAAATGCTCACTGATTGCGAGTGTTGATCTCCAGCATGGCGAGTTTTCTCCTAAATTGCAGCTGAATAAAATGAATAATGAGAATAATAGCCAATATTTATTGAGAACTTTCTGTGTGTTAGGCATTGCTCTGGGTGCTTGGGGAATTGTATTGTTTAAATCTTAACCACAACCCTGGGAGGTGACTGAGTCTCCCCACTTTACAGAGAAAGAAAACAAGGTACAGAGAGATAAAGTAATGTGTGTCAAAGGACAAATTTACAACAACTTAAAGATCTGATTTGGCTTCATTTCCTATCTTAGAATCAGGGAACACTTCATCCCATTGAATAGAAAAAGTGTCCCACTGAGCCAGCAGAGGTTGGTTTTATAGATAGAAGGCCCAAGGAACACAGAAACAAAGAACAAGAAGTGAATCAGTTATTCCAGTTATTTCCCTTGTGAGGAAGGTACAGGGAAACAGAGTAAGGGTCCAGGTGCAGGGCACTTCACTTTCATGCCCATTGAAACTGGCTGGTGTGGAAATTTGGTTGTTAAGTTTTGTTTCGACAGTGTTCTTGGAAAGTCAGATGAGCTGCTTAGTTTCTGTTTGGTGGCTGCAGAACATTAGCATGGGTGACTCCATTTTGACTTTTATTTTGGTCTGTTGGGGCTCACTGGGGGAGCTTAGTCCAAGACAATGGCCTCCTGTCACCCTTCTTTAACACTGTATAAGGCCGCACAGGAAAGGAGTGCCAGAGCCCGTGTATATCACTATGCAGTACTGCCTTGCCCCATAGAACAAGGTGATGCGGTTTGCATGCACACGTATTCGGGTAGGTCTTCCTTGCCTCAGAGTCCTGATCAATAGGGGACCTTTTGTGCACCTGTATCTGCATTCATTCCTCACATGCAAAGCTGCAGTTTGCTTGGTGGAATAAAATTAGATTTTCAGGGAAGGCATTGTGGTATAGTAGGTTAAGCCACCACTTGGGGCACCTGCATCCCATGTCCAAGTGCCTGGTTCAAGTCTCAGCTATTCTGTGCTTCGCATCCAGATTCCTGCTATAGTACCTGGGAGGAGCAAGTAGTGACCCAAGTGCTTGGGCCCTGCCACCTACATAGGAGACCCAGATGGAGTTCCAGGTTCCTGGCTTCAGGCTGGCCAAGCTATAGATGTTGCAGATATTTGGGGTAGTGAACCAGTAGATGGAAGGCCTCGCTCTCCCTCTCTCTTTCTCTCCCTGTCACTCTATCACTCTGCCTTTCAAATAAATAAATAAATAAATCTTTAGAGAAAGGATTATGAGGTGGGCATTGTGGCACAGCAGGTTAAGCATCTGTTTGGAACGCCCATATCCTATATCTGGGCACTGGTACAAGTCTCAGCTCCTGTGCTGCCAATCCAACTTTCTGCTGAGGTACCTGGGAGGCAGCAAAAGATTGCCCAAGTACTTGGGCCTCTGCCACCCACATATGGGAGACTTAAATGGAGTTCCTGGCTTCTGGCTTCTGCCTAGTGCAGCCCTGGTTGGGCAGGTATTTGGGAAGTGAAGCAATGGATGGAAGATTATCTCTGTTCCTCCCTCCCTCTCTTCCTGTCTCTCTTTCTGTTGTTCTGTCTTTCAAGTAGATGAAAAGAATAATAACACACTTTAAAAAAAGAAAGGCCAGATGGTCAGCCCTGAGGATGGGTTGTTTTTCAAACATGCCCTTGGGTCTTCATCTCATCAGCTTTAAGATTGTGTTCATTATTATCATTTGGTTGCAGTGTTCATGAACATGGTACAACAGAACATCTCCAGTCAATGAGGGAAGCTAGGTCCACAGCTAAGAAAAGGAGATTTTATTGAATCTGGATAATTCAGCCTATAGTCACCCTGCAGTATTTCTTAGGAGACCTCCATATCCACTATATTGGAGCTGGGGCATTTTCTTCTTTTAGTTTTCCTATGATACCTGCATTTCTATGTTGTGCCACAAGTAATGTAATATTTTTAAACTTTGAGATGAAAAGTTAGCTTTATTGAATGCTGTGTCATATGATCTTCTATGTGGCTATATTTAAACAGTTCCAAATTTTTGAGTTAATTTTTTAGATATGAAATATTAATAAATCCTTTGGAAATTTTTATGACAAAGCCTTATTTATGTTGAGAAATAGATGAACATTCATCACTAAGAAATATTGTTTTTATTCTTCTTACTGTGTTTTAAGAAATGTTGGTTTTGCAAAAAAAAAAGAAAAGAAAAGAAAACAACAAAAAACAAATCCCAAATAGGAAAAAAAAAATTCCAAGTTTATATTAAGTTTATCCCCTGAGTGACAGAGGAAAATCCCCCTTAAGAGAAATGGTATTGCATAAATAGCAAAGAATCTTTTTATTTTTCAAATAAAAATATATATCCTGTTTCTAAGCACTTTTCCTACTGTTTGATAGTTTATTAAAATAAACCTTTCTCTTCCATGTGGATTATATTATGCTTTCTTACCCTGTCACAGTCATTGCTCTTCCTGTTCTCTTCTCTCTGATCCTTTTTCTTCCCACCTTCTCTCCTTTCTTCCATCCCTCTGCTTCCTGCATTCCTCCTACCCTCTTCCTCTCACTCCCGCCCTTTTTCCCTCTCTCCCTCCATTTTTTCCCCCACTGTTAGCAGTGGGCCAGGTACTACCTTAAACACTGTACCTGCATGATTCCATTTAACACAACTACACCATGTGATAGGTACCCTTATTTGAAGTATTATGCAGACAGAGATTCATGATCTGAGAAAGTAAATGACTTTCCCAAGGTGACAAAGTCCGGAAGAGTGGAATCTGGATTTGTTCCTGAATATTCAGAATATTCATTCATTCAGAATATTCATTCTGAATATTTCATAGTTCACAGATTATTCCTTTTTCCATACAATACTTATTTTTAAACTGGGAAAATGGGGGCCAGCACTGTGGCATAGCAAGTAAAGCCACCGCCTGCAATGCCAGCATCCCATATGGGCACTGGTTCAAGATCCGGCTGCTCCACTTCTGATCCAGCTCTCTGCTATGGCCTGGGAAAGCAGTAGAAGATGGCCCAAGTGCTTGGGCTCCTGCACCCAAGTGGGAGACCTGGAAGAAGCTCCTGGCTGCTGGCTTTGGATCAGCCCAGTTCTGGCCATTGTGGGCATTTGGGAAGCAAACTAGCAGATGAAAGACAGACTTTCTTTTCTCTCTCTCTCCTCTCTCTCTCTTTCTTTTCTCTCTCTCTCTCTGCCTCTTTGTAACCCTGCCTCTGCCTCTCTGTAACTCTGCCTTTCAAATAAGTAAATAAATCTTTAAAAAATACTTAGTAAACCTGGGAAAATGGGGTCAGCATTTTGGCATAGTGGGTTAAGCAGCCACTTATAACACCAGCATCCCATATCAGAGTGCCAGTTGGTCTCTGCTGCTCTCCTTTCAATCCAGATCTCTGTTAATGTGCCTAGAAAAGCAGTGGATGATGACCAAAATGCTGGGGTCCCTGCTACCCACATGGGAGACCTGGATGGGGTTCTTGGCTCCTGGCTCAAGCCTAGCCCAGCTGCAGCTGTTGTGGCCATTTGTGGTGTGAACCAGCAAATGGAGGATCCTTTTAGTCAAGAACTGATCTTACTGAAGATTTTCTCATTTTCTGGAACAACCATAGAACAATTGGGAGCAGCAGACTGGCACAGATTATTAATAATAAAAACAAATGGAGCAGATGTGGTGGCACAGCAGGTTAAGTCATGGCACTGCTTAGGACACCTGCATCTTTTGTCAGGGTGCATGGTTTGAGTCCTGACTATTCTGCTTCCAGTCCAGCTTCCTGCTGATGTCCCTCCCATGAGGCAGCAGATGATGGCTCAGGTACCTGTGTCTCTGCCACCTTCATGGGAGACCTGAATGAGTTATTGGCTCCTGGCTTCAACCCGACCCAGCCCCAGATGTAATAGGCATTTGGGAAGAGAACCAACAGATAGAAAATCTCTCCCCCCCCCCCTCACTTCTGCTTTTCAAATACATAAAAATGAATAAGCATTCTTAAAAACCTAATAGAAGAGGAGCTGGCACTGTGGCATAGTGGGTAAAGCCACTGCCTGCAGTGTCAGCATCCCATATGATTGCCAGTTTGAGACCTGGCTGCTCCACTTCCCATCCAGCTCTCTGTTATTGCCTGGGAAAGCAGTGGAGGATGGCCCAAGTCCACTGCTGGAGTTCCTGCATCCAATATCGAAGTGCCAGTTTGAGTCCCAGCTGCTCCGTTTCTGTTCCAGCTCTCTGCTAGTGCATCTTGAGAGGCAGTGGATGATGACTCAAGTGCTTGGGCACCTCCCACCCACGTAAGAGACCCAGATGGGGTTCTGGCTTCCTGCCTTTGGTCTGGTCCAGGCCTGGCTGTTATATGGATTTGGAGAATGAAGCAACAAATGGAATCTCTCTCTCTCTCTTTCTCTCTTTCTCTCTCTCTCCCCTCCCCCTCCCCTCTTCCTCCCCTCCCCTCCCCCTCCCCCTCTCCTTCCCACTCCCCCTCCCCTTTCCCTCTCCTTCCCCCTCCCTCTCTCCCTCTCCCACTCCTCCACCCCGTCCCGGCCGCCTCCCATCTATTTTTTAAAACCCTGATAGTTAATACCTATTGAGTACCTCTACAAGGTAAGCTCTCAAAAGTTTCATGGAAAATGCAATTAAAAGAGAGAAATGAAAAATATAAACTTGATTTCTCAATGTGCACTCCATCGAGTTCAAGACAGTTTTGTAAGTAATGACACCAGCCAGTTAGTCCACCCCTGAAGAACTGAGGTCCCTGGGAATTCAACCATGTCAGTGCCATCTTCTTTCCATTGTTGACTGAAAAATATGGGTGTCCTTTAAAAATTTTTTTAATGTAGAAAACAACAAGAAGTCAGAAGGAGCCAAACCAGGAATGGAAGTTGAGTGCCTACTGATTTCCCATCAAAACTTCCACAAAAATTGCCCTTGTTTGAGGTGAGGGATGAGTGTGAGCATTGTCGTGGTGAACAAGGACTCTGGTGACGCTTTCCTGGTGTTTTTCTGCTAACGCTTAGGCCGATTTTCTCAAGACTTTCTCCTTCTAAGCAGACACTGTCATTATTTGGCTTTCCAGAAAATCAAAAAGCAAAATTCTAAGCATCCCCAAAAACCCATTGCCGTGACCTTTGCTCTTTTTTTAAAAAGAGAATATGGAATTTATTAGACATTGAATATCAAAAAGAAACCCATTTAAAATAGAACCCAGGCACCCTCTTTATCCCTCCAGGTGCCTCCAGCCCTTCCCATCCCAACCTCAGTAACACATCATTTTGTGTAAAAGTGGCTAAAAGAAGACTAAAAAGGTGCAAAGCTTCCAAAGACGGCAGACGCTCTGCTTGAGGACATTGATGATGGGTTGAGTGGGACCGTTTCTGGAAGAAACGCCCACCACTTGCTCAGTCACAGCAACAGCTCAACTTCTGGACCGGAGGCTGTGCTCAGGGGCTCCTGAGCACATGACTGGCCCGAGCCATGGGGTGGAAAGCAGGCAGCCCCCTCTTTCTGCACGTCTGGCAGCTGCTTCACTGTCCAGTCCTGCTTCTGCTCCTCACACCTGACTGGACCCCATGCGTGGCTAGAGGGCCCCACTTTTAGCTGTGCGGAGGCAGCAGAGGGTGGGGAGCTTTTCTGCAAAGATGAGCTGGAACCTGCCAGGCTCCTTACACATGTGGGTTTTGCCATGGGATAATATCAGCATGTGATACATAAAGCAGTGATGGAAGACCAGGTTTTCACCTAATGTACTTGGGTCCAGGTACAATTTCAAATTGATGCAGACATAGAGGCCAGAGCTACTATTGAGAAAGGGGATCTTCAGCTTCAGCTTGTTTGGGATGCACATGTGAGCTGCCCAGAGCCCGGAGCCGTGAGAGGGCCCGTATGTTAATGGGCAGTTGGTTCTCTGTCCTGGAGCTGTCAACACAGCTTCTGTGGGTGAAGCCAGAGGTACCATGGAAGTCACCGGAAGAACACAGGACAGAGGCCACCTGAGCACCAATGCAGAAGCCAGAGATGTTAAAATCCTCATTGGTGCCCCAGATCACATAGGTCTGTCCTACTGGAGTCAGGCAGATTGTGCTCAGAACACTGGAATGTGATGGAGTCCTGAAACATAGAAAGCCCGTAAATCTCATCTACAATCGCATGTAGCTGATTCCTTGTGGCAAATTCCACGTATTTCTTCAGTGAGTCTTAGGAGCAGATGTCACTCAGGGGATTCTGCAGTTGATTAGCAGGAGGCATCTGACCTTTGCCCCGTAAGCCTGGCTTCAAGCAGAGCTTGCTCCAACTTGTTCACGGTTGGTTGGAAAGGATGAGTGTTCCCCTCAGTTGTCTCATTCCCCAGGTGGACAAGAATCGGCTCAGCTTTCACTTATAGGTGGAAGCTACAAAGACACCAGAGAAGGAGACTACCAGGCTTCACCTGGATCACACGGGACCGTGGCTGGTGCAAAGACTGAGCAGGAGCCACTGAGAACAACCACATTTTCTGGATCCAGACAGGAAGGATGGGGTTGACATTGTGGAATAATGGGTTAAGCTGCTGCCCTTGACACGGACATCCCATATGGGCAAAGGTTTGAGTCCCGGCTACTCCACTTCTGATCCAGCTTCCTGTTAAAGAGGCTGAGAAAACAGTGGAAGATAGCCCAGGTGTTTGGGTCCCTGCCACCCATGTGGGAGACCAGGATGGAGTTCCTGGCTCCTGGCTTCTGCCTGGCCCAGCTCTGGTCATTGCAGCCATCTGGGGGCAGTGAACCAGCAGAAGGAAGATCTGTGTGTCTATAACTCTGCCTTTAATATCAATAAAAATAAATATTTTTTAAAAATAAAATAAAAAGGACAGGAAGGTGCCTTGCAGTAGGAAGTCAGGAACCAAGGCACTTCTTCCCGCAGGAGCGGTTGCCCTCTCCAATCAGGGACATCCTCAATTCACTTCATGCCACTCTGGCACAGCCTTTCAGGCATCAGATCAGTGCAACTTTGTTCTCATTGGTGTTCTCCTCCGTGTGGCATTTGTCTTGGTAGGCCCTGTAGCCCTGGGAGCTGAAGTAGTAAGAGGTGGAGATGCCGACCCCATGGCTGGGTAGGTCCTGACAGGCTTAGCTTCAGAATTGCTCTGTTTGGGGAACTGGGCCTCTGATGTCAGCCCTGGGATCCAGGAAAGGGAGAAGCTCTCAGAACTCCAGAGCACCCATGACCTCGGACCATAGGAGGTTGACCAGCTGCACATGAGGTCATCCAGGAGGTCCCCCCTGCTCATGGATGGTTCCAGTGTGCTTCTGTTCTTACAGTAACAGGCCACGCACCTGCCAGGTGTTCAACTGCTTAAAGTGCTTCCCCCCACAGAACACAGCAAGTGCAGCAGCATCTGTAATAGCTGGGTGTAGATCTCTGGGGACCTGGCTCCTCATCTGGCCAGTGGGCACGGAGTGGGTATCTGACCCGTGACTCATCCTCCAGGTATTTGTGTTGAACTCAGCAGGTGGGCTGGAACCTTTTGTCTCTGTTTTTATTCATTTCTTCTTACCTTAAAATCCATACATCCACCCAGTGAAATTGTTCTTGACCTGCGCGGTTCAGAGGCTGGTGCAGTTTCCCTCCTCCTCTCACTAAGCTTGCTTCATGAGCTCGGCTCTTTTTTTTTTTTTTTTAAAGATTTATTTATTTGTTTGAAAGGCAGTGTTACACCCAGAGAGAAGGAGAGGCAGAGAGAGACAAAGGGAGGTCTTCCATCTGCTGATTCACTTCCCAATTGGCTGCAACGGCTGGAGCTACACCGATCTGAAGCCAGGAGTCAGGAGCTTCTTAGGGTCTCCCACACAGGTGCAGGGGCCCAAGCACTTGGGCTATCTTCCACAGCTTTCCCAGGCCATGAGGAGGGGGCTGGATCAGAAGTGGAGCAGCTGGGACTCAAACTAGCACCCATATGGGATGCCAGCACTGGAGGCAGTGGCTTTACCCACTATGCCACAGCACCGGCCCCATGACCTTGGCTCTTGACTGCACCACTTTGGCTTTGACTGCACCACTCCCACCTCTTGGTAGCCATTACTTTGGTTGTGCTTTATCTTAGGATTGTACTGGTAAAGTCATGTTTTTCACCTATTAAAATTTTTCATAGAAATATTTCAGGATACTGATATCCCCTGTTTAAAATTTACCTTGAAAGCTTTGTTCTTGTCTGCTGCTGATGTGTGTGCAACAGTCTGAGCACCCACTGGGTAGTAAGTTTGTTCCACTCTAGTTTTTCAGTTAGAATTGTGGAAGTGGAACCAACTGAGAGGACTCTGGTGTTGGGTCTTGTTTCTGCTGTTAACAGTGAGTCCTCAGCTGGTGCTGCGGCTCACTAGGCTGATCCTCCGCCTTGTGGCGCCAGCACACCGGGTTCTAGTCCCGGTCGGGGCGCCGGGTTCTAGTCCCGGTCGGGGCGCCGGATTCTGTCCCGGTTGCCCCTCTTCCAGGCCAGCTCTCTGCTGTGGCCAGGGAGTGCAGTGGAGGATGGCCCAAGTACTTGGGCCCTGCAACCCATGGGAGACCAGGATAAGTACCTGGCTCCTGCCATCGGATCAGCGCGGTGTGCTGGCCGCAGTGCACCGGCCGCAGAGGCCATTGGAGGGTGAACCAAAGGCAAAGGAAGACCTTTCTCTTTCTGTCTCTCTCTCTCACTGTCCACTCTGCCTGTCAAAAACAAAACAAAACAAAAAAAACAGTGAGTCCTAAATGCCCTAAACTGTACTCTGGCCTCAGAATCAGCCCTTAAGGCATTCAGATCCTGCTAAAAAGCCCACGAGAGCATTTCAGGCATGAAAAGCCAAGATACTGTGGCAAAAAAATGACCTAAATGAAAGATCTCTGTGAGTGAGAACCCAGTGGAAAGAAGGGGCCATCAAAGAAGGAGGTACCTTTCTCTGAAGGGAGGAGAGAACTTCCACTTTGATTATGGCCTTGTCTAAATAATGTCAGAGTTTGTGAATTCAAGAGGCTTCCATAGCCTTGGTAGCTCATGACAAGAGCCTCAGGTGATCACTGACATCATAAATAAGAGTGTCAATTGCTGAATCAACAACAGGAGTCACTGTGTGCTTGCTCCCCATGTAGGATCTCTGTCCTTAATGTGTTGTACTATGCGAATTAATGGTAAAACAGTACTTTTTACTTTGTGTGTCTGTGTGGGTGCAAACTGTTGAAAGCTTTACTTAGTATAGAGTTGATCTTCTGTATAAAAAGAGAATTAAAAATTAATCTTAATGAAGAATGGGATGGGAGAGAGAGTAGGAGGTGGGATGGTTTGGGGTGGGAGGGCAGGTATGGGGGGAAGAACAGCTATAATCCAAAAGTTGTACTTACAAAATTTATATTTATTAGGTAAAAGCTTTCTATAAAAAAGGCAAAAAAAAAGTCTGTCCTTTCCATTAGGGCATGAACTAGATTAATTTTTCTAGCAAATTGATGTGAATGATCTACCTCTGCAAGCTTCATCTTGAGCGCCATCTCGTCCCTTCTTAAAACAAGTTGTCTATTTGTAAACTCTGGATTTCTTTGGGGCATTGTCTCCGTAAACTTTCTCTAAAGCTTCAGTGATTTATTTTTAACTCAACCTTCTCCATAAATTCGATTCTTGTTCTTGCTTCAAGTTTAGCCCCATGTCGCTTTGATAAGGGTTCTTTTGAAAGTGTTGTTTTATCCTTCTTAGTGCCTCAAGCTAGATCTTGTCAGACATGTTATACAAGTTAGTTTATGTTTATTTTAGAACCAAGAAAGAATTTGAAATGCATGCATAGTTTTTTCATAATACACGTTTTCCATGAATTTTTGAAGGCTCCTTGTATAAGCTTTAACTTATCCAAAGATTATCACAAATCCACGATGCAGGTACTATGCAATTGTCTCCACTTTCTACAAAATGTTGTTTATTTTCATTTTATTAGAGAGAGAGAGAGAGAGAGAGAGAGATCTTCTATCCTCTGGTTCACTCCCCATTGGTTGCATTGGCCTGGGCTGGGCTGGGCTGGGCAGCAAGGACCCAAGCACTTGAGTCACCACTGGCTGCCTCCCAGGGTGTGCATTAGCAGGAAGCAAGGCCAGAAGTAGAGTAGCTGAGACTCAAATCAGGCAGTCTGATATGGGACCAGGTGTCCCAGGTGGCAGCTCACTGTGCCCCTGTTCTCACTCTAATGGAAGCTGAGTCGCAGGGAAGTAAACTAGCCTACGGAATGCCCAGCTTGGAACCAGTGGAGGAACAAGGGTCCTGCCTCCAACCTGTGTCGTTGGTCCATGATGCCTCAGCAGCTGCTCCTGCCTGTGCTGCGGCCATTCTTCTGCCTGCACACTTGTTGGGCAAGGCTGAGCCAATTACCTTCACAACCAGCCATTCACTAGGAAGTCACATCTACAGCAAAGACGATACATGATGCTTCACTGTGGAGGAAACCAATAATTTTCAAGCCACACATTCTTTGTGTAAACTGTGTGCCTGAAACTAGCTGTGATTGAAGGAGATAAAGGGGAAAGTGTTAGAAATGTATGGGCCACTCTGATTCTTTCATAGGAAACACTGAATTCTTGGAATCACCTTGTTGGAAAATCTAGTTTCTTTAATGTTTTAAAAGTTCATTTTTTAACCTAAAATTTAAGAACTATTTTACCCAGCCCAGTATACTTTAAAAGACTATTTTGGTGAGTTGGCACTTTGTTTTTGAAAAGAAATTTCCTAGAAACCCTGATCAAATGGGGATTTTTTAAAATTAGTAAGAACTTTTTATTATGAGAATAAGAAGTATTGGGGCATGCATCTGATATGCACAGCCAGCCAGATAAGTGACCCGGTAAGATTCTAAGATTCGAACCTTGGTCTCTGATGCCCTGGTCTCTGAGGAATCAGAGACCCTTTCATGGACATTTTGCTATACAGAGAGATGAGATAAGTACCTTGGATGACACGGTAGCTTCCATTCTAGCCCTAATTCTCATGTTTCAAACATATAGCTGTGCCTTCACCTGTCCCAAGCAAGTTTTAAAAAAAAAAAAAAAAAAAAAAAAAAAACTGCCCCAGTGTAACACAGGAGTCACAGTAGCAGCCAGTGATCTGAAGACCCAGTTCTTGTCCCTGTGTTTGCCTATTGCCTATCTTATCTCAAGCAGCCTATAAATTACTTAGCAGGCAGGCTCTGGGGCTCCTCAATGCCCGGGGCCCTTGTAGGAGTCCCAACCTGTTTCTGATACCTGGCAGCTTCTGTTCTGTGCTTGGCGGCCTGAAGTCTGAGTTTGCTATGCCTGCTCCTAAATGAACTCAGCAGTGGTCTGGAAAGGGAAAGAAGGGAGGGAGGAGGCAGGGAGGGAGGGGGGAGGAAGGAAGGAAGGAAGGTTAGAAGAAGGGAGGGAGGAGAAGGCATTTCCTTGATGAGCTGGAGGATCTTCTAAGACAGGTGGATATGTATGCCTTAGTTTTTACTATAATTTTACTAGGATCTCTGTGGTTTTTACAGTGATTTTATGTTGGCCGTGGTCCCAGTCCAGCAGAGGATTTTCATATGCTGTGGAAGAAGCTATTAACACTCTCCAAAGTTAAATCATCTTAACATTTTATAATCTTTTTTTATTAAGATTTATTTATTTGTTTGAAAGGCAGAGTTGCAGAGAGAGAGAGAGAGAGAGAAAGACAGAGGCAGAGAGAGAGGTCTTCCATCTGCTGGATCACTCCCCAGATGGCCTCAGTGGCTGGAGCTGAGTCCATCCAAAGCCAGGAGCCAGGAGCTTCTTCCGGGTCTGCCACACGGGTGCAGGAACCCAAGGACTTGGGCCATCTTCTACTGCTTTCCCAGGCCATAGCAGAGAGCTGGATCAGAAGTGGAGCAGCTGGGACTTGAACTGGCGCCCATATGAGATGCCAGTGCTGCAGGCTGGGGCTTTAACCCACTATGCCACAGTGCCAGCCCCAACATTTTATAATCTTAACAATTACTAAGAGAAATTATTGACTTATTCCATGTATGTAAACTGAAAATGTCTTCTTACTATAGCCCCACTGTCTTCAGGTGAACTTGTATTAACACTAAGATAAGTCATTTGGGCCGTGGCTCACTTGGTTAATCCTCCGCTTGCAGGGCTGGCATCCCATGTGGGCGCCGGGTTCTAATCCTGGTTGCTCCTCTTCCAGTCCAGCTCTCTGCTGTGGCCCGGGAGGGCAGTGGAGGATGGCCCAAGTGCTTGGGCCCCTGCATCCACATGGGAGACCAGGAAAAGCATCTAGCTCCTGGCTTTGGATCGGCACAGCGCCAGCCGTAGCAGACATTTGGAGGGTGAACCAATGGAAGGAAGACCTTTCTCTCTGTCTCTCTCACTGTCTAACTCTGCCTAATTAAAAAAAAAAAAAAAGATAAGTCATTTGGTATGCTTAATATAGTACAAGGAGGACACCTTTTTTTCTTATTGGCTCATTTTCGATATTAAAGCATTTCATGAGTAAGTCAGGGACTACTGCAAAGACTGTGTGCTAATCATGATTATTACAATTTTAAAATGCCACGATTTGGTCATTTCCCTCCTAGCATTTCTACAACTGAAAATCCTTACAATTCTTTCCATAAATTGACAACTTGTACTGAGGGAAACACTTAGAAATTGTTATGAGAATGATATAGTCTCATTTTATTAAAAACTGGAAAAAAAAACCCACAAAACTCCATCTCATGTAAACTGGAAATGGACTTAAGCACCACTGGAAGTGAAAGGCAGACTTGCCTTGAAATCCCAGGTCACGCAAATTCACGTGGTTGACTCGGTGAAAGCAGTCTTCTGGAATTTCACTTTGTTGGCACCATTTTCTAGCAGCCTATCGGTGAACAAGCTGTGTACATTCCAAATATATTAGGCATATTTTGCATTTCCAATGCAATACTTACAGAATACCTTGGTTTATGCCATCTCTTCATTAGGGCATGAACTCTGGAGTGTTTACTGGATTTTTTAAATGCTTCAGTTGTTAAATGAGATAAAATTCTCAGCCAGGAAATAAAAAACTTGGACCTCATAGGACTCTGCTTTTGTTAATTACCAAAGTGATTCATAAGTACATTCCTGTCATTAGCACACATGCTTTGAGACATCTGGATGGAGAGATGTGGGACACATAGTTTTCTGGTGTCGTAACCTGTACTGTCTTACTTCTCTCTCTCTCTTTTTTTAAGATTTTATTTTTATCTGAAAGACAGAGTTAGAGAGAGAGAGAGGGAGAGACAAAGAAACAGATCTTCCAGCTGCTGGTTCACTCCCCAAATGGTCAAATGGCCAGAGCTGGGCTGATCCAAATCCAGGAACCAGGAGCTTATTCTGGGTGTCCCATGTGGGTTCAGAGGCCCAAGCACTTGGGCCATCTTCTGCTGTTTTCCCAGGCACATTAGCAGGGAGATGGATTAGAAGTGGAGCAGCCGGGATTCGAACCGGCACCCATATGGGATATTGGCATCACAGGTGGTAACTTTACCCTCTACACCACAGCATGGATCCCTGTCTTGCTTCTCTTACCACGGGTGCTCTATGCTCCCCACTCTGTCTTTCCCCTCCACAGATGGCCCCTTCCATGCTTTCCAACACAGTCCTTCCCAGGCCACTCCTTTCCACTGGAGAATTCACAGTAGGATCTGACTTTTTCTTTTTTTATGGGCACCATTTAAATGCATATTATAACAGGCAACTGGATGAAGCCTTGCCACTCCCTTAGTAAAGGTGGAGAAAGCACAGACAAGGCAGGACACAGTGAAAACAATGAGAGGGGCACACGTTGCCTGAGTTTTGGAACACTTGCTGGAGTGTTTTCAAAGATGTTTTCAAAAGGGTCTGGAGCAGCTGGGGTGAATGTAAGCAGGTCACCATTTCCTTGTGTAGACATTTGGCAGAGCACGGGCCAAGTGTGAGGATGCAGGGAAAGGAAGTGTAGAATGGGCAGGAAAGACTTACTCGGGCACAGGAAGCCCGAGGCCCTGGGGAGGAAATGAAGGAAAGGCAGGCATCACAAACGAGGCCAGGAACTGGAGTAAACACAGTCAGAGAGCCAGTGCTCTCGTGTGACCCTGTCCCTGTCACCGTGTTCTGTTTGCTCTCTCCTTTCCCTGTCTAAGGATGATTGTGCCCTCCCCGAGTGGTTCCCACACCAGGCTGTGCGACAGAATCAGATGGAAAGCTTCAACAGAGGTTCCCAGGCCCCAACTTACCCAGCTGCCCAATTTGCCAGCTACTTGAATGGTAGACCAGATGGAGAAACACTTTTGTGCAGTGTCATTAAGAGCTGACCACCACTGAGCAACCAGGATTAACGCTGGGGTAGTAGATGGTTCCTAGAAGGTTTTAGATTTGATAAAACACATTGGCATGTGTCAGTGTCTGTAGAAAGTTTATGGTTAAAATAGTTTCTCTTCCCCACCATGAACAAGCCAAATGATACACAATGCAGACATGCCCTTTTAGCCTTACTTAAAAGATTTATTGATTTATTTGAAAGGCAGAGGCACAGAGAGAAAGAGAGGCCTTCCATCCATTGGTTCACTCCCCAAATGGTTGCAGTGGCTGGGGTTGAGCAGATCCGAAGCCAGGAGCCAAAAGCTTCTTCCAAGTCTCCCACGAGGATGCAGGGGCCCAAGGACTTGGGCCATTTTCTACTGCTTTTGCAGGCCATAGCAGAGAGCTGGATTGGAAGTGGAGCAGCCAGGACTTGAACTGGCGCCCATATGGGATGCCAGCACAAGAGGCGGTGGCTTTACCCGTTATGCCAAATCACTGGTCTCACCCTGTTAGCCTTTATGTAAGATTCCAAGAGCAGCGTGGGAAATGTCGTCATTGGGAAATGCATAGAAACAAAACATCCAGAAGAACAGTGTCCAGCTGCCATTCGAGTCGGGCAGCAAACAGGTGATCCGTGGGGCCCCTGGGAAACAGATGACTGCACACTGCAGGTCCTCCAGCCTGCAGGGTAAGTCTTGCTTTTCACATTAAAATTAAAATTGCTCAGTACCCTAACCACCTAGTGTGGAGGTCGTCCAGAACTCACTGCACCTGCTTCTGCGGATTTTTAACCAGGGTGTCTTAGTTCATTTTCTGTTGTTATAACTAAATACCACTGTCTGGGTAGTTTAGAAAGAACAGTTTGATTTCACTCATGGTTCTGGAGGCTGGGAAGGCATGAGCACAGTATCTGGTAAGGGACCTTTTAGTTTTTGAATTAATGAACTTACTTATTTTTAATTTTCTTTGAAAGGCAGAGAGACAGAGAGACAGACACAAAGAGATCTTTCATCCACTGGTTCACTCCCCATATGCCTGCGCTAGAGCCAGGACTGGGCCAGGTAGAAGCCAGGAGCTCAGAACCACACGGTGGTTGCCTAGGTGAATGGCACGTACTCAGGACTTGAGCCATCATCTGCTGCCTCTCAGGGTGTGCATGAGCAGGAAGCTGGATTGGAAGTGGAGGTGAGACTCGGTCCCAGGCATTCCATTATGGGAAGTGAGGGTCGGAGGCTCAGTCACACACCCGCCCTGGGGAGGAACTGCTTGCTGCCTTATAACATGGCACAAGCTATCACAAGGGGAGACGGACCAAGTGTGCTAGCTCAGGTCTCTCTTCCTCTTCTTCTTAAAGAAATATTTATTTATTTATTTGACAGGCAGACTTAGAGAGAGATCTTCCATCTGCTGGTTCACTCCCTAAATGGCCGCAATGGCCAGAGCTGGGCTGACCTGAAGCCAGGAGCTTATTCTGGGTCTCCCACGTGGCTACAGGGGCCCAAGTACTTGAATCATCTGCTGCTGCTTTCCCAGGCACATTAGCAGGGAGCTGGATCGGAAGTGGAGCAGCCGGGACTCGAACAGGCTCCCATATGGGATACGGCACCCACGCATGCAGCAGCTCTATCTATTTACCTGCTATGCCACAGTGCCAGCTCTAATCTCTTCCCCTTCTTATATAACCACTAAAGCCATCACAAAGGCCTCCCCCTGATGACTTTATCTAATCCTAATGCTTTCCAAGGGCCACTTCAAATACCACCAACATGTGACTTTGAGTTGCCAGCATGGGAATTACAGGGGATACGCTCAGATCCTAGCATAAAGCCAGGGTAGGTTGGGGTTAGCTTTCCTCCTTCTCATTTCTCATTCCAATTTCCTGGTTCCTCTGAATTCTTACTCTGACATCTTTCTTGCGTCCTGCGTCTGCTCTCCACCTTGAACCGAGCCGCATGTACACCCTTCACCTGTAGTTGTCTAAACAAACGCTGCAGTCAGAGGCTTAGTGGTTGCCAGGAGTGCTTACATCACAACATAGCACTCAAACAACTTTCAAAGTGTATACTAAACGTGACTTTTCTTTTGGCTGCCTCTGTGATCTGGAGTTTCTTATTAGCTAACTCCTCCCTACCATCCTGTCTTTCATCTGACTTCAGAGATGTTGCAGCTTCTGAATTCCACAGGCGAACCACAAGTTCAAGTGCATAAACATTTTTTATCTCAAGAGAGATCACCAGTGTCTCCCAAATTTACCAGTTTATTATTACGAATTTATACTCCCATCCACAGAGGGCAATCGTTTGATTTTCATGGTTCCCTCACCAACAATAGATAACCTTTGTATCTTATGTATTTACTGATATCACAGGCAAAAAATGGTATCCCAATATTTTCATTTGCATGTCTTTAATTGTGAAGAGTTTGAACGTTTCTTCATAAGGTCAGTTGCCAGTTTAATTTATGTACTGTAACCACAGGTTTTCCATATTACCAAGGAGTTGGTAATTTCCATATTGATTTGTGAGAACTGTTGACATATTACAGATAGTGACCCACTATGTATTGTAACTATTTCCCTGGGTTGGTTCTTCTCTAAGATTTTCAGTGGCGTGTCTGCTCCCAAGGGGATGCCCTTGGGTTTGGGATTGTTCCTTCCTTTCCAATGACCTCAGCTGCTGCTGCTGCATGGCGGGAAATCACCATGGACCTGGAGCTGCTGGGGTGCTGTGAGCCAGCCTTCTTGTTGTGGCCTCGCTTTTGCCCCGTGGGAAACCTTTATTTTCTGTGGAACACATGCGTTCCTTGGGAGTTAGTCTGAGCTGATGCTTTTGGTCTTTATACCCTTGCTGGGAGGAAATGGTAAATTCTCCAGTTCTCTTTAATGATCCCTAGTCTTGGCCCCTCTCCTAGTTTTCATATTGGCTCTTGGAGCCGCTTGTTGCAGCTTCTTCTCTAAGGTTGGGAGCATGAGTCTGCTGGGTTCAGTTCACTTTGCTGAACCCAGAGAGGGGGGAAGGGGTTCTGCTGGCCTGTGTCTCCACTGAGTCCTTTCCCATTAAAGCCAGCCTGTTCTTTCCTGTTTGTCTGGTTAAGTGCATTCTACCTCTTGTGTCCCTGGGAAGCCACTCTTGCTCAGGGCCACAGAGTAAAATGGGCCAGCAGCATGGGCGAGGCCGCATGAGCAAAAAATACACACCTAGGTCACAGTGGAAGAAATCCCATCTCTTCTCTCCCCAAGGAAAGTTTTCCTGCAGGGCTTTCTGTCCTAGATGGGGTAGGGCCTTTGGGAGCATGTCACATTCACACCTTCCCTTCACTTAGGTTTCTTTTGCAGAATTAGCGAAAGCTAATTTGCTTATTTGCTTCAAACAAATTTTTTTCTTTCATCACATATTCTCAGCTCTAATAACCATTATTGTGCTAAGAAACATGTGATGGGATGAGCCGGTAAACACACACTGGGTAATAAAAACCAGTCGTTTTCCCATCACCACTGTTTTTCAGTCATGTCTTCAAGAATCATGTAAGAGCTGTTAACACAGGTTTTCCTGGCTCTGCCCTTCTCCTCGCCCAACCCCCTAAATTCTGACTTAGTAGTAGGTAAGGCCCAGGAATCTGTATTGAACAAGTACAGAGAGGGTTCTGAAATCGCTCATCTTTAGTACTGACTTTGAGAAATACTGGCTTAGTTAGGGATGCGGTATCTCTTATCTCCACCCCAGCACTATGGATGTTTGGAGTTGAGTAATTCTTTGTGGTTGGGAGACTGTGCTGTAGATGTCAGTAGCACTTCCTCAGTTGTGATAATCCATGTCTCCAGACATCACCAAAATGTTCCCTGAGTAAGATCACCCTTGATTGAGAACCACTGTCCAAGGGAAAAGTTAATGAGAAAATATTAATTAGAAAACAGCTTTTACTTTCACTCGCAGCCACTCATACCCTTGCGTTCATTTTACTGAATAAGTTGAATAGATCTTTCGGAGTATCTGGCATGCACCAAGCCCATTATATTAAAAATGTTTAATTTAATCACAACTATGTCTTTCACCTCAAAAAAGATAGAAAAGGAGTTGCTCTTCTAAGTTAATATCTTTTGAGCATGCATTTTAACTAAGCATTCCTAATAGTTATCTGTAGAATGATATTTCAAAACTCTCAAATCAATGCCAACAAAACATTGAAATATAAAAATAAAATAACTATTATATACATAGTCAAAATAAAGTTGACTTGCTTTCCTTTTTCTAATAATGAAACAAACTTTATTTGTAAATTTTGCACTTATTCTAACTGTGGACTATGGGAGAGAGTGATGAAGCACTTGCCATGATACTGTTTCTAAAAATCTCGCCTCTGCTGTTAAGCCTTCCTGGAGAGTACCTGTGATACCAAGCAAGCTCATTTCACTGTGAGTTTTTCACCTGATGTTCAGGTCAGGGTGTAGGTCACCCACATATTTCACTGTACATCAGTGAATAAGGAGTCCAAAGAAAGAAGGAAAGAGAGCTGATTCTGGCCTGAAGCTCTGGAATCCCCAGTAAGTGCTATTGAAATTCAGTAGTGCAAGAGACAAACAAAAAGGATGGTGAAACCATTCCTAAATGCCCAGGAAAGGGGCCCTATTGACATTCAGGGACCCAGAGGAGAGCTGGCGTCCCCACTGCAGGCTCGGCGCTCCTCCCTGGGTAAAGGTGTGAGTAAAAGCCAGGGCAGGAAGGAATCCTGTCCTCCGGAGGCTGCTGTTTATTATGTCCCTTTTCCCGGTAGTTCCTGATGCTATCATTTCTTTGTATTGGAAATCAGAGACCTCTGTGGGTTAGGAAAGGAGAACCAGGCCCTGGCAGTAGTCTTTCTCTGCTGTGTTTGACATGCAAAATTGAGTCTCAGAGGTGGACCCCAGAGCCGCCTCCTGGGGTGGAGAAAGCAGCAGGGCCACCCCTAGGGGATCCGCCTTTCTTTGCAAAGCCAGAGAAAGAGAATTAGTGGAGAAATTATGCCCAGTGCAAAGTTGAATTCAAGTAATCTGATTTCATGCTATTTTTCTGTATGCAGAGAGCCATGCCCTCCAGCAGAGCTGAGACGCACAATAGCTTTCTTTTTTAAATGCTGTTTTCTGTGTGCGGTGCTGTGTGTTTGTGTGTCCTCAGGATTTCTACAAGGTCTGTTTTCCAAGGGTCATTAACATTATTTAAATATTCATGGTGGGGGAGGGGACGACAGACTGAAATTTCAGACAACTCGGGGTGGGGTGGGGGGAGGGCTGGCGGCGCGTCTAATCGAGCCCCACGCTGTGGCTCAGCTGCCTGCGTCCCCACGGAAGGCTTTGTTAACACACGTGCTCGACACACGGACGCCGGCTGCCCGCCGCACCTGGGGCGCGGCTGGAAGGCGGGAGAGCCGGTGAGTTGGAAGCGCCTCCGTCCACACTGGGGGCCCATGGATCGCCTCTGGTGGAGCCGCCCCAACACCCGGGGACTCCAAGTCAGTCACAAAGACGCATTTCCCAACCGGCCCCAGCGGGACTCATCCAGGAACAGAGGGTCCTGGGGCTCTCTGCCCCCTAGGCGAGGAGCACAGCGGCCGCTGGCGCAGAGCGCGCGCTCGGGCACCCCCTCTCCCACGGGCCCCGTGCACTAACACACAAGCGCGCTGCACACGCGCCGGCACGCCCACCCGGGCGCGAATCCTCGTCCACGTGCCCGGACACACAGCGCTCTCCCCAGTTAGGACGCGCTCGACTGCCCGCGCCCCTCGCTGGTCCATCGCTCCGTGCCTCCAGCCTCTCGGTGCACACATTCCTCACGTTTGCGCCTGGCTTCTTGCCCAAGCCAAGGTGTGGGTGGGCACGGAGGCGCTGTGCAAGCGCAGGGCTGACCCAGGGCGCGCGGAGTGGGGCGGGGAAGGGGCGGGCACGGGCTCGGGCGGGCGGGACTCCCCGCCCTCCTGCGCGCCCGGCGGCTGCCGCTCCCGGCAGATGCGCTGGCCCCAGCCCGGGGCTGCCGCGCGTCTTCCCCGGCGTCTTCCCTCGGCGTCTCCGGGACGCCCCAAGCCCAAAGCAGCGGCCGCGTGGCGCTGGAGCGGAGCCGGACGGCTGTGCCCCCGGGAGCCGGCGCCCAGAGGTGGGTGTGGGGAAAAGGGCGACTTTCCGCACGTTGGGGCGCGGCGGCCGGGATACCGACTCCGGGGAGTCCCCGGGCTTGGGGGAGGGATGGCTGGCGGGCAGCTGGAGATTCGGGGGTCGTCGTCGGCACCGCGGGCTTTAAAGGATTTTTTTATAGGTCCTTGCCTAGTGGGTTGTGTGCCGGACGCGGGTTTGGCAGGCAGGGCTGTGGCCATGTGGACTTGAATTCCTAGGTTTGTTCAAACTTACTTGCTTATTTGTGCTTAAAAAATACTCAGGACTACCCCCACCCCCACAGCCGGGCGGTACAAGAAAAGCAGGGAAATCCAACGTGAATGTGGCCATCTCTCCTGCCCCGGGAGCAGCGGGGATGGAGCCATCGGTTCCCGCTCCCGCGGGAGGCGCAGTCCTGCCTCCTGGGGCGGCGGCGCGGGGGGCATTGTCAGAAGTCTAGGACATTGCTGGGGGACTGAGACCCGGCTTCCCTTTAAGGCGAGGGTCCGGGCAACTGAGCTCTGGAGGAGATGCCGGCGGAGGAGCAGCCGTTCTGCGCAGTCCCGTCTGGTCCGGTCCGCGCGGAGCCAGGAAGTTTGGGCGAGGCTGGGACCTCCCTCGCGGTCACCTCTAGTGTCCTGTCGGGCATAAAGCCTGGGGAACGTCTCCTAGGGTCCTTCGTGGGCCACTTTGGAGGATGGAAGCGTGGAACGTTGGGGGACAGCGCCGGACCGGACGTGCCTGTAATGTCCGCGGAGATGACAGTGGGGACAGCTAGCGGCCCCGGGAAATTCTAGAGAAACGGAGGAGACGGAAATGAAACCAGGGGGAGCCGGGAGTCCGCAAGCCCGGCGCTGGAGGCCGGGTGAGAACGGACAGGCGAGGGCCGAGCCGCTCGCGGGGCCGCCACGCGCCCCAGGCTCCCAGCGCGGGTAGCGCCGTGGGTTACCCCCGCGCGTCCGCGATCGGACTTGGACACGTCTGTACCCTTCCTGATAGCGGCTTTTAAGTGCGGCGCCCAAAATTTGCGCAAACTTCCACCATGAGAAGGGGGATTGGACCACCCGGAGCGCGTCCGCGGGGCCCTCCTTACATCTTCGCATCTGTGAACCCGGGACCTTCGCCCAGGAAGCGTCCTTGGGACTCCCAGGCTCCTGGGGGCTGAATTAAGCTCAACCCCGCTTGCCCTCACGGTCGCAGGGGTTTTGTTTCCTTGTCTTTGTTCTGATTAGAGTTCACTTAAGCACGGCGCTTTCCTTCCTGGAAGTGTTCCCAATGTAAGGAAACGCCCCTTCTCTTCTTCCCTGGACGCTGCCCAGGGTTGATCGATGATGATCGATGAAATTTCATAGTAACGTGGCTACTGTTTCTTTAAACTTAAAGACTTACCCTGAAGTTAAGCTTGTAACAAACAGCCCCTCTGCCCGCTCTCCTCCTTAGTTTTTTTTTTTTAAAGATTTACTTATTTGAAAGGCAGAGTTACAGAGAGGGAGAGGCAAAATCTTCCATCCGCTGGTTCACTCCCCAAATGGCTGAACCAAATGTCCCCAGTGGCCAGGGCTGGGCCAGGCCAAAGCCAGGAGTCCTCCTGGTGTTTTCCGTGGGTGCAGGGGCACAAGCACTTGGGAGCCATCTTCTGCTGCATTCCCAGGCACATTGGCAGGGAGCCGGATCAGAAGTGGAGCAGCCGGGACTCGAACCGGCACTCATGGAATGCCAGCACCACTGGCCAATGCTTTAACCCGCTGCGCCACAGCGCCGGCCCCTCCTCCCCAGTATTGATGCTTGGTCCTTTCTTTAGCTAGGGCATCTTCTGATTTGGATGTGGGCACCCCACAAGTTGGATGGACGGAGCAGTAATTCTTGACTCTGTCAACAAAGTTTGTCCTGAGCTAGGACAAGGTAATACTGCCTGGGCCTCCCAGTCCCTGACCCAGAAGACTCTGCCTGAGGACTTTCCTTGGGGGGTGCGGAGGTGCTGGGTGGAGAGCAGTGGCTGGGCTCTGAGGTGGGACCAACACCTTGGAAGCCCATTACCTCACAGCTCTGGCATGGCAGTTGGCACAGCTCCTGCCTGCAGAGTGTAGAGCAGTGTTGTCAGAATTCATTTCGCTTTCCTAAGTGGCTGCATCTGACTCAATAGCTTCAGGATCTCTGGTGACCCAGGGGAAGCATGTTGTCTTAATTTAGCTATCAAGTGAAGGGGAGGTGATCCACTGGTTGGTTGGTTTCTAAAACTTTCAATATTTTATTATTAAGCCAACATTATTAAGTGTTGTAAAATATATATACTTATATTAAATATATAATATGGACTTTTTATACTTATACTTAAATATTTACACTTATATAAATATATATATATTATTTTCTTATTTATTTGGAAGGCAGAGAGAGAGAAAAAGAGACCATCAGTCTCTCATCCACTGCTTCACTGCCCAGTGGCCACAGCAGCCAGGGCTGGGCAGAGCTGAACTCGATTCAGGCCTTCCATATGGGAGAGAGGGACTCAGGTGCTTGAGTCATTTGGGGGTGGAGAGGGTAGGGGGAGCAGGGTGCCTACCAGCAGGAAGCCGGAATCCACAGGGGAACCAGGACTGGAATCCAGGCACTCCCACATGGGATTCAGGCATCCCAAGTGACGCCTTTGGATTTACTAGTTATTACGTAATTATTGTCCAGGGTCTGCCCTTGTGTATTGGTGGGCTCCTGCAATATTCGTGTCCCAGGTATCTATGCCTGTTGTTGTTGCCAGTTTCTGCTTGTTAGGATAACGAGGAATGGGTGTTCAGGGACTGGAAGAGCTGAATCAGGAGCCTGCTGAAATTTACTCTGAAGGCCAAGCTTGCGATGTTTGGTTCTGTTCTTTAATTGTAAACAGGTCTCAACACTGGTAGAATCCATGCTCTGCCTTGAAGTAGCTTCTGGAACGGCTGTTCTTCCTTCAAATTATTGAGCCCAGGCTGCTGTGCCAGCTACTAGAAGCCTGGAGTAATTGATGAATATACTTACAAGGTTTAGCACTTTGAGTTTTGGTAGAAAATTGCATAGGTTTCTTTATACTATGCAAACTCAACACCCGGAGGCAGTGTTTTTTTGTTTTTTTTTTTTTTTCTTGGTGAAGCTAAAAAAAGCTTCAAATTCAGGTCTTCTGCCTGGCATGAGCCTCACCCTGCAATACTTTGGTGACAAGGGCCTTAGGTCAGCATGTCTTTTTGGGCTAGGATGGGAGCGGGCAGGGGGAGTCCTTTTTCTCTATATATAAATAAATACTCTCTTTGTAAGATAATCTCCTTTAAGAACATATGAGACTACTGTTCAAATTTTGGACGTTTGCCCTTCCAACATATTTTTCAGGAAAGTTGAAAGCATATCTATGCTAAAAGGGAAATCCATGTTTTACTCAAAGAAAAAAGTTTTTGTGACATGATAGTATTTAATTAGCTAGAGTACTTAAGAAATAGAGTATTCTAAGTAACAACACTAGGAAGTTAAAGTTTTAAAAATTTGTTTCAATTACTGTAGGTGACAATGTTATTTACTTGGGTTTTTTGTTTTTGTTTTAGATTTATTTATTTATTTGGAGGGCAGAGTGATGACAGTGAGGAAGAGACAGGAGAGGGATCATCTGTCTGCTGGTTTATACCCCAAATGCCCTCAGTAGCCAGGGCTAGGCCAAGCTGAAGCCTGAAGCCTAGAACTCATTGTCTCTGGCGTGGGTGGCAGGGACCCAACTACTTGAACCATCACCTGCTGATTAGCAGGAAGCTGGATCAGAAGCGGAGCTGGGGCTCAAACCCAGGCAGTCCAATGTCAAGGGCTCGGCAGCTGCACCAAACGCCCTCCCCAAGGCTAGGTTTTTAGAAAACTAAAACCCCCAATACAAATTAAATTTCCTTTCTTTGCTCCATTCTCTTGAAAGTTGAATGGTAGAGGGGCCGGCACTGTGGCACCGTGGGTTAAAGCCCTGGCCTAAAGCGCCGGCATCCCATATTGGTTCTGGTTCTAGTCCCAGCTGCTCTTCTTCTGATCCAGCTCTCTGCTATGGCCTGGGAAAGCAGTAGAAGATGGCCCAGGTCCTTGGGCCCCTGCACCTGTGTGGGAGACAGAAGAAGCTCCTGGCTTCAATTGGCACAGCTGTGGCCCTTGTGGCCATCTGGGGAGCGAACAAGTGGATAGAAGACCTCTCTATGTCTCTACCTCTCTCTGTAACTCTGTTTTTCAAATAAATAAAATAAGTCTTAAAAAAAAAA
The DNA here is from genome assembly GCF_964237555.1 of Oryctolagus cuniculus. NCBI lineage: Eukaryota > Metazoa > Chordata > Mammalia > Lagomorpha > Leporidae > Oryctolagus > Oryctolagus cuniculus. The sequence goes on from NC_091432.1 coordinate 213,761,753, forward strand.
GACTTTGAAAAAAAAAGTTGAATGGTAGAAAAATAAAATGACCAAGTCTCTCCCTTCCCATAAAATCCCTGTGCTTTCTCCAGGGTTAAGTAATGGGGCTTTTTCTTTGAGGTTGGGGCACTGCAGGAGAGGAGGAGCTGAGGGCGTCCTGGGGCCCCATCTTCCTCTCTTTCCTCTCAGTTCTCCATCCAAGTACTAACCAGGCCTGGCCCTGCTTAGCTGCCCTCTCCCATCCAGGAACAGCAGGGCTGCCAGGCCTCCGGGGACATGTTTGAGTAGGCTCAGGAGCCTGTGGCTGGAATTGTTCCCATCTTGGTGGCAGTCTGTGAGTGATCGAGTGGGCCATGGGAGTGGCACAGATGCCCTGTGTCAGCAGATGCGGGTGAACGCACCAGGCAGGATGCGGCAGGGATAGGTGATGGATTTGCGGTGTTGGGCTTTTTTGTTTGTTTTGCCTCCTGAGTCTTGGGAGGATACCTGTGCTGGTTGAGGTGATCATGGTGTGAATACCAGGGAAGGGTACGTGTGGAATTCAGTGGAAAAAGTTAATTTTCAGCTTAGGTGTGGGTTTGCTAAAGGTTTTGATGCTTGATTGGAGAACACAGGCTGAGCAGAGCCAAGTACACAGGTATTGTAACGCCCAGTTACCCAGAACTGTGGCCACCTTAGCGCCTGGGCCGAGTTCTTTGTAAGATCTTGAGTTTGGGCCAGCGCTGCGGCTCACTAGGCTAATCCTCCGCCTGCGGTGCTGGCACTCTGGGTTCTAGTCCCAGTTGGGGCGCTCGTTCTGTCCCAGTTGCTCCTCTTCCAGTCCAGCTCTCTGCTGTGGCCCGGGGAGGCAGTGGAGGATGGCCCAGGTGCTTGGGTCCTGCACCTGCAGGGGAGACCAGGAGGAAGCACCTGGCTCCTGGCTTCAGATCGGCATAGTGCTGGCCGTCCCGGCCATAGTGGCCACTTGAGGGGGGTGAACTGATGGAAGAAGGAAGACCTTTCTCTCTGCCTCTCTCTCTTTCACTAACTCTGCCTGTCAAAAAAAAAAAAAAAAAAAAAAAAAAAAAAAAAAAAGATCTTGAGTTTGTCATGTGAGTGGATTCTTAGTTCACTCATCTATAAGAATGAGAAAACTAAAGCCGTTGTAATTTTAAATCTTGTGTCACATGAGATGTAGACGGAAGGATCTGTGACAGATACAAATGATAAGTAAATAGTTCCTGGAATTAACTTTGAAGATACTAGCAAATGTGCAGCAGATCAGTTGTTCGTCTTCCCCACTGATCAAATCTGGGAGCCTAGAGCGTGCGGGTGGTCGACGCCTGACCACCACCGTCCCCTCTCTCGTTCACGTGACATCCTCTTCTTGCCTTGCTCCTGAAGCACTTCCGCGGATGCTCTTTCTTGCATTTCTCCTTCAGGGCCCCCTGTTTTCATTATCAGTCACAAGTCACTCCTCATGGGGCCAGTGGACCCCAGTTCTCAGGACCCTGGGCTTTGGGCTCGCTCCATGACCCCAGGGTGCTGGATGTCACCGGGAATCCCCTCCCCAAACAACCACAGCTTCCTCCCCACCCCTAATGAGCATGTTATTTCCCAGGAGGGTGGACGGTTGTATAAAGTGACTATTTGCCATGAGGGCTGTGCCCAAACACGGCCTCCAGAGGGGTCTCAGAACCTGAATGTAACTTGCCGCAGGTTGTGGTAGAGTTTGCTGGTGGGGTGGGATGGATCCTGATGGGGCCCTGTGGTGAGGCACACACAGCAGGAACATTGCTTTGAGTTAGACCTTACAGATGTCGAACCATTCTTCGAAACAAACACATGCTTAAAAGGTTTCCTCCACTCTGGCTCCAAACCTCTCCACCCAACAGGAGGTGCCAGCCTGAGTTCCCACTTTGGACCAGGAGGAACCTGTCCCTTTAAGGAAGTTGCAAACAGTGGCCGGGGATTCACAGGGAGAAAGATTTGAAAAAACAGAGAGCCCTGGCGTGGGACCCAGTTTGCGGTGCCTTTTTTGAGTGGTGTCTGCTGGCAGCAAATTCCCCCTCCTATGGACTGTGGAGGGGGATTGTCCCACAGAGGCCTGAAGGCTCGCCGGTGTCTCCCCTGGGTAAGGCCCTTGACCCTGCACTGAACACCCAGTTGCCCAGGAATCTGCCTTGTTCACTTGGGCGGGTATCTGGACTTGGGGTTCTATCACCCCCACTATCCGTGGTGGGTTCCTAGTGGCTGGCCCCCAGGGTGGCACATCGGAGAGCTGCCTGAATACTGCCAGCCACTGCTGGGGATGCCAAATCAAACCTGCTGCGGTAGCACGCAAGCCCAAGGTGGACACTGCACACCTCCCGCCCGCCCACATGTGCAGCCTTGCCCCTCACTTTGGCCGTAGTGCCCGCAGTTCATAAATACCGACCTGCCTGGGCTGGGTCTGGAGCTCCTTCAGCAGCCGTGTGGATCCTGCCCTGCGAAGCCCCTCCCTTGCGTATGTGCTCTGTGGGGCTAGCGGGCACTGGAACGATGTGTGAAGATAGACAAGTGCACGTTCAGAAACACTAACCTTTCTTTCAGCTCTGTAAAGAGCCTTCTATTGCTTGCACATGCGTTAGCAAGGCACTTTTTATTTATTTATTTATTTTTTTGACAGGCAGAGTGGACAGTGAGAGAGAGAGAGAGAGAGAAAGGTCTTCCTTTTGCCGTTGGTTCACCCTCCAATGGTCGCCACGGCCGGCATACCGCACTGATCCGATGGCAGGAGCCAGGAGCCAGGTGCTTCTCCTGGTCTCCCATGGGGTATAGGGCCCAAGCACTTGGGCCATCCTCCACTGCACTCCCGGGCCACAGCAGAGCACTGGCCTGGAAGAGGGGCAACCGGGACAGAATCCGGCGCCCTGACTGGGACTAGAACCCGGCCACGGCGCTGGCCAGCAAGGCACTTAATTAGTCCCTTCCGGCTGCTGTCACAGCATACCAGGCTGGGTGGCGTTTAAACAATGGTTTATGTCTGAAGGCTGCACATCTGCTATCAAGGGCGCTGGCAGATTCGCTTTCTCACTGTGTTCTCCACAAAGCAGGTCGGGCCAGGGATCTCTCTGGGGCTTCTTTAGAAGTTTTTTAGTTTATTAATTTATTTTCATTTTATTTGAAAGACAGAGAGTTCTTGCTTCTGCTGGGTCACTCCTTAAATGTACCTTGCCACCTCGAGCTAGGCTAAGCTAAAGCCAGAAACCCAGAACTCCCATCTAGGTCTTTCCTGTGCATGGCAGGGACCCAAGTTCTCATCTCCTGCCCCCCAGAGTGCTCATTAGCAGGTAGCTGGATTGGAAGTGGTGTAGCTGGGACTTGAGCTGATGTGGGCTGCAGGCGCCAGCAGTGGCTACTTAACTGCTGGGCCATGTGACTGCCCCCCCCCCCACTGCCCCAACTTCCCCGTAGCCTGTTTTTATAAGGGTTCTAATCCCATCCATGAGCTCTCCATCCTTATGACTTAATCACCTCCCAGTGCCTAATCTCCTCTCAATGGCCCCTTCATAGCCCCTTCACGCTGGGAATCAGGCTTCTACATCTGAATTTGGAGGTGGGAGGAGGGGGAGACACAAACATTCAGTCCTAGCAGGTGGCTTGAGAAGGAGTTTGCTTGTGCATGGTCAGGATAAAGGGGGGGGGGGGGGTTGCTGGGCTAGAAGGTCCTGTATTACCTGCCCGCCCCCCACTCCCACCCTGTGCTGAAAGTGCCCTGGGTTGCCAGGACTTCCAGGGCTTTAGTCTCTTGTGGGTTGGAAGGGTGTGTCCACAGAGCTACCACCCACACCACACCAAGTTCAGGAGAGGACAGGGAGGGCCCTTTAGCTGGCTGTCACAGCCATACCTCATCACCCTTTTTAGGGTACACGTGGTGATCCTCTGGGGACTGAGCAGGGCTTCATGTAGCTGGGACTGTGCCCTGGAAAGCACCATCTGTGAAGCAGGAGAGAGGCAGAAACAGTTCTCTTCCCTTCTACCCTGCAGTGGCCTGGCTGCGGTCCCAAGGCAGAGCCCGGCCCTAGGCCCGCGCGAGTCCAGCACCTGGGTGAGGTGTGCAGCAAACCAAACCCCACTTCCCTGGCGGTGGTTGAAGGTAACTGCTTCAGCCCCCAGCCTTGTGTGGCCGGCTGTGGCAGCTTGCATGTTCATAGCATCACTTCATGGTGGAATAATCCAGAAGCTCAGGTTGCTTGGAGTGGTGCCGTAAGTTTTGTGATACAGCCTCCAAACAGAAAAGACACCAGTGTGTCTCTGCCCCACGTTGGGACTGCAGAAGTGATTCCCCTAGAGGAGTACGTCTCGTCTCGGTTCCTTTGCTAAAGAATCCGGGTACTTTCTGAATTCTATCTAATGATATCTAATGCTATCTCTGTACGTGCATTAAAATCAAGGATCCATGTGCCGTGTGCTATGTGATTCCAACGCTCTATTTAGCTCGGTAGAGTCGTATTTTGCATTAGAATATGTTGTCCTTATAAAGCAGAGCTTTATACAATTACCGATGAGCATAGTCCACTCATTTTGGGGAGAATAGGAGCAACCCATGTAGGAAATTTAGGTTAGACCTGCAGGGGCTGTCATCATTCATGTTGGGATCAGTTTCCCTTTAGAGCTCAGATCAGTATCGAGTGCAACACAGAGATGAGCCAGGAGAGTGGGAGGCATTTCTTTCACATGGAATCACAACGTGTGCATTGTTTTAAAATATTCCTTCCATGTCATGCTTCATTATCAAAACAATGCATAGCCTCCAAAGGATGACAGGTGTTAACAGCTGGGCTGGCAGAGGAGGTGTTACAATGACAAAAAGAAAAGAAACCCTCCCCTTTGCAATCACCATGCGGAGTGGAATTTTTTCTTTGCTAGGGAATTCCTTATATTCCCCAGGGATGCCCGGAGCTGGCGGAGCTGGCGGTTCCTGGGCATGCTGCTAATAGGAGCTAGGTGGGAAGAGGGAGGGAAGAACATGTTTTGAGTGCTAGGTGCTAAGTTAGTTGGTTTACCTCCACTCTCTTACTTAATCTTTATAATCACCATCATTTTTTAATTTTGTTTTTAAGTGTTTTTCGTTGTTGTTTTGTTTTTCTTTTATTTGGAAGGCAATGAGATAAGAGACACAGACAGTGATCGTCCATCCTCTGGTTTCATTCCCCAAATGCCCTCAACAGCTGTGCTGGGCCAGGCTGAAACCAGGAGCCAGAACTCAAATGAGGCCTCTGACGTAGGAGGCAGGGACACGAGTACTTGGGCCATCATCAGCTGTCTCCCAGGCTGTGTGTTAGCAGGGAGTAGAGCTAGGACTCAAATCAGGCGTTCTGATATGGGATGAAGGTACCCCAAGTTGCCCCCCCCCCTTTTTAAGATTTTATTTATTTAAGAGGTATAATTGCAGACCAAGAGTAGGACAGACTGAGAGAGATGTTTTCCATCTGCTGGTTCACTCCTCAAATGGCCACAATGTCCGGAGCTGAGCTGATCTGACACCAGGAGCTTCTTCTGGGTCTCCCATATGGTACAGAGGCCCAAGGACTTGGGCCATCTTCTACTGCTTTCCCAGGCCACAGCGGAGAGCTGGATCGGAAGAGGAGCAGCCAGGACATGAACTGGTATCCATATGGGATGCTGGCACTGCAGGCGGCAGCTTAGCCTACTACACCACAACACCAGTCTCCCAAATTGCACCTTAATACTGCACCAAACACTTGCCTTTAACCATCATTTTGATTTTTTTTAAAGATTTACTTATAAGAAAGGCAGAGCAACACAGTGATAAGAGATACACAGGGATCTTCCATCTTCAGATTCACTCCCCAGATGCTTGCAGAAGCCAGGGTTGGACCAGGCTGAAGTCAGGAGCCAGGAACTCCATTAAAGTCTCCATGTGGATAGCAGGGACCCAAGTACTTGGGCCATCACCTGCTGCTTCCCAGGTGTAGTAGCAGGAAGCTGGATCAGAAGCATGGAATAGTCGGGACTTACTGGCACTAGGATATGGGATGTGGGCACCCACGCAGCTGCTTCACTTCACTGCTACCCCACAAGGCCAGTCCCATTTTTAGGAGGAGGATACTGAAGTGCTTGGAGATTATGTAAAAGCCAAGAGTCCCACGGTGACACAGTGTCAGACCACAGCTACGTAGTGTCCTACGTAGGGACTTTGCTACTTAAAGTGTGGTCCAGGGACCTCCAGCATTCATATCACCTGGGAGCCTGTTGAAACTGGAGACTCCTGAGCCCCATCCCAGACCTATTGAATCAGAATCTGCTTGACATGCCCGATGATTGTTGTGCATGTTACAGCACGAGGGGCGTACTTGGAGGAGAAGGGGGAGGAGGAAGAAGATCTGGCAGCTCCCACTAGGCAAGGTTGCCAAGCCTCGGGACTGGAACCAAGCAGACAGAAGCTGAGAGGTCTGTCTCAGCAAGCGGGGAAGGATGGGCCTTCCCTAGAACCTGGTGGGTAGAGAGCAGGGGTGCAGCTAAGCATCCTACAGTGCAGGACACCCCTGTCCCACCCACAAAGAGTTGTCTTGCCCAAAATGTCAGTTGTACTGATGTTGTGAAACCCTGGTGTCGGTGTTTATGCTTCGAATTCACATCCTGGGCATCTGTTTTTGGAGCATCAGATATATGCAAATCTCTAGGAAGTGGATCTCAGATGACACAAATTGCAATGCGCTCTGCAGATGTGAATCTTTTTCTTGGGGCTTGAAAAGAGAACAAGAGCTTAAATTGAAGCAGGAAAGTTTGCCATTAGAGTGGTGAGAGTATGTGGCCTTCGTGCAAAGATGCAGTGGGGTGTAGCTAAGTCTGTACTGGGTGCCCACTGCTGGGGGTGCTGCAGGGTGCCAGTGACGCCACTGCTCCAGTCCTGCTTGGCAAAAGTGTCTTGTGTTTCTGTCTCCCAAGCAAGTGGTCCTGGGGCAGCTGTGCCACCTGGAGGCTGGGAGAGGAAGAGAAAGAAGTGAAAGGCTGGTAATGGGAAGCAAAGGCTTATTCCTCCTGCCTCCTGGAGCTATGATGCTTCATTTCTTTGGGTCCTGTAATCCAGCCACGTTGCAGGTACTTCCACTGGAAGCCACCCTCTCTCCTGACTCCCTTCCCTTTTTCTTTAGACTCTGGCCCAGAGCGTGCTCCCTCCATCCCCTCTGCCCCCTCGCCTGCCGTTCCTTCCTTCACTGAGCTGCAGAGCGGCCTGAATCATGGCTGGGAAAGTGAAACCAGGGTGCTTATTGAAATGAAATTGCGTCCACTACAGAACTCCTTGTCTTTCGTCTCCGGTTGTGAGAGTCCCCGTGAGAATTACTCCAAGTATCTCTATGTGCTGTCTGGTTTGACTGCTGATCCAATGTGCTTTTTCTCAGGTCCAGGATTCTAAAGCAGCATTTTCCCTCGGTACTGTTGTGTCCTGCTTTCTTTAATTGTTAGTATTATAACAATCATTTTCTACTGAGTTGGATGTGGTCCATGACATAGATGTTTTAGACAAGGCTAGGAACCAAAGTAGACTTATGACAAATAATGCCTTACAAAGTGTGCCTGGAGAATGCTGGCAGTAGTCATCCCACAACTGGCTGCTGCAAACACTCAAATACAGGCTTTATGAGCAGTGCCTGCAAAGCAAGGACAGAGTTTGAACAGAGAAGAACAGAAGACAATAGGGGCATAAACGGGCAAACCTGGAACTTTTCACATGGGCCCATTTTCATCCACAAGTGGTGATCCAGCTTCTTTCAGAAGGGTACAACTTTGAAAAAAGCACTCATTTTTACATTGTTTTCAGTGATTTCAATCTTCCATAAGGGCAGCAACTCTTGAGGTTCATGTGAGTCTAAGCTGCTTCCTACTTCGACAGCTAGCCCCTACCCTGAGTGCCATATATAAGTTGTCGCATCTAACCTCACTCAGAACAGTCTCAGAAGGATATACCATGAATAGGATTTTGTTGTTGCTGTTGTTACAGAGCAAACTGAGGCCTGGCGGTTTAGGGCAAGAGCACGTAGCCACTGGCAGCGCCAAAATTTGAATCACTCTTACCCGGCTTTTATAGACAGACTCTTAGTCTTTTTAATTCTGTCTTGTTAGTACTTAATACAAAGTAAGCTTGCCTTATCCCTCCCTATGGCCGGGGGTATGACTCTTAAGTCCATGAAGAGCTTTCAAAAACCACACATGGCATTTTAAAACTTGTATAAATTAATTCTTGTCTCCAATTCTTCAACCTGTCTGGCTAACATAAAATTTAACTTCAGTAATTTTTGGAACACACTTAGCTTCTGCTTCTATCCAGGTCCTGAAGGTTTGGAAAGGTGCTAGGTTGTGGGATGGGAGCCATCCAACACCTGTGGTTCCCAGCACGTGTTGTGTTAGTTTGCTAGGGCTGTCATAGCAAAGGCCCATAGGCTGAGTGGCGTAAACACAGACATGTATTTTCTCCCAGGCTGGAAGACCACAGTCAAGGTGTTGGCAGGTTGGCTCCTTTGGAGCATTGTGAGGAAGTCTTCTGTGCCAGCTTTCTCTCTCCCTGGCCTGTAGATGGCCATTTTTCCCTAGTCTTTACGACATCTTTCCTCTCTGAAGTCTGTGGCCAAATATCCTTTTCTTTTTTAATATTTGTTATTTGAAAGGCAGAGTTACAGATAGACAGAGGTAGAAAGAGAGGTCTTCCATCTGCTGGTTCACTCCCCAAATGGCTGCAGGGGCCAGACCTGTGCCAATCCAAAGCCAGGAGCCAGGAGATCCTGAGTCTCCCATGTGGAGACTTGGGCAGAGGCCCAAGGACTTGGGCTGTCTTCTGCTGCTTTCCCAGGCCATGGCAGAGAGCTGGATCAGAAGTAGAGCAGCCAGGACTTGAACCGGCAGCTATATGGGATGCCGGCCCTCCAACTGGCAGCTTTACTCGCTACACCACAGTGCCGGACCCTAAATGTCCTCCTCTTATAAGGACAGCAGTCATTGGATTAGAATCTACCCTAAAGACCTCCCTTTAGGTGCAGGTGTTGGGCCTAGCAGTTAAGTCGCCAGTTAGAATACCTGTATCCTTCATTGAACTACCTGATTCCAGCTTGTTTGAGATGCAGAGCCTGGGCAGCAGTAGGTGATAGTGCAAGCTCTTGGGTTCCTGTCCCACATGTGGGGGACCTGCATTGAATTCCAAGCTCTAGGCTTCCGCCTAGTCCAGCCCCAGCCACTGTGGGCATTTAGGGAGTGAACCAGCAGATGGGAGCTTGCTCTCTATCTATCCATCTCTCTCTGCCTCTTAAATAAATAACGAGTATTTTTTTTTAAAGGAAGATCTTTCATTTAATTATCTCTTTAAAGTCCCTATCTCCAAATCAGCTGACTCTCCATATCTGGATTCTGAATCTGCAGGCTCAACTAAGGGCAGATCAAAAATATTTGGGAAAAAAAAAATGCATGTAAAAAGAACATATGCAGGCCAGTGCCGCGGCTCACTAGGCTAATCCTCCGCCTGTGGCGCTGGCACCCCGGGTTCTAGTCCTGGTCGGGGTACTGGATTCTGTCCTGGTTGCACCTCTTACAGTCCAGCTCTCTGCTGTGGCCCGGGAGTGCAGTGGAGGATGACCCAGGTCCTTGGGCCCTGCACCCGCATGGGAGACCAGGAGGAAGCACCTGGCTCCTAGCTTCGGATCGGCACAGTGCACCGGCTGCAATGCGCCGGCCGTAGCGGCCACTTGTGGGGTGAACCAACGGGAAAAGGAAGACCTTTCTCTCTAACTCTGCCTGTCAAAAAAAAATATGCAGACATTTTTCTTGTAATGCTCCATAAACTGTACAAAACAACTATTTACATAGTATATATATTGCATTATGTATTATAAGTAATGTAGAGAAGATTTAAAGAACAGGGAGGTTGTATGTGGAGGATGTGCAAATACCGACCACACCATTGCATATAAAGGACTTGATCGTCATGGATTTTTGCATTTACGGGGGATCCTGAGTCAGGTCCCCCACGATACTCAGGTACCCTGTACTGTGACTTTGAGATACTGAGGGAATTGGGGGAGGCAAACAATGAAGCCCATAACACGTGCCTGGTACTTTTGACTTTCTGTCCACACGATCAAGTTAGAGGCTCTGCTAGTCCATGCCAGCATGGGGCAGGATATGGGAATCTTTGGTAGTCTGGGAACCTGGTGCCTAGAATCCGAATCCTTCCTCTCTGGAGTCTCGCCAAGTCCTTTAGGAGCGTCCAGGGAAGACAGTAGCAACACCCAGGAGCGGAGAGAGAAAGGGCCCTTTCTGAACACCCTGCGTAGTCTTGTTCATGGTTTAGATTTTTACAGAAGTCAGGAGGAAGGAACCGTGACTGTAGATACCAGATGGCAGAAGCAAGCACTTCTGAGCCTGGCTGCCTACCTAAGGAGGAAAGAGAAAAGGTAAAAGAAGAAGACATTGCCTATGATTGGAAAAATGCTCATGGAGAGTGGGTTTTGAAAGTCAGACCTTACAGGGTGATGTGTTCTTTTTCCTCCAAGGCACATGTCTGGCTTCTCAGACCTCTGAGCCCAGCCCAGAGCTTGACCACACCTAGCAGTGAAATGCTTGGCTCGGAAAGTGTTGGAGGGCCCAAGAGTCCTATTCACTTGAAGAGCAACCCATGATCCAAGCCAGGGTGGTGAACGGTGTGCCCTCAGCTGAGGCCCCAGGCCTAGGATTGAAAGGAAAAGGTGTGAGTTGGACTTTTGTCTGCTGCCAGGGCAGCTGGCTGGCGCTGGGCCTGGGTGGCTCCTTCATTACCACACCTCTGTCATCAAAGGAATCCCGGGCGATCTCATGGCCCAGTGATGTTTCCTTTGCCAGTGGGTGCTGGCTCGGCACAGCTCCAAGGTGCAAACCATTGCCAGCCCCTGTATTTTTAGTGGCTCCGTGATGAGAGAAAGGAGAGAGTCTCAGACGTGTCTTCCTGGCATTCTGGTGCCATATACCAGCCTGCTCCCCAGGGCCAGCCTCTGGAGCAGGAAGCCGTGCCTGCCGAGGTCTCAGACTTCGGTGTTTCCTCTGCTGTCACTATTGGAGAGATCCTGCTCCGAGAGTGACCTGTGGGTGGCCAGGCTGTGGAAACAGTGGTGGCAGCTTGTGTGGCTGGTCCCTGTCAGTGGGTTTTGGTGTCACACCAGCAGGATGACTGGTAGAGGTCCAGTTCCTTAATGGGACAGCAGCAGGACTTCTGCTGACGGCCCCGTGACAGACACCTGTTCTTCTAGCTTTCGCCCTTTACAATAGTTTTATTTATTTTCATTTTTTTTTTTTTTTTTGGAAAGGCAGAGAAGCACACACAGAGAGACAGACCTCCCATCCACTGGTTCACTCCCCAAATGCCTGCCATGGCTAGGGGTGGCCCAGGGTGAAGCTGGGAGCTGAGAACTCAATCCATGGCTCCCAAGTGGGTGGCAGGGATCCAGGTACTTGAGCCATCAGCTGCTGCCTCCCAGGGTGTGCATCACTGGAAGCTGGGATCAGAAGTGGAGCTGGAACCCGAACCCAGGCCCTCTGATGTGGGATGCAGACATCTTAAACCGTTATCTTCATCACTGCACCAACCGCTTGCCCTTCCCTTATTTTGAGTTTTTTTTTTTTTTTTTTTTTTGACAGGCAGAGTGGACAGTGAGAGAGAGAGACAGAGAGAGAAAGGTCTTCCTTTGCCGTTGGTTCACCCTCCAATGGCCGCCGCCGCAGCCGGCGCACCGCGCTGATCCGATGGCAGGAGCCAGGATCCAGGTGCTTTTCCTGGTCTCCCATGGGGTGCAGGGCCCAAGCACCTGGGCCATCCTCCACTGCACTCCCTGGCCATAGCAGAGAGCTGGCCTGGAAGAGGGGCAACCGGGACAGAATCCGGCGCCCCGACCGGGACTAGAACCCGGTGTGCCGGCGCCGCAAGGTGGAGGATTAGCCTATTGAGCCACGGCGCCGGCCTGAGGTTTAATTCTGATAAAATTTCCATTAAAAATTTGCCATCTTAAACTATTTTAAAGCATGCGGTTCTTAGGATTAAGCACAATTCACATGGTTGCACAACCATCACCGCCATCCATCAGGTCATGACAGAACCCTTTCATCCTGCAAATTACTGAAATTCTTTTAGCCATTAAACTGTAACTCCCTACACCCCTTCTCCAAGCACCGGCAACCACCACTCTATCCCCCATCTCTGGGAAGTCATCTGTTGTAGGAACTCAGTGCAGTCACACAGCATTTGTATTGTGTGGCCAGCTTCTTTCACTATGCATAATGTCAGCAAGGTTTATCCATTCCCTGGCATGTGTCCAGACTTCCTTCCTTCGAAAGCTGAATAATATTCCACTGTGTGTGCCTTTCATATTTTTGTTAGCCATTTACCCATCAGTGGGTGCTGGAGTTACTTCTACCTTTTGTCTTGCCATTGCTTTTAGGATACAGCCCCTCGGTGAGGTCCTCAGAAGATAAGAGTACCCCAGCTCCCTCTTTCTGCCAAAGACACAAAGAACAAAAATACGGAAAAGGAAGTTGAACAATACTCAGTTGAGGGTGTGTTTCAACAGCATAGTTGTGCATTTGCAAAGAGGCTTGTAGAGAGTGCAGATTCTGGAGCTGGGCAGCTCCAGCTCCAATTCTGGCTTTGTCGCTGACTGCCCGTGTTACGTTGGATGCATGATTGACACTGTGAAAGCCTTGATTTCCTCATCTGGCTGTTGGAGGCATTTGGGGAGTAAACCAGCAGATGGAAGATTACTTTGTCTTCTGTGTGTGTGTGTGTGTGTGTGTGTGTGTGCGTGCCTTTGCTTTTCAAATAAATAAATAAATCTTTTTAAAAAATAAGATGGGTGCAATGCCTCCTGCAGTTGTTGGGGGGAGGGGTTAGATGAGAAAATGAAGGTAAAGGGTTCACCAGAGAGCCGGGCTCACGGGTTGCCCTCAGTACTTAAACAGTAAGCCATGGACCACCCACTACGTGTCGGTCACGTGCACTCTTTGTCAGTTCTTGTTCTTGTCCTCTGATCAGCCGCGCCAGTGTCTGTGTTTGCTGTAGGTCTGTGAGTAGTCACGATCCCTATTCTGTCTGCCTCACTTCTCCTCCCTCTTCAGAGTCTGTTAGTGTCCATGAGTGACAAAGGTATTGTCCAGGCTTAGAGACTCACGATCAAGAAAAAGCTCTTCATTTGCTTTTATCAGAGAATCGATAATCAGAGTAAAAGTGACTCAGTGCTCTTATCACTGGGAAGGAAGGAGTATGACCGTTAGTCATCCTCACGTAGGCCAGCGCCTCTGACTGCCGAGGGAGGTGGCTTTCCCCCGCTCCGGACAGTAGGGAGAGTGGGGTGCCGGGCTGCAGTCCCTTGGGTGGACCCTGCTCTCATGGCTCTTCTTGGGGTAAGGGACTTCATATTTACACTATGTTCACCTTGGTGTTTGAGGTACTCTTTTTTTTTTTTTTTTTTTTTGTTATAATTAGGAAAAGGCCTTAAACTTCCAAGTACTTGAATTGTTTTGCTGAGTGCAACCTTTTGCTAATCAGTGTGCCCCGAGGCCTTCTGGAATGCGGGCTGGAGACACAGGATATGGCCTGTGCAGTATTGCGCCTGTTGGCTTGCTGTTTCCCTACCCGAGTTCATTGACTTCAAGGCAGTTGAATCCATTATTAGCCTGGAGAAAAAAAACATGTGAGTCTCCCTGACCCCAACAATAGATTTTTTTCTTAATGCATTGTACGTGGTCCTCTTTAAAAAACATGTGAGGGGGGTGGGTGTGAACAGAGGAATTTCCTCCTCCACCCAGCTGTTGCTAAGCTGTAAGCTAATATTGTGTGAGAGAGAAAACAGCAAAGGCTCAGCTTCCCTTGAGATGTTGCTTTGCATTTTGTTTACCGCTATGAGTGCAGATTTCCCTGCAAATGCCGGTTACACGGAGTGGTTTCCGGCTTCACCTTCTGAGCTTTGCAAGGATGAGCTCAAGGCTCCTCGGATACCTCCCGCAGGTTCTCTTTATGCCTCCTGTGTTATTCCAGTGTTGTCCACCAGCCTTTCGGATCCAGAATGTCTTTGGTGTTGACAGTGGCACAGTCTGGCCAAGTGGGGAAGGCATGTTGCTCTGCCTTCACGTTCATTTTCATATTTGCCTGTAAAAGCAAAAATGAAACTCGGAGGTTCATTTTGTCTAGTTAAATTTCGATGCTTTGCTTTTCACCCAGATCTCTTGAGAATGATAAGGTCGCCATGGTTGAAATACCACTTGTGTGGATCTTAGGCAAGTGAGGATTTAACAAGGGAGAAGTTTCCAGATTTTTTTTTGGGGGGGGGGTAAGTCCATAATTTTGAGAATCAGTAGAACTTGAGGCAGATGGAATCACGTGGCATGTATAATCCCTTTGGGCTTTATATGTTCCTTAAGTAAACTTTTGTGATGGATTAGTTAAGTAGAACGAAGTCTCCAGCAGATTGTACTTGGCTGATTTTGTGTTTTTTGTTCTTTTCCTGTTTTCTTGATTAGGCTTCTCTACCACCCATTTAAGGGGACAGCATGGAAATAAGGGGTTTGGGTCATGGCATAGTCCCAGGGGGAATGACATTGGGCTTGGAAGCACAGCCTACTAATAATGAGGTGCCATGGGAACTGCTTGCTCTGTTGGCTGGTTCTGGGCGTGGCCTGACAGCTTTTGAGTGAGGGCAAGGTTAGTGCTTGGTTAAAAGGGAGCAGCTCTTCACATGGTTTGCTCCCCTCTAGTTCAATGAGGTGCCAGCAACAACTGAGCCATTCGTTGTTAGAGAGCAGGGTTGTTCACCAAGGGAGGGTCTCACAGTATGGCAAGGACAGTAGGAAGCAAAGCTGGTGTTTCTCAGGGACACCCTGACTCAATTTGCAAAATGTTGTATTTTCTGAAGCCAAAGAACAATCTACAAATTCACCACGGTCAAAGGTTACAGTGTCTAGAAGAAGAGGTTGTAGGCTAAGAGCCCAGCAAAGGAGGGGGGGCAGAAAATCAAGTTATTCTGCCTCTCAAAGCCTTGCTTTTGTAAACTGCATGATGGGGCTAATGGTAACCTATGATTAGCTTTGCTGTTAAGGAGTAATTGCAGTAATAAATCCAAAGTGGCTGATGCAGGCTAAGTCTTTAATACATCGATTTCTCATCTCCTGATCATTGCCCAGCAAATGAATTGACTGCAGATGAGTTTTCAAATCTACTGAATAGTTGAATGAATATTGAATGGTTTTCAAAACTATTGATAATGTTGTTTATGCATGCCTGTTACTTCAAAACATTTGTCCTGGGAACAGGAGAGACATGTCCTCTGATGGTGAGACAGGTGCATTTCTAGCATGTTAAGGCCAGCGTGTCATCCCTGTGGCCTGTTGCTGAGGTTCCGTGTTCCAGAGGGAGCAGAGCGTTTGGCCGTCTCCTGGCGTGTGAGTCACTACATGATCTTGTGGACTTCTGCTGGTGCTAACATTAGATGGCGTGTGCATTTGCCTTTCGGCTTCTTAACTCTAAAAATGTGGGATACATGCCAGAACTGCAGACCGAGAGGTGCTGAGCAAAGGACAGTCTCCATATGGTCCCTGTTGCTCAGAGCCTTTGTCTTTTGGGGGACCACTGAGCTGGCGCTAGCTAACACTACACCGAAGTGGCTCCCCGCAGTCACACACATGCACCGGTTTCCACGTGGCCTGATTTGATCAGGAGTGAAGCAAACGTGATTCAGAGAGAGTTCGAGAACAACTTTTCCTTTGGTTGAATCATAATTAGGTGGCTGCTTCCGTGTTCCTGATGTCCCTTGATTAGCTCAAGGATGCCCACCCATTCTGGCACTGACTCATTCAGGGAGGCTGCTTGCTGGATGAACAGTGAGACCCGGGAGAGGAAGCAGGCTCCCCACCCAGTGGGTGGCCTGGTGACCTCCAGGCAGGGGAGGGAGCATGTGACTGGGACTCCTAGCAGAGCAACACTACTCAAAACCCACTGTGGAGACACCTTCACCTGCATTGCTACCCTCTTCTCCCGGGAGCCCACGTCATCCAGTCCCATTTTGCACACGGGAAAACTGAGGCTCTGAGGTGAGTCTTGGTGAATGGCTCAAGGTCACGCACTTGACCTGGCAAAATTCCAGGTGCACACAGGTCACCAAAGTTAGGAGGGGAGTGGGGAGACTTTCCCCTCGTACTTCAAATGTTTCCATATTATGGGTTGTCTGCAAAGAATATTGGCAACTTTAAAAATAACCATGGTTTTCAAAAACTAAAAATTCTGTTTATTATGTTTTTAACTATCATTCAAATTTCCAAAGATGAGAAAGGGACCTTTTGAGTTCTTCAGTCCGATGCTCTCAGTTTTATGGATCAGAAGACCGTTGTCATTTGGTCAATGTGACCAGCTGGGTGATGGTGGAAAATCTATCTTGAAAGTTAACAGAGTACCTGGGATGACTCTGCCTTAAAACGTCTTCAGCTGCCAGAGCTAACCCACATGACTCCAGGCTGGACCACTGGGAGGGGTTCCTCCACTTTGGGTTCTGTGAGACTAAGGACCAGACATGGCACTACTTGGTGTCCCTGGGAGCCTGGCCATGTCAGCCTTCCTCTGTCCCTTCTGTTTCTCTGACTATAATTGGGAATAATAACACTCACCTTGTAAGATTAGAATTCGAAATCAATGAACTTAGTGGAGCACACACTGAACTTGCCGTTTTTCGTAGGTCAGAGTGGCCAGAGACTGGGAATTTCAT
The DNA here is from genome assembly GCF_964237555.1 of Oryctolagus cuniculus. Lineage (NCBI taxonomy): Eukaryota > Metazoa > Chordata > Mammalia > Lagomorpha > Leporidae > Oryctolagus > Oryctolagus cuniculus. The sequence goes on from NC_091432.1 coordinate 213,778,492, forward strand.
TTGGCTTAACCTAGTACAGAGGGTAACTGCTAGGAAGCTGGTAGATCTAACCGGGTCATGCATAAAAGTAAAATCTTTGCAGGTGTTTCGGTTAGGTCTCCCATGCCTACTTTCTTCTCTCAAGGCTGTGATGAGCAGGAATAGAGCTTTGCATGCTGTTATTGTTAAGCAGGTGCCCTCTGACTCTGGAAAGCCTTCAGCTTACTTGTCAGCCACCTTAGCTCCTCAGAACCTGTGACGTCTTTGACGGTGCAGAGCTCGGCTCACTCTCTCCCAACCTGTTGCTGCCCAGCTGGCTGGGATGTGGCTCCTGAGACCCTTCCTTCCGGTTATCTTTCATTGACGATCAATTATTTTTAGCTTGAGAATCTTTCTGTGCATAAACTGCCCTGCTCACTGATAGAAAATGGGCACATTTTCGGATTACTTAGCACTGTCATTGTTTCTTGTGGGGCAGTTTCGGCTAAAACTTCATCTCTCAACTTCCCTTAGCCTAACGGTAGTATTGTCATTTGGTAAGACACTGGGGCGGGGCCGGGGTTTGGAGATGTTTGTGCTGTGTTGATTGCTGGTCCTAATGTACTGTTTGCATGACATGGTTATCAATAAACAAGATTGCCATAAGTAAAAAAAAAATCTGGCTACTTATAATTTTCTTGCCATTAGATATTTATAGATAGTGCAGTCCATGAGTGTTAGTGAGATAGCGAAGGGTGGGTTATCAGATCATATTTTTCTTTTGCTTGGACTTTCCAATTTTTCTTTCTCACCAATTTTCTTTGCATGAATACAACTCCATACCCAGGGAAATAGCATGCATAAGACTGTGGGCAATCTGCAGACTCTTTGTGGGCAGAGGTAAGAGGCAGGAGGAAGTGGAAGAAAAAAAATAAGAAAATTTGCCTTCACCATTTTTCACGGGACTCTACTCAATTTCCTACCCCCAAAAGTAGCAGGTTAAGTCTTGTTTGTTTGATGTATTTTGAAATATTGAAAAAAAGGAAACTGACACTTAAGTGAAGCTGAACTCAATCTACAACTTCCTGTCCTACGTGGTAATATACATCTCTGTATACATTTTCAGGATTGATCGTGTTTCATTAAAACTGCAGATGCGTCTCCTCTATTTCACTTGTCTGCACAGTTTTATGATGAGGCATCTTATTAGTCTTGCCACCTAGATAAAAACAGGAAAATAAAGAAACGGAAAAGTCAGAAGAACAAATTCTACCACCTCCATGTGGCATGGCATTGGCCATTGACAGTACGGTCCTCTGAAAGAGTCAGGTACCGTCCATTCATTCATTTATTTATTAAGACTTATTTTATTTATTTGAAAAATAGAGTTACAGAGAGAGAGGAGAGGTCTTCCATTCACTGGGTCACTCCCCAGATGGCTGCAACAGCTGGGGCTGGACCAGGCTGAAGCCAGGATCCTGAAACTCCATCCAGGTCTCCTACATGAGTGGAAGGAGCCTAAGTACTCGGACCATCTTCTTCTGCCTTCCTAGGTGCCTAAGCAGGGAGCTGGATCGGAAGTGGAGCAGCCAGGACGCAAAACAGCACTCACAGGGGATGCCTGCGTCACAGGCTATGGCTTAATCAGTGGCACCACGACACTGGCCCCAGGTGCTGTGCATTCAGATGTCCTATCAAGAAACCGTCTCTTAAGGCAAAAAGATGAGGACATTTTTGAAAAGTTTTGTCAGATTTCACCGAAATCGGGAGGCTGGATCCGGAGGTGGGTGCAGTGGCCCAGGGCCAGGGAGGGCTCGCTGGAGGGCAGCGGCAGTGAGGACAAGGAGGTGGTTAAGGTTAAAGGTCCTTCCTTGACCTTTCCTTCGACCCCTCCCTGGCTCTGTCCCCATCCTTCCTCCTTTTGTCTTTCCCCCCACTGTGAGGGCGAGATTCCACCGCAGCCTTCAAGGGCTGGCACTTACATGATGCTCTTGGATTTACCAAGTAAATTCTCGCTTCTCGCAAGCAGTGATTCATGAACTGGGGGACCCAGGAGAGAAGGACGATGGGTTGTCCAGCGTGGTGGACAGAGGACTCATTGCCACAGAGCTCTTTGCACCTGCACTCCAGGGCCAGGTGGGCTAACGTAGCCTCTCAGAAGCCCACAAGGAGCCCCTGCCCACCATGGCTTGGAATGGATGGGTCACTCTAGGCCAGAGTTGGGCCTGAGAGCAATTCCTTGTCCTGTGTCCTGCGGCAGCCCTGAGAATGCAGCAAGCTTGCTGTCCCCTCCTTCCTCGCCTAGCTTTGCTTGTCCGCTCCATTTCGGTTCTTGCAAGAGGATCATTTCATCAGAAAAATGGACATCCGAGGTGCTGACAGACGAGAAATGCGTCACTGTTTAATTATAGAAGCTTCACACAGCACCAGACCCACACAGGTACGTGTTGCCTGAGGGGAGGTGCTGACCAGTGTGCGCTTGGCAGGTAGAGACAGGACGGTGGTCACATCCGCCTGTGCGTTTCTCTTGGGGTAAGCTCATCGTGCGTGCTCAAGCACAGGAGGAGTCTTGTGCGCGAAGCCCTGAAGCTGTGTCTGCGTGCAGGTCCACGCTAACGAGCGAGTCTGAGTCCCGGCCAGAGTGCGTCACTCCTGCCCTTGTGTTTTCAGACAACACAAAGCCTTCGGGACAGGGAGGCTGCAGGTCGCTGTCCTGCGGGAGCTCCCGGGAGAACTCTCAGCTGGCACGCGTGACGCGAGCCTCGTGACCTGAGAGTCGCCGTGGCTGACGGCTTTGATGGTTCTGCAAAGACCTGAGGCCCTTCTGTGTCACACCTCTGTATGGGATCTGCACACTCAGGCCTGAGTCAGCCTGGCCTGCTGTTTAAGTTACAAACAAGACAGTTCAAATGAGTCAGGAACGTGTTTTAGATGCCAACTCTGAGCATATCACTAGAAGACAAATCGTATTTATTTTTGAAACTTTGCCCAGGGATGGTAGGTTGCACATGTAAATGTCACCCCTTCTTGTAACTTGTGCAAATAAAAGTACATTTATCTTTGGAGAACTGCACTTCTAGCTTATAGGAATTCTCCCCCAAAAACCTTTTCTCTGTGCAAATTCTGGGAAAATCATTTTAGAGGTACTGTATTTTGTTTTCTCCCTCCTTCCCTTCCTCCCTTTCTCCCTCCCTCCCTTCCTGCCTGTCTGCTTGCCTTCCTCTTTTAAATTTCTTTCTTTCTTTTTTTTTAAAGACAGAGAGAGAAAGACATTTTCTACCCACTGGTTTGCTTCCCAGATGCCCAGGCTAGCTGGGGTTAGGCCAGGTGGAAGCCCAGGAGCCTGGGACTCTATCCAAGTCTCCCACGTGGCTGGCAAGGACCCAAGTACTTGAGTCGACCACCTGCTGCTTCCTCAGGTGCGTGCTAGCAGGAAGCTGGAAGCGAGAGTGGAGCTGGGACTCAAACCAAGCAACTCTGATTCAGGGTGCTGGTGTCCCAAGCTGTATCTTAACTACTGCACTAAACTCTCATTCCTGAGGTACTGTGTTTCTTAAAGGTAACTAACATATATATTATGAAGAGCTCTTAGTTTTTTGTTTTTTTTTTTTTTTTTTTTTGGGGGGGGGGTACAGGCTGAATATTGATCACTATTTAGCATTAAAATTTTCCTATATTGTTCCACCAGGATGTTTATACAGCTTCTTGTGTCTCCTCTACAAAATTATAAATTAATTGCAAAGGGATCATAGTAACTTCACAGTGGAGAAACTTGGCAGACATGGCCCTAACCAAATGTTCAAACTCAGTACCAGCAGTGATTGGACCAATGGGCATTGTGTGCCATTTGAGAAGGCACTCAGAGAAGAATTACAATATCTGCACTCTAATTTACAAACTGTAATATTCCCATATAAATACCTAACTTAGATCTAATTATGAGGAAATAGCAGGCAATCCCAAATTGAGGGACAAGATAACGGGTCTGTAACCTTTAAAAGTGTCAGGGTCGCGAAAGACACAGAAGACTATGTCCCAGATTGAAGGAGACCGGAGACATGAGAATGATGGGACCCAGGATTGGACCATTTTGCTGGCAAGAACTTCACTGGGACAACTGTTGGAATTTGCATGGGGTCTGTGGTTTAGATGGTAGAATTCTGTCCATGCCAATTCCAAGATTTTGAGGCTTGGACTTTAGTTAGGTAGGAAAATGTCTTTATTTTTACGAATTGTACATTGAAGTATTAGTAACAATGGGGCACTATGTGTGCAGCTGCCTCCAGAGGTTCTAAAAAAATCATATACACACACACGCACACACGCACACACATACTGTATAGTATTCTAATTTTTGGAACAGAAAATGTTATAAGAAATGAATTGGAAGAACATGCTTTTGGGTATAGGCACAGTTATTTAAGCTGGCAAATTATTGTTTAATGAATTCTGCAAGTTGGCAGTCTTGAGACAATTCTGCCTGAAGCTTGGAGTGCCAGCTTTCTCCTGTACTGAGTCCCTAGTCTCCCGCTGCCCTTCTGAGATTTGGGTGGAAAAGTAATTTCACTAATACGATGTTGCTGCCGCTATAAACAGGATTTAATTTGTTTAGGGCCCAGCTGTTTCATGTTCAAATTCCATTGACTTGAAATACCAAGTTAGTGCATAAGAAGTGTTGGAAGATTGACTCAGATGTTTATCTGATTCGTAAAACTGTATAATTTTCTCTACTATTTCCCCTTTGCACTTGATTATAAAAATAATGTGCAAAGTAGATTTTTAAAATTATAAAAATAATTTTTTAAAAAAGAACCCTACAAACAGAATCTCACCACTCAGAAACAACACACACTTGGTGACAGTTAGGCTTCTTTCTTTCTAAAATGTAATCTTTATACCTCCTCATTCTTGAGGCGTCCTGCTGAGTGTGGCATCTTGGGGTCCTAATGCTTTCACTCACTCTAGCGTAAGCATTTTCCCAATGTAGTAGAATGTCGGATATGGATTTTAGCTTTTTTGTTTTGACATCATTTTAAGGTTACTGAAGAGTTGTGAGAGTTGTACAAGGGTCAGGTGTTTGACCTAGTGATTAAGACGTCCCTGTCCCAGTTTGGTGCCTGGGTTCTGTTCCTAGCTCCACTTCTTCTTGCCTCCAGCTTCCTGCCGGTGCAGACCATGGGAGGCAGAGGGGATAGTTCGGTTAATTGGGTTCTTACCACCCTCATGAGAGACCCAGAAGGGGTGAGTATTTGCACAGTGGTTACAATGCCATTTGGGCCACTTACATCCCATGTCTGAGCGCCTGGGTTCCAGTTCTGGCTCTGCTTCCAAGTCTAGCTTCCCGCTGATGCACGCCCTGGGAGGCAGCAGCTGTGGTCCCAGTACTCAGGTCCCTGCCACCTGTGTGGGAGACCCCAGTTGAGCTCCCAGCTTCTGCTTTGGTTTGAACCAGAATCTGGCTATTGTGAGCATTTGGGAACTGAACCAAGAGATGGAAGATGATTTTTGTCTCTCTTCGCCTATCAAATAAGATGACAATTTAAAAAAATAATAATGCAAGGAATTTTTGTATTCCCTTCACCATTCTCATATTTGCTTCCATTCTCTTCATAGATATGTATATTACATATCTCTGTATAGTGAATATTATAGATGTATATTATAATTTTCCATTTTTAGAAAATTTTATTCACTTATTTGAGAGAGGGAGACAGAAAGAGCTTGCGTCTACAGATTCAATCCCCAAATGCCCACAGTGGCTGGGACTGGACCAGACCAAGGCCAGGAGCCAAGAAGTCAATTCAGGTTCCCAGGCCAATATAATTTTTTATGAAGCATTTAAAAGTAAGTTGTAGATACATACCCCTTTCTATTTATACAGCCACAACAGTGATATAAAGTTCAGGAAATTTGACATGAATCACCACTATCTAATATAAACGTTATTTAAAATTTTGCCAGCTTTCTCCAAAATACACTTACTAGCACTTTTTTTTTTTTTTTTGGCTTTTTGACCCCAATCAGGGTCCAGTGCAGAATCCCACCCTGTGATCTCCATGTTCTGTCTCTCCGGCCTGCCCTGGCTGGAATTCCTCAATGGCTCAGGGGTCTTTGTGAGAAGCCCAGGCCGGCTGTTTTGTCCCCTGTGCCTGCATGTAAATTTGTCTGTTTTCCACACATTGTCTTTAGTGGCTACTAAACAGTCCACTGAATTTTACCTAACAGCTTACGCTGCATGATTTAAGTGGCTTCAGTCTTTGCCTGTATAAACAATGCTGCCATGAACATCCTTATCCTGATGTTTTTGTTACGTATCCATGATTATCTCCCTTTGACAGAAACCTGGAAGTAGAAATCCTGGGTAGTTTGGCATAGCTCTAGAGACCTCTGAGACATATTTTCAGATTGCTTTTGAGAGGGTAAAACTGGCAATAATACAATCTTACAGGTTGCTGCATTATACTCCATTTTGGAGAGAGTAGTATTAAACAGAAACCTATGGACTGTCTCCTTTGATGATATTATATCTTGAGTTTTCTCTGGCAGGTGTACTTTATTCAGCAAAGATGGGAATTTCTCAGATTATGCACCCATCATGTTCAGAAGTGTGCAGCAGACAGGATGGCAGGGGCCACCTCTGACTTGTGTGTTGAGCCACTTTTTGTGGGCTGCTTAGTAAACTGACATTGACCTTGGCACCTGTCATGATCAGATTACTCCATTGTTGCTTGGGGCTCCCTTTTACCTTTTTTTTTTTTTTTTTTTTTGCCAGCTGCAGGGTGAATTTTTATGAAGTCATATATTCCTCTATTTTTTAAAAATGACTTTTATTTAGCACCTGTGATTTTTTTTTAAATTTGCTTTGTTTCACTTGTTCTGAAGTGATATTAAAAGCAGGTTGTGGGGCCAATGTTGTAGCATAGAGGGTTAAGCCACCCTCTGGGATACTGGCATCTCATATGGGCACTGGTTTGAGTCCCAGCTGCTCCACTTCTGATCCAGCTCCCTGCAAATGGCCTGGGAAAAGCAGTGGAAGATGGCACAGGTACTTGGGCCCCTGACACCCATGTGGGAGACCAGAAGAAGTTCCTGGTTTCTGGCTTCATCCTGGCCCAACCCTGGCCATTGTGACCATCTGGGGAGTGAGTGAATCAGTGGATGGAAGACCTCTCTGTCTGTCCCTCTCCATCTCCCTCCCTCTCTGTAACTCTCTGCAATAAAAAAATAAAATTTTAAAAAGTGGGTTGGGGGGCCAAAAAAGCTTTTATCTCCAAATATATATTAAAAATATTTTCAGATAGTCTCTGTGTATATATATATATATATATATATATATCAGTTTGCTGTTTTATTTTCATTCTCTTGCACTGAGGATACTTAATACAAGCCTTTGTTTTAATTAGGAAGATATCTCACCTGCACTGCACGGCTGTTGACTCCCACAGTTAACGTTTATTCTTCGCAGCGTAAACAAGCTGCCCTGTAATCTAGACAGGAATCAGCTTGTGGAGCCGCTGGTGGGCTTGCTCCAAGAACCTTCCTCATGGAAGGAAATGGCAGGGGCGGCCTCCCGACCCTTAGGCTGAAGGACCTTAGGCTGAAGGACCTTAGGCTGAAGGACGTTTGGCTCTGCTTTGCCCACGAGGAGGACGGCCAGCCAGAGCCGCCGCGGGGAGCATCTTCACTTAGGACATTCGGTGATGAATTGGAGGTGCTGCCGTGGGCATTTCAGCCTGGGCTGCATAAAGATGTTTTCTTTCAGAAGTCGGGCTCTGTGGTCTTCAATGATTTATTCTGCATTAGCCTGGCAAGAAATACATTTCCCAGGTGCGGGCTTGGTGGAGTGCCCCCGTGTGTCCCGGCTGTGCTGTGCAGTGGATGTGGACTGGAAGTACTTGTATCTTTCTGACGTACAGCGGGGAGTGAGGACGTGCAGTGTACTTTCATCTTAGAGTTGAGATAGGAAGTTAGTTCTAATTCCTCCCGAGTATTTTTTAAAGATAGGAAATGTTTTAAAAAAGATTTATTTGTTGGGGCTGGCGCTGTGGCATAGGGGGTAAAGCCGCTGCCTGCAGTGCCGGCATCCCATATGTGCGCTGGTTTGAGTCCTGGCTGCTGCTCTTCCGACCCAGCTCTCTGCTATGGCCTGGGAAGGCAGTAGAAGATGGCCCAAGTCCTTGGGCCCCTGCACCTGTGTAGGAGACTCAGAAGAAGCTCCTGGCTCCTGGCTTTGGATCGGCGCAGCTCCAGCCGTTATGGCCAATTGGGGAGTGAACCAGCGGATGGAAGACTTCTCTGTCTCTCTCTGCCTCTGCCCTCCTGTAACTCTGCCTTTCAAATAAATAAATTAATCTTTTAAAAAATTTATTTGTTTCTTTGGAAGGCAGAGAGAAAGAGCTCTTCCAGTCGCAGATTCCCTTCCCAAAAGGCCACAACCCACTGGGCCATGATGCCTGGCCCACCTCTGCCATTGGAGGGTGAAACAACGGCTAAAGGAAGACCTTTCTCTCTGTCTCTCTCTCTCACTGTCCACTCTGCCTGTAAAAAAAAAAAAAAAAAAAAAAAAACACATGTTTAAAGGGACTCCAATCAGGAGGAAGAGGCACTTCTTCAATTTATTAGTGTGCTTTGGGGTCTTGCACAAAGAAAGATTTCAGTAAATGGGAGAAGGTGATTTTTTTGATGCTTCATTTTCTAGAGTCTTCTAGAAAATGTGTAGTTTGGAAAAATAAATGTGTTCAAGTTGAAGGTTTTCCTCTCTGCAAAGTGATGAACCCAAGATATTTTTCGTAGGACAAAAAAAATTCACAACTCACCCCGGAGCATTTCATTGGCAATTATCTTTGTTTATGTTTTGGAGTGGACATTGTCAAAAAGACAGGGAAAGGCAGGGCCCAGAACTGCGGCTTGTGAGTTGCCTATAATCACGTATTCCTTTTTTAGGAGTCTGTTTGTCTTAGTGGGTCGTGTTCTTAAAATAGAACATCCCACATCTGCTCTCTGGCTCAGCAGGGTTCAGTGTTGCGTTTACTGCTTGGGCCAACCTTCTATGAAGGTGACCATGGCACAGCAAATCCCGGGGCTGAGAGGACCCTGGAGGGGTGGGAAATCCAGACCCCAGCACCGCCTTCCTCAGGGGTCTTTCCACCAAGACCAGTCCTCAGTCTCCAGTGGTAGACCAGCCCAAGCCAAAGGAGTTCCTCCTGCTTTCCTGTCTACTTTCCTGGATTTTTTTTTTTTAGGTTTAGTTATTTATTTACTTGAAAATCAGAGTTACACAGAGAGAGAAGGAGAGGCAGAGGGAGAGAGGTCTTCCATCCACTGGTTCACTCCCCAGTTGGCCGCAACGGCCAGAGCTGTGCCGATCTGAAACCAGGAGCCAGAAGCTGCTTTCGGGTCTCCCATGCGGGCGCAGGGGCCCAAGGACTTGTGCCATCTTCCACTGCTTTCCCAGGTCATAGCAGAGAGCTGAATCAGAAATGGAGCAGCTGAGACTAGAACTGGCGCCCATATGGGATGCCAGCAGTGCAGGTGGCAGCCCCACCAGGGCTCCTCTTACTGGGCCCAGAGGCTCTGGACAGTGCCTGTTTCCGGTGAGGCTACTGCTTCTCTGAGAGACCTGGGGTAGGGCTGTCCTGCTCAACCAGTCCCCAGTCCCCGAAGCCTTCTTGATGCAGCTGGGGACCAACACTCTGCCAGAGGCCTTCAAAAAGTTCAGAGAAAATTGCACGTTATGAACAAACATTGAGTGGATTTCAGAATGTTTTTCTACCAAAATAAACTTCTTTTTTTCACGTTCGTCTATTTTCATCTCCTCGAAAGGCAGAGAAAGAGAGAGAGAGATTTTCCATCTGCTCATTCACTCCCTAAATGCCTGCAACAGCCAGGACTGGGCCAGGCTGAAGCCCAGAGCTTTGAACTCCATCTGGGCCTCCCACGTGGATGGCAGGGGTCCAGGCCCTTGGGTCATCACCTGCTGCCTCCCAGGGCGCATTAGCAGGGAGCTGGATCTGAAGCAGAGGAGCTAGAACTGGGTTGGCATTCTGATATAGGATGTGGACATCCCCAGCAGTTGCTTAAGCTGCTACACCATAATGCCAGGCTAAACGTACCTTTTAATTCCATTCTCCATGAAGTACGCTTCGATTTCTTAGGTCATTGGTTTACAAAATTCACATGATCCTAAAAATAAACACATTGAAGAAAAATTAACTGAATTTTCCGAGGAAAATAAAAATACTGGGAAGACAAGAAGAGGGGAACTTGATGGATAATGCTGATAAAAAAACATAACCTAAATACTTTATTTAGGAAAGCATAGTAAATTCCATAGAAGATAACTACAGAAGAGTTAGAACTTGTGTAAGACTGAGAAGTACAAGGGTGGGATGACTGTTTGATAGTGTGACCCTTACAGCTACTTGGATTTAAAAAGTATGTGCGTGCCATATGCATTTGTATGCACTGGAGGTAATGATTAATTGGAATATAAAAAATCTCTGTGTGTAGCTGTCTGGACAGGATACCAGGTCTTCATCTTGTTAAGAAATGTGTTTATTGGCTGGTGCCGCTGCTCAATAGGCTAATCCTCTGCCTGCGGCGCCGGCACACCGGGTTCTAGTCCCGGTCGGGGCGCCAGATTCTGTCCTGGTTGCCCCTCTTCCAGGCCAGCTCTCTGCTGTGGCCAGGGAGTGCAGTGGAGGATGGCCCAAGTGCTTGGGCCCTGCACCCGCATGGGAGACCAGGAGAAGCACCTGGCTCCTGGCTTCGGATCAGCGCGGTGCGCTGGCCGTGGCGGCCATTGGAGGGTGAACCAATGGCAAAGGAAGACCTTTCTCTCTGTCTCTCTCTCTCTCTCTCACTGTCTACTCTGCCTGTCAAAAGAAAAAAGAAGAAAAAAAAAATGTTTATTACTGTGATTTTTGAAGGAGATGCTAACTGAGGGATCTGTGAGAGTACCGGAGCAAACAATAGGCACTAAATGTTTGCTGTATTTGAATCTAAATTGTGCTTGACCAGACACCGCCCCCCCCCCCCCGCCCTGCATAGGGATAGCTCCATGAAAAGCTGCCCAGAATGACTTGGCCACCATTGGCTGCCTTTCCAAGGTGGCATTTCCTGGTGTGGCTCCATTGCTTAATGCAGCTGTACCCCAGGGGCCTTGGGTCATGACCCCACAGACAGGTGCACCTGTGTGTGTGGGCGATTGCACAGGCAGTGGCTTGTTAACATAGGCTAAATGACGTGACCGTATCAGCCCGGCTCTGGCAGCCATCTGACTGGGCCTGGCTGATGCCTCCAGGCCTCTGGACCGGGAGGCCGTATTTTCCACCCCTGTGCTGCATAATGCATTCGTCTCAAGTGTGATGCTCCTTCCCAGTTGCTTCACCACCAGGACATGGCTGGGGTCGTGAAGATCATTAAAAGCCAGGTAATCGTTTCATCCGTCTTAAAGCTGCCTAAGAAGAAGACTGTCGGTCCTTGGCCTTCCAGGCCTGGGTGACCTGAGACCCATTGCTCTGCCCTCTGTCCTGCCACTCCTGTGAAACCCAGTGCTTGGAGTTGGCCATAAACACGATGTCACTTCACTTCTCCACGTCCTTGCTCCTGCTGTTCTCCCTGCTTGCGATAGCCGGTCCCCACCCCCAGCCCATGCCAGCCCTTCTGTCTAGCGTGGCTCGCTCTCCTTTGCTGAAAGCCTCATCCACCAGCTCTCCCTCCAGGAAGCCCTCCTTGGCCACCCTGGCCGAGGGAGGTGTCCTCTTGTAGGTCAGGCCAACCCAAGGTCCCGGAACAAATGTGTCATCTGGATACTGCTGATGTCTCTGCCAAGAGGTGGGGCTTCCCAGGGGGCCGGAGGACCTTGTCTGTCCTGGTCACTGCCCCGTGCCTCTTGCTTGACACAGCTCGTTCCCAGGCCGGCAGGGTCTTGGCCATTTGTTCAGAGGTGGCTCTAACCCACTCCTGCTACAGGAATCCTAAGGCATGGCTTCTGGGTCTCCAACCTCAGGATCCGAGTTTGGAGGCACCTTCACCTCCTGGCAGAGTTGGAAGCTGTGAGCGAGCTGCGGGCCTGGTTCCTTGGGGCAGAGTGCTGATGGAAGCCGTTCAGTAGCCAGGCTGCCTGGGGGGGTGGTCTCTCCGTTTCTTCCATCCCTTCCCGGAAGCAGTGGGGCCAAGTGAATGAATTCATGCGTCGGTCATTCCAGCTATGTCCTAAGTGTCAGCCGTATGCCAGGCAGTGCGCTGGGTCGGTGGGAGACAGCCATGAGTAAGACCTCAGGGACCTTGCATCTTAGCAGAGGGACACAGACACAATCATTGCAGGCGGTGCCAAGTGCAGAGAAGGAAGAAGATTGAGCATGGGGTGAGGAGGCTACTTAAAGGCAATGAGCAGGGGAGGGCTTCTCGGAGGAAGCAGCATTTGTGCTGAGGCCTGAATGATCAAAAAAAAAAAAAGAAGTGCTGCACAAATGAAGAGCTGTAGCTGTAGCAACCGAGGTGGTCTCATTGACCACGTGTAGCTATTTAGATTTGCACTTAAATTAGATACAATTTGAAAAATCAAGTGCTCAGTTACACTAGGCACTTTCAAGGAGCCAATACCAACATGTGATTTCTGGCTACCAGCATGGACAGTGCAGGGACAGAACATTTCCATCATCGCCGAAAAGTTCTCTTAGGCAGTGCTCAAGTAAGGAAAGATCACCTAGGGAAGAGGGAGCAGCAGATATGCAAAGGCCCTGGGGCAGGACCAGACTGGCCCGTGAAAGGCAGGTGTGGCTGTAGGATGGGGAGCGGTAGGGAGGGAAGGCATTGGTGAGGCTGGTGTGGGAAGCAGGTCAGAAAGGAAAATCAGATGAGTTGTTGAATCGTGGATGCGTTCATGAGACTGCCTCCTCAGATTCCCTTTGTTGAAATGGGGCTGAGGGGCTGGTGCTCTGGTGCAGTGGGTTAAAGCCCCGGCCTGCAGCACTGGCATCCCATATAGGCGCCGGTTCGAGTCCCGACTATTCCACTTCTGATCCAGTTCTCTGCTGTGGCCTGGGAAAGCAGTAGAAGATGGCCCAAGTGCTTGGGCCCCTGCACCCATGTGGGAGACCCAGAAGAAGCTCCTGGTTCCTGGCTTCAGATCGGCACAGCTCTGGCCATTGTGGTCATTTGGGGAGTGAACCAGAGAATGGAAGACCTCTCTCTCTCTCTCTCTCTCTCTCTCTCTCTCTGGCTCTACCTCTCCCTGTAACTCTGTCTTTCAAATAAATAAAATAAATCTTAAAAAAAAAAAAAAGAAATGGGGGCTGAAGCTATGACTGGATGTGGCTGATTACATACTTTAAAAGATTTTCTTATTTATTTGAAAGGCAGAGTAACAGATCTAGAGAGAGGTAGAGAGAGAATTTTCCAAATTGCTGGTCCTCTCCATAAATGGTTACAATGATGGGGCTTGGCCAGGTCAGAGTTTGGGAACCTGGAACTATATCTGGTCTCCCACATGGGCATCAGGGGCCTAAGGACTTGAGCTGTTTTCACTTGAACTGCTTTCCTAGGTGCATTAACAGGGAGCTGGATCGGAAATGGAGTAGCCAGGACTCGAACCCTGGGCTCATATGGGATGGAATGCTGGTGTCACAGGTGATGGCTTAACCCGCTGTACCACAATGCCGGCCCCTGATTGGATGTTTATTAGCAGAATGAAAATGATCTCTATGGACAATAGAAAGCATGTAAAAAGCAGCAGAAATAAGACCTCCATTGATGAGTTGGATATGGATGCCGTAAGTCCTGAGCTGGAGGTAAATGATGGACAGCTCCCCTGGCCAGAACGAGGTCACGAGGTTTCCCCCCCAGGTCCTTAGAAGCAAAGAGCCAGTCCTCCCAGCCAGTGCCAGGAGCATAATTTCCCCATGTTTGTATCCCAAATCTCTTAAAAATAGGCCAGGGTAAGCCAGTTCTTCCTGAATACAGTTCTCAGTAGGATTTTGACTCGTGTCTAGGAGGCGGGGGTTATGTGCTTGTCATCCCGTATCACTTTCCCCAGATGCCGGGCCCTTTCGCACCTGCTGCTTTGCCAAACAGGTTTTCTTCCTCTCCTGTGAAGGTGCCTTTGTCTGAACCAATAGAGTTACTTCTCTCCACTGTAAACACAGTCCAGTGACTCTTCCTTGTTGCAGAGGGTCACAGCTTTACAGGAGGGGAAAAACAAAGTCTTAAAAAGGTCACTGGCTGGCGTTTATGTTACAAAGTAAAATCATCGCGGCTTAATAAAAGATACAAGAGCTGAGCCCAGCTGACACCAGGCTTCTTATCCCATTCCACTTGAATTCAGCCAACTGCAGCTAGCACTTGTTGAATCATAACTGATCTGATAAAATGTAATCTGATCATTGCTAGCTGTGTAAAAATAAATACACTCGACTCCCGTTTCGTTTGCCCTTGGAGGCCCTAACATGGTTCCAAACCGTACCTTTGAATCGGAGAAGTCGGGCCGGTTCACGTTGCACAGTGTCTGCTTCCTGGGGCAGCGTCCGCCAGGTACGAGCTCACACAGGGGCGGGATGCAGGTTCACCGCCGCTTCCCCTGAAACGCTGTGACCCGGCTTGGGGCCGTGTCCTTCCCTCGGCGCTCCAGCGGAAGAAAGGAAGACGGGGCAAGCCGTCGGAGCAGCCGGTTCGCAAGCTCAGGTGTAAGTGAGGCAGGCCGAAGTCATGATTGCCACCTGGATGCTGTTCTCCCTGTTCACGGTAGGTGTGAGGCTTGTTGGTCCTGTGGCGCTCTGCTGCTTGCCGCCTGGGGTGCCTGCTCCGTGCCTTAGACTCAGAAAGACACATTTCCTCTTTATTCTTTAGGATCATGATACAAACATAGTTTTCGAGCTCAAGACTTTAAGCCACCCAGAAAGAGAGGGGGGCGGGGATCCACGTCCTTGACATTTCCTGCTCTGGAAAGCGCTTTGCTCTTCTTAATGAATACGTCCTAAAGAATAGATCTAGGGTTGCAAAAATCGGCCCGCATCCCGGTTGTACAGTAAATGACTTCTCTCTCCCTCTTGGTTACTCTAATACTTTAGCACTTGGATCTTATCTAACACTTTTTCTTTTCTGGGAAGCCCGGCCTCAACTGCATATTTACCTGTTGATTTAATGCTGTCACGATGTCTCGACCAGCGAGTAATGAATTCACACGCATTGGCGGGCACCTTAGGGAGCAGGCAGCTCTCAAGCTGGGGCCTGTGTGAGAGGTGCATGGGCCTGGCTTTTCCATCTGGACAGAGTATTTGCCCTTGACCTTGAGCATGCTGGCAGGGTGGATAGGCATAGGGAAAGCCAACGGATGTCCTTCTTAGGGTTTGAAAACAATTCCCCTTGAGGCCCTCTTCTGGCCAGGCACTCTGTACCTCTTAAGGGGGGTGGGGGCGGTTTTGTGTTTGTATTACTTCCCCTAGCCCATGTAAAAGAGTCGGCTGGATAACTGGGCGGTTCCGTCTGTGTCCGTCTCGTGACTGCAGTAGTGAAAGGCAGGGAGCCATACTCGTGAACTTGAATTCAAGTCCGCAAAGACCAAGTATTGTCCACGCTCACCATGGACTGTTAAAAGAACAGCCTCTTAACTCCAGAGAGAATTTCTTCTTTAGACTCATACTCTTTCAGATTTCCATGTGCCACTTTATAAAGGACCTGGTTCGTGTTGCTTTTTGGATCCCAGACGGTTTTGTGGTGTGTGTTTGTGTGATAGACTTTTAAAACCCTTGCTTAGGGTGTATTTGTTTTTCATTTGCATTCAGGAAAAGTCGCTCTTTTTGGACAGATGCTTACTATTTTACTATTGAGGGAATATCGCCACAATCAGGAGACCGCATATATTTTGTTTTGAGTTTCTGTTGGCAGTATGGGCCAAGTTTGCTATTACTGTGAGGATGGGGCCAAGGCATTTTGTTACAAACAGCACAGCACCGTCTGAGGCTTTTCATGCACCTGGCTGAGTGAGGTGCCACCAGCAAGGTGTAATTTGTTGAGCCTTTTTTCAAAAAGAGTTGTGAGTGGGAAAATGATGGTCTGATTAGCTTCTTAGTATTTTAATTAATGACTGTAGCATGGTGTGATGTAGTTTGCTATGTGTAAAAATAAAACTGAGGGAATGTGTAATAAATATCAAAATTAGTAAAAGTAATATGTGGAAAGTGTAGAAAACCCATTTTCTGCAATGTAGATTTTTTTTAAAATGTAAACTTAGTTCTGTGTGATTTTAGCAGAGCTAAAATGCTGCTAGAAGCAAGGAGTGCATAACTGAAACTGGCTTAAGAAGAGGAATCTCATGGCTCCCGTCCTGAAAGGTGTGGAGATGGACTTCAGGCATGGTGGGATGCAGGAGCTGGACTGGCATTCCCCACGTGACTCCTTCTCTGCTCGGTTGTGTTTCCTTCTGTGTTGGTTCCAGTGTCTGGTGGGCGTTTTTCGCTTGGGTGACTGACAGCAGCTTCAAGCTGTTAACTTCATTTCTCAGTTCCTCCCCCTTCCCACCACTGGAGTCTCACTGGCTCTGATTGGTTCTCCTGCTCCTGTGGCTGTAGGGGCGGGGACTGAGGATTTGATTGGCCAGGCTTGGGCCACAGGCTCCCCTCTTGAGTTGAAGGACTGTCAGCTCCTGTTGTCTGCAGGGCAGAAGGTGGAAAGGGCAACAGGGATGGTTCTTAGGGACATGTATGTCGGAGATCAAGATCACGCGTGTCCTCTACAGGGACAGGCAGGCTGTGTGGCCAGGGCACCCCCCCCCCCCATCCTGCCCCCACACAATAATCTTTATCTGGCTAACCTTTCATGGAAGCGAAGGCTCTCGGGACTAGTTGGTTGATGGAGTGATCAGTTGTTTTGTGGCCTGGGAGATGATTAGCACTTTCTGGATGTAAGGTGTAATGCTTTGGGGAAGTAGTGGACATTGAGTGGCCATGGGCCTCTGCTGAGGTAGCTGGGTGGGACATGAGCAGAACTGGTCATGGGCCTCTCAGGGGATCCGTGGGGAGGGCGCCTGGCACGAGGGTAAAGAGCCAGGGTAGGAAACAAAGATGCCAGCAATTGATCGGTCATCAGCAGGAGGATGTGTCACTGATTACCATTGCCAAAAGAGCAGGAATACTGTCTTGGAGAAGAATTCTGTTGAGAACCTTGACAAAAATTCCCAGAGGTTAAAGACTCGCCATAGCTGGTCTAATCACGTCCAGAGTGATTGGTCCCTCAACCAAACCCAGATCCCAGAACATGGCATTTCGTCCTCTGGGCCCTGCCTCCCTCTCTAGCCTTGCCTCTGCCTACTGCTGCCTTGAGTTTCACACCAGCCTATCTGAGGTTTGGAGCCATGTTCCAGCCCCCTGTTTCCTTACTACTTGTGTTCTCACCTTTGCGTGGAACCCCGCCGTGTCTTCACCATACCACCCTCTGAGACGTGTTGAGGTGGCAAGTGCTCTGAGAAGTGTTCCTTAGCTGCCTCTTGCTTATGAACGCGTGTCCTGTTAGCTCATGGTGTCTTGGGTGTCCTTCTCAGTGACCTTAGCCGGACGCTAACTCTGTCTCCCAGAGCACATTTGGCAGTGTTGGGAGACAGTTTTGATCGTCGGCATAAGTACGTGTTGTTGGCATCCAGCTGATGAAACCAGGGTTGCTGCTGCATGTCCTATAGTGTGTAGGACATGCCCAACAGAGTCATTTGACCCCAAATGCCCATAGTGCCCCAGCTGAGGATCCTGATTACCAGTGCACCTGCCACACTGTTGAAGGCTTCATCGGGAGTCTTAATCTTCCACACTAGGCTGAGGTCCGTGTACACGATCCACATCTTTGTGTCTCCAATACCTCGGTGCTTGGCATAGGGTAGGTTCCCAGGAAAGAGTAGTTGGAGATGATTGGATGCATGAGAAGATGGAATCCTTTTCTTCGTTAGGGACCACTGTGCGTTATACTTAATCACGTGTCATTTTTAGGGTAATACGTCCTCTGGCTGTGAATGACTTAGGAATGGGCAGGCTGTTCAAACTAAATTGGTTTTCAAAGATTTAGAATCTGAGAAACCCCACAAACACTACATCCCTGAATGGTGGGCTTCTAGCGTATGGTAGGTGCTGCATAAGTATTTGTTGAATATATTTAATCCTTCGGCTCTTGCATTGTTTATCCATTCATCCATCCACTGGTGGACGCTTGGGTTTTTTTCCCACCTTCGGGCTTGTGAATGCTGCTGCTGTGAGTGTTGGTGTATGCGTGTCCTTACTGCCTGTTCTTTTGGGATTCCTCCTACTGTCAAATCGCGCGTTTTGCATGGGGAGCTGGGTGACTTGGCCACATCCTTGCGCTGCTTCTGGTGAGGATTGCAGCTGCATTTATCAGTACCTTTGACCATGATGCTTTTTTCCAGCCAACATGTGAGGATGGCAATTCGTAAAATTTGATAGTAAAGGAAGATCAGAAAGGGACCATGCTAAGAGCAGAAATAATGAACCTCAAGTTGTCTGACTGCTGGACTTTTTTCTTCTTGTGCCAAGCATCAGTGCAAGGCAGTAGCTCCCTATTTATTTATTTATTTATTTGGCAGGTAGAGTTAGACAGTGAGAGAGAGAGAGAGAGACAGAGAGAAAGGTCTTCCTTCCGTTGATTCACCCCCCAAATGGCAGCTATGGCCGGAGCTATGCTGATCTGAAGCCAGGAGCCAGGTGCTTCCTCCTGGTCTCCCATGCAGGTGCAGGTGCCCAAGCACTTGGGCCATCCTCCACTGCCTTCCTAGGCCACAGCAGAGAGCTGGACTGGAAGAGGAGCAGCCGGGACTAGAACCTGGTGCCCATATGGGATGCCGGCACCACAGGTGGAGGATTAGCCAAGTGAGCCACGGTGCTGGCCCCTGTAGCTCCCTTTTGCCCTGTGACTTTTGCCTGAGAGAAAGGGGCTCCCAGAAAACCTCAGAGAAAATCCCCGTGGAGAGGCCTCTGGGAAAATTGCATCAATGGGGGACCATCTCAGCAGACCATTGTTTGGTGCAGGCTGGGACCTGTGTTACTTATTTCAGACCAATACTGGGAGTCTTGATTTGCCCCAGAGAGCCAGCTGTGGGTGCCATGGGGGCAAGTCCTGGGGTGAGCCTGCTTTTGGCATTTGGCATGAGCTGCCTGTGTTTTGGCTGCTGGGGAGGCTTAGAAAGCAGAAGGAGGCAGCCCTCCTTTAAGCCAGCCACCCAGGCCTCCGGCTTTTGACCCTGAGCTATGAAAGCAAATCACATGTGGCCTGCTGTCAAGCTGAAGCATCGCCCTTTGGTTTTCAGGGAGCTGCACAAAGCCAGAGGGACCTGAGAAGAAGACTTTTTGTAGCATGAAAGAACATGGCTATAACGCTCCCCTTCCATGGCTTCCTCCTCATCCTGTGCTGTTTCGAGGGCGCTAGGATTTCGCTTTTCTCTCTCGCCTGAATCCCAGCATTTGGGTCGAGTCGTGGTGTTGTGGGAAAGTGATGTGTCGTCAGAGCCTTAGGAGGAAGGGGTTCTGAGCTCCTGCCGGGGGGCTGCCTTGCGCAGGCCACCTCCCGTCTTCTGGGGCCGAGACTGGCCGTGGTGTGGAAGCAGCCTCTCTCCAAGTGTTTGAGTGGACACTACTGTACCCGGTCCTCAGACCAGGGAGCTTGTGACGTCTGAAAGCACACACATGTACCTGGTTTCCAGGTAGAGTGTAGTAAACCAGGCAGCTCATTCATTGCTCCCTGTGCGTACAGAGGGTGATGGGTTTTTCCTTGGTTTTCCCCTGACCCATCTCTTCTTACTGCTCCAAAAAAGAAAACTGGCCCAATTAGTGCCAGATTCCTGTCCAGAGGCCTCCTGGCTCTGGTATTGGCTAATGTAATTTGGATCCAGTTTCTGTGTAATAGCGTGCTACTAGCACCTTGGGCTTCCTTTGGGTTAGCAGTGACCTTGATGGGGACTTCCCAGTATTCCCTGTATAATTTTCTCACTTGTCACTCATCCACCGAGATTCCGCTGTGTGGTGCTGGGGACCCAACAATGAGCCAGCTGCATCCCTTCCCCTGGGGCATTCCAGGCAAACATAATTTTTTGGGGATCAGAACAGGAAGCTTATGATAAACATGAATAGGCAGACTGCTGTTTTATTTTTATTCATGGCATTAATGATATATTAAATAAGGAATTGAATCCAAGCCACAGTTGACTTTTCTGGAAAATGAGAGGATAGTAGTACCAATTTCATAGATTTGTAGGAGAGGGTCACTTGAATTAATTCAGAATACAGCCTGGCACTGAAACTTCTGATTCATTCAACAAAAAAATCCATATTGGCGATAGTTGCCCGAGTCTGTGAATATGCTAAAAACCAGCGTATTGCTTACTTTTAAGGGGGTGAATTTTAGGATATGGGAATTCTGTCTCATGAAGCTGTTGTGGCACTGCTTGCTTAAGCTAAGGCAGGTCAAGGACTTGCTCAAGGTGAGTGGGTAGCAGAGATCTAGAACTCAGGTTCCCTGGCACATAGACCAAGCTGTTTGCAAATTGTCAGGGATACAATGGGGGTTGCAGTTGCATTGGAAGCTGAGGTCAGTTCCGTCCTGGTGCAGAAGCAAACCTTCAGAAAGGCTGGTGGCGTGCCCTGGGGCCCTGGTATCTGACCTCCACCCACTCTTTTCCTGCAGTCGCCTCACCTGCCACACTCCTCCACGGTATCTGAGACTGCAGACAAATCTATAGAAATAACTGCGGAAAGCACGCCAGCATTTCCAGCAGCTCTGGACAGAGAGTAAACATTTTTTTTTTTTTCAGTCAAGCTATTGCTCTCAATTTCCCAATTTTTTAAAAGATTTATTTATTTATTTGAAAGGCAGAGTTACAGAAAGGCGGCGTGGGGTGGGGGTGGGAGAGTGGTCTTCTGCTGGTTCACTCTCCAAATGGCTGCAACAGCCAGAGCTAAGCTGTTCTGAAGCCAGGAGCTTCTTGTGGGTGCAGAAGCCCAAGGACTTGGGCCATATTCTGCTGCCTTCCCAGGCCATAGCAGAGAGCTGGATTGGAAGTGGAGCAGCCAGGACTCAAAACTGATGCTGGCACTGCAGGCAGTGGCTTTACCCGCTATGCCACAGCACCAGCCCCAGTTTCCCAATTTTTTGACTTTGAAATATTACAGCCTCCCATTGCAACACTGAGACAATCTGGAGAAATCAGCGCTACTGAAAACTAGCAACACATTTTGGCTACATGGTAAAGAAAAATCTGACTCATCCTTGCAATTTCCTAGCTAAGTCTAAAAATCTTGAATGCATGAGAAGAGAGGATTGCTGTGGACGTATGATGCCGTCGTGTGTTCCTACTGAATCCACTTAATAGTAATGGAAACCATGGGGGCTGCAGAGTCGCCCCTAAGCCTTGGCTGCCTGCAGCCTTCTGGGCTTCCTGTGCCATATGCATTGTCCTGGGATTTTTTTCCTTCTGCTGACATCTGGTGCTTAGGATAAGGGCAAATGGCGTCCCCTGAACCAGTGAAATTACTATCAGGAAAAAAATGGCTCCAGTTTCCAGGCAACTGCGAATGAGATGTTTTTCTGAGAACCCTGAACAATTATCTTTGGGAAAGAAACCCAAGGAGGTACAAGCTATCAGCCTGTGACATTTCACATCTTTCCTCCGTGATCTCGCCGTCCGACCAGCACACGGGGCTTTTCCTAGCAGATGGACAGCAATGACCTCACCCACATTTAATAAATAGGCTTGCCCCCAGGGGTTGGAATTGTAGCGGAGTCTATTATGAAACCTCATTTGCGCTGCATGACAAATGAGAAATGGGCCGCAGGACTGTAACGTGTAACAGCCACACATCCGAATCAGGCTTGCCCTGAAATAGCTGGGACCGAGCAGGTGCGAGTCAATAGGGATTGTTGCACTTCTGTGGCGGTCGGGGAGGGCTTTTCATTGATGTGAGCAGGAGCAGAATAAGCTTAGACAACCTTTTGGCTTCTCCTCTCCTTTCTCGCTTTTTCTGGCACCGGATCATCTGGGGCATATACTTTAGCTCTGAGAGCTGGGAGCAGGAGGAAACGGGAGGAGGAGGGAGTGAGGGAGGAGCAGATGGAGGAGAAGAGGTCAATTAGTGCAGGTAACACACTGTTAAGTTTATTACTTGTAACCTAAACACTTTATGGAGAAAGGTACTAAGACCTGGGCAGTTAAGTAGAGTCTTTTCAGCGAACAACCAAAGGCTTTTTGTAAGCCTCGCTTAGCGAGGGTTAGAGCTCTCTCTACCCTTAGCCTCAAGTTGAGGCTTGGAAGGGCGGAGGTTGGGGGGGTGGGGTGTACCCCTGGGCCCAGAAAGAGGCAGGGCTTCCCTGGAAGGTTAGACAGTGGGGAGGAAGACCCGCCTGGTACTTTGCTTGTGTCCCTGTGTGCCCACCTCATCTCAGTCTCAGTCTCACAGGGGCCACCGAGGCGGTTCATCCTGGCTTTGCAAGCACCTCTGATACAGTAGGTTCAGGTCTCGGTTCAGGCAGTAGGAGCTTGGGCTTAGGATTTTCCCCTGAGACGGGAGCCTGGGGTGGCGCCTGGGGAGGCGAGTGATGGGATCTGGAGTGAGGATTAGGAAGAACACATTACAGGTGTTGTGGCTTCTGAGAGCTGGCCAGCCTCTGTTGTGCGCCTGTGTGAGATCCGTGGGGTGACTGTGCGACCTTCTACCAGTGCCATCTCCTTTTCTCCTTTTCAGTTTCCTTGTTTCTTTTTTCTTGTATCCTATTAGGGATCAAATTTTGCAGAAACAGAAATCTTCAAAAAATAAGACACGCGGGGTGGGCATTTAGCACAGCAGTGAAAAACGGTGCTTGGAATGCCTGCATCCCACATCGGAGTGCCTGGGTTTGAGTCCTGGCTCTACTCCTGATTTGGGCTTCCCGCTAATGCGCACTTGGAGAGGTGGCAGGTGATGGCTCAAGTTAGTTGAGTTGCTGCCAACCACATGGGAGACCTGTATGGGGTTCTCAGCCTTTGACCTTCTGCTGGTCCAGCCCACTCTTGTGGGCATTTGGGCAGTGAACCAGCAGATAGGCAATCTCGCTGTCTTTATGCCTTTCAAATAAATAAATAAAAGTAAAATAAGACATGCAGGGCGCAGGCTGCTACTGGGGATTTTGTCCTTGTGTGTTTTAATGGTCATGCACCTTCTTCTCCCTGAATACTGCCAACAGCCCAGGGGAGTTGTGCAGAAACTGAGCCCCCTCCTGGCTCCAGCCCTGTATCAGAAGCTGGGAGCTAATCCTCTTTCATTGTCACTTCTGGGTCTGTCTGAAAGAAAGATAGAAGGTAGGGAAATATATGGCATTGCCTCTGCAGGATGGGCCAGGACCAGCAGACAAAGGCAGCCACATGCTTTCACATGCAAACGGCTGCAGTCCCCAGGGCAGCTGCCACCTGGTTTTCCACCCTCCTCCCCAGAGGGAGAATGCAGCTGCCTAAAATCTCATGCAGCTGCTCGAAGGCTTTGGATGTGCAAGTCAGGCGACCCAGCCGCGGTTACTCTGTGAAGTCTTCTGTACGAAGACTTCAAAAAAAGCTCCAAAAGCTTTTCCTTGCTTTTGGTGTTAGCAAACAGCCCGCTTCGGAGACAGCCTGTGGGAACAGTCCGCAAAGAGCTGTGGGTGTCCTCCCAGCACCACCGACCCCTCTGCAGCCAGGCACAGCACTGGTCACCCGCGACACAGGGACACTCTAAGCTCCAGGCTCTCGTTCCCGTTTCAGGGAAGGAATCTAAAGCTCACAGAGGCCACTCAACTTGTCCTGTCGTGAGCAGGTGCAGAACCAAGATCCAAAACCAGTTTCGGTCACTGGTGAATCCCAACCACTTTCTATTCCGCAGGGAGTTTGTGTCTCCTCAGCATTTTCAGCCTCAGTTGCTGAGCCAGTGCCATCTGAGAGCTGGAACAGCCTCATTAGTGAGCAGTGAGTCAGGCTAACGGGGTCAGGCTGAACGTCTGTATCCTGGGCAGTATTTACTATGTGTATTAAATGTTGGAGGATAATGTCATCCAGTGTTACTGGCATCCTGTGTGTGTGTGTGTGTGTGTGTGTGTGTGTGTGTTTTTCCAGGGCTGAATTTGAAAAGATTAAGTGAAGAGGGAGAAAAAAAATATCAGACATTTAAAAGTAAAAGGGTTGTTTCAGGCTTGGCTTCATTCTTTTCCTGGGGCCACAGGATTGTGGTTCTAAAGCACTTGCCCACTGCCTCTTGGAGGCCCAGGGTAGCCTGGGCACTGCCCAGGGTCCTGGGCGGTTGGTGATGCAGGGTTCCTATCCGTGACGAACGACTGGGCTGGTGCAGGTTGAGCAAGTCTGCCAGGGCACCGTCAGGACAGAAACCCAAGATACTGTCATTGTCCACCCGACTCCTCCCCCATGCTTCAATTCTCTGAATGGTGCTTAGAATGAAGACCCAAATCCGCATGATCTGGCCCCATGCAACTCTGCAGACAGCTCTTCCACGGGAGGCCCTTCTGTCCTCCCTCCCAGCCGTGGCCATTTCTTGTCCTTGCTTCTCTCACTCCGACCGCGGGGCCTTCTCGGGCCGATGCTCCTAATGAGAAAAGGCTCCTGTCCCCTTCCTGGCTTACTTGACTCCTCATCTTTCATGGAAGCCTCTGCTGACCTCCCCGCCTGCCTCAGAGCCCCATCTTGTGGGTTACCAGAGCACACGCACACAGATCACAGATATAATTTCACACTTACTTGTGGTTGACAAAGGTTGTTACTTTGCCATGATAATCAGTTTCAAGAAGACAGCTCTGTGCCTGGTCCTCACTCTTGTGTCCCCAGTGGCCAGCAAAGTGCCTGAAACACAGTAGATAATTGGTTGCATGGCCTGAATGAATGAGTGAATGAAGCAAAGCCTTGCACAATATTCAGATCTCACACTGACAGTCACTGCATTGTGTGCTAACACTGCAGCAAGGGAGACACTAGGCAGTGAGCAACCGGCATTGCTTAGTGCTGCTATAAAGGAGAGTGTGTTACCTTCCACCTCCAGAGTCCTGACTTTTCTGCTACATTCTTTGTGAAATACCCTCGAGTGGAGTCTCTGTTGAGGGGCAAGGAGGGACTTCCAAGGGCTCAGCGTGTGATGTGCTTGTCCCTGCCCTCCGGGGTATGGCACTCAGGGGTGGGATCTGGAGTGTGGCTGCTCCTGGGAATCTGAGGTTTTCCTTTGGCTCATTTTTCTACCTTTTCTTGGATTTTTATCTTGAAGGAAAGTGTCCCCTCATGAATCCAGGAGGCGTGTGTAAGTCGACCTAACAGAGCTGTGCTCTAACTAGAGGCGCTGAAACTCAGACCTCCGGAATGAGATGGATTCTCATTCCCAGAGCCCATTTGAACATATCTGAAGGACCTTAGGCCAAGGTAGCAAATAATTTGTATATTATATTTATTACATATTATTTCTATATGTATGTATATTATTTTTTAAAAGATTTATTTATTTGAAAGAGTTACAGAGAGAGAGAGAGAGAGAGGTCTTCCATTTGATAGTTCACTCCCCAAATGGCCTCAACAGCCGGAGCTGTGCTGATCCAAAGCCAGGAGCCAGGAGCTTCTTCCAAGTCTCCCACGTGGGTATAGGGGCCCAAGGACTTGGGCCATCTTCCACTGCTTTCCCAGGCCATATCAGAAAGCTGGACAGGAAGTGGAGCAGCCGGGTCTCGAACCGGCACCCATATGGGACCGGCACTTTAGGCAAGGGTATTAACCCACTGCACCACAGCACCGGCCCCTGTATAAATGTTATTTTTGCTCTTAACTTCTCTCAGCTTGGAACCACACGCTTCCCTCTCCTTTCTGGTCTGTGTTGTGGTCCTTTGATCATCCCAGGTTTAAGTGCCGGTCATATCATCACATCATCTTGTAAGTTCACCCAAGGGTCTCTACCTTACGGTAGGACTCCCAGAAGCTCCCCATATGATGGATTGGTTGTCACTTGGCTACACAATTCTGTTCTTCTTCTTTTTTAATTATTTATTTTTGACTGTAGTTCAGTTTCAGACTGGATTCTGTCCAGATTTTTGCTGGGGCTTCAGATGTTCAGCCCCCAAACAAATTGAGATTGAAGTTGAAACTGGCGTAGGCAATGTTTAAGATTCCACCCCGAGCACAGTCCTCCCTTACTTGAAGCTGTAAGTGCAATTCTCTGCATTCAGTCAACACTTTGTGGTAAAAACAGTTAACGATTAATCTGCTTGTGTTCCAGTGACTTGAAAAATAAGCATGAACACCTCAGAGGCGTCAGCTTATCAGGTTCTGAAGGATGGGTTTTAGAGTTGGTCTAAGCCCTTGGTTTATCAGCTCCAGTGGCCTGGAAACCTCCTGAGACCTGAATATTTGGGATGAGCAGAAGGAACCCAAGAATTCCAAGAAGGCAGAATCAAGATAGAGAGTGGCCAAAGCTCACAGATGTGGAATGAAACCAATTTCAAAACCTAGCTCTTCTGTTCAGTAGGAATGTGCTGAAAACCTGGACTCCCTTGAGATTTTTTTTTTGACCTGGTTACAGTATTTCAAACCTTAAACTGCTTCTTCGTGTTTCTGTTCGGGAAACACGATGTTTGTGGTTCCAGGCTATCTCATGTCAGGTTCCCACTGAGGTCTGCAAAGTCTCCATCTTCCTAGTGCTATCGAAATAGAATGTGCTAACAGGTGTGGTGAGTCTTACGTGTACTCTGACTGTATTAAATGTTTCTAGAATGCAAGCGCTCAGATTGAGACTGATAAACTTGGGCAGGTTAGTGATACTGTCTCTTAGATTAGTGTATACTGTGTCATCCTACAAACTATCCCCCATTTTGCAGGAGGAGAGCTTAAAGTGGCAAAAGGAACAGGTAAGAACCCATTCTGCAGGGTAAACTCAGGCAGGGTTCCACGTTACCATTTAGTGACCAGTTTTCCATAAAGAGTTCCTGTATCTTTTTTTTTTTTTTTTTTTTTTTTTTGAGAAAGCCCCTGGCTAATTATACCAGAAAAGAGCACACAAAATGAGTTTCGGATGTAATGCATGCCTTATTTCTCCTATGCAGGAGTAATATCCATGCAGCTGGTTCCCCGATAGCATATCCCGTTGCTTCGTAAATCCTTGTTGGCAACTGAATTGACTTCAGTGCTCTTGGTAGAAGCCATACTTTTCTCTATAAAGTTTTGAGCAGGTTTTGCCACATTGGGTGGTAATTGTTTTAAAGGACCCTTGTCACTTAGCCACGTGTGTGCACATACTGTGTCTGTGTGGTTAAGGAAATCATTAGGAGTTAATTTTCAATAAGGTCCTTTTGGTGGCTACAGATTAATGTGTTTAAAACCCTTTATCCCTCCTGTTCAGCACACCCCACTGTTCACTGGTGCTAGCCTGCTGAGCTAATGAGATGCCTAAGCATTGCTGTGTTTCACTGCTTCTTACTGTGGGGCACTAGGTCTCCCCTTTTTTTGCTTAATGTGGGTGGACATAAAATTTCTCTGTGGTCATATCCAGGAGGATCTAACTTTATTACAATTATCCTTTTAGACTTGCAGGCCCTGTCAGCCAACTAATTTTGACAATTGTCTGTGGTTTTCATTCCAAAGCGTTTGGAATGCAGTGTAGTGCTATAAGAAATAGCTGTCCAATAAGGCCAAGCAGCCCAGGTTATTTTGTATCTTGTGTTTTTCCTTGCTATTCATGGGCAGTTGGTTCCAGGAGGCTCAAGTCCCTGATGTGAAATGGGAGAGTATTCAACATCTTCCTACATTTAAAGTTATCTCTGGATTACTTAACAATACCTAATCCGATGTAAATGCTATGTAAACAGTTGTTATGTTGTATTGTTTAGGGAATAATGCCAAGAAAAGTCTGTTATTTTCATATAGTTACAATTTTTTTTCAAATATTTTCAATCTGCTATTGGTTGAGTTCTTGAAGGTGGAACCCGTAGATACGGAGGGCCACTTGTACATGCTTTATATTCTCTTTAGCCTACTGTGTCTGTTGTCGTCTTCACCTTCTTGGTAGAGCCAGATTCCCCACACTTGCTTTGTTCAATGTTAAAGCAAACATTATTACTCAGCACCAACAACCTTAGTTGTCCTGGAAATTAGCATGTGGCTACACCTGCCTATTTTGGCCCTGATGAGAAGGCTTCTTTGACAAATGTGGTTTAATATCAGGCCAGCACTTCCAGAGGTAGAGAACCTGGTAGGACTGCCTGGAGTCTGAGCATGGTCAACCCCCCACCCCACCCCCCAGACAATAAGAGTTTGTGAATATGGCTCTATGGGAGCTGACTACAAAGGCCAGAGGCCCAGAGAGCTGGGTGCAGAGGTGACTGGCAGATGGGAGAATCTAATCCCAGAAGAGCAGCTCCTGGAGTATGCAAGAAAATACTGGCCTAAAGGGGAGGGGCCTTACTTGTAACCACCCCAAGGCTGGACCTAATTATCAGGCAGAGGGCATGGGTAAAGCTGCAACCTTCCCTCTTAGTGGTGAGGAGGAGAGATGATTCCCTTGGGGGCTGTGCACCAAGGAGGGTGTGATTGAGCGGGAATGGAAATGGGCTCTTGGTGCTCGTTCTTTCCCACTGCAAAGCCATCCCTGCCTTGCCTTGAGGACACCTGTGCTGGTCCCAGGGATAGCAAAGTAGGAGGCCAGGGAAAGGAGAAAATGCTAGCCAGGAGTGGGTTTGGAGGTTTGGACAGCACAAAGGCTTGTGTGGCTTTGTGAGTGAGTACAAGCACGTGTGTGTGTGTGTGTGTGTGTACACAGACATCCATCAACAGTCCAGAGATGGAATAGCCATTGCAGTCCTCAAAACAAATGGCTGTGTATTAAACTGAAAGCTGCTGTCTCCATTAGGAAACATTCAATTCCAGCAATTAGCCCGGAGGGTTAAAGAGCCTGCATCCCTGCAGTCTTCTGTTTTGCTGTCTTCCCAAACAATGCTTTGATGTGGAAGGCACTCCTAATGGAAGAGAAGTCATCAATTAACCTCCATTGAAGGTTAAGCTGGAAACAGACTTCTAAGGCAGGCATTATCTCTGAGTTGTTAGCCACTGATTGATGTTATCTAGGTGGGATATATTCTCATGCAGAGACTTAATCTCCACCCAGGCAGAGGGTTATGTGGGTGCAAAAGTATTTGAGTTATTTGGTTTGTTGTAAAAGTGAGTTTAGAATTGGGATCTCAGTCCAGCTGTCTGCTATTGCCCGGGAAAGCAGTAGAAGATGGCCCAAATGCCTGGGCCCGTGCATCCATGTGGGAGACCCGGAAGAAGCACCTGGCTCCTGGCTTCAGATCAGCACAGCTCTGGCCATTGCAGTGAACCAGTGGATGGAAGATATTCTCTCTCTCTCTCTCTCTCTCTCTCTCCCCCCTCCCACTCCCCTCCTCTCTCTGTAGCTTTGTCTTTCAAATAAATAAATATCTTAAAAAAGTAAAAAAAAGAAATAGGATCTCAGGTCAGTTGAGGCTGGGTGAGCATGACCGGAAGCTCCTTTCGAAACTGGTTACCATCTTAATTCCTTCAGGTGTTGGTGGTCATAATACGATCACATTGCTAGGGTTAAAAAAAAAAATAATTAAAAAAGAGAGTCACCTGTTTGTAGACAGTAAAAAGAAAGTGGCATGTTGTGCATTTCAGTGCAGAAAGGGCAAATCTGTTTGTGTGCTTGAGGCTCACAAGTCAGGTAAGGTGACTTTTTGCTTTTGACTTTCAAACACCTTCAAGTAATGAAGTAATGAAGTATTGCTAATCAATTGCCACGAATTTAGAAAGTGGGATAGGGTAGTTACTCTACCACCCTAATGACGTAAATCGTCATTTTATTTCCTGCTAATCTCTTTTCCCCTATGTTTGCTACAAAGACGTAATCCGTTTACTTGGATTCTGTGTCCTGATTAGCCTCATAGAATGTCTCAAAAATCCTGACTAGGATTGCTCAATCAGTACAGAATTTATTTGGATGATGAAAACATTTTGGGAATAGTGGAAATGGTTGTACAACATTGTGGATGTCATTAATGCCACTGCATTAAAGAGGGCAAATTATATAGAGTATACTACAATTTAAAAAAAAAAAAGTAAAAATAATACCCCCAAGGTGTTTTTTTTTTTTTTTTTTTTTTTCCTCCTTTCTTGAGAGAGAAAACATTGGCAGATTTCAGTGTTTGCCGTGCTAGGAGAAATTTGTAGTGTGGAGTGGTTTTTTTTGTTTGTTTGTTTGTTTTTTTTTTTTTGTGGGGTTCAAAAACCAAAACATTTTAATGCTGTGGAATAATTGCAATAATAAGCCTGCAATTTGAAGGGAAAATTTCAGCAGCAGGGTGGCATGTTAGTAAAACTTCAGAAACTTTCCAGAGTTCAGAGGTCATGACTCAGGCCTGGGTAATTAAAGCCCTGGAGGAGAGACACAGCCCTCCTGGGGCCGGCTTCCCCTTGCTCTCTGGGAAGGAGGGCCCTGAGAGTGGCCCAGGACTCACAGGGAAGGGGGGTGTCGGGGGGTGTTGCTGATAAATAGCTTCCCAGATGTGAGCCCTGCCCTCAGGGAGTCTACAACAGCCTGGCAGGTCTCCTGATGCCAGCTGCTGCCAGGTGCAAATGGGCAGTTGCGGGGGTGGGGGGGGGTGGGGGGGTTGGGGGGCGTGGGAGGGGAGTGGGGGTGTGTGTGTGTGAGAAGTCTCCAGGCAACTTTTGGGGGAGCAGATTTGACCTAGGCCTTGCTGAAAAGCTGAGATGGATTTGCCCGAAAGTGAGAAAGGGAGCAACTTGCCAAGGTGGAGGGACCAGCAGGGAGACTGAGTGGAAGGGGTGGCAAGGCCTTTCATTCCAGCTTCAGGAGTTTCTTAAAAAAAAAAAAATGTTAAGGCTCAAAGAATGAAAACTAGTACAACCGTATGATCCAGCACTCCTGCCACTGGATATAGATCCAAAGGAGAGAAGATCAGTCTTATCAAAGGGATGCCTATACTCCCAGGCTCAGTGCAGCAGAATTCATCATAGCCAAGATCTAGAGCAGGGGTGTATAAGGCTTGTGAAATCATTTGGTGTGACCCTACCAAGGCAATGGCAGGTGGGACTCAGAATTCAATAAATCTATAGGAGCCTAACTTTTTTTTTTTAAAGATTTATTTTATTAATTTGAAAGGCAGAGTTACAGAGAGAAAAGGAGAGACAGAGCAAAAGATCTTCCATCCATTGGTTCACTTCCCAAATATCCCCAACATCCGGGGCTGGACCAGGCCAAAGCCAGGAGCCAGGAGCTTCTTCCAGGTCTCCCACGTGGGTGCGAGGACCTAAGTACTTGGGCCATTTTTTTGCGACTTTCCTAGGCACATTAGCAGGGAGTTGGATGGGAAGTGGAGCAGCTGGGACTCAAACTGGTGCCCATATGGGTTACCAACATTACAGGCAGTGGCTTTACCCACCATGCCACAATGCTGGCCTCAAATAGCAGGCTAACTTTTAAGTTGATAATTTTGTATGGCCTGCGAATGATGGTATAAATATCCAAATGGCTATTGGAAGAAATAAGGTTCCCAGCCCAGATTCTGGAGTCAGCTTGAGTGTCTGTTAGCTGATGAATGAATAAAGGAAATGTGACTCATATATACAATGGACTGCAGTGTAGCCTTAAGAAAGAAGGAAATCCTGATTGGGCTGGCAGGTGGCGCGGTAGATTGAGCCTCTGCTTGTGATGCCAGCATCTCATATGAGCTCTGGTTTGAGTTCCAGCTGCTCTACTTCTGCTCCAGTGCCCTGTTTATATGCCTGGGAAGACAGTGGAAGATGGCTCAAGTACTTGGGCCCCTGCCACCCAGATGGGAGACCCAGTTAGAGTTCCAGTCTCTGGGCTTCAGCCTGGCCCACCCCAGCCCACTGTGGCCTTTGGGGAGTGAACCAGTAGATGGAAGATATTCTTTCTCTCTCTCCCTCTGCCTCTCTCTCTGTAACTCTGCCTTTCAAATAAATAACTCAACCTTTAAGAAAAGAAAGAGATGGTGTTTGGGATGTCTTCATTCTGTGTGCTGGAGTGCCTGGTTCTAGTCCTGGCTCTTCTGCTTCTCTCTCTTTCCCTCCGTCTTTCAAATAAATAAATAAATCTTAAAAAGAGAGAAATCCTCATTGTAATCCATAAATCTTACTTTGGAAATTTATATTCATCAAATAAAAGTTAAAAAAAAAAAAAAAAAAGAGAGAAATCCTGACACTTGTGATACCACGGATTAACCTAGGGGACACTAATCTGACTGGAATAAGCCAGCCACAGAAAGACAAATAGTGCATCATCTCATCTAGATGTGGAATGTAAAAAGGTTAATCTCAAAGACACAGCTGCCAGGAGCTGATAGGGAGGGGAATTCAAGATTCCAGATTGCAAGTGTGGCCTCCACTGAATGCCCATGGCCTTGGCGCCATCCTGAAGTCAAACAGTCGGCAAGTCCAGACTGTGCAACAAGGAAGCATCTTGACATTCCAGCGCCTCACAGCTGGAGGTGCAGCTTGTGCCCCTGAGGCACTGGGTCCGCCTCCCCCAGCCCCTGTTATTTCCTGCTCTCAGATCCCCTCCTTCTGCTCTTTGTTTGGGGAGGGGTCTGTGTCTGGAACAGACTGGCTGCTCTCCCATCCCCGCTATTGTACTTGAACCTGTATAGAAGGCAAACACACATTCCTGGGAGTGGTTAGACAATATCTAGAGAATTCCAACCACTCAGCTGAAGAGAGAGTCATTCATGTGGAGGGTTAGAGAACTGTAGGCATCTAAAGTAGGGGCAAGTGGCTTTTTTTTTTTTTAAGCTTTCTTTGCCTATTTGAAATTTAGAGAGACAGAGGGAGACAGGCAGACACAGAGGGATCATCCCATCTACTGGATCACTCCCCAAAACCGTGCAATAACTTGGGCTGGTCAAGGCTGAAGCTACAAGCCTGGAACTCATCAGGTCTCTCACCTGGGTGATGACAGGGACCTAAGACTTGAGCCATCATCTGCTCCCCCCCAGGACAGCATTAGAAGGAAGCTGGGTCAGAAGTGGAGCTGGGATATGGGATTCAGGCATCCTAAGAGGAGCCTTAGCCACTGCGAGACAGCTGCCCCTTCCCCCGCTTTCCTCAGGCACAGTGTGTTAAGACTGCCATCTGAAATGCAGCCAAGAGCTCAGACTGCGTTCCTGGAATCAGTGAGCCCGCTCCCTCGGGCTTCCCGGGAGAGTTGAGAGGATGTGATGACGCACTGCCGTCTAGCGGGCTCTCGCCCACCTCTTGCTTTGTGTCTTTGGACAAATGACTTCAGCTCTGAGCTTCAAAGTCTTCATCTGCAAAATAGGAAATTGTTTCCCTGTCAGAGTCACTGTGCGCGTTTGTTGAGATAACGTACAGCCTGGGCAGAGGACTATGCCTTGACGTGGTAGGTGTTCAATGTCATTGTTACCATTGTCACCCATGTTTTCTGTTTCCTGGAAAGGGATCCGGCAAACCAGCTACCCCAGAAAGCACAGGAGTGGGCTCCAGGACCCAGGTAGAGCAGCTGTTAATACAGAAAATGAGGCCGGTGCCGCGGCTCACTAGGCTAATCCTCCGCCTGCGGCGCCGGCACCCCGGGTTCTAGTCCCGGTTGGGGCGCCGGGTTCTGTCCCGGTTGCTCCTCTTCCAGTCCAGCTCTCTGCTGTGGCCCAGGAAGGCAGTGGAGGATGGCCCAAGTGCTTGAGCCCCTGCACCTGCATGGGAGACCAGGAGGAAGCACCTGGCTCCTGGCTTCGGATCAGCGCAGCACGCCAGCTGTAGCAGCCATTTGGGGGGTGAACCAATGGAAGGAAGGCCTTTCTCTCTGTCTCTCTCTCTCACCATCTAACTCTGCCTGTCCAAAAAACAAAACAAAACAAAACAAAAAAAACAGAAAATGATGAATCTGCTAAGCAGTCTGCCTTGTCTTGATAAACCTCTAATCCAGATCATGCGAGTTTCTACTTCTGCATCTTGCAAGAGGCAAGACACAGTTCAAAGCCCAGAGACAGGCAGCCTGGGCCCAGCCCCAGCTTAAAACTCTGACTCCTCTGTTTCCCAGGCGGTAAGACAGAGATATCGAGAGTACTGGAGTCCTGGGCTTGCTCTGAAGAGTAAAGGGGATTGTACACAAGCATCATTTGGTCTAACACCCGGCATATCATAAATGCTCAGTAATGGTTGTGGTCACCTCGTCATCACCCTCGGCCAACACCTCACCTCTGAGTATGCTGAGCCCCTGGGTGCCTTCTGCCTTCTCCTTTGACCACTGCCCTGCACCTGCAGGGCCTGTGTATGCCTCTTCATCTTCTTCTGAAGATTTATTTTATTGGAATGGCAGAGTTAGAGAGAGAGGGAGAGAGAGAGGGAGAGAGAGAGGGATCTTCCTTCCACCGTTCCACCCCACAAATGGCTGAAACAGCTGTGGCGAGGCCAGGCCAAGGTCAGGAGCCTATAATTCCACCCAGGTCTCCCACATGGTGCAGGGGCCCTGGGCCGTCTTCTGCATTGCCAGGTGCATTATCAAGGATCTGGATAGGAGGTAGAGCACCTAGGACTTGGACTGGTACCCATATTGGGGGTGGGGTTGCCGGCCACCCCACCTCCTGTCCCTTAGGTCCTCGGCAGGTCAGCTTTGTGAGCCGAGTGTGTCCGTTTCCTATGGCTGCCACACCAAGCCGCCACAAACCCAGCAACTTAAAGTCCATTGCAGCTGGTTCTTTCGCAGTCCAGGAGGCCCGAGGCCTGAAGTGAAGCGAGTCGGGGTGGGTTCCTTTTTGGAGGGTTGGAGGGACAGGTGCTCGGTAACTTTGTCCTCCCTTTCAGTGGTCACTTGGTTTGTCAGAGGAATCACTCCCATGGCTGCCTCCATCTTCACCCGCACGTCTCCTCTGAGAACAAAACCGTACGTCCTCTCTCCCTTGAAAACATTGCTATTTGTCTATGTGAGAGACAGAGAAAGAGGGAATGAGAGAGAGACAGATGGAGGGAGAGAGAGTTCCCGTCTGGTCTGCTAGTTCACTCCCCAGATGCCCACAGCATTCGGGACTGGGCCAGGCCAAAGCCAGGAGCGAGCTGTGGCCTCAGTCCAGGTCTCCCACATGGGGAGCAGGGAACTCCACTACCTGAGCCATCATTGCCACCGCCTAGAGTGAGCATGCGCAGGAAGCTGGAGCCGGTATTGAGCCCAGGCATCCCAGCGTGGGACACGGATGTCTTAACCGGTGTATTAGCCACCAGGCTATGTGCCCACACCATCCTCTCTTTTTATAAGAACCACAGTCATTGCATTTAGGGTCCTCCCTCACCTCCTGTGACCTCATCTTAACCAGTGACTTCTGCTAAGGCCATTTTTCCAAATAAGGTCCCATTCTGTGGTCCAGATGGACATAAATTTGGGGAAGACGCTATCCAACTCATTTTAGCAATTATTATTCCCATATAATGGGTAAGGAATTGAGTCTCAGAGAGAAGAAAAGCCCTTTCACACACACACACCCCCACCCCACCCCCAGTCTGCCTGGGATGCTAGAAAGTCCTTCCTTTCCCTAAATTCATGAACTTCCTCTGGGTCACCTTGCCCCATGTAAACAAACAGAGAAGAGAGCAGGGGTCTAAAGAACATAGCAGCAGGATGATCCGCAGCAGGCGGCCCCAGATCAAAAGGGCCCCCGGAGGGCAAACAGGATGAGGCAGAGACTGTAAGCCAGTGGCAGCCCCGCCTGCAGCTGCTCTCAGACTGACCAGACTGACCTGTTTGCATTGTCCGTACTGGCTCCCAACCACGGTGCTCCGCTCCTGGGATCCTGCGGTGGCGGGTTGGGCAGAGAGATTCCGCATAAATGAGAGAGGGGAATGCTTGGGTTCCCTCGGCACGAAGTGCAGGGAAGGAGCTCTTTGCGGGAAGCCAAGGGCACCCCCAGCGACTCCCCTCTGCTCCCCACCCCCCGCACTGCTCATCACGCATCCCCCTGGTGGATGGAAGAATTCTGTGCTTCCCTACTCCTGCCGAGGTCCTTCCTGGCATTCAGAGCCTCCAACGCAGGGGACGGAAGCAGGTGACTGGCTCCCAGCTGCCCTGACTTTTCTCAGAGTGTTGGCCTGCAGAGCTGGCCCCGGGTGGCCTTGGGAGAGCAGAGCTGTGAGTGAGAGAGGTGTGGTTCCGTGAGCTGTCCCTGAAGCACACAACCTGGCGGCCAGAATGGACATCCAAACAAGGGTCAGGTCGTCAGTGTCAAGGACAATCGTCTTTTGCTTTAAACCTTAAGTGCCCCTCTGGCAGCAGGCCCAGAACCCTGGGTGGACAGTGGCATCAATTTGATGCATGAGGTGGGCGTCAGAAAATTTGGGTGGGCCGGGGTGGGCTCCTCCTTGCTCATCAGGCCCTGAGTCCCCGAAACCCATCCTGCTCCACAGCCACCGAGCAGGACTCCCGGATTGACCATCGGGACTTTTCCGGAGTTGTCTTCTCCGGCCACAGGAAGTCAGAGCAAACCGGATCCGAGGCCTGTTTGCTGCACAGTCTGGTCTCACGTGTGGCTCTGTGCTTTCGAAGAATAGTAGAGGAAAGGCTGTTCATGGTGGGACAGCTGTGTGGCTGGAGGTCTACACCTTCTAGAGCCTTTACCAGCTTCCTTGCAAGCAGACAGGAGCTGGTTCAATCAGATCGGGTTGTTTCCCTCTTAGGAGATACTGTCAGGCGTTCTTAGAACTCACTTGGTGTTTACTTTACAAGGAAGAACCATCGCAGTTCTACTCTCTTCTCTGAAACTGGGAGTTCTGTCTCGGACAGGGCTGGCCATGTCACCGCCTCCTGTCTTTGAGTGGGAAAAAGCTTGGTAGGTGAGTCTGTTAGGGACGTCTCTTCTGTTCCTTGGGTTCAGCTGCAATCTACTTTGACTTCCAAACCCTAAGGCTCCATCTGAGGGCCAGGAACTGGGCAGGGATCCCCACATAGATAGAATTGGCCTTGCCTCTAGGGTTTGGGATTGCCTGGTACAGAGTCACTGTCAGTCCCAACCCCCAGCATTGCTTTTTTTTTTTTTTTAATTTATTTATTTATTTGAAAGTCAGAGTTACACAGAGAGAAGGAAAGGCAGAGAGAAATAGAGAGAGAGAGAGAGAAAGAGAGAAAGAGAGAGAGGTCTTCCATCTGCTGGTTCACTCCCCAATTGGCCGCAATAGCCAGAGCTGCGCTGATCCGAAGCCAGGAGCCAGGAGCCTCCTCCAGGTCTCCCACACAGGTGCAGGGGCCCAAGGAGTTGGGTCATCTTCTACTGCTTTCCCAGGCCATAGCAGAGAGCTGGATCGGATGTGGAGCAGCCGGGACTCGAACTGGTGCCCATATGGGATGCCAGCACTGGAGTCGGTGGCTTTACCTGCTATGCCACAGTGCTAGCCCCTGTTGCTTTATTTTTAAAATTTGCTTACTGGAAATAGAGAGGGAGAGAGAGAGAGAGAGAAGAAGAAGAAGGAGGAGGAGGAGGAGGAGGAGGAGGAGAGGGAGGGAGGGAGGGAGGGAGGGAGGGGAGATCTCATCTGCTGGATCAAAGACAGAGAGTGAGAGACAGAGGAATCTCATCTGCTGGTTCATTCCCCAAATGTTTGCAACAGCCAGGGCTGGGCCAGGCAGAAGCCAAGAGCCTGGGACTCAGTCCAGGTCTCTGATGGTGAGTGTCAGAGACCCAAGTAGTGAGTGTGCATTAGCGGGAAGCCACAATCCAGAGAGAAGCAGGGGGCTTGCATCCAAGCACTGAGAATGGGAGCTTCCCAAGGGCCGCCTTAACCACCTTCACCAAATACTTGTCCCTCACTTTATTTTCTTTTTTAAAGATTCATTTTATCTGAAAGGCAGCGTTACAGAGAGGCTGAGGCAGAGAGAGAGAGAGACAGACAGACAGACAGAGGTCTTCCATCCGCTGGTTCACTCCCCAGATGGCCACAACAGCTGGAGCTGTGCCTATCCAAAGCCAGGAGCCAGGAGCTTCCAGGTCTCCCACGCTAGTACAGGGACCCAGGGACTTGAGCCATCTTCTACTGCTTTCCCAAGCCATAGCAGAGAGCTGGATCGGAAGTAGAGCAGCCAAGACTCCAACCAGCGCCCATATGGGATGCCAGCACTCACTATGTCATAGTGCCAGCCCCCGTCCCTCACTTTAAACGTCGTTAGTCAGAGATGTAGTGGTTTTACTTAAGGAAGACTGGATTTAGCAAAACCAAAATATTATTTTTATAACTTTACTCAAGGCCTTGAAATACTTTACTAGAACAAAACTTGGACTCCAATTCGGCAAGCCCCAGTGTATGTGGGTGTGGGTGTTGTCTGCGAGGTGGATGGGGAGGCTCCTGTTGACTCACCCGACACTCAAGCGAAGCAAAAGTGACTATTGTTTAGAGTAATAAAGTCGGCCCCTGAATTGTGTTCTCTGAGCGATCAGACCTCGGGAAACTCTGCAGTGGGGTTTTCCTGTGACATCCTGTCCGTGACGTACTTTATGGACTTCTATGACATTTGACTCCCAGGGAGGAATCTGGCTGCTCCCACAAGAGTGTCTCACAGCTTTTCTGGGAATTAGCGGCTCATGGGAGGAAAATGTGTAGAGCAGAGAGCCCAATTAGTCTACCTTTGATGGAAAAAGAAGATTGTTTTTGTTGCGCAGTTGTGTAAGAGGGGAGAGCCCCACTCCTGACTACCCCCAAGAGAAGGCCAAGCAGTGATACACGTTTGTTGATCCTGGCTGAGTTTAGGCCTCACCATCCAAATGTAGAGAGGGGATGGAGATCAGGAGGGGTTGCAAGGCCTAATAAGTGGATGAACCGTAGCCTTTTCAAAAGTCCCAGTGTATGTAAAACTCCACTGTGCAACTTACTTATGCATGGTTACTTTCATCACTGCTTTTCTAGCTACAGCAGTGATAAATGCTCAATAATGCAAATCTCCCTAAAAAAAAACAGGAGAGGCCCTGTCTACTTCAGCTTTTCGACCTACTCCCCACCCCCAACAACGACCGTTCCCCATTGCTATCCTCCAGGGTTAACTGCAGCTGCTGTGTGGATGTGATTCTTACAAACATCCAGTATACCAATGATACCCGTGTATACCAATCCTGTATCCCAAAACATCCTGTATCCCAATGAGACCTGTGTATACCAAGTCCTGTATCCCAAAACATCCTGTATCCCAATGAGACCTGTGTATACCAAGTCCTGTATCCCAAAACATCCTGTATCCCAATGATACCCATGACTTTTAGACACTGCCTTCATCTCCTCCAGGGACCTCCCTGCCCCCCTTCTGGATCTTGCCTGCTTATCTGTCTCTTTGCTTGTCTTTTTATGCACTTCATCATGTTTTCAGAGGCTACTCTTTGCACATATTTGAAAATTCAGAAAATCTAAGGACACAGTGGGAAGAAAAGTTTACCTGCCCGCAATGACCTGCCCTACAGAGAAAGCCTCTGTTATCAGGTCCTTGTGTGTCCTTCCAGGGATAGTCTGTCCTTTTGAAAATGTGCATACACATGGATATTGATACAAATCAGACAGTCACACATGAGACTATGAATTCCCACTCACTTTTGTTAGCATCAAATATGACACGCTTCTACAGTGTTCCATACTACTTGTTACTTAACAGTAGGTTTTTGAGGATCCATCTATTTGTCTATAAATTCTCAGAGAGCTGGCAGCTATCCTAGTCTCTTAAAGTTGTATAATATTCAATGGAATGAATATGTTCCACGTTCATTTAGGTTATTTGCAGGCTTTTATTATCCAGCAGCGTGGCATTGAGCTCCTTGGGTGTGGATTATTTCCTACACATGCTGCTGTATCTGTGGTAGAAATTCTTGGAAGAGAGCTTTACTAGGCTAAAAATATTAAAGTTGGGAACAAGTTGCAATTCAGGTTTATAGAGTTGGATGAGGGAACCCCTTCCGTCACATGCTGATAACTAATTTTATAACTGGAAAATGTAATTTTGCTTTTCTTCTGTTTAACTGGGATTGCAAATCGTGTTGTGTCTCTAAGCATAATGTATATTTTTTGGTGAACTATGTATCTTTTCTCTGTTGTTTACATTTGGGTTCTTGGTCTTTTCCTTACTGATTTGCAAGAGTTAAGTA
Source organism: Oryctolagus cuniculus (assembly GCF_964237555.1). Taxonomy (NCBI): domain Eukaryota; kingdom Metazoa; phylum Chordata; class Mammalia; order Lagomorpha; family Leporidae; genus Oryctolagus; species Oryctolagus cuniculus. The sequence goes on from NC_091432.1 coordinate 213,818,590, forward strand.
TAATGAATCTGAAGCCTTTGTGATGTTTGGCAAATATTTTCCCAGTCTGATTCTGTTATGGCTACTATTCAGAGTCCTTCTGCTGTGTGACAAGCCTTCTGGTAGCATTTAATGTTTTCTAATTCCACCTGAAGATAGGAGTGGTGTTGTACCATTTTACAGGGAAGGAAGAAGTTTCAGGACTTTTAGGCATGGAAACCTGTTTCTTCATCTATCGCCTCCTCTCTCTCCTTCTTCTCTCTCTCTCTTTTTTTTTTTTTTTTTTTTTTGAGAGACAGCTCATATCCAAGGATAATGCCCACAAATGGGCTGTACTGAAGCTGGGAGCCAGAAATGCCATCCAGGTCTCCCACATGGGTGGCAGAAACCCAGTAACTTCAGTCATCACTGTTTCCAGGAAGCTAGAGTCAAGAGCTGGAGCCCAGTGTGAAACCTAGGCCCTCTCATCTAACTGCCAGATCGAATGTTTGCTCCCTGCCCCAGCCCCTGTGTAACTGGAGCTCCACCTCCCTTTGTGCACACCATACTGGGTTGGATGCAGTTAGGATACACAGCCTTTCAAAGATTGCATAGTGCTCTGCTTATTGCACAAATCATAATTTTATTTTTTAAAAGATTCATTTATTTGAAAGGCAGAGTTAGAGAAAGAGAGAGAGAGAGACCTTCCATCTGCTGGTTTATTCCCCAAATGGCTGCAACCACCAGAGCTGGGTCAGGCTAAAGCCAGGAGCCTAGAACTCCATCTGAGTCCTCCCGCATGAATGGCAGGGGCTCAAGTCCTTGGGCCATCTTCAGCTGCCTTCCCAGCTGTGTCAGCAGGGAGCTGGATAGGAAGTATAGCAGCCAGGACTCCCACCAGTGCTTGTACGGGATGCCGGCGTCACAGGCAGGGGCTTAACCCAGTGCTCTGCAAAGCGGTTCCCAAGATGCTCATTTTACTTGTACTCGTTTGCCTTGCCTGCAGGTTCTCATTGTTGCAGACAGTATAGCAGTGCCTTTCTTCTGAAGCTGCCTTCAGGGTGCACCATGAGCTGCCACAGGAGATAAGACAGTAGCATCAGCGGGAGCAAGCGGAGGGATGTTCTGAGTCTAAGATGCTGGAAGGGCGGGAACTCACAGCAGACTCAGAAAGGGCAGAAAGAGGGTTAGGGGATGGGGGAGGACCTGGCCTGAGAGAACTCTCCACTGCTTTCCTTTAAATGTCCCCACTGGCTTCCTTGCGTACACACTGGGGCTCCACGCCGTCTTTTCCCCCTCAAACCTACTTTTTAGGCAATAGCGGAGACAGAGGATGTGCTAGGAGAAGGCAGGATGCGGTGCATAGAACCAGGGCCATGGAGTTGTAGACTCTTTCTGTTTCCATAGAAGAATGTTTCCTACAAGAGTAAATGAGGCCAGCGCCGCGGCTCCCTAGGCTAATCCTCCGCCTTGCGGCGCCAGCACACTGGGTTCTAGTCCCGGTCAGGGCGCCGGATTCTGTCCCGGTTGCCCCTCTTCCAGCCCAGCTCTCTGCTGTGGCCAGGGAGTGCAGTGGAGGATGGTCCAAGTGCTTGGGCCCTGCACCCCATGGGAGACCAGGAGAAACACTTGGCTCCTGCCATCGGATCAGTGCGGTGCGCCGGCTGCGCAGTGCGCCGGCCGCGGCGGCCATTGGAGGGTGAACCAACGGCAAAAGGAAGACCTTTCTCTCTGTCTCTCTCTCTCACTGTCCACTCTGCCTGTCAAAAAAAAAAAAATGTAAATGAGACGACAGCAGTGACATAGCTGAGTGGTCCCTGTGTTTGGTCCTGGGCATTCTTCCCAGCCCCCTGCTCCATGGGGCTTTCTTTGCCCTGAGCACCAGAGAGGGTGTTGCAGGGTTTGGATGTTCCTAAGCCCTTTTGCCTTCTCTCATCTCCTTACTCTTTAATAAGTTGAGGGCTGGGTGTGTCTTAGTGTCCCACACTTTGCTCTCAGTGGGGATTTCTTTGGGCAAAGCTGCAATTTAAAATTGTAGCTGTTCTCATCGGATTCCTACCTACGTGATCTGACTCCTTGCTGAGATTGGGGTCTTTGGTGGATGCGGCCACCTGAAGGGTGAAGTGGGCAGAAGGCAAGCCTGTGTGGCTGCGGGGGTGGGTGGGGCAGGTAGGACGGGCAGAGCCTGCATCTGGAGTGAGGCCCAGCAGGCCTTGGAGCAGTGTGAAAAACTGCAACCCTCCAGCTCCGCGGCGCCCCCATGTGGTGAGGAGAGGGAACCTTCCCAGTGCCCCTCGCTGCCTGCCTTTTGAAGTTCCAGGCAGAAGCCCTGAGTCTGAAGGTCAGGGTCACGGAAGCCGGCCTCTCCACATTGCTGCCTCGGTCTCCTTCCTCCTGACCCCATCGGATCTGTTTTGGGAACATTCTGTCACACTGAGATACCAGTGTGCAGTAACTGGCATACATGGTGAGACCACAGTCAGCAGATTCGGCTTTCCCCTGGAGAGCTGAAGTCCTGCCCAGGGGAGCGTCTAAGACAGAGCCGAGCTTCCTTTCGGGAACTCTTGAACTCTTGGCAGAAGCCTGAGGAGCTCCAGTTGTGGTTCATCCTCTGTCGGCCCACAGGGAGCAACCTCACCTCTGTCCAAGACTCAGGCTGGAATCCCAGAACGGCAGACACGGAGGGAAGCCGACTGTGAGGGCTTAGCTAGTTCAGTTCCCCCATTTCACAGATGGGAAAACTGAGGCCCAGACTGGAAGCGTGGCCTTCCCGCAGCCACACAGCAGCAGGTGTATGGCGGGGAAGCTTCGCAAGCTTTTCTTTTGGACTCTGTGCCTTACTTAGCCCAGTGCTCTTCCTGGATCTGAGACCTCCTGAACACACCAGCGTGGCTTCCAGGAGGCTCTGCCCCTACCCAGCTGTGTGGCTGTGGCCGTGGCCCGGGGTCTGCTTCTCTTGGGAGAGGCTGAGAATGCCCCCACTGGTGTTGACGGGAGGATCAAACAGGAGGCGTGTCAGGGTTTGGCACAGACCTGGCATGCTGCAGGTGCGCAATAAGTATTTGCTGAGTGATGGTCAGAATGGCTCTTGTAAAATGCACAGACAGAGCCAGGCACCGGGAGTGGGGAAGACTCAGCAGAGATCAGGTTAGAGCACCTGGAGAACTAAGCTGGCAAAGCAAACTGATTTTCATCCGCTCATAACTGCAAGCCTGCACCTGCGCCTGGGGGATGGAAGGAAGCTGAGCTGCAGCCAGGTGTGGCCTGCCTGGTCTGCTCTGGCTGCTTCTGCCTGGAGACCCCACCTTCACGGAGCCCGGGGCGGCTCAGTTTTACACTCACGCAGCCTGACTCTGGGCTTCCAGTTGAGTTCCAACCTCCGCCTCTGAGTAGAAACTGCTTTTCTAGAGCACTTTGTGTGACTTGGCCATGGTGTGTTTCGTGAGCTCCGCAGTATTTTTGTGGCCCTGTTTGTGTGTGCATCCTGGGGCTGCCATCACAAATGACCGCCAAGTGCGTGGCTTAAACAAGAATTTATAGTCTCACGGTCATGGCAGTGCCTACATGTGCAAAAAGGCAAGGTGTGGGCAGAGTTGGTTCCTTCCGAGGGCTGCGTGTGAGGTGTTCATCCCTGGCCTCTCTTCTTGGCTCCTGAGTGGTCATCTTCTGTCCGGGCTCCTCCCCTAGGCGAGTCTCCTCCATCAAGGACGCTAGTCCTGTTGGGTGAGGGCACACCCTCTCGACCTCACTTCACCTTGATGACCTTTATAAAGACGTCCAGATGAGGTTCTGGCTGTCAGGACTTCAGCGTAGGAATTAGCAGGGAGGGTACCCTGCAAGCCTCGGCCATGGGCAGGAGTGTGTGCACCTGTGCCTGTAGGGAGTGAACTGTGGCATCTTGGAAAGAGCCTGGGTCCTGTGTGTTCATGTGACTTGGAAAACAGCTCTTTACAGACCCATATACTTTTCTTTGTGACTAGGGCAGATATAAAGCAAAATATTTATTTATTTATTTATTTATTTATTTATTTATTTATTTTTGCAAATCTCTTCCAATGTTGCAGGGCAGGTGTGATAGTGGGTGCCGGGTACCGCTCTTGCCTCTTGGGTCTACCGTGCCCCCTAGAGGAAGGTCCCATCAAGGCTGCCTGTACTCCAGCCCAGCAGTGTTCTCCCCAAGCTCTCTCGCTTGGTTTCCCCACCTCGTTTTATTTTAGACTGCTCCGCTGGCATCTGGACAGGTCTTTGCCTGCACAGCGGAGTATCCCAGTTATTCCACAGGGCGGCATACATTCAGGGGTCCCTAGCACTCCCTGGTGGCTTGCTGCCACCAGGTCAGTCCCCTCCGTGGATGTGGTTGGTAGTTGGGATGTAGACTTGTGCCTTCCTTCTCAATAAGGCATGCCTGGGCTCCATCTATGTGATTAGTCCCGCATAGTCCGGAGGGTCCCAGGAGGCCTGCCATGCTGGCCAACCCACAGACCGCAGGGGGAGCCCCGTGGCTGCTCCACCTCCCCAGGCCAGGACAAACTGCTCCCCAGCTGGCCCCAGACCAGCAGGCCCTGCAGGACTCTGTGTGGCCTTTCTCGTCCTCTCCCTCGGAGTTTACTGTAAATCTTGTTTTCCTTTATCTCCTCAAATCTCACTGGAGAAAACAAGTACTTCACCTGCTGAATTGGGCTGGAATGCTGACCCTAAGTTACACCCCTGTTTTCCAGGTCAGCTGGGAGCCTGGAGCCCGGGGGCAGGGCTGGGAGCCAGTGGATGTTTCCAGGGGGGGGTCCCTGATAACAGCCCCTCGGTGTTCCAGGAGATGTGCTGCGTGCTAGGGTCTGATTTTGTGGGGAATGAGCTAGGGATGTGTTTGTGACACTTGGGCCTCCACCCACATCTTCTTTGTGGTAGAAGACTTGGTTAGTGTGCGTGGGGTGGTGGACCCGCTTCTTCTGGACATTGCTTAAAATCGGAGCCCTCATCTAGAGGCTAAAAGTCACCTGTGCACTTGAGCTTGAGCCTGGGGTTTGTACGACCACGTACAGCATGTCTCACACAGGCCCTTAAATAGGACACAAATGCTTGCAAGGGCAGGTGGACTGGGGCTGCAGAATTGCATATGGCCTCAAGGATGTGAAATAGAAATTTCTCAAAAGAAGGCCAGAGAATGCAATAAATATGAACTGTTTTTCTCTGAGTGAAGGGATGGTGAACACTCTGTTTTCCAAAACTGCTACAGTGATCTTCTGTTATTTTATTTATTTATTTTTATAGATTTTTATTTATTTATTTGAAAGGCAGAGTTGCAGACAGAAAGGGAGAGACAGAGGTCTTCCATCCCCTGGTCCACTACCCCAATGGCCCCAAACAGCCAGGGCTGGGCCAGGAGGAAGCCAGGAGCTAAGGAGCATATTCTGGGTCTCCCACACAGGGTAGGGGCCCAAACACTTGGGCCATCTTCCAGCGCTTTCCCAGGCACATTAACAGGGAGCTGGATCAGAGGTGAAGCGGCCGGGAATTGAACCGGCGCCCGTGTTGGGTGCTGGTGTCCCAGGCAGCAGCTTTACCCGCTATGCTACAGCGCTGGCCTTGAGCATCTGTTATTTTACACACACACACACACACACACACACACACCACAGTGTCCTGAAAAGTCCCATTTAGGTGGAGATTCACCAGGATCAATCAGATTCCTGGCTGTCTCAGGTCCACTAGGTTTTGAATTCCCTGCCTGTCCCAAAGCCCACCTCTGAGTTTGCGAGGAGAAATGGGAGCTGGCTCCCATCAACCCCGCCAAGCTCCCGCACAGCCCTGAGCACCACCCAGGTCAGCTGATGCTCTGCCCTCCAGGCTCCGCCAGCGAGGGAGGGGCCGGGCTTCCTTGAAGGGGGTTGAAGTCCTTCTTTGTGTGAATGGCCTTTTAGGGAGGAGGGGGAGGGCCGCGGTGACATCACAGCCCTCGGCCCGAGGCTCCCAAGGAAGGAATTTGGCCGGCTCAATCCAGTGCGTGCGCAGGAATCTGTCTGGAAAAAGAGGCAGTTCTGACCGAGGACGTTTGTTTGAGGCGCGTGCTCCGGGCCGGGTAAGCCGAGTCTGCTGACCGCCCCTGCTGTCTTTGTCTTTCTGATCTGAAAGGAGAGGGTTTCTCTCAGAGGCCAGGTCTTTGTGGAGGAAAGGGGCAGAGCTGTTTGGCCCTGTGTGGCTGGGTTCTTTCCTGCTGGGCTGGGGGCAGCTGGGCTCTGGCTGGGGACTTGCCGCTGGTGCTTTTTTTTTTTTTTTTTTTTTTTTTTCCAAATCTTGTAAAACTCCCAGCTTTCGTGCTGAAAGGCGAAAGGCAAGCTCTGCAGCACACGTACCCTTGCAAGGCTACACAGGTCCTGCGTGGCAGGCTGTGCTTTAAGATGGTTCGGGAACACGGCCAGGACAGTGGCCTGGGCACCTCTTTTCAGAACAGAAATCTTTTTCCAAGGGACCTGGTCATTCTGGTAACTGATTTCTCTCTCTGTCTCTCTTCTTTGTTTTTGAAGATTTATTTATTTGAAAAGCAGAGAGAAAAAGAGAGAGGTCTTCTATCTGCTGGTTCACTTCCCAAATGGCTGCACCAGCTGGGGCTGGGCCAGGCTGAAGCCAGGAGTCTGGAACCCAATCCAGGTGTCCCACGTGGGTACAAGTTCTTGGGCCATCCTCCACTGCCTTCCCAGGTGCATTAGAAGGAAACTAGAAGGGAGGTGGAGCAGTGACTGCTTCTCTGCTGTGCCACGATGCTGGCCCATTATTTGTCGCGTTTTCCTCTTGTATTTGCTTAAGAGGTTCACCGCTGTTCTTCATCCCGTCTCTGTGTCTGTGCATTCACAGGGGCACTTGGGGCTTCTGGTGGGAATGTGTGGCCATCTCTCAGGCGCCACGGGGGCGGAAGGGGGCTTTGCCAGCTCTGTTCTTCTGCTCAGAAGAGTCTTCTGTGGATAAGGGTCAACCTCAGATGCACCTGGCGCTCTTTGAGCTCTGAGCTCTGTCTCAACGTAGTGGGTGCGACTGGGTCCTCACTGGGCTCAGCTTTTTGTCTCTGCCATCGCTGGTTGGCCGGGAGTGAATCCAAGATCCTGAACTCTTCAAAGGAGAGGGCCGCAGCCAAGTCAGAAAGCACTTGAGGCTAGGCTTGCTCTGGCTTTCAGCAGAGTCGATTACCGCGGGAGCCAGAGTTCCGTTGGTGGCCTTGAACTTGGCTTCTTCCAAGGCTGGAGCCTGCCCTCAGCACATGTGGGAAGAGCAGCCCAGGGTTTCTTGCTAGAGCCCTGAGTGTCGTACAGTGAGGAGAACATGAAACTTGTATCTCTCCTTATTCAGGGAGACCTCTGCAGCTGCTGGGGTTCCGGTCACCCGTGCAGGAAGTGGGTCTCCAGGGAAGAGAAGGAAAGCCAGTCTTAGGGCAGTGGCCGCAGGAGCAGGCGTGGGCTTCCTTCCTCCCACACCCCCACCCCCACATGCACCATCTCCAGTTTCTTTCCCAGAACTCCTGAGCTGTAAATGTGCTAATCAAATACTACCTCCGCCTTCTCCAGGCGTGCAGCTGACACGCTACGCACAACTTTTCCTGCAGGGCTGGGGGATGCGCTATTCGTGGGGTGCACCGTGGTGTTGGGGCGACTCCGCTGCTTTTCTTCCCCAGGAGGGTGAGCCGGGACCAGGGCCAGCCTGGTTTCCAACAAAAAGGAAGGGGGCTCTGGAAGTGATTTCGTCCTGTCTCCAAGCCTGTACCTGATGCATAAGCCAGGGACCATCGCAGCTCTCAGGGGGACAAAAATAAACAACAAAAAATCATAAAATAAAAAAGCCGGGGCCTGTATTAGTAGACATGGGACTGGTGCGAGGAGGTGGGGGTCTGGCTTTAGCCCTGCTCTGGTCAGAATGAGCTGCAGCCTTGTTAGTGTTAGCTTCTTTGTAGAGGTTGCAGAACTGACCTCAGCCTGCCCACCCTATTTGGGCGTGCAGCTGTCCCAGAAGTGCTTGGGGTCTGAAGTCTGGCTGGCTGCCTTCCACCCACTTTGAGTTGGGGGGGCGGGCTTTCTGGGCCCCTTAGGGAAGAGGCTTGGCACCCAGTTTCTCACAATCAGCACAGCCCCTGGTTCTGCAGGCCAGAAGTAGCTTCACTGCTTACAGGACTGGACATCAGCCTGGGTTATCACTGGGCCTCTCCCCTCCGCTTCCCTCCTGCTGGGATCTCTGAGCCCAGGCTGCAGAGCCCTCCTCCCAGCCCCAGCCTCAGCCCCTTCCCCATGCAGTCTGCCCTCTGCAGGGAGGGCCAGCAGAGCTGCAGGCCCGCCCTGTTAGAACCTGGGTGCTCCCGGATTTCTTCTTAAACTCTTTCTGGCCTGTAGGATTTTATGTGAACAGGGCTAGGGTTTTCTCTCCAGTTCATAACAGTAACAATCCTTGGGGGTCCCTCAGTTTTGGGGGGGGGGGTCCATCTCCCTCCAGACTTCCCGACCCCTAGACTCCTCCTAGCCCCTCCAAAGCTGATGCAGGTGTTATGCAGGTGTCTGAGCAGCGCCCACCTGCCAGAGCGCACGCCCTCCTCCCATTGACCTTCACGAGGGTGACATTACCACCCGGCCAGAAAGGGGCATCCTAGGACCAGCTATGCAGGGGGCCAGGGGTCGTGCCAGGTGCACTGAGCATGTGATTTCTGGAAGGGGGCGAGGGGAGGCAAGAAGAGAGAATGAAGGTCTCCTCTGGTTTCCCAGCTATGAGGAAGTTTTATCTTACAGCCACGTCTCCTCTGTTCCTAGGCCGAGAGCGAGTTTGTATTTCTGGTAGAATTTAAAAATAACTGGATTAAAGGATCAGGTCACTTATTACCTGGGGAAAAGCGTTTTTAGTTTAAGCATCATGGCTTCAGAAGGAAGTAATCTGGGCTATTCAGAGCCTGAGAAAGCGGGCTTGGCAGCGGGTGCCTTATGTTTGAATGATTTGGGTCACACCGTGCATCTGGGCTGGGAGCCTGGGAGGCCAGCGTGGGTGACAGACATTGTCGCGAGGTGGGGAAGAAGGGTGATCAGGTGGGTAAAGCTTCACCTTCTTGCTCGTCCTTGTAGATGAAGGTCTGTCACTTCCTTCAAATTCTTCCTGTTCCTGATGTGCCTGGCTGCAGGCTTGTACACCTGGGCAGAAAGAGCACAGTGCTGCCCATCCCCCAGCCGAGCAAGGGTCAAGGCCCTGATGCGATGTGTCTTTAAGTTTTATTTAAAGGCAGAGAGAGAGAGAGAGAGAGAAAGATCTTCCATCTGCTGGCTCACTCCCCAAATTCCCACAACAGCCAGAAGTGGCAAGGCCAAAGTCAAAGTCAGGAAACATCCTGGTCCCCACGAGGGTGGACCAAGGATGGAACCACATCCTTGGGCTTTCATCTTCGGCCTCCCAGGATGCACTTTAGCAGGAAGCTGGATCAGAATTTGAAGCAATATGAGATGTGGGCTGTGCTGCAGCTGAACCCACTGCACCACAACATCCACCCCAATGTTGTAGTTTTGTTTTAAGATTTATTTATTTATTTGAAAGGCAGAGAAAGAGATCTTCCATCCACTGGTTCCCTCCTCAAATGTCTGCAACAATCAAAGCCCAGAGCCAGAATCCTTGTCTCCCATATGGGTGCAGGGGTCCAAGCACTTGGGCCATCTTCTGCCGCTTTCCGAGGCCCATTAACAGGGATCTGGATTGGAAGTGGAACAGCCGGAACGTGAACTGGTGCTCATATGGGATGCAGGTGTTGCAGGTCGTGGCTGCTGCATCACAACACTGGCTCCCGGTGTTGTATTTTCCGTACAGACTAAACAGGCATGTAGATTCTCGCCAGCATGCTGGGCTGTGGCATTGGTGGTGGCGCGCAGACTCCTGCCACTGTTTCAGGTGCAATGACATGTATGTGGGATCATGTGGGAAGTCCTAAGAGGAAATAGAGGATTCAGAGGGTGAAGACCCCATTGCTAGCAGGAGGGCCTGACAGGTGCATCCCAAGACCAGAAGCTGATACAGTCTCCAGGGTGTCTGTGTCTGGTTCACTCAGAATAAAGAGTTGGGGAAGAGGTCATTAAGTTTTAGAGAGGCAGAAGGAGAGAGAGAGAGAGAGAGAGAGAGAGAGAGAGAGAGAGAGGTCTTCCATCCACTGGTTCACTCCCCAAATGGCTGCAACAGCCGGAGCTGTGCCGATCTGAAGCCAGGAGCTAGGATCTTCTTCTGGGTCTCCCACACCGGCACAGGGGCCCAAGCACTTGGGCCATCTTCTGCTGCTTTCCCAGGCCATAGCAGAGAGCTGGATCTGAAGTGGAGCAGCTGGGACTCGAACTAGCAGCCACATGGGATGCTGGCACTGCAGGCAGCGGCTTTACCCGCTACACCACAGCGCCGGCCCCTAACCCGTCCACTCTTAACATTCCCCCTATCCTTTTGAAAGCTTCCTATTGTTGAGAATTTCTTTGATAGATTGGGCTAGAATGATTAAGAAGAATCAGCCTTCAGATCCCAGGTGTGCAAGTTACTAACGAGCCTGCTGATGTTGAGAAAAGTACCTCTGGTTCTCAATTTTTTTTTAATCCTGAAATAATATCCCTTCCTCTCCCCCCTCACAGAGGGCCCTGTGTCAGGCCTCGGGTGAACTTGTGTAGGCGTGTGTACTGGGAAATGCAGGACATGCGTCCAGAATTGCATGGCGACGCAGCTCCCACAGCGTGCTGCAGGGTGGGCTGGCTGTGTGGCCTCATAACGACAGTTAGCCCGCTAGTGAGGACTGGGGATGGAGTGGGTTTTTTCTGCTCTGTCCCCTGTGTGACCCCTCCTCTGCATCCCACCTGGCCAGACCCCACGTCTAAGAGGTACTTGACTGTTCCTTCATTGCGTCTCCAGGACTTGACCTCTAACAGGAGTTGATGGTCTTTAAAAATCATTCTGTTTGCTTCAGCAGCAAATGCTTTACTTCATTGTGCTTAGTTTCAAATAAAATTAACATTTCAGGATCTGCGGTGGGGAAGGGAAGATTAGAGGTGCCTTCAGTCTAACGTTTAGTCCGTGCTACCTCTTTTTCCTTTGATCTCATGTTTATTTATCCTTTCTTCTCTCTCTCTCTCTTTTTCAAGATAAGAGAGAGAGAGAGAGAGAGATCTTCCATCTGCGGGTTCACTCTCCAAATGGCCGCAGCAGACAGGGCTGGGCCACGCTGAAGCCAGGAGCTGAACTCCATCAGGGTCTCCCATGTGGGTAGCAGGAGCCCAAGTACTTGGACCATCTGGGTGTTCCCGAGGGCTGGGTTGAATGGAATAGCAGGAACACGACCCAGTGCTTATCCAGGATGCTGGAATTACAGGTGGCCGCTTAATATGCTGCACCATGATGCTCCCTCCCCACCTTTTAACGTCAAAACCTGGTCATCACCTGCTGCTCTTCTCCAAAAGAGAGTCAGTCTGCTCCGGAAAGAACTCAGTATTGATCGGTTACACCTCCCTGTAAAATGGCTAATAATGAACATTGGCATTAACAATGTAACAAATTGCATGGTCCTTTGAAATCTGTGTTCTATGCTCGGAGTCCATCTTACATGAAGACATTTGAGGCAGTTTTTACAAGAGCACCAGAGAGTGGGTGTGAAACAACCCAGATCCTCTGAACTCAGGTGCAGGAAATGGGACCGTTTAGTCCTCAAACCCCAAACACCACCTAACCAAAGGGCTCACTCCATTTGTATGCCCTCTTCCTGACGGAGTGGGAGACATGTCTGTCTGTCTCTCTCTCTCTCTCTCTCTCACACACACACACACACACACACACTCCAATTTCATTATGCCCATTGACAGACCACTATGTCACAAACAAAAAACCGTGTTTCACTCTAATTATGCCAGTTAGCAAAGCTTCAGGGGTCTTTGGGAGTTAAAAGGAGCTGTGGTGCTAGAGGGAGCCACCCCTGGAGCTTGGGATGTCTGGTCAGCTCCTGGTTAACCCTTCCTTGAGTGTGTATTCCCGATGAGCATGGTTATCTGCTCCTGTGTTGGAAACTAATTTCAGGGACACACAAGTACGTTTTATTGTCTCTGCCCCAGTATTTTAAAGCAGGTTGCCAACATCCCATCCCACAGTTAGCTGTGCTAGGAAGCATGTAAGGGGCAGGTCTTAGGTGCATTGCTATTAGGGCTCCACCTGGAGCCACTCACAAGATTTCCCACGGCTCCTTAGTACCCTAGTTTTTCTCTGACCTTAGAAAACCCAATTTGATGGCTCTTTCATGCCTTCCTGTGTTTTAGGGATTGGGGCATGATCTGTTTCAGAAAATACCTTCCAGTCGATTCAATGAATTTTATCTGGATCTGGAATCAGGCTCAGCTTATCTGGAAGATGGAGAAAATTCTGGCCCTTCTTATCTTCAAAGGGAATAGCACGCCTTGGTTGGTTTAAACAAGACACCGTCTAATGGTCCCTAGCCTTGCCTGCTGCCAAATCTGGGCTGTGGAATGTCCAGCCCATTTCCGCTTACCTGCACAGCTATGGGCGGCTTTGGTCACGTGGGGACCTCCTGCGTGGAGGTGAGGGCTCCCTGCTGAGGGAAGGCCTTTGTGCCTCTCTGTTCCTGCCTGGCTTTACCGAATCTCTGGACCTCTGGTACAAGACTGCTACTGAGTCCTGCAGAGTGGTTTTCCTGCTCTGATGAGGGTTAGAGATGCTGCTTCCTGGAGCCCAGGGACTTGAGTGCCAGGAAGCACTTTTTTTTTTTTTTTTTTTTTTTTTTTTTTTTTTTATCTTAGATCACCTGGTTCGCTCCCCAGATGGTGCCAGCAGCCAGGGCCGGCCCAGGCCAAAGCTAGGAACTTAACTCCATCCGGGTCTTCCACGTGAGTGGCAGGGGCCCAAGCACTTGGACCACCTTCTGCTGCTTTCCCAAGCTTATTAGCAGGGAGCCGGCTCAGAAGTGGAACAGCCGGGACTTGAACTGGTGATCTCCTAAGGGAGGCTGGCTTGGCAGGCAGGGTGTCAGTGAGGAAGGAAGAGACAGATTTTTCCATCCCCCTGGTTCATTCTCCAAACAGCTGCAACCACTAAGGCTGGACCATGCTAGAGCAAAAAGCCAGGAACTCCCTCCTGGTTTCCCATGTGGGTAGCAGGAGCTCAAGCACTTGGTGCTGTAGCAGGAATCTGGGTCGGAAGCTGTGCAGCCAGGACTGGAACCAGCAATCTGATAACGGGATGCCGACATCCCAAACTCCAGTGCCTGGCTCACTTTTTATTCATTTCTGACTCAAAGATGAAGGCGATTTTTTTTTTGACACATTGGACACTGCAAAAATATACTATCAAATGCTTTTCTCAGCTTTTTAAAATTTTGGGCTGAAACTGTTGTTTCTTTAAAAAGCGTGCCTTGCAAAGTGCCGGTCTCTGAATTCTGAAAAGGCAAGGCTGGCATGGCGTACGCACCTGCTGTGTGAGGAGGGGGGCAGTGCAGGGGCTCCTGGGGGACGCTGTGGACACAGGGACCAGTCACCCCCCACGCTGGGACTGGCAACAAGAGACAAATGCAGGCAAGTTCTTCAGATTCGGGCTAAGGAAACCCTAAAATAAAGGGGGCTTCCTGGGATGTGTGGTCAGTCCAGCTTTTCCTAAGAGATGGGTGTCGTCTCCTGGAGTTCATTTCCACTGCTTGTTTCACGATGGTGCTGCAGTGCGAGTCCGGCATGGCCTGTGAGTGGATCAATGAACAAATGAACTGTAGAATTCCTGGTTTGCCTTGTGGCTTCCTTCAACGGCCAGGACTGGGCCAGGCCGAAGCCGGGAGCCTGGAACTCCATTCAGGTCTCTCCAGTGGGTGGCAGGGTCTCAAGCACTCTGGCCATCTTCCACTGCTTTTCCAAGCGGGAAGCTGGATAGGAAGTAGAGCAGCTGGGACTCAACCCTGCGCTCATATGGGATGCTTGCATTGTAGGCAGCAGCTTAACCTGCTGTGCCACAACACTGCCCCACCCAGCAGTGATTTTTAAACATATGTCAGGCCCATTGGGTTCTGTTATTTTTCTGTCCCCTTCCCCACCAAAGCTAAAGGGGGTGGAAGGAAAGCTCTGCTATTCAGGGAAGGATACTGGCAGGAAACTGTTGACCAGTGGGGTTAGGGAAATCTGACTCCAACCTTAGCACTGCCTTGCATCTCTTTGTTGGCCTGTGTGTCCCAGTAGTTCCTTTCCATAGAATGGGCTGATTTGGGCCTAGGTTTACTTGAAATTGAATGGCGGCCAGTAAGTTTCATGCATTCACATTTTCTGCTTAATTCACATTTTCTTCTTTCTTAATGACATGTGCGTAGAAGATATTGACAATGAGGTCACCATAAAAAGTTTAGTGAGTTTTGAAAGGGCAGTGAGAATTTCTTTGACGTGCCTCTGGTGTAATTCTGAAGATTGTAAAAGGACCCCTACTAGGTAATTATGGTCAAGAACAAAGACGTAAATGGTTATAATTCTTGACTGTATTAAGTATCAAGCCTTGACAAGAGTTGAGACTGAGACTTGAAAGAGAACAGGTGTTTATGAAGCAGGGATACTCATGATTGTTGCCTGCCACTAGAAGAAAAATGATATATATTTGTTGATTCATTTGAATCTGAAGGGGAAATGTGGAAAATGAAGATTGACAGAAGTTCTGCCCCCCCATCCAATCATGGATAACCATGAGATTTCCACCATCCTGAAAACAATACACAGAAGGTGTGTTCCTGTCTTTCTTGGTAACGTCAGTTACCCACGTATCTCAGAAGAATTTTGAAGTTAATTCCCTGAGAAGCATTCTAAGGTGGCATATTTAATATTTAATATTTCGTTCTAAGCCCTTAAGGTTGTTCAAAACTAAAATAAATGAAATTATAGCACATTGCAATTTTGCATTGTGCTATGTCAGTCATTACCAGTCACACTATAAACTTGGGACCAGGAAACAAAGCAGACTGAAGTGTGAGTGCAGTCCTTGAAGGAAACCCAAAGTAAGCTCATAATTTATGGCTGGAATTATCTGAGATGAACCAGAGTCCTTTGATAATGGGGGCGGGGGGAGGAGAAACCCTAGGATTTGAATATTCATTCTGCTAATGATAAATAACAAAACTACATGGACGGATGGAAATGATGGATGGAAACTGACGCATTTAAAAACATTCAGACGCAGCTTTCTGGGTTAACCACAAATTGCAGATATCATATATGAAGCATTTTAGAAGCTGGGCAAAGCAGTTGTGGGGGGGTATCCCTGGCCCCCAGCCTTGCAAAGCAGTGCGCACGCCGTAACTGTCGCCTGTCGTGATGCGGTTCTGGAGAACAGAGCTGTGCAGTCAGCGGCTTTGTGGATGGTATTTATCCTGCACACGGTCAGCGGCAGCCCTGGCAGTGGGGCACTGGGGCCTGGGGAGAGCCACTGAAGAGATCTACTGTTTTCTAGTATTTTATTTTGGAAAAAGTTTCTTGTCTCTGAATAATTGAACTACATTTGGCAAAGAATCGTGTTTTTAAGAGGATTGGTTCATGCTAAAGGACTTTCTTTTTACACTTGAGAGCACATAAATAGACCTGTTACATAGCTGCAGTCGTTTGCTATGAAATATTTTGGAAGATTATATAATAGCTCTATAATCTCTTCCTCTCTAGAAGATATTTCAGCAGTTTCTTCTTACGATTTGCATCCTAATTGACTTGGTTTTGCTTTTGCTTTTGTTTTTATTTTTTTTTTTTCTAATTTGAGGGAGATAAAGGACCGAGAGCTCCCATCTGCTGGTTCACTCCCTTGAATAACCACAACATCCGGGACTCAGCCAATCTGATGCGGAGAGCCAGAAACTGAATCTGGGTCTCCCACATGGGTGGCAGGGACAAAACAACTCCAGGGTGCAGATCAGCAAAAAGCTGGTGCCAGGACTTGATCCAGGCACTCTTGATATGGAACGGAGATGGCTGAACCAGTGGCTTTAACCACTGGACCAAACACTCAACCCCTTAAGTTCAAAA
Source organism: Oryctolagus cuniculus (assembly GCF_964237555.1). Lineage (NCBI taxonomy): Eukaryota > Metazoa > Chordata > Mammalia > Lagomorpha > Leporidae > Oryctolagus > Oryctolagus cuniculus. The sequence goes on from NC_091432.1 coordinate 213,834,561, forward strand.
ATGGGGTTAGCATTTATTCCAAGTCCTCTAGATTCCTAGTTCAACCAACCAACCAACCAACCACCCAGGAATCTGAGACTTTAAGAGGGCCAGGCAGCCATCGCCACAACACGAGGAACACTTTCACGATTATGAGGAGGGCAGTGTCCATCAGGACTTGTCACAGTTGGGATTTTCCTTCCTGTGAGTTACGGGTGAGTTTCTCAGCATTCGCATCTGTGGCAGGTGCAGCATTTAAACCCGACTTCTGTTTTCTCTCTACTGCAGAAGCCTCCCCAACTGTCCGAGGATGACATCCGGCTAAAAAGCGAGAGAGACGACGGTAGTGCCAAGCTCCTGGCACCCGCTGCCAGCCCCCTCCCCCTGGATCCCAACACCATGGAAATTGAGGTGTCCGTGGCAGAATGTAAAGGCGTTCCTGGCGTAACTTCTACCCCCCACTCTGTAGATCACCCATCCCCTTTCTACTCACCCCCCCACAATGGCCTCGTCTCAGATCATCACGAATCCCTGGATAACGACGTGGCCAGAGAGATCCGCTATCTAGACGAGGTGCTGGAGGCCAACTGCTGTGAGTCAGCGGTGGATGGGACGTACAACGGGACATCCTCCCCAGAGCCGGGCACGGGGACCCTGCAGGGCAACCTGAGCCCCCCAGCCCACGCGGCCAGCCAGCCGGAACCCACGGAGAGAGCAGCTGGCAGGCAGGCACCACCTCCCACTGTAGACACGATGGCAGAGGGACAGAGGACGAACGGCCACCACCCCGAGCAGCCCAGAGACGTGCTGGGGGACAGCCCGCAGGCCCCCGTGAGCCCCAGCTCCTCGACCAGCTCGCGACACTCTTCCCGGGACGGGGAGCTGACGCTCACCACGCTGAAGAAGGAGGCCAAGTTCGAGCTGCGCGCCTTCCACGAGGACAAGAAGCCCTCCAAGCTCTTCGAGGATGACGAGCGCGAGAAGGAGCAGTACTGCGTCAGGAAGGTCCGGCCCTCCGAGGAGATGCTGGAGCTGGAGAAGGAGCGGCGGGAGCTCATCCGGAGTCAGGCGGTGAAGAAGAACCCCGGCATTGCCGCCAAATGGTGGAACCCGCCCCAGGAGAAGACCCTGGAGGAGCAGCTGGACGAGGAGCACCTGGAGTCGCACAAAAAGTACAAGGAGCGCAAGGAAAGACGGGCGCAGCAGGAGCAGCTGCTGCTGCAGCAGCAGGTGCAAGCCCCATCACCGCTCTGCCCCGCCCCCGCCCCCTCTCAGGACCACGCCGGCCTCGCTGAAAGCATGAAGGAGGACATCGTCACTGAGCAGATAGATTTCTCTGCCGCTCGCAAGCAATTCCAACTGATGGAGAATTCCCGGCCGGCCGTGGCCAAGGGCCAGAGCAACCCCAGGCTGTTCTCTATCAAGCCTTTCTACAGGCCCCTGGGATCCATCAACTCAGACAAGCCGCCGACCACTGTGAGACCAGCTGCTGTCCGGGCACCTCCAGAGGACAGTGGTGCATCGGCCGCCAAGGGGCAGAGAACCCCCGGAGTCCCAGAGAGCCAGCTGGCGGGAGGAGGACAGGCCAGCACAGCGCCTGCAGGGAAAGAAGGGCCCTACAGCGAGCCCTCTAAGCGTGGGCCTTTGTCCAAACTGTGGGCAGAGGACGGAGAGTTCACCAGCGCCCGGGCCGTCCTCACCGTGGTCAAGGATGACGACCATGGCATTTTGGATCAGTTTTCCCGCTCGGTCAATGTTTCTTTGACCCAAGAGGAGCTGGACTCTGGTTTGGAGGAGCTGTCGGTGCGGTCCCAGGACACCACGGTCCTGGAGACGCTGTCCAATGACTTCAGCATGGACAATATCAGTGACAGTGGAGCCTCCAACGAGACAGCCAACGCCCTCCAGGAGAACTCCCTGGCTGACTTCTCCCTGCCCCAGACCCCCCAGACTGACCACCCAGCCGAGGGCCGAGGCGAAGGAGTCTCCAAGTCATTCAGCGATCACGGTTTCTACTCCCCTTCTTCCACGCTCGGAGACTCCCCGTCGGTGGAGGACCCCTTGGAGTACCAGGCTGGCCTCCTGGTGCAGAGCGCCATTCAGCACGCCATCGCCGAGCAGGCGAGCAAGGCTGCGGGCAAAGCCGGCGAAGACGGAGCCACCTCGGGGGGACCAGAGGTCTCCCTGGAGGAGGCCGATGCCGAGGAGGCTTCCGGTCCAGAGAAGCCCCAGGCCATGTTTGCGCCACCTCAGGTGTCCTCTCCCGTTCAAGAGAAAAGGGATGTATTACCAAAGATCCTGCCCACAGAAGACAGGGCGCTCAGGGAACGGGGGGCCCCCCAGCCGCTGCCCACCGTGCAGTCCAGCGGGCCGGTCGACATGGAGGAGAGCAGGCCCGAAGGCAGCTACTTCAGCAAGTACTCGGAGGCGGCCGAGCTGAGGAGTACGGCCTCCCTGCTGGCCACTCAAGAGTCCGACGTGATGGTCGGGCCCTTCAAGCTGAGGTCCCGGAAGCAGCGGACTTTGTCCATGATCGAAGAAGAGATCCGAGCGGCCCAGGAAAGGGAAGAGGAGCTGAAGCGCCAGAGACAGGTCCTGCAGAGCACACAGAGCCCCAGGGCCAAGAACGCCCCGTCGCTGCCCTCCAGAACAGCTGGCTACAAAACCGCCCCAGGTGAGCGCAGGGCACCAGCCCGGCGGCGACAGATGTGTGGGCACCTGGTGTTGCTGGGTTTCCGTGTGTGTGTATGTGTGTGTGTGTGTGTGTGTGTGTCGGTGACACTGGCATGAGGATTTCAGCCCCTGTGGGCATGCTCCCGAAACAACAGAGCACCCTCTGGGAGAGCCGGGAGCACGGAGGGCACGTGTTGCTGGGCGGCAGATGTAGCTTCTTGGCGGTGGTCTTCAGTCTGTGACACGGAATTGTTCTGTGTGGTTTGAAGGGGCTGCCTCTTGGCTGAGGAAGGGGTCGTGCGTGGCATGGAGCCAGTCAGAGCCAGCCCATGCACGGGCAGGGTTTGAGCCAGTTGCTTGACTTTCAGTATCTGGCATTCAGTCAAACCCGTCTGATTCCAGGCACGTGCTCCACTCACCCCTTCAGAATCCTGGGCTCCTCCCTTCCTTCCCTGCAGGTATAACCAGGAGTTGGTGTTGCCAAGGGTGTTTTTTGTCCATCTGTGTGCCTGGCTTTGGCTTCCTTTGAGTCACCTCAAAGTAATTACAGGCACGCGCACCGAGGTCCACAGCCAGCCACCTCTCCCATGGTCCTGTAAGACATCGCCGAGGGATGTCAGAGCTGTCTTAGTTTGTATTTGTCCACGCTGTGATGTTTGCACAATGGTGACATTGCCCAACGATGTGTTTCTCAGAACCTACCCCTTGGTTAATCAGTGTGTTACTGTGTTTGGGATCCCAGTAATCCCCCTCCCATTATTCAACAAAGGGATTGCCCTTTGTGCAGGTGGTTGAGGGTGATTAGAGTGGTAGTCGTTGGTACCGTGATGGGTAACAGTGGGGATGGGACAGCAATGGGGGAGCCACACATCTTAGCACCGAGAGACGGAACTCAAGAGTTCATTCATGCTGGTTGGTGAGTTGTTTGCCAGCTTGTGGGTCTCTGCCAAGCTGAGTGCAGACTTTGAGAGGAAACATGTGGAAACTCTTGTAGCAATGTGGTCTTGTCCTATAATCCAAGTGTGGGATTTTTCTGTTTTACAAAAGTGCTGCTGCACAGTGTTCCGGTGGAAAGGGGCAGGGAACCGACCTTGCACCGGAGATGTTTTAAAAGTATCCCCCTACAGCGTATTGCTGGTGTTCACCTCTGTCCTTCCAGATCTCATCCCGACTCTTGGTTTCCATTGAGTCTCCACTGACGTTTGCTTACTAACTGTGATGTTTTGAAATAACCTCAGACCTAAAGAAGAATACCCATGTACAGTGCAAATATCTATCCGTTCTGAGCCATTTGAGAGTAAACGGCCAACAGGGTGCCCCATCACCCCCAGTTTTGTGGGATGCCCTTCAGTGCGTGTCTGCTGGATGCTTTTGTGGGATTACGTTCAGGTCATGTGGCTTAAGAGGGGCGCACTTGCAGAATTGATGCTGTATCCTCACTGTACCCCAACAGGTAGTACATGGTGTCAGTTTTTCCCATGATGGGGCCAAACTCTTGATTGAGGGTGTGTCTGCCAGGCAAGCTACTTTTCCCTTTTGTGGTGAGGTGCATTGGTACTAGGTGATCTTCATTCCTCTTCATCAAACTTTAAATCTATTATTTATTTATGTCAGTACAGTCCACTGGATTCCCATTGTATTCAGTGGGTAATGATCCATTTCTTCTATTATTTTTATCCTTGATTCGTTCAGATACAGCTGGAATTCCTTTCAAGCTAACTTCAATGTTCTGTTGAGATGCTCTCATTATTCTTGGTGCACTTCCTCACTTTCTGGTATCACAAGGTGTTCCAGCTTCTTCTTCTGTTTTCCCAACCCTGAAATCAGCCATTTCTCCAAAGGGCATTAGTTCCTATCAGTGGAGAATGGGTTTTAGAAACCAAGATCTGGCTTGTAGGTATTCTCCTTGCTATTGGATTGCCAGCGTTCCCAGGCCGCTCCCAATGGGCCCATTCAGAGGTGATCTCTCTCTCTCTCAAACCCTGATACCTTTTCATTCTAACCCAGTACAAGGTTCATTTACATTTTCTTCCTTTGCATATTTACAACCTCCTTTTTGACAACAAGGATGTCTGGTTCTTGTTACCCTTACTCTATTTAGGTCAAATCCCACCCTTCTGTTTTGTAACCATTCTCCTGTTTTTCCCACCAAACTTGAGCTCCAATCACTCACACCAACACTTTCCTTACCCTTCTTGGGTCCCAGTGCCCAGTGCTGGGTCACCGCTGTCCCTTGTCCAATTTGCTCTGGCTCTAGCATCCTCCACTGGACCACTGTGGTTCCTCCCACCTCCACGACAGGTTCCATCTTGTTCAGCCCCGCCTCGTGCTTCTTGGAGTGAATTGTTCAGGAACAAAGGGAAAGGGGGGAGAAAGAAGAGAACAGGGACTTTCTTGATAGGATTTCAACTTCGTCAGGTCAGCCTTGAGCCAGCTGAGTACTTATGGCAAAGATAACTTTCAGGGGAGTGTTTGTCCATACTTGACAGTAACTAGCTGGCTTTTCCTGAAGATGCTTAGTTGTCAGGTTCACTTTATTTATTTTTTTTTTAAGATTTGTTAATTTATTTGAAAGTCAGAGTTACACAGAGAGAGGAGAGGCAGAGAGGTGTTCCATCTGCTGGTTCACTCCCCCAGTTGGCTGCAATGGCCAGAGCTGTACTGATCTGAAGTCAGGAGCCAGGAGCCTCCTCTGGGTCTCCCACATGAGAGCAGGGGCCCAAAGAGTTGAGCCATCTTCCACTGCTTTCCTAGGCCATAGCAGAGAGCTGGACCAGATGTGGAACAGCTGGGACTTGAACCGACGCCCACATGAGATGCTAGCACAGCAGGCGGCTGGCTACTTTACCCACTATGCCACAGCGCCAGCCCCCAGTTTCACTTTAAATTCCTTGTGGTGGGCTGGCTTGGCACAGAGATAAAAGGAGACCTTCCTGACCTGGAAAAAAGTCTTCATACCCCTTGATGTCATTCCAAGCTGGGGAGCCTACTTTATGACTAAGGATGCCAACACGAGCCTGTAGCCTCACTGCTGGAGACAAGTTCTCCAGGCATCTCAGCTCCTTCCGCTCATCTGCAAGCAGGTTCCATGATCCCCCGCCTCCTGCTGGTTGGCACCAGCTCCTCTTACCTCGCCAACCCTTAGGACTATCTCATTGTAGAACCTGCCGTAAAGTACAATCTGAAGCCAGGAGCCAGGAGCTTCCTCCGGGTCTCCAATATGGGTGCAGGAACCCAAGGGCCCAGGCCGTAGTAGAGAGCTGGATCAGAAGTGAAGCAGCCAAGACTTGAACTGGTGCCCATATGAGATGCCGGCATTGCAGGCAGTGGCTTTACCCTCTATGCCACAGCACCGGCCCTTCTGTGTGGTCTTTTATAAAGGCACTAATCCTACTCAGGAAGACTCAGCCCTCGCCATCCAATCTACAAAGACTCCTACCTCCTAATGTTGGTGGTTAAGCTTCAACATAGGAATTTTGGGAGGGTGCAAATATTCAGATCATTGAAGAAGTTTAGTTTTGTTTTGTTTATATTTGCCCACTACACTTCTTACTTGCATCCCTCATCATTTTGCCCCCAAGTTTATTTCTAGAACATGGACATTTATTTAATACAAATACATTTTGATACTCTCCTCTGGGTCCTCTACCTGCTCTGGTCTGTCAGATGTCCCCGCCAGTACTAACATTGCCTTGAAACAAGTCTTAGTCCTAATGTCTGCCTTTGACATTTCCCCAGAACTTCCCTCTGTGTGAGCACCTGTCTCCTCTCCCAAAGCTCTGCCCATGGGATTGGTGTCTGTCCCTTTGGGAAGGTTGTAATTCAACCGTGTAAGTCTACACTCTGTTCCAGTTTGGTTCATGTAGAACAGACACGGTGATGACATGAGTACACCTCATGGCTTTTTATTTATCTCTAGAACCTTTAAAGAATGCCCTAGGGGTTCCCAGAATTACAACATGGATTGAAATAAACTGAATGCAAAGCAATTTTGCCTTTTTTTTTTTTCTCCTGTCTATACCTGGGAACCTAAAGGTTCCTAAAGAGTGCTGGTTGACCAGCCAACCTCCAAGTTCATGATCAGGAAGCAGGTGGACACGTTACTCTGAACAGGCTAACTGGATGATTCATGGTCAAGGTCAGAGCTGCTGGCTCTGACTTTGGTTTTGTGAATGAAGATGTTGCTAAGTTCTTGCTGCACTGCCTCACATCTTATGCCAAAAGAAGTGACTCAGCCATGTGACTCAGACTGATGATTTGGGATTAGGTGATGAAAAATATAATTTTTTACTTCTCTGGTAGAAATCATGTCGACATGCTGGAATCCTAAAAACTTCAGGCAAAGAAAATCCCTTGAGAACTAGGATATGATAAGAAAGGAGATATCTACTAATTCCTTCCACTGAAAAGTGAATTAGACATAAACCCCATCCAAGATATTTGGTTTTGCTCTGAGTTTCTTTGCCTTTAAAAGAGGGAGAGTGATAGGGGTTCTGTATTTTTTTTAAGACTTATTTATTTGAAAGTAGAGTTACACAGAGAGAAGAGAGGCAGGGAGAGAGAGAGAGGTCTCCCATCCAATGGTTCTCTCCCCAGTTGGCCGCAACGGCCGGAGCTGCGCTGATCCAAAGCTAGGAGCTTCTTCCAGGTCTCCCACACAGGTGCAGGGGCCCACACACTTGGGCCATCTTCTACTGCTTTCCCAGGCCACAGCAAGGAGCTGGATTGGAAGTGGAGCAGCCGGGTTTCGAACTGGCGCCCATATGGGATGCTGGAGCTTCAGGAAAGGGCATTAACGCACTGTGCCACAGCGCTAGCCCCAGAGGTTCTGTTTTGAAAAGGATGTAATCATTTTCAAGGTCCCGCTATCTGGGAATTGTATCTTGTTGGTTCTTGACTTTTAAAGGGAAAAGTTCCTCTTAAATAGAATCTGAGTGATGTTTGTTCATATAAAGGAGAGCAAGGTGCGTAGTGCCAGCTGTCAGGGAGTTCATGGTTTAGTATGAGAAACAATATCATGTGAACTTGGCAATTTCATGACAGCAGTATGGAGAATACCTGGAGCACAGAGCAAGGGAGAGCCCCTCTTTTGAAGCTGAGGGTCGTCTTCCTTTCTGGGGAAGCTACCATCCAAGCTGAGAACTGAAGGAGCAGAGGTTGGGCCAAGGAGGTGGGGGAGATTGTTCCTGCCTGAAGGAAGGGCACCCGGAGAGGTGCCCGGGCAGCTAAAGGAAGAGATTTACAACGAAAGAAAGCAAAAGTTGGTTGGGATTCAGGCAGCCAAGAGCTCTATCAATCATGTGAAGGGTTGTAGACGTCCAACTTCATCCTGTGGGCAGTGGGAAGCCAATGAAGGCTTCTGAAGGGGTGATTACCTCCGCACCTCTCCCGGCCGTCCTGCCTCCATCCATGACTGATGGACCGGAAGTCTTCCTGCTTTACTAAGTCCATTGTGCGGACTCGGATTGATTTCTTCCTCTGTTCAAGTACTTCTGAAGGCATGCCGCCGTCTTGACCAATGCCTGCGCGTGGAGTGGGAGGCCGTGGCCTCAAAAGCATGTACATGGGTGCCTTCTACTCATGGGACATAGAAGTAGAGAATCAAAGTCGCGCTTTGGCAGGTGCACAGTCTGACTTGAAGGACTGCAAAATACCCTTGAGGAGAGGAGTTTGTGCTAGTGGGGGTGGGGTGGGGGGGTGGATTCTTACATTTTAGGACCATTTCAAGTGTCTTTTTGTGTTGGGGGAAGGGCAGCACAATTCTCACTTCAGTGCCTTTGTCTATTTTTAAATATCCTGGTTTCACTTCCAAGTTCTAAACATGCCAGAGAAACTCAGGGGATGAGTCGTTTTGATTTTTGAAATAGTTTCTGTTTTTCATGCCAGATGTTGAACTGACCTACCGAGTCAGAGAATTCACTCAGGGGACTGAATAGTAGGGCTTGAGCAGTACAAAAAAAAAAAAAGAAGAAGAAGAAGATGTGAATATGGGACCCCATAAACTTGGAATGTCGATCCACATCTTCTAAAAGTTAGAACAGTGTGGTAATGTGCAGGTTAAGCATCTGATGAAAATGGAATTTCTGTCTGAGCATTTGGCAAAGCAGTTAAGAGGCCAGTGAAGACACCCATATTGCATGCTGGAGTACCTGGGTTCAAATCTGGGCTCCACTCCTGATTCCAGTCTCCTGCTAACGGGGGGGGGGGGAGGGGGGGGGAGTAGTGATGATCTAAGTCGGTTGGGTCCCTGTCACCCTCATGGGAGACCCGTACCATTACCTGCAACCAACAGATGGGAACCCCTCTCTTATCTCTCTGCCTCTCAAGAAAAACACATTTTTTTTTTAAAGGAATTTGTGTGGGGGTGTCAACTTCTGTTGTTAGCTTGGATGAGATGATCATTGCAATCTAAAGATTTTGATTAGGTTCTTTTTTTTTTAACCCCTTCATCATCTTTAAATATCACAAAGAAAGTCCTACACAGAGCAAAATACTTTGTGAGAAGCGGAGGCTGTGGCTTATATCAGGCTGAGGCAGTCAGCTGAGGCCGGGTTTCACTTGCGGCGCTCGGCCCTGTGTCAGCAGCTGATGGAAAGATCCCGTTGCAGGCTGGGCGGGAGAGGGCTCTCGGTCAGCACCGTGCAGCGCCTCCCTTTCCTGTAAGAGAGCGTGCCGGGGCCCAGCTGGCTGTGGGGAGCTCGGCCCGTGCAGTAGCCTACTGCTGGTTATTGTCCGCTGCCGTATTTCCTGACAGTTCTCTGGTGACACGAGTCTATTCCTGGCAGCTCTGACTTGCTAGACCTCAGTGGTATGGACAATGCTAGTTATTTCACCTGCGATTCCTCATTTCTTGTTTTCTTGTGTAATCCTCCCAACAGCCCTCTCAGATGTAATGCAAGTTATCGGACCCTTGATATATTTCTGGGTTCAGACTATTTCTGATTTTAGACAATCCATAAAGTTGATAGATGGTATTATTTAGAAGAAGTATTATTTAACATGGGTTCTGGGGCTTCACCCTGCCATCTGACTATATTTCTGTTGTACAACTTTGGAAGAATGTATTAACATTCTGTAGGATTAAGACAAGCCTGGGAAGAGTCATGCCAGGTTTTGCTGCCAAATAAGTTACAAAAAAAATTGATTTTCAGAGCTTTTCGGATGTTGGAATTATTCATAAAGGATTACGGACCTGTCAAATTATTCCCTTTCTGGAATAAACGGCAGCCCAGAAAGATTAAGCAAATTGCCCAAGGCCATTCAACCAGAAAGTGGTAGAACCTGGATTCAAACCTAGGCTCATGGGGCCAGCGCCGTGGCTCACTTGGTTAATCCTCCGCCTTCTAGTCCCGGTTGCTCCTCTTCCAGTCCGGCTCTCTGCTGTGGCCCGGGAGGGCAGTGGAGGATGGCCTAAGTCCTTGGGCCCTGCACCCACATGGGAGACCAGGAGGAAGCACCTGGCTCCTGGCTTTGGATCAGCACAGCTCTGGCCATAGCAGCCATTTGGAGGGTGAGCCAATGAAAGGAAGACCGTTCTCTCTGTCTCTTTCTCTCACTGTCTAACTCTGTCAAATAAATTAAAAAACAAAAAACAAAAAAAAACCTAGGCTCATTTGTCTCCCAGATCCACCCCGTTCCCCCACCCTCTCCTGCTCCATGAGATGCACGAAACACTGCCTTCTCCAACCCATGATGATTGAGCTCCGTCTCCCCCTGTCCCCTCCTGGTCTCAGACCTGACCTCTGCATTTTCTTGGTTCCTTCCTGACCCTTGTTTTTGGAGCCACTGTAGCTAAGGAACCATTGCTTGCGGTGGCCTGGATGTATGAGTTTGACTCTCAGAAGCCACAAAACAGTACTACCCCAGTGGCCCAGGATGGTGCCTTGGTGCCTTCAGAATGAAGTTCTAGTGCCCTGGAGTACGGTGGGCAAAACTGCTGATGTTTTCCAAAGAGCTGAGCAGGTGCTGGAGGAACTGTCATAGTCCCTGGCAACCATCCAGCCTGGCTGTTCACTATGTCCTTCCTCAAGTCCATTTTCCCAAAGGAAAATCAGCCGCCCACTCCAGCAACAGGCTCATTGCCTGAGATCTTTGGGAGAACTGGGTTCTCAGCACACGGAATCAGTTGCCTCATGAGGGTGACCATGGCTCAGTATTTACATCATGAACTGAACGTGAACGTGAACATGTAGGTCAGCCAAACTCATTTACCGTATCTCTGAGCACCGTGCCTGCTTTCTGCTGTTCCCCTTTCCTCTTTAAGATCTAACTTTGTTCCTTAGACCAGAACGTCCCTGTATTTTATGTATCTGAACCCAGAAAATTTGTTCATTTGAAAAAGAAAAAAAACCACACACACACTATCTGAACAGGACTTAGTAAGAAAAGTCTTAGGTTTGACGTGAGGTGAAGGCAAATGATGAAATCAAGACTTCTCAAATTACAGAATTCAGAATTCTTTTGGATATAACCCTTAAATGTTTGAGAAGGGCAACTGCCGACAGCCTCACTCCTTGGAAAATATAGACTCCCAGGCTTTCTGTTCTGGCAAGCCTAAGGTCACGGCTTTTGTACAGTTGAACTTGGGAATAGGAGAAGGTTCCTCACCGGTTCCTGCTGTAGGCAGGCTCTGCCGCTCCTTCTAATAGACCCAGGGCATCCAGGTTGGCTCCTGGTGGTGCTCGTGCCTTACCGGGTCCTTGCATGGTGCCCTCATTGCCTGCGCCTACCTGGCCAAGTTAGGGCAATGCCCCCTAAGGAATCACACTCAGCCACGTACCAAGAAAGACGCGTGATCTGCAGCTGACGGAGGGTGCAGATCAAAGGGTCTAATCCTTGCACGTTCTGTGGTAAGAAGTGGGAGCCAGCCAGGGCCAGGCTGGGAGCAGGATGTCCTCTGTGGCTGCTGGAGTTCAGGACAGGATATGACTGTGCCTCCTACCAGCCACGGTTACCGGTCGGCAGACTTGGCATCTCAGATCTATTTGATCTTTGTGGATAAGCGACAACTGCTTCCACTCAGGGGGCGGGAGACGCAAGGTCAGATAGGGACATGGGAGAGTGTGCCGGACAGAGCTGCTGGAACACCAGAGAATACATCTGTAGTTCACCTAATGACATTTTTATTTCTCGTGACTTTGAAAGTAAACTTGCATGTCAGCTGCAAGGCTGTAAGCAGCTTACTTCCCCTCTATAAACTCGAGTTTCTTCATGGAGAACGTAGTGTCCAAAACGGGGAAGAACGTCGCGCCTGCGTCACAGACAAGGCAACGCGCTGCCTGGCCTGTGAAAGACTCCCAGTGAGAGTTCGTGTTGTTGCTGTCAACATTAGGTTATAAGAAAAGGTCTGGAGAACCTTCGCAGAAAAGCTTCCAAGTTGCTCTTTTGCGGTGGCTGTGAGCCTGAAATGAGTAACAGGTCACGCATGGTAAAATTGCTTTCTGTTCCGACTTGGGAATGTTTCCAGATTACTTCCTTAGAATTAAAATTTCTCCCAGAAAGTCTGATTTAGGAATGAATGCTCAGTATTTAGCTGTGATTTTATTTATTTATTTATTTGACAGATAGAGCTAGACAGAGAGAGAGAGACAGAGAGAAAGGTCTTCCTTCCATTGGCTCACCCTCCAAATGGCTGCTACGGCCAGTGCGCGGCGCCAATCCGAAGCCAGGAGCCAGGTGCTTCCTCCTGGTCTCCCATGCGGGTACAGGGCCCAAGCACTTGGGCCATCCTCCACTGCCCTCCTGGGCCACAGCAGAGAGCTGGACTGGAAGAGGAGCAATCGGGACTAGAACCCAGTGCCCACATGGGATGCCGTTGCCGCAAGTGGAGGATTAACCAGGTGGGCCGTGGCGCTGGCCCCTAGCTATGATTTTAAAACCAAAGAGTGGCATAGTTCATCATTAAGTGTAGTGAGTGAAAATAAAATTATAAGCGTTACCATGAAAACATTTCCTCTCCCCTCTCTCCCCCTCCCCCTTCACCCAGCCAAGCCCACCATGTTGGTAGGGAAATGTGATTAACAAAAACTTCTTGGTGGTAGAATTGTTATCATCATGATTTTCTTCCTTGCTGTTTTTTAAAAAAAAGATATTTTATTTATATATTTGAGAGGCAGAGTTACAGACAGAGAGAGGGAGAGACAGAGAGAAAGGTCTTCCATCTGCTGGTTCACTCCCCAGATGGCTGCAACAGATGGAGCTGTACCAATCCAAAGCCAGGAGCCAGGGGCTTCTTCTGGATCTCCTATACAGGTGCAGGGGCCCAAGCACTTGGGCCAAATTCTACTGCTTTCCGAGGCCATCAGCGGAGAGCTGGATTGCAAGTGGAGCAGCTGGGACACAAACTGGAGCCCATACGGGGTGCTGGGGCCGCAGGAGAGGCTTAGCCCATTGCGCCACTGTGCTGGCCCCTGGTGCTGTTGTTTGGAACCAGGTGTCCCTGGAGAAGCAGAGCTCTCTCCTTCTAGACTTTTCATCCTTCCAGTTGTGGGTGTAGGGACAGGCCCAATATCAGCAACTCATCCATCACCCAGACTTAGCCTTGAAGCAACAGTATTTGACGGTTTCTCGGACATAGGTCACCAGGCCCAGGCATTTCTCATTTCTGGGCCAGGCTTAGGATCTGGAGGTTCATATCATCACATTCTCCCACCCCTGGGGCCTTCAAAGGAGGACATGAAAGAACAAGGCCCAGCGCTCGCGCTGTGGGTCACAGCTGGACCCACACAAGCCCATGCGCTCTGGGCCTGAGCAGGATGTTCCCTTTTAAGGAGAGCACAGGAAATTGGAGCCACAAGTCTGAGCTCATTCCTGGGGACTCGGGAGACCTTTGAGAGGCTTGCAACGCCAGCCCAGTGCTGTGTGAAGAAAGAGGTCATTGAGGAAGCCTGGGCCAAGGCATGTCACCCGGTGGGTGTTTTTGTTCGGTTCGGTTGGGTGTTTAAATGAGCGTGGGTGAGGGCTTTTCTTTTCGTTTGAGACACGCGGGAACAAAGGGTCTTTGAGCTGAGACCTCAGACTCCACTGGTGTGGAGTCATCTCCCAGCCATCAGGTTCAACCAAAGCAATCTTCTAAACGTTTAGAGTGCGCCTCCTTGGCTCTTTAGACGTTAGGAGCTGATCTCCAGGAAGGGGGGTTTGTGCTGTTGAGGGTGACAGCAGCTGTGTTCTGAGTACGCGCAAGACCCACGCCGGGGTTCCCTTGGGTAGGAGGAGCTGCGGATTCTGCCCTCCGCCCCCTGCCAGTGTAGCTGCCACCGATACCCAAGGGGAATCCGTCCTGCTTGCAGACTCCGGAAGTGCAGCCAAGGCCTGGCTCTCTTCTCTGGACCAGAAAGGTGCTTGAACGATCTGACGTTAAGTAAACAGGAAACACCAATCCACGTTCCCCGGTTTTCTCTTCCACTCTCGCTGGGAGACAGCAGCTGGCTAATCTGGACTGAAAATCCGGCTGCCCTCCCTGCTCCTTCGTCAGCCCCGCCCAGGCCCTGTGAGAACCCCTGTTGCAGAGACAAGCAGTTTCTTTTTGGAGACCCTAGGGAAGTGTGGCCTCAGCGGCTCCCTGGGGAGCTGTCTAGTCCGTGCAGGTCAAAGCAATCGGCCTTACCTACTTTTCTCAGTATGGGAAAATTGAAAACATTTTTTCTGGTTTTATATTTTCATTTATGCTTAGGCTGGGGGTAGGGGAATAAAGAATAAAAATAAAGTGCCTCCTAATCCTGCTTGCCCAGGGATCACTACTGCCTCTCTAATTGCTTCCCTAAGGTGGCACACGGTTCTAGTGCATGGTGTGAACCATACTTGGAAGAGCACGGCTGGGATTAGAGCCCTGGCCGTGCTGGCTTCCCTTGACACTAACCAGAAGACACTGGCGGGAAGTCTAAGAGACACCAGCGGCTCCCTTCTCTGCAGACCTGGGACAGCCCCTCCCTGGTCTCTGACAAGGCACTGATGAGCCAGAGCCACCTTCTCTCTGGAAGCCGCCGCTCCAGGGCGGCTCAGCCAGCTTCTGTTTCCTGTTGCTTTTGTGCCCTCTAGTGGCTGTGACCAATAAAACTGGCTCTAAGAATGAGATTGGGTTTGTGAGAATAAAAGGAAATAAGCCAGACGTGTCTTTCATGCTTGATGGTTGACCACTCTCTACAGTAACCTTTCAGCCTGGTTCTGTCTCTCTCTCAGCATGCATCCTGTTCCTCGATTTACCCACAGAGGGTTCCAGGACATCAGCCTAATTACATCACAAGGTTGCCATAAGGCAGAGCAACACGTAGCTCATAGAAGAATGTCCATATATATACATTGCTATGAAGCCATTGAGTCTGCGATTCTGTGTACTTAAAAGGTTTTATTTCAGGGCTTGGGTGAAGGCGTTAAAACTCTTTCCTTAGATTCTCCGTGGGGCATTCTGCCCCATCCAGAAGCACTCACTGCATGGCTGTGCTGTGTATATCGTCATGGACTTACTGGTTTGCTCAACAACCATGGACTCCCGCCTCGTGCTGTATTCCACAGTCGCTCAGGGCAGGAATGCAACAGTGACCGGATCAGACAGGGCCCTGCTCTGTTGAGGTTCATTCAAGTGGATTAAGGCGATTCCCAGTGACCGAAACAGTCCCTGTCCTCAGGTGACTTCCTAGCCGAGTGGAGGCTACAGAAGCTCCAATAAGCAGATATGAGCCAGGTCAGTATGTGACAATGGCTTTCACAGAGTGTGACCAAAGGGTGGAGGGCCCTTCTGAGGGGTGTGGGAAAAGGAACAGCTACAGGCAGAGAGGACAAACTGTGCTTCCTGGAAGCTCAGAGCTGGAGGGGTGGCTGATGGTGGTGATGAGGACACACAGGAAGTGACCATTTCTGGTCCTACAAGAGTTGTAAAAAGTCGATGCCCAACACCAGGGACTTGCTCGTCCTCACCCAGTAGTCATTCCTCTTTGGGTATTCCAGTGAAACAGTAGCTAGGTTTCACTGAGTGCTGTCCGTTCTGAATATTAACATGGCTCTTAAATGAGGCCTTATAGGGCAGGTGCTCTGTCATGCCCTGTCATGCCTGCTGCACTTTCTCAGAGGTGCGCCTGGGGCTCTGTGGCAGTAAAACCTGTCCCTTGATGAGCTGGGAGACAGGGCCCAGGGAGTCATCTGGTCTGGCCCTGCCAACGCAAGCCCAGGTGGCACTTGAGCTTCCATAAGTCTACAGCAGGCTGATGTTTACGTTGGCAGTTGTGTCTGGCCTGCGAGTGATGCTGTAAATCTGTAAATGGCCCTTGGCAGGAAAGAGATTCCCCAGGCTTGTTGGGGAGGGATGTGGATGGTCTTAGTGAAAGGCCTGGGGCCCACGCTACCTTTTCCTGGGAGTTGCTGGAGGGTGGGTGAAGATGCCCCAGGTCTGGGGTGCACCTTCTCTACTGCTTTGTTGCATTCCTTCCATAAGGTGGGGTGAGAGGAGGGGAGAGGGCAGTCCTCTACCCCAAAGGCTTTTGGGACCCCAGCAGGTAAGGAAAACGAGTGAAGCTGGCCAGTGTAAGACTGGGAAGACCTGGGAAAGACAGACCTTGTTCTCATTCAACACTTGGATGATGCTGTGCTGTGCACCTGTTATGCCTGGGAAGGCCATCAGACTCTTGTTGGCCGCCTCTAACGTAGAGGCTAGAACCCTGGGAGGAAACTGGGAGGCCAGGGTACCATCGTCGGCCCCTGTGGACCTCACACAGCCTTCCCTTCGCAGACCGAATCTCCAAGGTTCCAGGCACTGCCACCTCTGACAGCCTAAGTCTGTGTCCTTGATGGAACATCAGCTGGAGCCCGTGTCTGTCTGTCTGTCTGTCTGACACGTTTGCCAAGTGCCCAGCAGGCCAGTTTGATCCCAGCTGATGTTTTAGACCCGGTGTCGTTGAGGTTTTTGGTTTGTGTGTTATCGCTGAGTGCATTTCTCTCTGTAATAAACCAACCTGCACGTAACCCTCACTCGGGTACCGCTGTCTATGTCAGAGGGTGCTTTGTCGTTTTTGCCACTTTCTCTTCTTCTAGAAAGCAGTCACGAGCAGACGAGCTTAGAAAGGGTGTTCTCTTCGTGTTGTTTCAGGGAAAATAGAGAAAGTCAGACCTCCTCCATCCCCCACAGCCGAAGGCCCCAGCCTGCAGCCTGACCTAGCGCCCGAAGAGGCTGCCGGAAGCCAGCGGCCCAAGAATCTGATGCAGACCCTCATGGAAGACTATGAGACCCACAAATCTAAAAGGCGCGAGAGAATGGATGATAGTAGTGTAAGTTTTTCCTCCTTTCCTCTTTCACTTCTCTGAGAGCGGCCGTCAGGGGGGCGCGTGGTTTCCCAGCTCAGGCGCCTGTGTGTGTGCCGTCAGCTGGCCGGCTTCGCGCTTCCAAACCAATGTTCAAATGGACGGGGTATTGTGCCTGGAGTTGGGTTTGGGCCTGGAGTTGGATTTGGGTTTTTGCCTCAATTCCCAAAAATGTTGATGCAAGGAACTGATCCTTTGATTGCCAGGCATCCCTGGCGCCCACCAGCAAGGATGGTGCTTGGGATGTTTGGAGTAGACAGAGACAGGGTGCCAAGGGGCACCACGGGGAAGAAGGCTCACACCCCCTGAAGTCATTCCAGGCACCAGGAGGCTGACTTCCTCCTCCTTAGAGATGTTATTTCTCTAGGGAGCCACGAACATGCTGTACCTTCCAAGTCTCCTAGGGGTCAAGCCCTCTGAAGATTACCCAGTGCTCAAGAGACTGGCTAGGTTTGGGGCTGCTGACCAAGTCTGTGTGCCTGGGTTGGCAGGGAAGAGCCCTTCAAAATCAGACTTAAAAACCACTGGGTTAACCTCAACCCTTCCCTAACCCCCTGGAACTTTGCCTGTGACGTCACATTAACTCTGGTGGAAGCTGTCTGCCCTGGGGTCTCTTTCTCCGGGGAGAGACCTGAGCTATTGTTGTGCACAGTCCACAGGAGCTGGGGCTCGGCCTCGGGTTTTGTGCTAACCTCCTAGGAGTCTTCTGGTGGTAGTTACTCCGCATCGATTGAGGTTATCACTCCGCCTCCCCAGTCACACTTAGCTGTGGTTGGTTGGCAAATGCTACTTACCAGGATCAGACTTGTTTTATTCTGCCTGGCATTCCAGGCATAGTTATTAATACCATCCCCTTTCACGTTAATGCCCAAGTTTGGATGATAAGCAATTTGGTCACCTGAAACTTGAATGTTGCGGAATTCACAGTAGGAATTCCATGTCAAGTTGCTGCCTTTCATATCCTGGACAGATAGTCCTGATAAGCTTAAGCATTTGTGGAGCTGAAGGCAGATCCTGAACGTGGCTTTCCAAGTATATGGTGGTAAAGAAAGGAAGAACACACACGCACACACACACACACACACAGCAGGCTGATGGACAGCCCAGCGGGCATCTCTCAGGCTTCCCTATGCGTTTACACCTGAGCTGTATAGAACACTAGCTTTAGCTACCCTGTGAGGCTGGATGGTTTCTGTCTGTCCTCTGTGTTGTAAGTGGGGCAGGGCCTAGCCCACCGCGGCTGCTCTGGACATTTGCAACATGGAGGAGTTAGGAGCTCCTTCCCTGAGCTGGTGGGACTTTTCCTGTCCACTGAGTCACTTGAACCAGCCCTTCTTGCAGCCCCGTTTTAGGTATGCATTTCCCCATTGGGGACTTTCTGGTTGCCTGTGGCCACGTTGGAGCACAGCACTGGAAGTGTCTTGTTTCTTTTCTCCCAGTGGTCCCACACCATACAGCAGCAGCTTGGGTGAACGTGAGCCCAGCGGTCCCCTCCCGTGCTGGTATGGTTGGGGAAAGAGCGAATAGAACCTCTTAGCAGTGTCTGTGTATCTGGTGTGTATGCCTTCTGTGTTGGCGTGTGAATGTCAGAGAAAGGTGCTCCATGCAGAAGGCGAGAGCCAGCTGTCACACTGGGCAGATGACTGGAAGCCTTTGGAGTGTCCACTCAGGCACTAAAGCAGCCACCTGATACTGAATGCCAACCAGGTTGGGTTTTCCCTTTGGGTTCAGGAAGCTGCTTGGAGTCAACGTTTTATCAAGCTCATCGCCCTTCCTTTATGCAGCCCCGGGGCAGCCTCCTGTCTCCGATTTTCCCAGGCAAATAAACATCTTGGACGAGGAAGGAACCTGCTAACTAATCAAGCTGTTTTTTTTCACCAGGTTTTGGGTTCAAGGCCAAGTATCTTGTATTATTGACTGATACTACAATAAAACAAAGTTTGTCTTTGTTGAAAGCTCTTAGGAACAGGACAAAAATCTCTCCAATCCATTATACCCTCTTCTAAGAGACCTAAATCTCAAAACAAACAGATAAATAAATAAAGTTCAGGTGGCTTGGAAGCAAATCCACCAGTCTGATCATCACCCAGACTTAATTTCAGAACTCCATCTCCTCGCCCCTCTGATTCAGGGGATTTTTTTCCATTGTATGTGCATCATTTGCCAGCCAACAGGTTGGAACTTTACCTGTAGGAATGAAGCGGTCTTCGTTTCTTCCTAGCTGGTATGCGGCCCCCTCTCCATCTCTCTTTCGTTGTCTCTGATACCAGGCTGGTAACAGAGCAGATGGGGAGCTTAGTGGTTAAGTTTTGTAACGGACTTCCCTGCTCCTGGAAGCTAGAGGTAAGTCTGTGAGAAATTAGGCCATTCTGTTTGCCTGCCTCCATTCTCATACGAGGGTACCGCAAAAAACTCATGGAAAATAGATTTAAATAGATTTAAAAGCTTAGTTTATTTTGATGCAAAAAATGTTTGCTATCCACAGATAGTTTTTTTTTTTTTTTTCCACGAGCTTTTTGACGATCCCTCATAGGCTAGTCTCAGGGCAAAATGTTGTTTCTCCCGTTTTCCACCCCCAGAGTGTCAGCCGGCATCACCCCTGGCGCCTCACTTGCTGATACTTGGCGGTGTCTGTGGGCCCTTCTGGAGATCCCAAAGAACGCGTGAGAACTGGAGTCCCTCCCCCAGGGCTGGAGCTCAACCACGTGTTCGCCCACGGAAAGCAGCGTGTCCTTTGTGAGCTCAGTGGAAAGCATGTTGATGGGTTGCAGCTGCCTAGGAGGAGGCATACTCAAAGGCTGATATTCCCCGAGGGTCTTCCGTGTGATACGTTAGGCCCAGGAATAGTCCTGAGCGAGAGGGCAGGAGGAAGCTGGAGAACCCAAATGCATCCCTGCAGTGTGGCACAGTGACTCCCACCTCCCACCGGCAGAACCGACAAACACTGATCCTTGTCTTCCACCCAGCGCCACTGTCCCCCTGCCGAAGCCCACCAGAGCAGCAATGGTGCCCGGAGTCCCATCCACAGCTCAGGGCCTTGCTCCCCGCCCCCCCGTGCCCCACTTTCCCCCTTCATAAGATAGTCGATAATGTGGACAGCTGAGGAGGCCGCTGGCTTGTGGCCTGCTTCCCTGGGAGCCGTGTCGGGGACGCATTTGGTGGTCTCTCTCATGCTCCGGAGCTGCCATCCTCTCTCGCTGCAAATAAGCTGGTCACCCGAAGGCTCCGAGAATGACAGAAGACAGAAGATTAAATCATCAACGGTCTTGGAACACCTGCCCGGGAATCAGTGTGTTGGTGATAAGAAGCCAGCCGTAGATATCCTGATCATTTTACAGCTGGGGAAGAAAAGGCAATGACACGGAGCTGGGGAAAGCCCCCTTTCTCAGAAGAAGATGCACACTTGAACTTGAGCAGGCTGCTCCCTTCCGTCCCCACAGTCTGCGCTCCCTTGGGCTGGCTGCTTTTCCTGGGTGGGGTGCTCATGGATGAGTGTCTCCATGCCCGAGGCTTCAGCCTGGCCCCACTGACTGAGGGACCCTGTGGCTGATTTTTGCAGAGGGAGGGTTGGCTGCCCCCACCCGCATGCCCTTAACCAGGCTTAGTTACCAGCCTCTGCAGAGCCTTTGTGTGAATTAGAAAAAGGCACAGCCCTGCACCAGTCACGATCTGGAGAATGGGGCCGAGGGCTGGGCTTGAGCACCGTTTATCCTTTTTGACCTGGAGTTTGTACACACTGCGTGCTCGGCTGCATCAGTGCCCCTGTTTTTGTGGGTGTCTCTTATCTGGAATGTACCCTTATGTGGAAAAGTCCCCTTATCTGGGTCTGATGCTATCTCTGGTCAGTCATGCAATTCATAATGGGCTGATGAGTCATAGCTTCCTAAAGAACTTCTTGGTGTCCTGCAAAGGAGCAGCCTCGAAGGTGGGGCTGGAGAAGACTTGGCTCACTCATAGATTTGCACAGTATCTGGACTCAAGGGCACAGCTGTTGGGATTTTTTTTTTAAAACCATTAGGCACCAGGAAGCCCTTGTGAGGACCCTTGATTCATGAGTCTGTAATGAGTTGTATGACTGTGTTTAGGCAAATAGCATTTTTCTGGCCAATTTCTCTCCAATCAGACTTCAGCTTCAGAAGGCAAAGATGATGGGTCATTGATTTCGTGAACGTATTGGTGGATTTCCCCTCCTTTCTCAGTGGAAGGGATGCTGGCCAGAGTCCGTATCACAGCCTCCTGGGTGTTCAGACCCATCTTCACTTCCTGTGCAGAATTTACCCCAGTGGGTTTTTCCCAAGCGCTCTTTCTGTCTTATCCCAAGACCGCATGACTGCGAGGCCTTCCAGCCTCCCTTCCTGTCTTGGAACAAGAGAAAGCCTCATCAGTTCTCCTGGGCGGTGTCAAAGCTGGAGGCGGGCAGTTCTGCTTCTCTAAGAGCTCCTGGCACAGGCTCCCTCCAGACTGGGGCACACGTCCAGGGTCCTGACTGTGCTCCCACTGGGTGGGGGAGGGAGACCCATCTGCCTCCACCTGCCCTGCCCTTCCCAGGGACTACCAGAAGCCCAGCCATGATCAACGATGCCTGGTACTGCCCAGACTCACCAACTCATGGCCACTAACAGGCCTAGTCGTCACAGGACTGCAACTTCTTAAATGCTACACATAAGAAGCAATGGATGATCACAGACTGACAAGCGAATGATTCCACCAAACTGGTCTACATGTACCAATGCCCCCGCCCACTAAGTGCTTCATACGTGCTAAGCAGCCTTCACCCAAGATTATCACTGTTCGCAGAGGGCTGTCCCACTCTGCGTCTTGCTGTCTCAATTCCCCTAGTGGGGCCATGTTTTATTTTATTTTTTTCTGTGCATATACTGTAAAAGACTTTTGATCTCTTACAAAAAATAAAGGATCGTTTGTGGTCCTCGGTGCTCATCCTAATCTTAAGTAATGATTGCAAATGGGTCACCCGACTCCGTAGAACCCATGTGCATTCTCCCTGAGGTTGGACCATCCTCAGATCAGTGACAGTGGATGTGCTCCACAAGCCTTGCATTGGAACCAATGCTGTTCTGTGCTTGGGGTCTTTGTTTAAGACCCCAAGACTGCTTTGGGGGTGGGGGTTCAAGTGTCCAAGAAGAGAAACAAGCTGTTTGGCTACCGAGTGTAGCAAAGCCAGATGCTAATCAGGGGTGTTGCTGATGGGCAGCTGGAAAAGAATCTTGTTCATTCAAAGTGCAGAAGATGAAAACAACACCTTGAGTTAACAAAGCCTGTCCTCCAATATTTCGATTTGTGGATAACAAGGTGTCTACTTGCTCCAGAAGATGCAGACTTTTAAATAAACTACTACCAGGTGGAGCAAGCCTCGGCGTGGATGTGTAACGGTCTGATGTTGCCTCCTCGCCCGTCAGCCCCTGGCGTGGTGCCAGTTCCTGGCTGGGGGTGCTCTGTGAGTGTCTGCCGTGTACTAACCCTGGTCTCTTCCCTCTCTGCCAGTACACCTCTAAGTTACTGTCTTGCAAGGTGACTTCCGAGGTACTTTTCAACTTGTTTGTCTTGGTCTGAATGCATGCTTGACTCAAGTGCATGCTGGTGTGGTTTGCCATTTCCTGTTGAGTAAAATGAGAATGGCAAGAAAAGTGGCTTGTCTGTGTACCTCTCCCTGCCTTTTCTTTTTGGACCAGGGGGCTGCCTCCAATGTTAGTGCCCATGCCCGAGGGAGACGTGGTGCTGTGTTGTGCTATGCTGTGTGGTGGAGCTTCCTCACCGCCACGGCCTGGAGCCACAACTCATGGGCTGTTCTGATTTTTGAAGTTTCTTTAGAACATGTATAGCTAATATACTCTGGTCTGGTTAGAACACAGTGTAGCTCACGCAGCCTGAGCTGTGGGTCTCATCACTCAGCCTTTTGTTTATGCAAACGTAAATCAAAGCTGCATTCCATGGATCTAGGATGTGTTACTCCCAAGGTGAGCATCCCCGCCCCCAACTCCCTCCAGTCTTGAAATCTGCATTTTTGTTTTGAAAGTTCCCATAAGCATTGATCTCCCCCAAAGTCTCCCTCATTGCTCTACGACTTCCGTTTCAGAAATAACATGTGCTGTGAGAAAGCATATTATACTCCCATTTTTTAAATCTCTATAATAGTTTACTTTTATTTTAAAAGAATTATTTCAAATAAGCATAATGGTAGAGAGAATCATTCACTTACTCCCGCAGTTGACGATTTATTGACCCTCTCCTGTGTGTCAGGCACTGTTGCAGATTCCAAGAATACAAAGTCCCTGACGTCATGGAGCTGGCATTTAAAGTTTGCAATGATATAGCGTAATGAGATAATAAAAACGTACCCGTTCAGCTCTGTTCTTCCTGTTTCATAACATTTGTTGAGTACTTTAAAAAGAAGTGAACATTGCAGATACAATTCAAGCCCTCTTGTTAACCCCTCCAGGTTCCCATTTCTCTGTCACACTCTTTTGCTCTTGAGAGTTAACTATTCTTGACCTTGGTGTTCATCAGTTCCATGCATGTGTTTATATTTATGCTACATATGTACATATACATAAGAGTGTCTTATTTCTGCATGTTTTAAAACTCTCTGTAGATAGTGAGTCATAGTGTAATTATCCTCTGTTCCTTCCGTTATTCCGTCTGCATTGTTTTCATATTTGGCGCTAGTGCATTCTTCAGAACTGCTCTATAGTATTCCATTGAATAAATAGACTACTATTTATTCAGTCTCCTACTGACGGAAATGTAGGTTGTTTCCAGTCTTTTTTGCCATCACAAACAGTGCTTCAATGAATGCTATTGTTCATGTTTCGTTGGGTACCCATGGAAGAATTTCTTTACCTAGAGGTACTGGATATGGAGCTTACACGTTCTTACATTTTCTAGATATTGCAAATTATTTTTTAATTGGTTGCACCAACCTATGATATAACATTAAAAAATCTCACTATTTAGCAAAAAATAATTATGTTTAACTATAGATTTGAGCTGTTTATTATCAGTGAATTTTATTTGTGAGGTATAAAATGAATATTACAAATATCATTCCCTGTACCTTCCTTGCTGGCTGCTGTTCTCATTTGAGGGATGGCAGTTTGAAAGTTATCTCTAAGCCTGTATCCCCCGTGAGTCAGCCTAGTGTAGAACAACGAAGAATGTGGTCGAATATGTCCAAGGAAGTTAGAGTTGAGCCTCATCTATGTTCAGCTGAAGAGAAGAGAGAGAGATAAAATATAAATATCAATATAAATAAGGTAATTGATTCATTTGACTGTTTCACTTCCCCAGAATAAAAAAAATAAAAAGTCTATGTTGATAGCTATTCATAGTTAAAGCAATGCACTCAAATCTCTAAGCATTAGTGGGGAAAAGTAGTATGAGAGAGTTTTCTGAAGAGAATTTGCTTTCTCCCCCACTAGACCTGAATTTGATTTAATTTGTGAAAACCATAAAACCTTAAGTTAGGCCTTGTCAGTGTTTTTGCGCCCCTCCTCCTCCCCATTTCCATGGGGAGCTGTTTGTGGCTCCTCTGGGATGTGTCTCCCTCCAGTCGCCTGTAGACACTGAGCAGTGATTGTGGCCTGGTGACCCTGACCTTCCTGTCTGCGTCCAGATCCTGGGCTCAGACCTTGGCTGTGCCTCCTGCCAGCTGGGTGACCGTGGGCAGGTCACTTAGCCTCCCTGTGCTTTGGTTTCTTCATACATCAATGGGAGAGAATGGCTGAGCCTCATAGAGTGGTACTGAGAATTGAAACAGCAGCTGCATTTAGCCCAAGAGTTAGGACGCCGCATCCCACGCTGGAGTACGTGGGTCCAGTTCCCGGCCACAGCTTCCTGCCAGTGCAGACGCTGGGAGGTAGCAGTAATAGCTTGTGTAATTGGATTCAAACCCAAGCTGTTGCTAAATGTTTCCCAGGATGAGAAATAGTATGACCTTTTGGTCCATTTGACTTTTTGTGTCTAAGCTTCATGAAGAGAGGGACTGTTCTAGTCCCAGCATGGAGCACTGTGACCAACACCTGGCAGGAACCTGATGAGTATCTGCAGCATGGATGGATAGCATGAATTATAGCATGAATTCCTGAAGAACAGCACAAAACAAATTTGGCAAAGTTGATTGAGAATTAAAAACAGGGCTTCAGTACAGAGACAGCATTCAAAAAGAACCATTATTTTCACAGCTTTCAATTTATTTTTCGCTTTTCTTTTAGCCTTTCAGTTTGTACCTGAAAGTTGAAGTGATGACCACTTAGCCTGTGCAGTTTCTTATAAAAATGCCTGAGTACTGGGGAGCTATTATTACCTTTAGGGCAGTGGTTAAGTTGTCCATATCCCATCCTGGAATACCTGGGTTTGCTTCCTGGCTCTGGCTCCTGACCCTGTGTTTCTGCCAGTGCAGACCCTGGAGGCAGTGTGATGACCCCAGCAACTGGTTTCCCGCCACCCACTTGGGAGACCTGGAACGCTTTCCTGCCTCTAAACTTTGGCCCTGGCTGTTGCAGGCATTTAGGAAATGAACCATCAGATAGGAGCTATTTCTTTCTCTCTCTCTCCCTCTCTCTCTGTCTCTCCAATAAATGAATCAAAAAAAAATTTCAATGCCTTATATATGTATGCCACTGTATAGTTTAAAAGTCCTTTCCTTGTGCTGATAGAAATGATTATTTTCAGAACTTGCTATGCAGTGGGAACTGTGCTAAGTTTCTTATCTCTCTCTCTCTCTCTCTATATATATATATATAGCCTCATGTATTCTGCAGGCCAACTCCATGCTTGAGTTTTTATAATTCTGTTTTACGTGGGGACACTGATGCACAGGCTAAGTGACTTTTCCAAGATCACACAGGCACCAGGATTTCAACCTAGGCATACCTGGACTTCAGGGTCCACTCTGCCTCCTGAGAAAAATCTGTGAAGTAGAGAGCAGGTGCACTCTCCATTTTATAGGTAATGAAATGTGAAATACGAGATGAACATCAAGGAGCAAAACTGGAAAAAAGTACACCAGGGCTGTTTCTCAAGACCATCATACTACCAATTGGCCAGCAACAATTCTCTGAGTGTAACCAGATTGGAAAGTTTGCTTTATTTCTACTCATTTGTTATTCTTAGATATTACGTGAACTGTGGCGTGCTTACAAGATACTTTATGGCATGGCTTAAGTGTTTAGCAATCCATACAGCGAACGTGACTGCTACATCCTACATGGCAGGTCCAGTCCCCTCTGCTAGGAGGCATGGGAACGTCTTCCAAAGGCAAGCACGTTGCAGCTCTGGAGAGTCCATTCGTTTGACAGAGGTGCAGAGAAACAGGTTAAGATGGACCCCAGGCCTTTAATCTGCCCAGACTCTGCTTAGGCCGACCTGGGCTCCTACCTCTACCCACAACCTGTGCCTCCTTGGCTCT
Source organism: Oryctolagus cuniculus (assembly GCF_964237555.1). Lineage (NCBI taxonomy): Eukaryota > Metazoa > Chordata > Mammalia > Lagomorpha > Leporidae > Oryctolagus > Oryctolagus cuniculus. Next base: position 213,860,926 of record NC_091432.1, read on the forward strand.
CTGGAGTCTCCAACGTCACTTTCTCTTGCCTAGATGATGATTTATAGAGTAAACTCATTACAGCTTGGGTAGTAAACCAGTGTTGGCTCTATTAGACTTTTCATTGATCAGAAACTCCACATCCTAAGCTGTAATCCAGAGTCATTGGCTGGCGTGCATGGTCCTGCTCTTACTGCGGCGTCGTGGTATAGAACCATTTCTCAGATGTTGGCCACCCAAATGTCATCCATGCAGATCTCCTCTCAGGAGTCCACAGATGATTTTCGTGAAGGAGAGGGAGGGAGGCCCTACCTAGGCGGTGGTGAGCCTGCTTGTCTTTGGTGTTGCCACTGCCATCTGTTGTTAGTTCTCACGGCCCTGGAATTGCTGCAGTGCTGAGACAGGTCTTTATTGGCCTGAAGTGCTGTTTCCCCCACTCCCTGACTCAGCTTAATTATACCCAAGTCGATCTTTGGGATACACATATGATCATAGCTTATGTAGATCCACAAAGCGTGGTTGAGTTCACGTTGGTCCAATTATTTGGCATTACTTTCTCATCTGTTTATGAAGAGACTAAGACGATCTGTAGTAGTGTTGTTCAATAGGATGACCCTTAGCCACTTGGGGCTATTGAAGTTAGCTAAAATTAGGTAAAATTCTGTAGTTAGAGTCTCAACCAAGCCCGCCCTGCTTCTGGTGTTCCACGGCGTCCTGTGGCTAGTGGCTACCAAACTGGACAGCACAGGTGAAGAACGTGTTCATCATAGCATTAAGCTCTATTGGGGAGATTGGTGCGAACAGAGATCTGCGTTCTTTAAAAACCTGATGCAGAGCAAAGTGTAGTTCAGGGATACTTGCAGAACATTTTACAAAATTCAGTCTGTTGAAAAGTATGGCTTAGATAGCGAATGCATATTGGTTATGAGATGAACTCATGCCCTCCTTTTTCTCAATGTCTCTCTGACCACCTCCCTCCAACCGTACCAGACACCTGCTTCCTTTCTCCTTTCATACAGATGCTACTGAGGGAGAGAAAGGAGGAAAGAAACGGATATTGAACATCCCTGAGCTCTTCATAATTATTTTTCCTCTCTCTTCAGGTCCTTGAGGCCACAAGGGTTAATCGAAGAAAGAGCGCCCTGGCCTTGCGCTGGGAAGCCGGGATCTATGCCAACCAGGAGGAAGAGGACAACGAATAAATATCCTTTGACCCAGGAAGCTTCTTTGGTGCTTGGGATACCAAGAAACCAAAAAAGTACCGAATCAAAGCATTTTAATGGACTATTTATTAAAGTGCACACAAACTCAGCAATCCTTATGTAGACCAGAAGCTGCAATACACAGTGATGACAAATAAAGAAGTCCACCCATCACACTCTGACACCCAGGAGTCAAAGAGAAAGGTTGTTGTTGTTGTTGTTGTTGTTGTTTTTTGTGACTCAAAGAATCCTCTGGATTCGGACTAATCTACAATCGATCCAAAAGGACAAAGACGCGACCAACAAATCAACAGCTGCGACAGGCAGAACAGAGATCAGCCCTGCTGGGTGATGAGGAAGAACAATGGCCCGCGGGCCAGTTGGCGAGCAGTGGGGCCCAGCAGTCTGCCTGGCATAGGAGCTTCCTGTGCGCTGGTTTCCCACCCATTGCTTGTGGCATCAGAGGTGTTGGGTTAACTCCATTTTCTCCAGCAGCCATCAAGTGAATGGTGTTTCTCTCCATATTTGCCCAAAAAGAGGCAGTTACTCCATTTTACTCACAGTTAATTATTTTTCTTGGGGAACAATTCATGAATGCAATACATACCATCCATATTTTAAAGACACTACTTCTTCATCTTGCAGACACAATCTGTTCTACATTAGGAGGTTGAGAAAGGGGGAGAAAGCCAAACCAAATGGGTTGTTTTAGCTTTAGAATCTTGTCTGCTTCTGATAATGACTGAGGTGCAGTTTAAGAAAACCCATTTTCACAATTACATTTCTTCAAATGAAAACTATATTTAGTGGGCAACAACTATTTTTATGATGGGATAGGGGAATATATACATGTGTAAAATCTGTGCACATTGAACAGCTTGGTTCAAGATGGTAGGGGTGTTTTTAGAATGGCAATAATTGAAAAAAAAAAAGTGAATTCTGCCTTACAGAGGTAGATGACAAGAAATAAAAAGGGTGTTTATAACTATTTTGTATTATAAAATGGGCCTTAGCAGTAATAGGGAGAAAGACGGATTGTTTGGAATCAATCAGAAAGGAAACATTAGAGAAAAGTCGGGAAAGGAGAGAGAAAAAAGGGAGAGAGGAAGAATGACGGGGAGATAAGGAAGTCAGAGATACTATTTTTGCTGCGCAACCAGTGTTTTTCAGGATGATGCAGAGAAAAATATAGAATAGAAATTTAAGTGCGGGCTTGGAATCAGCTACAGATCCTAAAGATGGTGTGTGATTGTGTGTGTGTGTGTATGTTTAACTTTTGTGTGTTTGTGTAAGATGTGTATGTGTGTGTGTGAGTGTGAAAGAGAGTGTGTATTACAATTCCGGAATGATCATGGCACATGAGTGTACAGTTATTTCCTCCAGAGCTATTTGCCAGCTTCAGGAGTGAGTGAGAATTTCTTTTTTATGAAAAGGGATATAAAGGCACCGAGCTGATGCAGTATTTGTAATATTAAACTGACCTAACATGGTATTCGCATGAGTTGTAATTGCAGAGTTTGGGGCAGTTTTGTAATTTGACATTTAGGAAAGTAATCTATTTATTCTCATGCTTTGTATTCATGCTTAGTATACTATACAAGATGCCAGCTGTACTCTTTCTGTCATTTAAAGCAATATGATGAGGGCATTCAATAATTGAATGCCCTAAACTTCTGGATGAGAAAAGTTTGAATTCTGGCCTTGAGAAAAAAACCTGACCAGCTTTTTTTTTTTTCTTTAAAACTATTATTTTTAAAGAAGCAATAATGAAGTCAGACCTCACTAGGATTCATTTTTGTTTTCATATTGTTATGTCATAAGCTCCCATATGTTATTCTGACAAGTAGAAATTCCACAGAATTTGTATGTAGGTATTATGCACATTCTCTTTGCTTCTTTTATTAGAGGAGTGTTGATTTGGGGGGGAAAGTTTATTCACAGAGAAATGGTGGGCACAACATGAAAATGAAACTGGTGACTTAGAAGGATCCTTTTGTATTGCCAAGGGAACCTGTAATTTGAAGCCACATTTTATAATTGGTAGGCAAAATAGCACATGGGCTGCTAGCACCATCGTTGTATGGTCTACCCTGAATAGTCCACAAATGTGCTGGCCACTGGGCACACTGGACAGATGCGAGCCCTGCTGCAAGGAATTCATTTTCTAGTTGGGGAGACAGGAAAATGAGTTCCGTGTTAGATTAGAGGTCCTCGCAGGTGCGGGGGTGGGGGGTGGGGGGTGGGGGTCTCTGCTGGATGATTTGCAGCCAGATGTCCCAGTTGCTTGGACTGAGGACCCAGTGATAAGGGGGTGTTCCCAAGGCAGACAGGTGGAAACAGGAGCGGCCCAGGAGGCTGCAGCATTGAGGGGTCTAGGCACAGTGGCATTTAGGATGGCTGGAGAGTAGGAGAATTCTGTGGGTTGCACACAAAATGAAATGTGCGTCGTGCTTTCTAGACTGGATGGATCAGATGGAGACCACAGACAGGGTGCAGACTAACTCCCCCATTGTTCACAAGGGGGCGCCGTCCTCACCCCTGAAGTGTTTTTGTTCTGTGTGGAAGGAAACCACGTACCCACATGAAACCGACTTTTGGGAAGAGAATTGGCAGCTGAAAGAAAAGCTTAGGAGGCCACACAGCTCATGGAATCACCTAGAGGCTGACACAGTGATCTTTGACGACGACTGACTGAACCAGAAACACTTACTGCTTAAAGACTACAGGGTAACAGAGCTGGCGTCCTTTGGGTCATGCTCCCTGTGTAGACAAGGGAACCAGCAGGCTCTGGAACTACCCCCTCCCACCCCCCGCGTCAGTCACAAAGCTATTTTAACCCTATTAAAATGTACATTACAGTTCCCTTGGGAGACCTAGATTTTTCTTCTGTGCTCTTGAGGTTTTTTACTCAAGACGCATTGGGCCCTTGCTTTGTGCGTACATAACACTGTGTGAGCCCCTGGGATCCCACGAGAATCCCTGGAACATTCTGTAGGTGGAACAGACCTCTGGACGAAGGTCAGTCGTGGCTATTCCGTCAAGAGAAAGAGGCTTGGGGAAAAAAAAAATTATGCCTCTGACACTTGGCCCCACTTCCAAAGAGCCTGCAAAGCTTGCTCATCTCAACCTTAGCAAATGTTTAGATTCCAGAGCTGTCCAGGGCTTCCTGAGAGCATTCCATCCTGCAGAGCGTAGGGGCGCTCACTCTCCTGGAGCCGAGCAGCGACCACCCTGCCTTGGCCTTCTCAACCCAGAAATTGTGGAAACAGGGTCTGCCCGTGGCAGGAGGCTGGGCTGTGTTCTACTTGGATGATGCAATGCGACTTCCTTGCCTCTATCCCCATGCATGCTGCCTCCCCTAGGCATATAAGCAGTATATAGGTCAGTGTCCGCATATATATTCACACACACACAAACACACACCCACACACACATACACACACGACATACCTAGGAACACTGAAACAGTGTTGACTCTTGTCTTTAAAGACAAACTTTTTTTTTCCAACTAAAAATGGATTTAATTAAACTATGTACTGAAAAAAAAATTAGCCTAAGTGTTAGAGATGGTGAATATATCTTAGTTACAGAACCAATTTGCTGAATTGTAAGCATTCAGTGAGCTGCCAATTTGAATTTTGTGTTGCTTTTTACCCAAATGACTTTTCTTTCTTTTTTTTTTCCTTGAGGAGGGGGGAAAAAGCAATACTGTGTTTGGAAATTATACTCTGTATCTGGCTTTCCTGTGTATGTTAACCACTTCAATGTTATTATCCTGCTTCGGTTTTATAGTGATTGTGAGGCATTCGATGCAAGTATACACTTATTTTCTCATTAAAATCCAACGTGTGTTGCGTTTTTCTAAAGGATGGCCACTTGATTGACCAGGTTGGGGGTGGGGGAGGTAGGGAGCTGGCCTGGCTAGCGTGAGCAGAACTGCCGTGGCCTTTGGCCTCTGCTGCTTCCCCACCCTGGGAACCTGGGAAGCAGTCCCAGCAGGGAGAGGCTCGCCACGCCCCTTCTGCAGGGCTGTTTCCAGCTGCCGCGATGAGACCCAGAGGAACTAGCCACACAGCTGGACGGACCCTAAATTCAAGCCTTGCAGGTAGCTCCTTGGATTTGGTCCTTACTCCATTCTGTGCACTGTATTGGCTCGCTTCTGCAGAGAGTGCATTTCAGACTTGCAAGGAGTATCCCAAGGTCAAAGTTTCATCAGGAAGCTCCCTGTGCAAATCTGTGCCCCTCCTGCTTCCATCACCTGCCCCGCCCCTCTGTGCTCACCTGGGCCCCCGAAGGTCAGGTTCCCACTCTTCCTCACCCATCCTTTTCCTCGGACTTCCTTTCCAGCTGCCTCTTTCTCTCTCTCTCTCCATTGGTGACTTCCAATTCTGCCCCACTCCCACCCCCAGTTTCCACCTGCGTCTTTCTGCTCTGAGCATCCAAGGGTTCCCAGGGGACCCTGCTTGGGTAGCATCTTCCAACCTCTATGTACTGGATTTTAAAGGAATGAGAAGGCCAACAGTCTCCTTTGAAAATGTGGTCCAACGCTGGTAACAGTGTGTCCCATTTATGAGATGCTGAGACTGGCAGCCACTCCCCCGGCTTTCCACAAATGTGATCTCATTTCTTACAACTACCCCATGGCACATACGGCTTTGATTTCCACTTTGCATGGGAAAAAGCTCAGGGGTTGGGGGTGGGGGATTTGGTGTGTTGATGCCATGTGTCTTGAACCCTGCAGCATTGAATTGGAACCTGGGCATCCTGACTCGTGGCGTTGCTCTTCACCACGCTTGCCACAGGAACGCGCACGGCCAAGTCCACGTAAGAGTCGAGGAGACCCTGTTGATGCAAGGGAGGCCTGGGTGAGCCTGCAGCGTCTGCTCTCACACGGCTGTCAGGGAGACAGCCGGTGGGATGGGGAGGAGGGAGCAGGTCTGATGGCAGCACAGACGTTTCTTCTTTTGAAGGGGAAGTCTCTGGGCTTTTGGCTTTTCTCGTTGGAGTCCTCTCTCCCAGGAGACGGTGAGAGAATGGGGCCCAGGCATCCCCATTGCCAAAAAGGAACCAGATGTGGCTGCAAATAAGGTGAAAAATGTGTTCAAATGAAATTTTGATGGTTACACAGCTCTAAATTTACTAAAAATAGGTTCACATGTATACCCGAAATGGGTAAACTATAATCGTAGCACAATAAAGATCTAGCAGAAAAGGGGAAAAAAAGCCTAGGACATGGAGTGGAGGGTAAGGAAATAAGGAATCTGTGTGAGTTTGGGCCAAGAGGCCACACAGCCTTATAAAAAATGAAAGTGCTGGGGCCAGCGCTGTGGTGTAGCGGGTAAAGTGGCTTCCTGCAGGTCCGGCATCCCATATGGGCACCGGTTCGAGTCCCAGCTGCTCCACTTCCAATCCAGCTCTCTGCTATGGCCTGGGAAAGCAGTAGAAGATGGCTCAAGAAGATGAGAGACCCAGAAGAAGCTGCTGGTCCTTGGCTTTGGATCGGTCCAGCTCTGGCCATTGGCGGCCAACTGGGGAGTGAACCAGCGGTTGGAAGACCTCTCTCTTCTCTACCTCTGCCTCTCAGTAACTCTGCCTTTCAAATAAATAAATGAATCTTAAAAAAAAAAAAAAAAAAAAAAAAGAAAGGGCTGGGGCTGGTGTTTTGGTGCAGTGGGGTAAGCTGCCTCTTGAGATGCCTGCATCCCTGTTGGAGTGCCTGGGACCGAACCCTGCCTCTGCCTCTGATCCAGCTTCCGGCTGGGGGGGCACCCTGGGGGGCAGCAGGTGATGACTCAAGTACTTGGGTTCCTGGACCCATAACGGAGACCCAAATGGAGTTCTGAGCTTCTGACTTCGATCTGGCCCAGCCTTGGCTGTTACAGGCATTTGGGGGGTGACCCAGCAAATGTAAAATCACTCTTTCTTTCTTTCTCTCTCTCTCTCTCTCTCTCTCCTTCCCCAACCCCTGCCATGTGTGTGTGTGTGTGTGACACTTTGCCTTTCAAATAAACTTAAAAAGAATAAACTGAAAGGAGTCCTCAAGTTGATGTGTAGCCAGCACTAAAGCTTGTCTGTGGCATGCCTCCAGGAACCAGGGGCAGTGGAGCTGTGATCAGCTGTGGCCTGGCCCCTCTCTCCATCCATCACTACTAACACTTCGGGACGTTAGCCAGAGCAGGTTGAGTCAAGGCACCCAGGCCTGAAATTTGGCTGCTGGGGTGCTAGGTCTCAGGTTGTGAAAAGCAAGATTCTGGGGCCGGCACCGCGGCTCACTAGGCTAATCCTCCCCCTTGCGGCACCGGCACACCGGGTTCTAGTCCCGGTCGGGGCGCCGGATTCTGTCCCGGTTGCCCCTCTTCCAGGCCAGCTCTCTGCTGTGGCCTGGGAGTGCAGTGGAGGATGGCCCAAGTGCTTGGGCCCTGCACCCTATGGGAGACCAGGAGAAGCACCTGGCTCCTGGCTTCGGATCAGCACAGTGCGCCGGCCGGCCGCAGCGCGCCGGCCACGGTGGCCATTGGAGGGTGAACCAACGACAAAGGAAGACCTTTCTCTCTGTCTCTCTCTCTCACTGTGCACTCTGTCAAAAAAAAAAAAGTTTGAAAAGCAAGACTCTGGAGTCGGATAAAGAGAGGTGGGATGTGCGTCTGGATTGGTTAGGCTAGAGGATGTGTTTCCAAGAATCAATCTTACTCTGAGGCTCTCACTGCAAAACCACCCGTGCTGAGCCATGAACACCCCACTGGCAGAGGCAGGTGTGCAGGCTCACTGCCCCGTGCCCACCATCCCAGGCTCATCTCTTATTTCTCCCTGATGGCAAAGAGATGATCATTGCGGGATATGCAAGGCCATGAAGCTTCTTGGGAACAACTGCTCATTTTAATTAGGGAATTCCTGGACCACAAGAGAGTGGTGATGTATCCTCCCTGTGCAGAACCCACGCAAAATGCACAATAGGAGTTTCCAGGGGCACAAAGAACAGAGAACTGAAAGAACTCAGAGGGTTTTAAACGTACAAGATGATGCCAGAGGGAAGAACAGGATCTCTGCCTACCTCAAAAAGTTTGTGAAGCGTGGAATGAAAAGATGTTTGCTTTTGGTGCTGAAAATGTTGAAATGCATGGAGAGTTTTTTCACAAAGTGCATTTTTTCATGAACTTCTTGGAGATCTCTCATGCATGGATTTCAAACTCTTTGGCACCAATATAAGCTTATGTTTAATTCCATTTCCCATGGAGTTTGTTAACTGCCCTTACATATGGAAGGTACCACACTGGCGAGCTTCAATGTTGCCCACACTTTCAGATGCCTTCTCTGGGAGAAAGAAGAATGACTGCACGGCCACGGTGTGCGTCACTGTATTTTGCCACGATTAACTGGTCTCAGTGTTGGTTAACCCGACTCTGCCCCAAGTTCACAGGTGGTGGACTTGGCTGGAATCAAGACATAGATCTCCCCTTCCATTTTCGGTTGGTTTCTGCCCACTCTTTTATAGAGCATTCTGTCTGCAGTGGGCTCCAGCTGGTCACCTCACTGTGCTTCTGGAGAGCGCTGAGGCCCGAATTTGGACAGGCCCTGCACCTCCTGGAAGGCTTGTTACAGACAGATCCGGCCCTGTTCCCCGGAGTGCAGCCCAAGACTTCTGACTGGTCCCCTGAGGATGCCGCTTGTGTGAGAACAGTGATCGCCCTTCGGCAAGCGCCACTCTGGAGCGTAAGCCACGAGTGAGTCTGGGCATGTTACTTCCGTCTGAACACTGGGAAACCAGTTCATGATTTGTGAGCTACAGACCCGGTCATGTGGTTCTGCGGGGAAGGTGGGGGGAGGGTCTTGTGTCTGTTCACCAGCACATCAGCTCACCATTCTGTGGGGCTTGGCTTAGCAGAGCCTGGACTGCATGCAGACTCTCCAGGGAGGCCCGTCTGACAGGCTAAGCAGAGTAAGAAGAAGATTGAAATGACATGCTGGTACGTGCCGGGAGTCTCAGGACAGGATCAAGGAGTTGACTTGACCATTGGAGGAAGCTTATGTTGTGTAGTGTGACACAGTAGCTTGCATTTGGGGAACAAGTGTTTAGCCTTCCAGTGTAAACACCTGTGTCCCCTATCAGAGTAACTGGTTCAACGCCTAGCTGTGGGCTGAGTGGTAAATGAGCTGTGGGTTAGTGCCAGAGACATCTACACTGTACTAGGTACACACATAGAAGGAGCTCAAATAGACCAAGGCCCCAAATACCATAGGATTATTTGGGGCAGACGAAAACCTGGGTCATTCTTTCCTGTTATTAGAAGTGTTGCCATTCCCCATGGTGTAAATCTTTCTACAATGGCTGATTTCCAGATACCAGTAGTTTGATAAATGGCTTAAACAATTCCTGCATATTTGATACTTGGTGAGGGAAAAAGTGTGTGATTACAAGACATACAGGATGACCCGAAGGTATGCACTAAAGCCCTAAGAAGTATTCATTTGCTCGGTGGCTACCCACTACGACTGTTCCAATGGGCTTGGAGCTAACTTCAGCATTAGCCCAGCCCCAGCTTCTGTGGGCATTTGGGGAGTAGAACCAACAGATGAGAAGTTCTGTCTCTGTCACTCTGCCTGTCAAATAAATGAATCGTCATAATGGGTAGCCACCAAGATTCAGATTTCTGACCATCTCTTCTGATGATCACGATTACTCCTAGGTAATAAACAAAAACTAGAACAAACCCCAGGTCTGGCATTTGGTGCAGCAGTTTAAGACACTGCTTCTCTGCACATCATATGGGAATGCCTGGGTTCAAGCCCTGGATCCTCTTCCAGTTCCGGCTTCCTACACACAGGAGGTAGCAGATTATGGTTCGTACATTCGGGTCCTTGCCACCCAGGCAGAGGACCAGATTGAATTGTAGGCTCCTGGCTTTTGCCTGGCCCAAGCCCTGGCTATGGTAGGGACTTAGGGAGTGAAGCGGTGGACAAAAGACCTTTCTCTGTCTCTGTCTCTGATTCTCTGACTTTCAAATCAAAGAGAAACAATACAAAACCCAGCCTAAGTTATGTTCCCACTCCCGTTGCCAGGGTTTGTCAGAGAAAGGTGGAGGGAGAGAAATATCCTATGGAAATAAGAGAACAATCCCCCCCAGAAAATAGACATTCAAGAATATTTATCAGGGCTGGTGCTGTGGCGTAGTGGGTAAAGCTGCTACCTGGGGTGCTGGCATCCCATATGGGCACCAGTTCCAGTCCCAGCTGCTCCACTTCTGATTCAGCTCTCTGCTATGGCCTGGGAAAGTGGTAGAAGATGGCCCAAGTCCTTGGGCCCCCTGTGCCCATGTGGGAGACTTGGAAGAAGCTCCTGGCTCCTGGCTTTGGTCTAGCTCAACCTTGGCCGTTGCAGCCATTTGGAGAGTGGATCAGCAGATGGAAGATATCCCTTTTTTTTCCTCCTTTTGTTTATATTGATATTTTTATTTTTTAACTTTTATTTAGTAAATATAAATTTCCAAAGTACAGTTTATGGATTACAATGGCTTTCCCCCTTTCAAACAAATAAACAAAACTTAACTTTCATGGACCATGTAGTCCAGTTAGGGAAAAAATGAAGTTCTGGGCTTAGTGATAGGAAGGTGCCGGACTAGGCTGACAGATGAGTGTAGATGGCCTGGAAGAACATTGCGAGATGAGTGCTTCAATAGCAAAGAACTCCGTTGAGAAGTATTGCACCAACACGCGTGATGCTAAGAGAGCCGCAGCCGCAGTGTTACAGAAGCATGGCAAAGGGACTCAGGAGAATCAGACTGTAAATGCAAAGATGGTTTAGGAATATCTGGGCCAACATACATTTTTCTTTTTAGGTAAACACAAGTGTGTTTATTTTTTTATTTTTTGACAGGCAGAGTGGACAGTGAGAGAGAGAGACAGAGAGAAAGGTCTTCCTTTGCTGTTGGTTCACCCTCCAATGGCTGCCGCGGCCAGTGCGCTGCAGCTGGTGCGCCACGCTGATCCGATGGCAGGAGCCAGGAGCCAGGTGTTTCTCCTGGTCTCCCATGGGGTGCAGGGCCCAAGCACTTGGGCCATCCTCCACTGCCTTCCCGGGCCACAGCAGAGAGCTGGCCTGGAAGAGGGGCAACCGGGACAGAATCCGGTGCCCCGACCGGGACTAGAACCCGGTGTGCTGGCGCCGCAAGGCGGAGGATTAGCCTAGTGAGCCGCGGCACCTGCCAAGTGTGATATATTTTAAAAATCTATATCCAAGTAAGTCCAATGGAGCTCTTCAATGGATATAAATTAAAACTTCTCAGCAGTTAGAGGGTATTGGGTATGGTTTAGGTGATAGTGCTTTTGTCTTAATGGTATATTTAAAAATTCAAATTCCAACATGGCTTCTGAGATTTGATGAAATGTAATAGTACAGCTATAAGTTATTATCTTATAATATAACATATAATATGTAGATATATTATTTATAATTTATTATATCATTATGATGATCATGCTCATGAGATAAGTGGTGTTGTTCTCCCTTCTGTACTATTAAGGACACTGAATACCGAGTGAGGACTCCCCCAAAGTAAGAGAGAGAGAAAGGTTTTCTATCTGCTGCTTCACTCCCCAAATGGCCACAATGGCCGGAGCTGGGCCAATCTAGAGCCAGGAGCCAGGAGCTTCCTCCAGGTCTCCCACGTGGGTGCAGGGGTCCAAGCACTGGGGTCATCTTCTGCTGATTTCCCAGGCCATAGCTGAGAGCTGGATCAGAAGAGGAGCATCCAGGACACAAGCCAGCACCCACATGGGATGCTGGCACCACAGGTAGAGGTCTAGCTTACCATGCCACAGTGCTGGCCTTGCTAATTTATTTTTAAAATTTCATTCATTTATTTGAAAGGCAGGGTGACAGAGATAGAACTTCTCATCTTTTGGTTCTACTCCCCAAATACCTACAGAAGCTGGGGCTGGGCTAACGCTGAAGCCAGGAGCTGAGAACTCAACCCAGGACTCCCATGTAGGTGGCAGGGGCCCAGCTCCGTGAGCCACCACTGCTGCCTCCTGGGGCCGCATTAGCAGGAAGCTGGAGTCAGGAGCCAGAGCTGGGAACTGGACTCAGGTTCTCTCATGTAGGACACAGGTACCTTTACTCTTAGGTTAAGTATCTGCCCTTGAAATTTTGTCTTTGTGAAGGGCCAGATAGTGATTATTTTGGGCTTTGTGTGACATGCAACCCTGCCACTGTCACACCCAGCTCTGCTGTGGTCACTCAGAAGCAGGCGCAGGTAATGCGTACGTGAACGAACCTGGCTGTGTTCCATTATGACTATTTTTGAACAGTGGTGTTTCCATTTTATATAATTTGCATATGTCACAAAATGTTTTTCCTTTGCTTGTTTTCAACATTTAAAAGTGTGAGGGGCCGGCGCTGTGGCACACTAGGTTAATCCTCCGCCTGTGGCGCCAGCATCCCATATGGGTGCTGGGTTCTAGTCCTGGTTGCTCTTCTTCCAGTCCAGCTCTCTGCTGTGGCCCTGGACGGCAGTGGAGGATGGCCCAAGTGCTTGGGCCCTGCACCCCATGGGAGACCAGGAAGTAGCTCCTGGCTCCTGGCTTCAGAGCGGCCATTTGGAGGATGAGACCTTTCTCTCTGTCTCTCTCTCACTGTAACTCTACCTGTCAAATAAATAAATAAAATTTTTAAAAAAGAAAAGTGTGAAATCAGGTGAGCACTGTGGCACATTGGATTAAGCCACCACTTGGGACACCAATGTCCCCTATTTGAGTACCAGTTCAAGTCTCAAATACTCTGCTTCTGATCCAATTTCCTGCTAATAGACCAGGGGCGTAGTGGATGATGGCTCAGGTCCTTGAGTTTCTCCCAGGGTGGAGTTCCCAGCTCCCAGCTAGCCCACCCCCTCCGGTTATGGCCACCGGAGACTGAACCAACAGATGATGGAAGATCCCTCTTTCTCTGTCACTCTGCCTTTCAGTTAAAATTATTAAATAAATGATTACATTTTTTTAAATGTAAAATCCCTTAGCTTGAAGGATGTAGCAAAACAGGTCCTAGGCTGTAATCTGCCTGCTCCTGATAGAGTGTTGGTGTCCCTTCCGGGAGGAGCTCAACCTTGGTAATCAGGCAGGGAACTCACATGTACGGCCCTCCATTCTTCCCACCGAACTCTGACAGCCTGTTTATTCTAGACCAGATTGCTGTCTTCCAGCCAGTACTGTCTCAGAGTGCTTTCAGTTTCACCTCTCACTGTTGGACTCAGAGAACTGTATTCTGAACACGAGAGAGACAGCCAAGGGACATGATGTTTAGTAAAATCCAGAAGAGATTTAAGAGCTCCCTTAGGAAGGATCACAGAGTAGCAGGCGCTTTCCAGGAGGGGGCGATTGAGGAGGCAGCTTCCTGAGACGCACGTGGAGCCTACAGAAACACCTGCACTGCTAAGGGTTAGCGTGGAGGCTCTCTTGCTATTTTCCGTGCTTCGGTACTCACAGTTTTGCCTGCAAGTGCAAAGTGTGGCCACGCGGTGGCAGTAGTCCCTAGGGTAAGAGAAGTTCTGACCGCCAAGAGGCTGCCTGGGCTGGTCGGTACCTTCCCCACTTTTCACAATAGACAGGAACCCACGGAGACCTACAGGCGGTGACTCTCAAAACCCCACGATGAAAACCACCACACGTGCAGTCATACCTGTAGGTTGAATGCAGCACCTTCATTTCTTTTTTTTTTAACTTTTATTTAATGAATATAAATTTCCAAAGTACAGTTTATGGATTACAATGGCTCCCCCCTCCCCATAACTTCCCTCCTACCCACAACCCTCCCCTCTCCTGTTCCCTCTCCCTTTCTATTCACATCAAGATTCATTTTCAATTCTCTTTATATACAGAAGATCAATTTAGTATATATTAAGCAAAGATTTCAACAGTTTGCACCCACACAGAAACACAAAGTAAAAAATACTGTTTGAGTACTAGTTATAGCATTAAATCACAATGTACAGCACATTAAGGACAGAGATCCTACATGAGGAGTAAGTGCACAGTGACTCCTGTTGTTAGCAACTTCATTTCAACAGAAAACGGATCATTATTGTCAGGTGAGTGGAAACAAGCAAGCAGCTTCCATGAATAATGGCCCCTGTTTGCTAAGGGCTGGCTGTGCACTGAGCACAGTGCTGAGCCCTTTACAGGGATTGCTTCATACAGTTATTTTAATTAATTACTAATTAACTATTAGAATGACACAGAGAGATCTTCTATCTGCTGGTTCATACCCCAAATGGCCACAACTGCCAGTCCTGGGTCAGGCTGAAGCTAGGAGCCAGGAGCTCCATCCAGATCTCCCAAACAGGTGACAGGGGCCCAAGTACTTGGGCCACCATCCACTGGTTTCCCGGCAGAAAGCTGGATCGGAAGCAAAGCAGCTGGGACTCGAACTGGCACTCCCATATGGTATCACAAGTGGCAGCTTGACCAGCTGTGCCACAGTGCTGGCCCCTATTTTGATCAGTTCTCACGGCACTCCATCGAGGTGCGCACCATCAGTATCAGCTCCATTATGCACATGGAGAAACTCATGCGCAGGCTCTGCGCAACCTGCCCCAGGTCATTGACGTAAGCAGTCAGGGGAGGGCGGTTCAGCCCAGGTGGTCCGAGCCAAAGCCTCCACCCTTTCCTTCTCCTCGAATTGATTCAGTAGCAAACAGACCTCTAGCCCTGGTCCTGGGCCAGCTCACTTCCTGCAGGCCAGTGGGGCCTGTCCTCCACATGGTCAGAGCCAAGGAGGAGGCTGGCTGGAAACTGGAAATGGGGCTGTGTTCACTGCAGTGACTACGGCCTGGGGGACGGGTGCATGCTGGTGGTGCCTACTAAAAGCAGCCACCATCCCCAAGACCCCCACAACACTCACATTCGGGCTCTTTCAGTTGCTTCCCTGAGAGCAGACAGGCGTGCAACCTGCCTTGTAAGTTACCTCAGATGCCTACCAGGTTACGCAAGGGTTCTGGCTTGCCGGGAAGATCACCTCCAGCCCTCCAACCTGCAGTGTTTGTTTTCCTTACCTCCAGCTGTTCATGTGT
The DNA here is from genome assembly GCF_964237555.1 of Oryctolagus cuniculus. NCBI lineage: Eukaryota > Metazoa > Chordata > Mammalia > Lagomorpha > Leporidae > Oryctolagus > Oryctolagus cuniculus. The sequence continues at coordinate 213,876,164 of NC_091432.1, forward strand.
GTACTCGTGCATGCACGCACATCACACACACACACATGCATGCACACACACAAACTCACATGTGTGCGCACACATTTTACAGAATCGCCCCCGTAGCAGGTGTCTGTTTCTGTACTGATAAAGCTAGAGGGTCAACATAGGAGCCCCAATAAATAATTCAGTGGCCAGAAGACGACAGGAGTTTCTTTCTCGTGTTACAGCCCAAGGGGGCCATTTGAGGACTGAAGACAGATTTGTTTGAAGCTGTCGTTTGGAGATTCAAGCTCACAGCATCCTGCTGCCTGGTTGTGTTGCGCCCAGGACCCTGCTGTTGGGGCGTGGCCCTGCCTTAGGAGATACAGAACAGCCATACGGTGAGAACACACGTGGTTGCCTTGTCTGGCTTCCAGCAGCAGTGGCCTCGCTGCACTGACTCAGGCCACCCTCTCCAGACATGGGAACAGTCACTCCAGAATTTCTGCTCACACCAAGTTCAAGGGAAGCATCCGAGGAGGGTGCAACAAGGTTGCACATCCTCCCTCATCATGTATCCTTGCCTTGTTTATTCCTTCCCATAGCAAACGGCACAAGCTGTGAGGAGTTGAATGGCTATGAGGACAGAAGGGAAGACATAGAGGACCTGTCTGTTAGCCCTGGAAAGCCCTAGGCTTGGTCAGGATGTCTCATTTCTTAAAGGCTAATGCGCACCTCCTTGTCCAATACCAAAGTCACGGATATGCCTGCTCCAGAAACCCTGCATCACGGGGATAGTGAAGCCCACAGGGACAACCACACACGGGCACATGGAAGTTGACAATGCCCAGACGTGCTTTGGCCTCGCTCCAGGGCAGCTAAAGGCAGAGCGGTGGTGGTGGTGTTGGGAGTTGTCAGAGCCTCTCCGGGTCATCCTTGTACTTGAACCTGCTTGTACTTGGGTTTGTTTCCCTAACTTGGAGTTGCAAGCCTGGCAGATTGACCTGACGAAGGTTCCTGTGGCTGCTGACTATGTTGAGTCTGGATTCAGCTCAGCAGGTCAGGGTGGGCTGTCTACTCCCCAGCTGTGTGGAGCAGGGCTGCGCGCCTCAGCTAATACGCAGGGCACATTGACTAACGGTGAATGGTGTTCTTGGACCATGAGTTCATGAGTAGTTTTGGGAAAGGAGGTACAAGCCTACCTGCAAAGATCAGGAAGAACAGTTTTTTTAAAGACTTGTTTTTTTAAAATTTTATTTGAGAGGCAGATTTACAGAGACAGAGAGAGGAAGAGACAGAGAGAGAGATCTTCCACCTGCTGGTTCACTCCTCAAATGGCCGTAACACCCACAGCTGGGTCAAGCTGAGGCCAGGAACCAGGAGCTTCTTCCAGGTTTCCCACTTGGGCACAGGGACCCAAGCACTTAAGCCATCTTCCACTGCTTCCCCAGGCACATTAGGAGAGAGCTGGATTAGAAGTGGAGCAGCCAGCCAGCGCCGCAGCTCACTAGGCTAATCCTCTGCCTTGCGGCGCCGGCACACTGGGTTCTAGTCCCTGTTGGGGCGCTGGATTCTGTCCCGGTTGCCCCTCTTCCAGGCCAGCTCTCTGCTGTGGCCTGGGAGTGCAGTGGAGGATGGCCCAAGTACTTGGGCCTGCACCCGCATGGGAGACCAGAAGAAGCACCTGGCTCCTGGCTTTGGATCAGTGCGTTGTGCCGGCTGCAGCACGCCGGCCACGGCGGCCATTGGAGGGTGAACCAACGTCAAAGGAAGACCTTTCTGTCTGTCTCTCTCTGTCTCTCTCTCTCACTGTCCACTCTGCCTGTCAAAAAAAAAAAAAAAAAAAAAAAAAGTGGAGCTGCCGGAACTCAAACCGGCACCCATACGGGATGCCAGAACTGTAGGCAGTGCAGCTGGTGGCTTAACCCGCTATGCTACAGCACCAGTCCCTGGGGAAAAACAACTGTATAGGCGCCTGGTTTTGGTGGAGCCTGGGGGTTAGTGTTTGATGTTTAGGGCTGGCCATGCGGGACAGGGTGTGGAAGACCAGCTCGCCCCCACCACAGGAGAGCCCCACCACAGGAGGCTTTGGGGGTCTTGGACCCAGGTGCTCTGCATGCGCCTGCGGTGGAGGTTGGAGACCGGGAAACAGCATTTGCTGTGTGACTCAGCAATGGGAAGACAAAGAAGTGTGTGTCTGAGATCGCCAGACCCCTTTGGCCACGCCTCTCTCTCCTGCGGCCGCCGTGTTCCACACCTTGCCTGCAATAAAGTAGTCTGAGTTTACTCACTGCAGGTAATACAGGTGCAATTACTGCTCACAGCTTCTTGATACAACTTCATACTCGTAATCTTAGAATTGCCCAAGCGGTTGGGTGGTGCACTTGGTCCTTGGCCATTGGTCTGGTGGTTGGAAAGCTACAGACTGGCTTAATGTGAGGGGAATGAAGAGGAATTGCAATGATGACTCAGCACAAAGGAGAGTTCAGGTTGTTTTCTGCACGGTGTGTAAAAGCACAGGGCTGACCCCAGCAGACAGGAAAGTGAAGCCTGGCACACAGAGGCGTGCTGTGAGTCATCTTTGGACACAGACGCCGCCTTTCAAGTTTCATTATGCAGAGACGTAACGCAGTTCCATCTGAGCCCGCATCAGGGCGCACACCTGAGATGCCTCTGGGACGCCTGCACACCTGCACAGTGCCCGAGCTGGAGTCCTGGCTCCACTGCCCATTCCAGCTTCCTGCCATTGCACACCCCGAGAGGCAGCAGGTGTACTCGGGTCCCCACCACCCATGTGAGAGACCCGGATGGAGTGCCAGGCTCTTGGCGTAGGCCTGGCCCTGCCCTGGCTGTTGTGGGCATTTGGGGGAGTGAGTGAGCCAATAGATAGAAAATACCTCTTTGTCTCTCGCTTTCTTTCAAATAAAATGAAAATAAATAAATAGATTTTATAAAAATGAAGAACTCTGGGGATCGAGGTGGGAGAAGCTCCCCACCCTCCGCCATTGCAGATGCCCAGTCCAGGGCTGCAGAGGAAGGAGGTTTTCCTTTGAATCGCACTGGAAGCTGTGTTCATTTATTAATTACAACTGGGCGGGATGTGTTAAGTTTTGAATGGAAATTGCAGTTTGTGACTTTGAGTGGCCAGGGGTGGTTTCAGTCTCACGAGTGGCCACAAAAGTGAAAGGCCCTGCCGTGACTTTCATCCACCGCCGTGGAAGACAAAAATAAAGTTGTTCATGATCCCCTCCTGTTCGGGACCTAAAGGCTTGTAACCTGTCCCCTGTCCCCCCCACCCCACCCCGGTCATGTGTGATAGGGTTAGGAGGCGGGACTTGTGGGGTGATAGGCCACGAGATTAGAGCCCTCATGAGTGGGGATTAGTACCCTCCTAAGAGAGACCTCAGAGAGATCCCTGGATCTGGGGCGGGCTGTCTATGCATCCAGAGGCTGGCCTCTATCAGACACCGAATTTTCCAATGCATTGATCTCGCAGCCTCCGGAGCTGCAGGAAATACATTTCTGGTTGATAATACTCCATTGTGGCAGCTTGAATGGATTAAGACAAATCCCATGGGTCGTGCCTGCGTCCTGTGGCTTGGTTTTGTCACTTGCCTTTCCTTAAGAACAAAGCAGGTGACTCTGTGCGTCTGTCCCTTTGGTCCCAGCACAGAGTTGGGTTTGCAGGGCCAGCTCGGCGTCGAGAGAAGTCCCATTCTCTCTCTCGCTCGCAGACTCTGTAACTCTCTAATCATGTCACTCCAGCCTCGGCTCAATGAGCAAACACACTGAGGGCGGCACAGCCACAGGCCAGGGACCCCCGAGACCGAGGGAGGACGCTCTGTGTCTTCTTAGGGGGACTGGCAGGGGTGAGCTTTTTCTTCTCTCGCACCGGCTGTCCTCCTTCAGCAGAGGCTATCGGCACGGCCTTACTGGACAGGAAAATGGGGCTGAACCTGTTGCAGCAGCATCGTCTCCCCAAATGAGTGAGCAGGTCTGCAAGCAAAGGTGCTTGCGAGCCTGATGGGGGGATTTCTTCACATAGTCTCCAAGGCGAAATCTGCCCGGTGTGACCCCTCCATGCTGATCCGATGTGGGGCCCAGAGCAGCTGTCCCCAGCAGTGGTCCTCAAACTGCCGAATCCCAGCAGAGCTTGCAGAACGCAAGGGCCGGGCCTCAGCACCTGCTTCCCTGCGTCGGCCGGGCTGGCTGGGGCTGGAGCACTTCCACTTCTCCCGTGTGCCCACGCGGGGCTGACACTGACCTCACACAAGCACCGCTCTCGGAGCCTGCAGAGTGCATTTGATCCACTGAGCTGGACTGAAGAAGCCAATGCCGCGCTTCCGTTGGTAACGCCACATCACTCTGAAATTAGCCACCTCGGAGGTTTGCACGCATCCTAAGCCCACTCTCGATAATTCTTTGCCTTCACTCTGTGGCTAAATGCTGCCAAGACTTTTGCAGGAGCTTTGTGCTTTGTCCGGAAGACTTCCTCATTGTAGTCTGATGCTCATCAGACTTCTAGCTCATCTCCAGAGCTGTGCTGACATCCAAGCCAGCTCCAGAACTTGATGGGCCCTGGGAACCTCTGGTTCCAGGTGTTGACAAGGCAGACAGGTTGGCCCTGGTCGGGAATCACAAGAGTTTCCCTGCCCCCATCCCTGAACCCCCAGAATAAGACCCTATGGGCCTCATCAATTTTTTTTAAACAGGATTTTGTTTATTTGAAAGGCGGAGAGGTGGTGCAAGAGAGAGAGAGAGAGAGAGAGAGAGAGAGAGAATCAGAGATGGAGAGCTCTTCCACCTGCTATTTCATTCCCCAGAAGGCCACAAAAACTTGGGTTGGGCTAGGCCAAAGCCAGGAGCCCAGAGCATAATCCTAATCTCTCACATGGGTAGCAGGGGCCCAAGCACTTGGGTCATCTTCCACTGCCTTCCCAGGTGCATTAGGAGGGAGATGGATCAAAAGCAGAGCAGCTGGGACTCAAACTGGCAATCTATGCAAGTGTTGCAAGTGGCAGTTGAACGCGCTATTCCACAATGCCGGCTCCCCGTTCTCATCAGCTTTCTTTTTCAGAAAGCCCCGCTTGGACCACTTCCTTGTCTCCTCCCCCGCAGAGCTGGTATAATACAGACTTGGGGCTGCCTCCAGACAGGGAGCAGGGGGTGGGGGAGAGGAAAGGGTGGATAATGCACAGTGGGTGGGTCGCCTTTCTGGATTGGATGCAGAAGGAAACTCATGTCATTGCCACAAGCCCAAGGCCAAGTGCAATTCCTGGAACACTGTTTCTAGGAAGCACGTTGTTCATTAACTGTGGGAGACACAGTCACAACAGATGAAAAGCTTACAGGAATGTCTGAGCACATGGGAAATGCTGGGAAGCGGGCGAGTCCAGAGTAGATGAGTCGAGTCTCAGCAATAAGGAAGTGGCCTATAGAGCCGTTACTGAAGAATGGGGAGGGTTTACCAATGCCTCAAAAGCTGGGAAAAGGCTGGGTTTTAGGGAGACACATTTAGGAAAAGTCACGAGGTTCCCTCTGGCCTCCAGTTCAAGAAGATGGACACTCAAGAGAAGGGTTCTTGCAGAAAGGACCCGAGGCTGCAAGGACCAGGGGAAGAACTGGTCATTCTTCCAGAAGCTAAAAGAATTTCAGATACCTCTCTTAAAAGCCAAGAAAAATGTATTACCCAAGTAAAACAAAATTTTAAAATATTAAATTTATTTGAGAGGCAGAGGAAAAGACACACACAGAGAGAAAAAGAGAGAGAAAGAAAGAGAAATAGAGAGAGAGAGAGAGCGCCCTCCCATCCTTTGGTTCATTTCCCAAATGCCTGCAATGGCTGGACTGGGCCTGACTGAAGCCAAGAGCCAGGAACTCAACCCAGGTCTCTCATGTGGGTGGCAGGAACCCAACCACTTGAGCTATCACTGTCTCCCAGAGTGAACATCAGCAAGATGGTGGGGTCAAGAACCAAACTCAGGTTCTCCGGTGTGAGATGTGGGTGTCTTAACCACCAGGCTAAACAGCCACTTCTAAAATGATCATTTTTCAAAAGAATATGAAAGATCAGAAACGGAAGCAGACACAAAGTATTAAGCAGCGACCATGACCCAGCCCTTCCTTGTGGGGTAGTCTTTCCCCGCCAGCCACTGGGATGTGCACTGGGGGGTGACGTCTTCAGAGTTCCCTTCTCTCTGGCCACTTCTCCAACCTCTCTCAGGGATCACTGGAGTGGAAGCCCCAATCCTGCACACAGACAGGCAGAGATGCTAATCCAGCCCTATTTTTTGAGACAGCCTAGAAATGTGGGCAAGCCCTCCTTCTCCTTCTGGCCAGGGTGCTGCCACGGGTTCCCTAGCACTGAGCCCTGGGAGGAGCCTGAGTGCCCGAGAGGCCCTGAAGGAACCAGCACAAGACATGGGACTCCAGCACCCTGCCCCGTCGTGTTCTGCCTGGAATCAAGATGTGGAAAGGAAATTCTGCATTTAGAAAGTGGCTGGCGGTGTTGACATATCCTGGCACCCAATCAACAACTCAGCGCAGCTTCTGAAAGGAGATTCTCCCATCTGTGTGGGGGCCCAGGGGGGCTTTATTCCTCCTGAGATGTGGAGAGAATGGTGACGTGGACTCCTGTCTCTGTCCACAGCTCCCCTCCATCTCTTATAGCCAGGAGTTGGGGGGCAGTGGAGTTCCACTACTCAATAGATACCAAAACAGGCTAGTTAAGGCGCCAATGAGATCTTCCCTCTTTTCCTTAAAATGATGTCTAAAACCCACAGCTGAAAGCAAAAGAAAGGGCCCCACAGTCTTCTAAGAGTTGCCAATTTTGTGGGTCATCATTTTCCCAAGAGCGAGGCTTCTCAAAGTGTGATCCCCAGACCAGCAGTACAGCATCACCTGGGACTTTGTCAGAAATGCAAAATATTGCGCCCCTCCACAAGTATGGCATCAGAAGCTCAAATGGGGAAAGGATCAGTAATCTGTGTTTTAGCAAAGCCCTCAGGGGATTCTGATGTGTCTAAAAAGTTAGGGAATTAGACTGAGACAGAGATAGCGTGAGCAGAGCCTACTCTCGCTGGGCAAGTGGAGTTGGTAGTAGTTACTGGATGAGACCTTCCTGTTGCTAACTTCCCGAGAAGTCTCTTCCCCAGGCCCTATAGGGCTGTCACTCCCTCCTGTCACACCTGAGAAATCCTTGACTTTGAGAGGTAACTCCGCAAAGCCACGCATCTGCCAACAACAGCACCGCGACTAGAGCCTGATCGTATCTCCGTGCCATAGAAGCACAGGTGTGGCAGCCCCGAGAAACTGGGAGGCCGAGGGTGCCTCAGTGAAAGTGACCTGCCAGAAGCAGCATCGTCTGTCATTCTTTTTTTTATATATAATTTTTTTTATTTTTTGACAGGCAGAGTTAGACAATGAGAGAGAGAGACAGAGAGAAAGGTCCTCCTTTCCGTTGGCTCACTCCCCAAATGGCTGCTATGGCCGGCGCACTGCACTGATCTGAAACCAGGAGCCAGGTGCTTCCTCCTGGTCTCCCATGAGGGTGCAGGGCCCAAGCACTTGGGCCATCCTCCACTGCCCTCCCGGGCCCCAGCAGAGAGCTGGTCTGGAAGAGGAGCAACCAGGACAGAATCTGGTGCCCCAACAGGGACTAGAACCCCGGGGTGCCGGCAACGCTGGTGGAGGACCAGCCAAGTGAGCCGTGGCGCCGGCCGTCTGTCATTCTTTATCCTAGGAAGCCCTGCTTCTACTGAGTGTGTGTCCCACCCACGGGGAAAAAATCAGAACCGTGGGTAGTGTGAAATCTGAGCTCTTTGCTCCAGGCAGGTGTGACAGCTTATGAGTTGGAATGATGTGTGTGTGTGTGTGTGTGTGTGTTTGAGAAACAGAGTGTTCTGGTCCAATGCTCTTGGCAAGAGTAGTCTTGTGGGAAGGAAGTAGATGGATCCAAAGCTCAGCCCCTCATCTGCTCCTCCCCCTTCACGCTCTGCCACAGGAACACCTAATCCTCTACCCACCCAGCTCAGGGATGACCCAGCCCCCAGCAGAAGGCCAGACTCTAGGGTCAAAGGCACCCTCAAGCCTGCCAGGTGGCCCTCAGGCAGTGCTGACCTGGATTGGTTTTTGCTGACTTTACCTGCCACTGAATGAAGTTTTTTCACCACAGCACTGCCTCTTGGACTCTGGTCTCTTAAACACAGGCTCAAGGAAAATGAACTCCAGGCTGAAGAATGTCAACTCCAGGACTTGGGGATTTGTGGAAGCTTTTCAAGGAGGGGAGTGATCTGTACAACATTTTGTATTAACGCTTTTTTAAAAAAAAAAAGGTTTATTTGGGGCCAGTGTTGTGGTGCACTGGGTTAAGAGTTTTGGTTGGAGTCCTGGCTGATCCACTTCCCATCCAGTTTCCTGTTAATGCTCCTGAGAGGACAATAAATTCTGGCCCAAGTGTTTGGGTTCCTGCTGCACACATGGGAAATCTAGATGAAGCTCCTGGCCCCTGGCTTCAGTCTGGCTCAGCTCTGACTGTTGCAGGCATTTGGGGAGTGAAGCAGTAAATGGAAGAACTCTCTCTCTCTCTCTCTCTCTCTCTCTCATTCTGACTTAAATAAATGCATGCATAAAATGCTAATTAATTAATTCAACAGGCAGAAAGAGAGAGATAATGAGACAGAGACACACATATAGCAGATAGAAGATATACAGACACTAGCAGATAGAAGATATACATATAGTTTACTTCCGCCATACCCACAGCAGCCAGTGCTGGTCCAAGTCAGGAGCCAGGAACTTCATCAGGTCTCCCACAGGGGTGGCAGGAACCCAGGCACATAGACCTTGATCTAGTGCCACCCAGGTGCATTAGCAGGAAGCTGGATGGGAAGCAGAGTAGCTGGAACTCACACCGGCACTTCGATATGGGATGAGCCATGCCCAGCAGCAGCTTAATCCACTGCTCCACATCACCAGCCCCAACTCTGGCTTCTTGAGTGCTGTGACTTCACATCCTCCTGGCTCTCCTCCATTCTCCCTGGCCGCCCTTCCCAGGATCCTTTGTGCCGCCTCCTCCCTCCACCCATGTTTCCTAAGGATCTCCTTAGCAAACCAAGGGGTTTGGAAACTCGTTCTGGACCCTGTCTTCTCTCTACACTGCAGAAGCAAGTTCAAACTTTTGCATCTTTTTAAGCACCTCTACATCCTGATGATCCTAAATTCACATTTCTAGCCCCAAACTTTAATCTTCATTTGTGTCTCATGGACATCTGAAACCTCAAATAACTTCTCACTGAATGTGAGTCTTCCTTCAATAAATCCTACTGATGCTATTTCCAAAACACATGATCTACTCATTCTCTATAAGCTTCTGCTCCTGTTCTTGTTTGAGCTAACAGCATCTCTCCCACTGAACTTGCCCTGACCATTTCTGTCCTGACGCTGCCTCTTAAGTTGACCCTCAATTCTTTCCGTATGGAACCACCAGAATAACTTGGATAAACTGCAAATCAGACCATCTGGATCGCCTGTGTAAGTCCCTCACTGGCTATGTGATATATTTGGGATGAAATCTAATATTGTACCGCACCTGCCTGGCCCTCTGTGACCTGGCCCCCATCTACCTGTGCCGGCCAGAAGTGCTGCTCAGCTGTGCTTTCATTTCTTCACTCCTTCCAGGCACGTGGGATGATTGTACTTCTTCATGCCTCGACCATTGGACTTGTTTTAGACAATGAATTGCGAGCAAAGGTGATCTAAGAGCCAGCTCATAATGAAACTGCACTTTCTTTTCCTGCGACACAGACTGGGGAAACCAGTATGGATGTATATGGTGCCATAAGTCAGAGGATGAAATTGGAAAACCTGATTTGCTGATAATACTGCATCTCAAGGACAGCTGCCCTAGAAATGTACCCTAAACTGCAGTGGACCTTCTTTCCTGGAAAAGAAGCTTCTGGTGGCCAGCATTGTGGTGCAGCAGGTAAAGGTGCCCCTTGCTTGCCCCGTCATCACACATCCCAGCACCAGTTCGAGTCCTGGCTGCTCCACTTCCCATCCAGCTCCCTGCTAATGCATCAGTGAAGACTTGGTACTTAGGCCCCTACCACCCATGTTGGGGACCCAGAAGGAGTCCCAGGCTCGAGGCTTCGGTCTGGCCCAGCCCCTGCTATGTGGTCACTTGGGGAGTAAACCAGTGAGTGGATGACTTCTTATAAAAAATTAATTTTCCCACGGGGCCGGCACTGTGGCGTAGTGGGTAAAGCCGTCACCTACAGTGCCGGCATCCCATATGGGCACCAGTTCAAGTCCTGGCGGCTCCACTTCCGATCCAATTCTCTGCTAGGGCCTGGGAAAGCAGTGGAGGATGGCACAAGTCCTTGGGTCCCTGCACTCACATGGGAAACCTGGATGAAGCTCCTGGCTCCTGGCTTCGGATTGGCTCAGCTCCAGCCTTTGTGCGGCCAACTGGGGATAAAACCAGCGGATGGAAGACCTCTTTCTCTGTCTCTCCCTCTCCCTCTCTCTGTGTAACTCTGACTTTCAAATAATTAAATAGATATTTTTTAAAAAAGAGATAAAAGACATAGGAGAAGCCATTGGCTCTGAAGATGAGGAGGTAGTTGATAATCTTCAGGCTTCGGGGCAGAGGCTGCTTGCAGCAGGTGGACGCACGAGTGGGAGTGGATGGGGATGCAATGAACTTTAATAAACAATAATTTCTGCCTCTGGCTAAGAGTGCCAGGAACTTTCACACACGCTGTTTCCAATCCTTTCCAAAATGAGTGCAGTTGTCCCTTTGTATCCACAGAGGACTGGATGAAGGACCCCCAACACTCAAGTCTGGTGAGGCTCAAGACCCTTACACAAAACATTGTAGGATGTGCATATAACCCTCACAACCCTTCCGTGTCCTTTCAAACCTCTCTAGATGACTTGTAATTCCCAAAATAATGTCAATGCTATATATATAGCTGCTACATTGTTTTGTTTGAGGAATAGTGACAAGAAAAAGTCACATGTTCAGTACAGATGCATTTTTTCCCCCTTCTTATAGTTTCAATCTGCAATTGGTTGACCTAAGGATCTGGAACCCATGGGCACAGAGGATTGACTTTGAAACTGAAGCTGGGATATTAAGTCACTTGGTTCACATCACATACTCAGAATGGCTGGATTAAAACCCAGGTGAGGACAGGTGTTTGGCACAGCAGAAAACACACTGCTTGGGATGACAGCACCTTGTAATCAAAGTACCTGGTTTGAGTCCTGGCTCTGTTTCTAATCCAGTGTGCACCCTGGGAGATGGCAGATGAAGATTCAAGTACTTGAGTCCCTGCCGCCCATGTGGGAGACCCAAACTGATGAGTTCCAGGCTGCCGGCTTCAGCCTGGCCTATCGTCAGTTGTTACAGGCATTTGGGGAGTGAACCAATGCATGGAAGATTTGTGTGTGTCTGTCTGTCTCTGCCACTCTGCCTTTCAAATAAAATGAAAATAAATAACTAAAAATTTAAGCAAACATCTAAAACCCAGGTGTACTGGCTCCACAGCCCATGCAGTCTCCATCACCTGGTATGCAGGACCTAGGTCTCCTGCACCTGCCACAGAGCTGCAGGAGCCTTTGGAACAAGGAAGAAATAAAGATTACAAAGAGCATACGAAGAGGGATTACTTATAAGAAGCACCTTTAAAACAAAAGCAAAGGACAAAGTATTTTCAGAAACTGTCCTTGATTTTCAATGTAGATAAAAACAACTGAAACATTTATTATTCATGACAGGAATCACAATCAATCTGCAGATTGGAGTGAATTGAGCGGTCCAAGTGCAGGCACATACACATTCCAAGTTAGCAGCCGTGATATGGATGGGTAAGACTGAACCATCATGTGACAAAAAGGAAGATGTGGTTGAAACTTTACCGAAAGAGAAACAGATATGCATACAAAGGCTCACGCGTGCTTCAATATCACTGCTGAAGTTAAACATTAGAAAGGAAAGATACACTTTCTTCCTCATCACCCAAAGAACATCTGCTTCACTTAGGCTTAGGTTAAAACATATGTCTTTGATCCCAGGCAGGGTCTGAGTGATACAAATCAAGCTGAATGGGGGCAAGTCTGTGGGGAACAGGTATTTTCCAAGCAGGAGTAGTTCTCTGTGTTTTTTAGTTTCTTATCATTATATAGCTTCAATGATTGGCAGTTTACAATAAGAAGTGAATTTGCAGAAAGAGAGCAAGAGAAGAAAGAAAGGTGGAAGGAAGGAAGGAAGGAAGGAAGGAAGGAAGGAAGGAAGGAAGGAAGGAAGGAAAAGAGAGAGAGAGGGAGACAGGAGGGAGGGAGAAAACATCTGTGATGAGGCTGGGATCTGCAGCCTTGGTGACAGGTGACAGCCAGCCTTGCCTGAAGATGCCTTCAACACAAAATGGTAGGTGGCGAGGATCTGACCCTCCTTCTCCAGGGTGACCACATTTTAGGAGGCTCTAGATGAAACGACGTGGTCACGACCAGTGTAGTGACTACTGGGTGAAGTATCCCCCGGACATAGTGACCAGAAAAATTTGTGAATTCTGAGCTCAACTTCTCCAGCATATGTGACAAATCAGAAGACACTGAAAACAAGATTGCCTGTGTCCACTGGTCCCTGGGCATCACTGAGGCACCCCACAGGTTAGGTTCCCTGCTTGGCGTTTGAAAATTCTCCAGGCCTAGAGACAAAGCAGATGTGCTGTTGGCCTCCCCAAGGTGTGGGCATCCAGGGCTCCATAGCAAAGGCTTTGTTTCAAGCAGAATTGGTCTGCACTGACCAGGCAGTACCCTTTCATTGTAAACGGTGAGCAATCTGACGTTGGCAATCTCTCTCTCTCCCCTAAGACAAGTCCATGTTCCCACACGTTCATTTCTCAGAATTCCTATACTTCCAGTAGACCAGTAGACTGTTTCTCGCTCAGACCTAGAACCTCCGTGGTTCTGTGACGATCACAAGGCTGGGACATCTGGCTGAGTAGAGAGCTTCAGACTGGGCCATACAAGCCCAGGTTCCGCGCAGCTTGGGAGATCCTGGGAGTTTTCCTCTGTGGAAATGGATAATGAGCTGCTTTGCCAGACCTGTGTGAGTTCCCTATGGGAGGAAGACACTGAATGCTGGTTTTTGAACTGCAACCCACTGCCTTAGTTTGGGTACTGCCCACCTGACATGGACATTGGGCTTCCTCTGGAGTTTGGGTTCCTTGCTGACTCATCTGATTGTTTTCAAGCAAGCATGGGTCTCCGTCTGGAGGGAGCCTCTGGAGAGACTCTATGAGCTGGCCTTTGGGTTTTACTTGATGATCGGTTTCCTGGTAGGTTTGGACCAAGCGATGCATCTCCAGGTGCGTGTGCCATGCAGACCCCGGGGCCTGATGATGACCTCTGGCCGCCTCGTCTGGCGTCCCCTCTACCTCATCATCTCCCTCTTCCAGAGACACTGAGCTCCTTCTCTCCTTGTTAATCCAAACAGCACTGGTCATGGATTCAGCAGGAGTAGGCGTGTTCCCTCCTGAGAAGAGAAGGCACAGGCAGGGTCGTCACCAGGAGGTACATGAGCAGCTCTCAACTAGAGGGTCTTTAAGCTTTCAAACTGAGGGGAGATCATGCTCCAAATGCCCAGGGAGGGGTACTCAGCGTTATTGCCTGTGTTTATACATACATGGGAACACACATGATCTTACTAGCACATGCTCACACACACACGTGCATGCTTCCCCCAACATGCACACAAATTACATATAATTATTCATTCATTGAACAAATGTTTATTGAACACTTAACATATTCCAGGCCTAATTTACTCTAGGTATCAGGAATACAGCAGTGAACATGGAGATAAAACCCTGCATGATGTGTCCTAGTAGGGTAGGAAGATGGTAACAAAATGAATATGTTTTAAGAACATTGCAGCTGGTAACCATGCTATGGAAAAATTCAAATATAATTGACAGTCACAAACTGGAGCGAGGGAGTGAACTCTGGGAGGAAGTAGGAAACTAGTCCTTGAGGGCTGAGGAATGGCAAGGAACAAGGATGCATGCACACTCCCACACATGTAAGGGTTCACATGCACTCACCATTGGGAAAGGGTACTCTGTACATATGGGGCTTTGTGTCCTGGGATTCTGATAAAGAGATTACCAACCAAAGCAGAGTAGTAAAGAGCTGTATTCCTCCCCTCCCCTCCCCTTCCCTCTCCTCCTCCTCTTCCTTCTCCTCCTCCTCCTTCTTCTTCTCTCTCTCTCTCTCTTCCTTCCCTCCCTCCATCCCTCCCTCTCAGAAAGAGAAACTCCTACCCACTGGTTTATTCCCCAAATGCTCACAATGACCAGGTCTGGGTCAGGCCAGGAACTCAGTCTGGGATTCCCACAGTCATAGGGACCCAATCACTGAGCTGTGGCCACTGCTTCCCAGGGTCTGCACTGTCAGGAAGCAGGAGTCAGCAGCTGAAGCTGGGATTCCAATCCAGGCACTCCCATGGGGCATGCGGGGGTGGTGGTAATCCTGAATCTGAGGCTAAATGCCTGCCCTTGAACTATGTCTTAAGATGGGTCCTTGGGCCAGCGCCGTGGCTCAATAGGCTAATCCTCCACCTTGCGGCGCCAGCACACCGGGTTCTAGTCCCGGTCGGGGTGCCTCTTCCAGGCCAGCTCTCTGCTGTGGCCAGGGAGTGCAGTGGAGGATGGCCCAAGTGCTTGGGCCCTGCACCCACATGGGAGACCAGGAAAAAGCACCTGGCTCCTGGCTTCGGATCAGCGCGATGCGCTGGCCGCAGTGTGCCAGCCGTGGCGGCCATTGGAGGGTGAACCAACGGCAAAAGGAAGACCTTTCTCTCTGTCTCTCTCTCTCTCACTGTCCACTCTGCTTGTCAAAAAAAAAAAAAAAAAAAAAAAAGATGGGTCCTTGTTTTGTTGAGAACCGGCCGTTACCCTTCTATTCCAAAGACACTGTTCTGCAAAGACACTTGCAGCAGCTTCTCTGAACTGACCAGTTCGCATGGATCCCAGCGGTTGGCAATGGCTGAAGCAATGATGGGCTCCTTCAGCTCAGAGGCACCACCTTCCTTTCCAAAAGGCGGCACAGCTGCTACGCGGGACAGCCAGGGCCCTCTGGCTCCCAGTACCCTCCCATGCTGGCCTGCAAAGGGCAGACCATGAAGAGTCCACGGCACTGTATCAGTAACAGCCGAAAGAACTCAGCTTTGACCTTCCTGGGGATCTCCCTCCTCCCTCCACCTGCTCCTCTCCGCTGGAGGATAAGGGGCTGGAATTCGACAACCACTTTACTTCCTGAGCCTGTGCACCGAACTTGCTCCTGGTATGACATCTTCATTGTCTCTCCCGACAGGGAAGAGGTTTCTCTGTCTGCTGTCTGAGGCTAGAGGAGCCTGGGGGAGAAGGGGCCTCATAGATGTCCACGCCCTGTAGCGGGCTCCCTGGCGGCTGGGAATGCCGCTAGTTTTCTGCCCCCAGAGCCAGTTTCTCAGGTCAACCCAGCCAGGAGGCAGAGCTCCCATTCCCCCACCCCCCTTGGCCCAGCAGCGAAGCCAAGCTTGGCTCACCGGGCTGACCAGTCTAGCAAGATCAGAGACAGGGGCCAGGAAGACCTTGGGACAGACCGGATCGAGCTGTTTTGATCCAGCATTCCCTGCAGCACTGCTCCGGCAGCCCGGCTCTTCCCGCCCCTTCTCTCTCCCCCCTCCCCACTCCCCCACCAGGAGGGCTGGCAGAGCCCTGGCCCTGCCCTCCCTGCAGCTCAGCCAGGTCCCCTCCCCCGGCACCCTGCCCGGTCCTACCTATTGGGAGCACCATGAGGTGGGCCTGGGTCCTCTGCAGCCTCCTCAAGCCTTCATACTGGGCCCGCAGCACCTGGGCGTTGAGAGGGGGCCCTTGCCCCTGCGCCGGAGTGCCAGAGCCCTGAGCCATGAAGCGAGGCTCCCGCTGCCCAAACTGGGGCAGGGCAGGGCACGGGCAGGACAACCCCTTCATCCGGATCAGATCCGGGAGAAAAGCAAACACCGGTGGGGTGAGGCTGGGGTGGGGGCGAGAAAGGGGGCAAGAGTGGGAGGAGGGGGGTGGAGAGGAGGTGCGGGGCAAAGGGAAGCAGGAGGGAGGGAGGGGGGGAGGTGAGGGGGTGGAAGAACGTGGAGGGGAGGGGCAGGTGGGAAGAGGGAGAAATTATGGGGAGGAGGGGGGTAAGAGAAAGACTCGGAGGAAGGAAGTCCGGGCGGCAGAGAGGAAAGGAATCGTAGAGGAAGGAGTGACTGCAAGGGGGGATTCTTTGTGGGGTGAGAGGAGAAAGTGAGGAAGATGGGGCAGAGGAGCAGGTGGGGGCAGGGACTGGGGTGGGAGGTTGAGGGGTGAAGCGTAGAAAGAGGAAAGAGAACAAGGCAGGCACAGCTGCTCAGAGTGCTTCTGGGAGCCCCAGGAGGGGGTCTTATTCCAAGTCCTTCATTGCTTGATCCTCACGTTTAGAATCCAATTCCAAGAGCTATGGCGAAGTCCTGGAGCTGGGGCTGAGCCATGCCAAACACTTGCCCAGCAAGCGGCCAGCCTGCCAGTTGGGTTTGCAGCTATCCAAAGGAACTCTCTCGGCAGCCCCATGAAGCGGGTGCTCCCAACACACACACCAGGCAGAAGCCCAGTGCGAAAGTCAGCCGTGGGAACAGAGGCCAGGGAGCCCTGGGCTGCAGCCAGCCCCGCCCCTTTGGCATTTGAGGCAGCCTCTGTGGTCTCAGGGTTTTCCAACAAGCAGCAAAGTGGTGTTCATGTCACCCACAGCCAGGCACACCCTCACCCTCTGCTTGCCACCCCACCATCTGCAGCCCCCCAGATCCCAGACCCTCCCTTATGCTGGCTTTGACCTGCCCTTGCTCCACTTGCCCAGCTGAGTTCCTTTCTGCTTTCTCCTAATGCGGTGCTCACAGAATACCCAGCATGCTTAGAGGCAAGAGAAGCAGTAGAAGCTGAACTCCGGAGATGTGCAGCTGGCGGGATCTGGTCACTGCGGGGGTTAGGAGACAGAGCGTGCATCTTCATGGTGTAGCCTGTTGGTCTGCTGGGCTGACACAACCACAGGCATAAACCACGACTGTTACTGACTCAGTTCTGGAGGCTACAGTCATCCAAGGTCAAGGTGTCCGCAGGGCTGGCTCCCTCTGAGGACAGCGAGGAAGAATCTGTTCCACGCCTCTCCCCTTCCTTCTGGGGGTTCGCAGGCATGCTGTGCTGTTCCTTGGCCTGATCTTTGCCTCCATCTTCACTCAGTGTTCTCTCTTGTGTGTGTGCCTTCCTATCTTTCTATTTCATTAGGACACTGGTCACCTTGGATTAGGGCCCAACCTAATGACCTCATCTGATTCTGATTATATCTGCAATGACTGTTTCCACAGAAGGCAACATTGTGAGACTGGACTTAGGATTTCCATGTATAGATTTGGGGGGGGGGCACTTTAATTCATAGTTCTGTTCATTAGTTCTGTTCTTGGAGTAGGGCACAGGGAGGAGCCGGCTGGGGGAGACAGAAAATGGAAGATTTGTTGGAGATGCTGCATTCTGAGGTTGTCAGAAAGGAGTTCTAAGCTAGGTAGAGAGATGGAAGCTGGAAATGGAGGTGTCATTATTTGTGAATATGATATAGTTCATCACAGGAAAATTTTTCTCATCAGGCAGCCAGGAATACCTAGGGTTATGAGGTGAGCCAAAATAGCTCTTTTTAAAGTCTCTCCATTATCTCACTCAAGTCCATGTTTATTTATTTATTTTCATCTACTTGAAGGTCAGAGAGAGAGAGAGATCTTTCGTTCTTCCATCCACGGGTTCACTCTCCAACAGCTGGGCTGGGCCAGGCTGAAACCTGGAACTCAGTGTGGGTCTCCCACATGGGTGGCAGGGACCCAGGCACTTGGGCCTAGCATCCTTAGGAAGCTGAATTGGAAGCAGAGAAGCCAGGACTTGAACTGGCACTTCAGTATGGGATGCGGGAATTCCAAATGGCCCCTTAACCTGCTGCGCCCTAGCCTCTGCCTCTCAATCCGTGTTTACTGGGCAGTAGAGGACCTCCTGTGTGTCCTCCTACTTTGCTCTTTCTCCTGCCCTGGGTCTACCTTCTTTCTCCCGGCCTCTGGGCTATCATTCTCTTCTAATTGTTGGAGTAGGGAATGAATGGTCCTGGCTGCGTTAGAGTTACTACAAAACTTCTTAGCATATCCTCCGGGCTATGACGTTAACGAAAATAGTCACTGTCTTCCCTATCTCATCTGGGCCTCTCCCTGTTATCCTGGCTTGAGTTGCATAGGGTTCCCATCACGAGTTATGGAGGATATGATGCCCATTGTACTCCATAGGAATGGAAGGCTTCAGCTCATACGGGTCAACTGAACACTTGGAAAAATTGGGTGATAGCTTCAGTTATGTAGAATGTTTTGAGAGGCCACACTCTGGGAATGATCAGTATTTAAGGGGCAGACAAAAGTAGGAAGGTAGTGGTGCAACTTGGAAAAGCACGGTCACAAAAGGAAAAGAAACAGCCCAGAGCAGCATCTCGGATGCCACTAAAAGGGAAGGGTGACCAAAATTGGGGTGGGGCAGAACCCCTGATCGCCTGCATCTGATGGATGTACTCAGGAGGCTCCATCGCTAAGCGTTCGGAACATCGCTGCTTCAATGCATCCCCGAATGCTCTGATTCCATGAGCCTGGGAGTCCAGAGACTGGTATAGCTCTAAAGTTCTTCACTGTTCTGGTGAGCCATCTGCCCCGTTTTCTGGGTCACTGGGGCGCTGGTTAAGAGACAAGCGGTAGGAGCTTGTCAGAGCTTTTTTTTTTTTTTTTTTTTTTTTACAGGCAGAGTGGACAGGGAAAGAGAGAGAGAGAGAGAGAAAGGTCTTCCATTGCTGTTGGTTCACCCTCCAATGGCCGCTGCGGCCTGTGCACTGCGCTGATCCGAAGGCAGGAGCCAGGTGCTTCTCCTGGTCTCCCATGGGGTGCAGGGCCCAAGCACCTGGGCCATCCTCCACTGCACTCCCTGGCCACAGCAGAGAGCTGGCCTGGAAGAGGGGCAACCGGGACAGAATCTGGCGCCCCAACCGGGACTAGAACCCGGTGTGCCAGCGCCGCAAGGTGGAGGATTAGCCTAGTGAGCCACGGCACCCGCCCAGAGCTTCTTCATAGCATTTTGTCAGGTCTGTGGCACGAGCTCAAGGCAAGAGGGCCCCCTGCATACTGGGCTCAATTTCTACTACATTCGCTGTCAGCCTTCGTCTTCTGATGTTGCCCATTTTTGTCTCTTTCTGTGTGTGCATCTTTGTGGCTATTTCAATAAGAAGTAGGTAGAGGTTACTTACTGTTCCTTTATGATTTGTGGTGATAAGAATAAGACTGTAGGGGGAAAATGGCAACTGGATCCCATCCTACGGAGTCTTTGGAAATAATTAACTGAGTGGTTCAGAGCTCAAGACCCCAGAGTGAGGATGAGGTGCCCTGCTTGTATAATTATTCCCAGTTTCTATGTGAATGGAAACTATACGGAACCTGATAGGCAATGTCTGTGGTCAGGAGAGGAATCTGTCATTAAAGGAGCCGCCATAGCTACAGCTCTTACTGGAGCTTGCACTAGGCCGGGAGGACCCTGGGCCACTGTGTGCAAGGGACTGGCTCTGTGGGGAGACTTGGGTGGTGACAGCTGCCACTCATCCCTGGGCCACTATTCCAGAGGCAATGGCTCAGACTGGAGGTGCTATGATGGGAGTGCCAGCCCTTGCTGGGTGGAGACTGGGAGCCCTGATGAAGGAAGCCTTTAGGTGAGCCCCTTTGAGAGCCCAGGGCTGGGTAGACACCATGCATGGGACAGGGGTGGATCCCGTCCTCATGAAAGACTTCAGCTTGAGGTGTTGGCCATCGGAGAGTCCAGGAACACTTAGCTTGCCCTGATCTTTAGCTTTTCCTCTCCTCTCTGATGCTCTTACTCTGAGACGTTCCCACGCCTACACCCCAGCGAGGTGGCCATAGGGAAACCCCAAGGGCCGGATGACGAGTTAAGGGAATTCTCCTGTCATCTCCTGCTTCCAGAGAGCAGGGTGCCTTATGCTACAGAGTGGACTGTGCTCTGGGGAGTGCGCAGTGTTCACAGAGAGCTGGGTGTAAAGGGGAGGGACTCACGAAGGGCCCCAGGGCAACACACCCGAAATTCAAAGTTCTCAGCTGCGCAGAATGAGGAAGTTTCCCCTCTGATACATGAGGTCGCCCACACCCAGGGAAACAATGGGTCCATTCACGGAGCCCAGACAGTGATGGGGCAGGTCTGTGCTAATCAGTCGGGATTAGGCTGCTTTTTATCACTATAACACCATACGTGAGAAAGTTTAACTACACAAAGAGAAAGGTTTTATTTAGTGCACCGTTCTGGAGCTTCAAGTCCAAGGCTGGGTGGCTTGGGTTTGGTGATCTAGTGAGGTTGGTGGATGGCACTGGCAGAGTGTATGTGCAGGAAGGACCCCGTGGCGAGCTAGGAAGCAGGGAACTGTTGGGCCCAAGCTCAGGTTTTTATAACATCCCTCTGGGGAGCGCTACCTTCTGACAGCACACCCTCAATGTCCTAAGCCGTAGGTGCTGTGGTGTGGTGGGTAAAGCCACTGCCTGCAGTGTCAGCCTCCCATATAGGCTCCAGTTCCAGTCCCGGCTGCTCCACTACCAATCCAGCTCCTTGTTAATGTGCCTGGGAAAGCAACAGAAGATGGCCCAAGCACCTGGTCCCCTGCATTCATGTGGGAGACTCAGATGAAGCTCCTGACTCCTGGATGAAACTCCTGGCTCCTGGCTTCCATCTGGCCCAGCCCTGGCTGTTGCAGTCATTTGGGGAGTGAACCAGCAGACGGAAGATCTCTTTCTCTCTGCCTCTCTGTAACTCTGTCTTTCAAATAAATAAATAAATCCTTTAAAAAAAAAAAAACCCTAAGCTCCCCATTCCCCCATATCCTCCATCTCAAATCACCATGACTGGATTATTTCCCCTTCTTCCTACCACTGATTTATGATGCTGGGGCTTAATATCCTACATGAGTTTGGGAGCCAATGGTACTGAAACCATTCTATGTACGTAATTAACTGCCTTTATTGTGGTAAAAGATGCATAACATAATTCCACCATCTTAACCATTTTAAGTGTACGATTCAGTGGCATTGAGTCTGTTCACATGCTATGTGACAATCACCTTTGTCCATTTCCAGGACACTTTCATCATCCCAAACAGAAATTCTATACCCATTAACTAATAGCTGCCATTCCTCTATGACTTTGCCTATTTTAGGTACCTCGTATCAGTGGAGTCATACAATAGTTATCTCTTGGGTCTGACTTATTTCATTTAGCATGATGTTTTCAAGATATATCTATGTTGTAACACATATCAGAACATCCTTTTCTTTTTTAAGGCAGAATAATATTCCACTGTGTGTCTATACCACCTTTTGCTTATTCATTCATCTGTTGATGAACACTTGGGTTGTTCCCAACTTTTGGATGCCAAGAGTAATGATGCTATGAACACTGGTGTGCAAGTGTTTGTTCGAGTCCCTGCTTTCAATGCTTTTGGAATTTCTGGATCACACTGTAATTCAATGCTTAACATTTGGAGAACCTGGACAAAACCAAATTTAACATCCCATGAGAACACCATGAGAGGAGCAACATTACTGCCCTTTCTCCTTCACTTTTATACACCCAGTCCATAGCCAGGCCCTGGAGACTCTGGCTCTGAAAGGTGTCTCAAACCCTAGCACCTGACCCCATTTCCACCACCATCACCCTAGTCTAAGTTGCCATCTTCTCTTTTCCCAAGATCACAGCCTTTTAACTGGTTCCCTGTTTCTACTTTTTTTTTTTTTTAAAGATTCATTCATTTATTTGAAAGTTAGAGAGGAGAGGCAGAGAGAGAGAGAGGTCTTCCATCCAATGGTTCACTCCCTAGTGGCTACAATGGATGGAGCTGCACCAATCTAAAGCCAGGACCCATGAGTGTCCTCCGGCTCTCCCATGCAGGTTCAGGGGCTCAAGGACTTGGGCCATCTTCTACTGCCTTCCCAGGCCACAGCAGAGAGCTGGATCAAAGAGGAGCAGCCGGGACTAGAGCAGGCGCCCATATGGGATGCTGGTGCTTCAGGCCAGGGCATTAACTAGCTGAGCCACAGTGCCGGGTCCTCCTGTTTCTACTCTTGACCTCCCTGCTCCTTTCTGCTCACAGCAACCAGCGTCCTCCTGAAGGCAAACTGGGCAGCAAATTGGGCTTTGTGGCTTCCCCTGGTTAAAGTCTTCAGTAGCGGGGCACATATGTGGCTTAGCAATAAAACTCATTGGGACACCCACATCTCACATAGGGGTGCCTGGGTTCCAGTCCTGGGTCTGCTTCCCGTTTCAGCTCCCTGGGAATGTGCACCCTGGGAGGCAGCAGGCAATGGCCCCAGTACTTGGGTTCCTGATGCACACATGGGAAGGTTGCATTGTGTTCAGGCTCCCTCTTTGAGCCTGGCTCAGCCCCCACTGTTGCAGACACCTGAGGAGTGGACCAGCAGATGGGCGATGCCTTTCTCGTCCTTTTTCCTTCTGTCACTCTGCCTTTAAATAAAAACAGAACAAAACAAAACAAAAAAATACCTTCAGTGGCTTCCCAATGCACTCAAAGGAGCATTCAAAGGCTTCACCTCACCTATGAGTTTGTGCCCATCCTGATCTGCCTCAGTGTCGGGGTCACCCCCAGTGTCGGGGTCCTCTTCTTCCCCTGTCTTTCTACATTCTAGACAAGATTTCTCGCAGCAGGCTACAGCCAGGCCCAGGGGTGTAGACCCTGGGCCAGGTGCCTGCAGTCACACAGCTCCTGCATGGACTCCAGCGGCCCACACAGAGTGCCATTTTCTCAGAGCCACGATGGGAACAAAAGGAGAAAGCTCTCTTACCAGCGCATCCTTCTCTCACTGTCTTGAATGCCCCTGATATCTTCCTGTTCAGACCTTTGCTGTGTGCTTTTCCTATCTTCCAGAACATTCCTTTGCCCACCCTCACCTCCAGCCCGCCATTGCATCCCCACTCTGCGGCACTCACAGCTGTCCTAGCTAACTTGTACCACCCTCAGTTCTCAGCTGCAAAACGCATATAAGGTACCAGTAAAGAGCAGGGGCTCTGGAGCCGGCCGCCATGTGGGTTGGCATTTTACCTTTGAAATTCTTATACTTTGTATCTTTGGCCCACTTGCTTCACTGTGTCTGCGAGAAATTGCCAGAGAGAGTGGGCCAGCCTGAACCCAGCAAAGCAGCAAAGTAGATTTCACCAAGCACTGTCTGCCAGGTGCCAGATACTGAGACAATATTGCTCATGTGTTGCCCCATGTAATCCTCACGTTATTCTCATCACCCTGCTTTCCAGATGGCGAACTTGAACTTCAGCAAGGATAAGTGGCTTAGCCTAAAGCAAGACATTGAGAAACTTCTCACCTCCCTAGCAGTCACATAGAGAGTAATATACTGGAAGACCATTTGCCAGAGAGCAGTGAAGTCCTGGCCTCCACTATTTTTTTTTAAAGATTTATTTATTTTTGTGAAAGGCAGAGTTACAGAGAGGTAGAGGCAGAGAGAGAGAGAGAGGAGAGAGAGAGAGAGAGAGAGAGAGGTCTTCCATCAGCTGGTTCACTTCCCAGATGGCTGCAATGGCCAGAGCTGAGCCGATCTGAAGCCAGGAGCAAGAGCCTCCGGGTCTCCCACATGGGTGCAGGGGTTTAAGGACTTGGACCATCTTCTACTGCTTTCCCAGACCATAGCAGAGAGCTGGATCGGAAGTGGAGCAGCCAGGACTCAAACTGGCGCCCATATGGGATGCTGGAACTGCATGTGGAGGCTTTACCCACCAGCTCCCTGGTCTCCACTATTGATCCAGATCCCGCTGTAGCTGATAAATCCCAGCTTGGTCAATTTCAACAGAAAGATATTTCGTATGAAGAAGTCAGTGCTGATAAAATAGTTAGAAAAAAACAGAAAGTATATTAGCCCTCCAGACCACTCTGCCTCTCCCCTTGCATGGCGTGACTGTTACCTTCCATCCCACGCAGCATTTTGCAGCTCAGCTTGTGACTTTTGTATCAAGATGGAGCCTCTGTCCCTGCCTTGAACTGCGGTTGCTGGAACAGCATCACTTGACCAATAGAGCAAGGTGGAAAAGATGCTGTGCCCACTTCTGATGTGGCCCTTGACTGTGGCTTTCCCTGCCTCGTTGGAAGGTTTGCTCGTGGGAGGTGCCTTCTCTGAGTCTAGACACCAGGCTGTGCACAGCCCATGCAACACAGAGCGGCTACACGGAGCTGTTTCCATCAGCAGCCTCGGGAGCACTTCCCGCCAATAGTCAGCATCAACTGCAGCATCAGCTGTCCCTGGGACACCCAGCCCAGTCCAGCTTTCGGGTGACTACATCCCAGCCAGCATCTGAACATAACTTCATGACAGATCCCCAGGGGAGCAGGCACAGGCCACAAGAAACAGTAAGAGATTGTCGTTTCAAGCCATTAAGTTCGGAGACGGCCTATCACAGAGCAACAGCTAACTGGAACTTTCCTGACTAGGAATGTGCTGTGGCTGGTGCTGAAACCACTGAACAGGAAAACCACCTGCTAACGTAAGGAACTCCCAGGACAACTGGTCCCCAAATCGGGGACCCCTGCTCTGCGATGAACCACACACAAAATGGATTCCTACATTTTGCCTCTTTGCTCCCCCTCCAAAAAAAAAAAAAAAAAAAAAAAAAAAAAAAAAAAAAACTCATGAAAATGCCTATGATTGGTCAACTGGATCATGTATGAAATCCTAGCTACAAGGAAGTCTGGGAAATGTAGTTTTTTTAAAAAAGCTGTCCAGTCTGTAAGATAAAAGTATATTGAAATGGATATTGAATAAAGCGGTCCTCAGCCATCTGTTCTAATTCCTCAATGACCAAGCAATCTCAGGACACAAGAAAATGTTTTAAAAATACATTCTGCATGATTCAAACTCTTCGTCCAAAACATCTGTTGCATTCATTACTCTGTACATCACACTCAATTATTTTACTATTTAGTTGCGTTTCTCTCTGTTCTGAGAGTTCTTTGATCTTTATTTTTTTTTTTAGCAACTACAAAAAACAGTTGAAACATGATAACCCTTTGGTGATTGGTTATTTCTTTATTTTTAGAGAGATCTTTTTTTAAAAAAATATTTATTTATTTTAAAGGCAGAGTTAGAGGAAGGCAAAGGCAGAGAGGTCTTCCATCTGCTTGTTCACTCCCCAGATGGCCGCAATGGCCAGAGCTGCACTGATCCAAAGGCAGGATCTTCTTCCAGATCTCTCATGCAGGTGCAAGGACCCTAGGACTTAGACCATCTTCTACTGCCTTCCCAGAACATGGCAGAGAGCAGTATTGGAAGAGGAGCAGCTGAGACTCGAATTGGCACCCATATAGGATGCTGGCACTGCAGGCGGCAGCTTTACCCACTACACCACAGCGCTGGCACCGACTGGTTACATTTTAACTAGAAGGATGCCGAAGTCTTTGTAGGTTGGACTCATTGTACACAAAAAATAGAATAGTCTGGAGTCTTAGAATATCGGTAAAATTTTCTTTTATAAATTCAGTGTATGTTAAGGGGTTTGTTATTAAGGTAAAAACTCACCTAAAATTCACCATTTTAGCTACTTTAAAGTAAACGATTCAGTGGCATTTAGTACATTCACTGTGTGGTACAAATGCCACCCTCGTATCTGAAACATTTTCATCACCACAAACAGAAACCCTGTATCCACGAAGAGGCCCCTTTCGCCTCCCCTCTGTCCCCAGTCCCTGGCAATCGTTAATTTGCTTTCTGTCATGACCTACTCTGGATATTTCATATAAATGGAACTATACAGCATGTGACCGTTCGTGTGTCTTCTTTTCCATGGCATAACACAGTCAAGGTTCACCTGTGTGCATGTATCAGCACCGCCTTCCTTTTGACAGTGGAACGATATTCCACAGTACGGCTGTACCTCCTTTTCTTTATACACCCATCCACTGATGGACATTTGGCTTGTTTCCACCTTTTGGCTGTTGGGAATAGTGTTACTATAAATTGTTGTTGCTAGGTTTGCATTGATACTTGCTCTCAGTTCTTTGGTTTACATACTACAGAGTGGACCAGAGGGGCCATCTGCCTGCTGTGTGTCATTGCCATCGCAACATTTCCCTGGCTGAAATGTGTTGCATTTGATGGCATTAAAGGTTGTTTGCTTTGTGTGCATTGGCTTTTCGGCTGACAGGTCAAGAGCTCTGCCCTGTAGCCGGCGGGCTTCTGTTGGTGTGCTTGTTTAGGGAAGGGATTATAGCTTTTCATTACAAAAAGACAAAATAACTCCCTGGCTACAAACAAGATTTTCAGAGGAACTGACAAATTTGGACTTCTTTGTTCTTCTCCCCAAACCCTGTTATTTCAAATGAATTTAAAATCAATAGGCAACAAGTTCTTCCAAATTTAGCTGTGTCCTACCAGAATCCATGCCTGTGCAACTACTGCTTTGTATAATAATCATATAAAACCCGTAAGTGACAATTAGAGGTCATATAGTGATCAGACATCTGAAGTTGGCAGCCAAAATACCTGGGTTTGAATTCTGGCTGTCCTGCCTTCTATTTGTGATATCTTGTGCAGTCTTCTTACTCTCTCTGCACCTCAGTTTCTTCATCTGTAAGGTGGGCTAATACTAGTACCTCTGTAAGGATGCAAATACTTAGAAGAGCCTATGACATGAGGGCAGTCTTTGTTGAACATTTATAAACAAATGCATCCAGAAAATTACAATGCCTACAATCAAGATAATAGATTAGTAGTAAAGTAAAGCTTCCTCTGAAGGAGGTTCCTGTTGATTTTAGTTGTGACAATGCCCTTGGCCGGCGCCGCGGCTCACTAGGCTAATCCTCCGCCTAGCGGCGCCGGCACACCGGTTTCTAGTCCCAGTCGGGGAGCCGGATTCTGTCCCGGTTGCCCCTCTTCCAGGCCAGCTCTCTGCTGTGGCCAGGGAGTGCAGTGGAGGATGGCCCAGGTGCTTGGGCCCTGCACCCCATGGGAGACCAGGAAAAGCACCTGGCTCCTGGCTCCTGCCATCGGATCAGCGCGGTGCACCGGCCGCTGCGCGCTGGCAGTGGCGGCCATTGGAGGGTGAACCAACGGCAAAGGAAGACCTTTCTCTCTGTCTGTCTCTCTCACTGTCCACTCTGCCTGTCAAAAAAAAAAAAAAAAAAAAGACTCAGTTGTGACAATGCCCATCCCTTTCAACAAAAGAAAAAAAAAAAGCCAAAACCAGGGTGCCCCCCTGAAACAAAACATGTACAAGCTATAGAGGGAACTTTGTGGCACAACCAAACTTTTTTTTTTAATTAAAGCTTTTTTTTTTAAAGGAAATACATTTGTAGCTTTTTTGCCTTCTTTTTTTTTAAGATTTATTTATTTATTTGAAAGAGTAACACAGAGAGAGAAGGAGAGGCAGAGAGAGAGAGAGAGAGAGAGAGAGAGAGAGAGAGAGAGAAAGGTCTTCCATCTGCTGGTTCATTCCCCTAACGGCAGAAATGGTCAGAGCTGGGCTGATCAGAAGCCAGAAGCCAGGAGCCTCTTCCGGGTTTCCCACATGGGCGCAGGGTCCCAAGGACTTGGTCCATCTTCTACTGCTTTCCCAGGCCATAGCAGAGAGCTGGATTGGAAGTGGAGCAGCTGGGATTTGAACCAGCACCCATATGGAATGCTGGCACTGCAGGCAGCAGCTTTACCCACTACATAACAGTGCTGGCCCTGGCACAACCAAACTTAATAATTCACTTCAGATACTTAAAAAGAGGTACTCCAAAATTTAAAAATAATCTTTCCAATGACAATCAACTATAATAACAGCTTCTAGCTTTTGGGTTTGAAGTCAGGATTCTTTCATGCATCCAGCAAGGACTTATTCAGCTACCATAATGCCCAGACACAATGCGAAGTATGGAATAGTGGCTAAAACAGGTATTATCCTCTTGTATCTTCCAGCCCAGAGGTGGGGGACAGAAATGAAAAACAAGTTAACTATGAACTGTACAGTTACAATCTATCATAAGAACTAATTGAATAGAATACAATAGATAAGTTAAATGAAATAATGCATAAGAAATGTTTAGGAAAGTGCCTGGTCCTTAAAAAACTTGCAATAAGTGTTACCCATGACTATTAATTATTCAAAAATTATCATAATCTATCCAGTTTATTCACCTATTTTTAGGGGCCAGCGTTGTAGCACAGTGGATTAAGCTGCTGCCTGATATGACAGTATCCCATATGAGCATTGGTTCAAATCCCAGCTGCTCCACTTTTGATCCAGCTCCCTGCTAATGGCCTAGGAAAGCAGAGGAAGATGGCCCAAGTACTTGGGCCCCTGAACCCGCTTGGGAGACCCAGATGGAGTGCGAGGCTCCTGGCTTGAGCCTGACCCTGCTATTGTGGCTATTTGTGGCATGAACTAGTGGTTGCAGGATCTCTTTCCATCTATGTATGTGTGTGTCTCTCTTTCTGAGGGAGCGATAGAGATAGACAGAGATCTCCCAACTGATGTTTCATGTCCCATATAGCCATAAGGGCCAGAATTAAGTCAGACCAACGCCAGGAGCCAGGAGCTCCATGGGGTCTCCCATGTGAGTACAGGGGCCCAAACACCTGGGCCATCTGCTGCTTTTCCCAGGCCATTAGCAGGGCGCCAGATCAGATGTGGAGCAGCAAAGACTTGAACCAACACCCATATGGGATATTGGCATTACCAAAGATGCCACAATGCTGGCCTCAATAAATAAATAAATCTTAAATAATAATAATAATAATAATAAAAACCTCATCATCTTAAATTTAGGTTTGCTGCCCTCTGGTGGGAAATTGGAGTCATAGCCACGCATGTGGCTGAGAAAGGTCTAGTGTTGTGGGTTTCAGCTGCCTCCCAGTGACTGGGACCCAGGAAAGGCATGGGATAGGCCATGTAAGATGCTTGCCTGCTGTAAGGCCCTGGTTTGGGAAGCTCAGATGGCTTCCTTGTGCATGCCCAGTGCCTTGTGATAGCACCCCCTCCCCCCCAACTCTCCTTGGGCAGCTGTAGACGTTGGTCAGTGGACTGGGGTAGAGTGGCAGGCCCAGCTAAGCAGACCATAAAAATAGCACAAGAGGAGCTGGTGCCGTGGTGCAGTGGCTTAAAGCCCAGGCCTGCAGCGCCGTCATCCCATATGGGCACCGGTTTGAGTCCCAGCTGCTTCACTTCCAATCTGGCTCTTTGCTATGCCTTGGGAAAGCAGTAGAAGATGATCCAAGTCCTTGGGTCCCTGTACCCACGTGGGAGACCCAGAAGAAGCTCTTGGCTCCTGGCTTCTGATCAGCTCAGCTCTGGCCGTTGTGGTCATTTGGGGAATGAACCAGTGGATGGAAGACCTCTCTCTCTCTGGTTCTGCCTCTCTCTGGACCCTGTCTTTCAAATAAATAAAATACCTCTTAAGAAAAAAAAAATAGAGCAAGACACTTGATCAACAGAGAAAAGGCATGGTGAGTGTTTGCCTGCAAAATGCCTGCTGCCAGGTGGCCAGGGCTGCCTCCCATCTCGAAGATACCACAGCAGCCTTGGGAACCTGGGTGGGGTGTGGGACTGCTGTCTTTTTCCTCTCTTCTCTGATCATCCTCTCACCCGCCATCCACCACCCCCATTAGCCCAGCTGATTCTGACGTCAGCATTTAGCCACCAAAGGTGCTTTACATCCGCCGTCCCAGTCCACCCCCTCATCCTGCACATGAGGTGCTCAGCCAATGCCAGCCACTGGCAGTGCAGGACTCACATCCACTTCTTTCTGTCCTCAAAGCCTGCGCTCCTCCCCCGACCCCATATCCCATGGTATTAACAATGAGTTCCTCGGAGTTAGGAGATCACTTGCTGCCTTACATGACAGCAATGCGTTCTTTTCAAAATCGCTGTGTTCAACAGTGTTAGTCAAATTAGCACATAATGCTTTGTACAAAGCTTTGAAAACAAATGGATACCTTGGAACCACTGGCTCCTCAGGGGCATCAATTGTTTCTCTTCTCTAAAATGTTGATTTATTTATTTTTATGTATTTGCAAGGTAGAGTGGCAGAGCGATAGAGACTGGGTGTGGGGGAGGGAATCTCCCATCCTCTGTTTCATGAAGCTAGGAGCCTGTAACTTCATTTGGGTTTCCCGAAGTGGGTGACCAGGGTGCAAGGACTTGAGCCAGGAGGATGGATAGGAAGCGCTGTGGCTGGGTCTTGAACCAGGCACTCCCATAAGGGATGTGGGCATGTATCCCAAGCAGCGGCTTAACCTGCTCTGCCCTAAAGCATGTCCCCAAACCCAGGCGCCCTGATATGGCTGTCCCATACAACGTCCTAACTACTGCATCAAATGCCCATCTCCTATTTTATTTTAACATTTTACTTATTTATTTGAGAGACAGAGACAGAAAGAAAGAGTGGGCTCCCATTTACTGGTTCATTCTGCCCACCACCCCTTATGCCTGCAGTGGGTAAGTGGGTGAGAGCTGAAGCCAGGAGCCCAGAACTCCATCCAGTTCTCCCATGTCGGTGTCGGAACCCAATTAGTAGAGCCATCGCTGCTGCCTCCCAGGGCTGTATTAACAGGGAGGTGGAATCAAGAGCCAGAGCTAGGACCGGAACCCACATGGAAATGGAACACAGGTATCCCAGTGGGTATCTAACTGCTGGGCCAAACATCTGCCCTGGGTTATTAGTATTCTAATTCAATTTGTTATCATCTGTCACTGCTATTCTTTTTGATCTTAAATTGTCAAAAGGGTGACCCCTGTACAAGCCAGCAGTTATGTACTTTTCCATGTCTTCATCAGCCTTGGAAATTTTCTTCTCTATGAACACACAGAATGCTCCATTGTCAACTCCTATATTGCCTCAACCAGACCTCTCCTCTCTGCTGTTTCTGACTCCTCCCAGCGACTCCTGCGATCATGAATCCTCTGGAGGACATTCCAGAATATTCTGCCCAGCATAGGCCTGCTGCTGACCAAGTCCTAGTGTCCATGTCTCTGAAAACGTCTTGCTTCCACTCTCGTTTGTGAAGAATGCTGTTGAGGTGCGGAAATCGAGGTTAGCAGGTGTTTTCTCTTACTTTGAAAGCATTACCCCTCGTTTCTAGGAGAAGCCAGCTGCCACTCTAACTCTACCGTTCGAAGGAAATGTTGTTTTTCCTACGTGCTTTTGGTGTTGTTGTTGTTGTTTTTGACAGACAGACAGACAGAGGGGCCGATGTTGTGGCAGCATGGGTTAAGCCTTTGCTTGTGGTGCCAGCATCCCATATTGAAGTGTGAGTTCCATGTCTGGCTGCTCTGCTCCAATCCAGGTCTCTGCTAATGCCTCTGGGAAGGCAGTGGAAGATGGCCCAAGTGCTTGGGATTCTGCCACTCATGGGGGAAACCAGATGGAGTTCCAGGCTCCAGGCTCCAGGCTCCAGGCTTCAGCCTGGTCCAGCCCCAGCTGTTGCAGCCATTTGGGGACTGAACCAGCAGAGGGAAGACCTCCCTCTCTCACTCTCGGAGACTCCCTTGAGGTATAAGGCATTGAGCCCTTACGATGCCTCCTTGCCACCCACACGGGTGACCTGGACTGAGTCGGTGGCTTCTGTCTTCAGCAATGAGCAAGAGCACGAAGAGGAGGAGGAGGTGGAGTGTGGACTTGAAGAGGGACCAGGGCCCCGCCCAGCCCAGAGGACCCAGTATCAGGATCCCACGCGCAAACAGGAGGGAAAGCTCCTCTCCTGGGAGCCTGCCTGCCACAGCCCCGGGCTCCCCGGTGTTGTGACACTGTGTTTCCCTGCACATGAGATGCAGTCCTTGGCTTCTATGCCATGGAGTAGGGGAGGTCTTGTTCTGCATGGGTCCTGTGGAGTCAGGCGCCAAGCTCCTAACCAGGGCCTGCTTTTACTTTTATTTTGCATTTCTGGTCTGAGCAAATCAGCATTTCTTAAAGGGAACTGGCTTTGCAAGGAATGGGGAGATGGCTTATCCTTATCCTTGGACTTCCTTCCTCACCAGTTGAATCTCAATCCCAGGAGAAGGAGGCTCCAGGCATCAGTACTTTGCAAACTCACTCAGGTACAGCCAACGCCAAGAACTACCGAATTCTTTAAATGGTTGCTCGTCAAGCCATCTACTCTGGGAGCAGTGGTTTCTTTCTTTTTTTTCTTTTTTTTTTTCTGCCCACATTGCTGGCCGTCTGTTTAGGGGAGTTGGGGAGGAGAGAGGGGATCTGCCTCCTGTCCGCACCTGCCTCCACGCCCAGTCCTGGGCCTTCCGAACAAAGCACGGCTTTCATGTGCTGGGCTGCTCCCTGCATTCTGAACCTGCTACACTGACTCAGAGAGGAAGGGTAAGTCTAGTTCCACGACTTTCAGCCCAGACTGCAGCCACAGCTCTGACACGAAAGCTTGCAGCCGGCCTTTGGAACGCACCTGCACGGGCAGCGTCTGAACAACGTGTTAGTTTGTGCCTGGATCTCGACATGTGTACGAGGCTCCAGGGGAATGTATGGAAACTCTTCTGGCTTCTGCACACACACACACACCCCCCGCCCCGCCTTGTCAAAGATTTCAACTTCATCTGTGTCTTTTGGAGGCCAGGAAGTTTTGCTAATGACTCCTGGGCTTCCAGAAATCACCCACCTTGACTTAGCCTGGTAAGAATTGTTCAATTTGGCATAATTTCCCTCCAATTTTTTTTAAGATTTTATTTATTTATTTGAGAGAGAGAAGTACAGACAGTGAGAAGGAGAGACAGAGAGAAAGGTCTTCCATCCGCTGGTTCACTCCCCTGTGGGGAGCAATCCGGACTAGACTAAGTTACTCGAATTAGGACTTATTCTATGCATCTGCTCTCCCACAATATGGCGCTGGGAGAGAAGTAAACAGCTTCCGCACAGCTGCCTCCAGTTCAACCAATTAACTGTAGGACTTGCTCCTGATTGGAGAGCAGCGTACTCAGCCGAGTTGGGATTGGCGGAGGAGGACTATAAAGGAGGAGAGAGACGGCATGCACCAGAAACATCTATGGGGAACATCTAAGGGAACACCTGTGCAGCCCCCGAGAGAACCGGCCGGCGGTGTGCCGCTCCCCTGCGGAAGTGGGGAATGCGGCCAGGGGGAACTGCCCTTCCACGGAGGTGGAAGGGATAGTAGCCAACCCGGGAAGAACCAGCAGCAAACCCGGGGAGGGCCGAGCAGACGAAAGAACAGCGCAGGGTCCTGTGTCGTTCCTCCACGAAGAGGGGGAGCGACATAATGGTGCCGTGACTCGGATAGGAAACCTAGCTCGGATAGGAAACCTAGGACGGATAGCAAACTTAGGAGGGAAGAAACGGGAAGAACTGGGAAAATATCGGAGAGAGAAACTAGCAAACAGCCTAGGGAAAATACCGGAGAGAGAGACTAGCAAACAGCCTAGGGAAAAGCCGGACGAAAAGGGTGCCGGAAGAAGCTATTGAAAGCCTAGGCATAGACTCAGATACGGACTACGGGGGGAAGCTGGGAGAAATCTCTAAGGTCGAAAGCGAAAGTGAAAGCTAGAACAAACAGACTCGGACGCGGACTGTGGGGAGAGGCCAGGAGAAATGAGGGAGGAATATCGTTGGAGGAAAGTTTGGGGAAACATACCGGGTAGAGAAAAATGTTAGGGAAATTGAAGCCGCGGGGGGCAGGCCGAGGCGGAAACGAAAGCCACTTTGGGGTTCTCAAGTTAGCCCGGGAATAGGGGGCGAAAAGTTGAAACCAGAAGCTGAGACGTAAGCCAGATTGGGATCCGTCTGATTAGCCCGGGGAGCAAAGGACGGGAAGCCAAATCGTGGGGCGGAGACGTACGCTGGGTTGAATTCGCCAGGCTAGCCCGGGGAACTTAGATTGAATCCTAGTGGCGGAGACGCAAGCTACGCTGTGTTACTCGCGGAAGCCGCCGCGTGCAGAGAGAGCACGGGGCGTGAATAGATAGGGAACGCTGGCGTAGGCCGTGGTTTAGACGCGAAAGGGTTAAGCCGAGCCGCGCAAAGCCGGGAAGCTGCGCAGATGAGAGAGGCGCGCGGGCTGAAGCGGCGCAGAGCCGGGAACCCGCTGGCGGGGCGAGGTGCCGGGAAGCTGCGGGGATAAGAGAAACAGAAGTTTTAGAAGTAAAGTGGGAGAAATAGGAATGCCCGGAGATAGAGAAATAGAGAGAAATAAGGCCTCCCCTCAACATGCAACAATTAGGAGGCTTGGATTCGGTCTGCCTGATTTAAGGCGGTAAGCGCCAGCAAAGCTCGACCAGAGTATGAGCTGCAGGTCACCGAAGATAGGCACGAACCGACACTAATAAGTCTCCCCCACAATAAGGCAATGAGAAGGCTTGGATTCGGTTTGCCTGATAGGTTTTGTAAACACCTGCAGGCAGTTCTAGCAGAGTAGAGCATGCGCTGCAGGGCACCGAACACAGGCACGCATCAGCGCCTAAAAACCTCCTCACAATGGCGAAGAGAGGACCCGGATTCGGTTTTCCTGATTGATAGGACTTGTAAGAGCCTGTGGCAACGCTAGCAAGTAGAGCAGAGTGTGTGCCGCGGGACACCGAAGACAGGCGCGTATCAACGCTAAAAAATAAAAAGAAAGGGGGATCTGTGGGGAGCAATCCGGACTAGACTAAGTTACTCGAATTAGGACTTATTCTATGCATCTGCTCTCCCACAATATGGCGCTGGGAGAGAAGTAAACAGCTTCCGCACAGCTGCCTCCAGTTCAACCAATTAACTGTAGGACTTGCTCCTGATTGGAGAGCAGCGTACTCAGCCGAGTTGGGATTGGCGGAGGAGGACTATAAAGGAGGAGAGAGACGGCATGCACCAGAAACATCTATGGGGAACATCTAAGGGAACCCGTGCAGCCCCCGAGAGAACCGGCCGGCGGTGTGCCGCTCCCCTGCGGAAGTGGGGAATGCGGCCAGGGGGAACTGCCCTTCCACGGAGGTGGAAGGGATAGTAGCCAACCCGGGAAGAACCAGCAGCAAACCCGGGGAGGGCCGAGCAGACGAAAGAACAGCGCAGGGTCCTGTGTCGTTCCTCCACGAAGAGGGGGAGCGACACTCCCCAAATGGCAGAAATGCCCAGAGCTAGGCTGATCTGAAGCCAGGAGCCAGGAGCTTCTTCTGGGTCTCCCATGTGGGTGCAGGGGCCCAAGCACTTGGGCCATCTTCTACTGCTTTCCCCGGCTGTAGCAGAGGGCTGGATCAGAAGTGGAGCAGCTGGGACACCATCAGGCACGTATGGAATACAGGTGGAGGCTTAGCCCACTACGCCACAGCGCCTGCCCCCTCCCTCTGAAGTTTTGACATTTAATTTGACCCTTTTGAATATTCTGTTGGGCTATTTTAAAAAAATGTTTATTTTCATTTTATTTGAAAGGCATACATACACACACAGAGAGAGAGAGAAAGGACTCTTCCATTTGTTGGTTCACTTTCCAAAGACCCCTAGTAACCAGGGATAAGACAGGTAGATGCCAGGAACCAGCAGTTGCATCCCAGTCTCCCACAGGGGTGGCAGTGGCCTAAATACTTGAGCCATCACCTGCAGCCCCCAGGGTGTGTGTTAGTAGGAAGCTGGAATTGGGAGCAGAGTCAGGAATCAAACCCAGGCACTTTGATACGGGATGCAGGCACCTGAACCGCTGTGCCAGACACCTGCCTCTGAGGGGCGATTCTCTTCTGGTGGATTTGAGCACGTGGTAAGCCAGGAGCAAACGACCCTTTAAGCACTGGAGTCAAGTTCGATGTCTGCTGCGCTTTCAACCTCCTGAAAGTTCGCTGCATTTGTCCTCAGCCGTACGGACCCCCTCAGGCCTGGGTGGCCTCCTCACGTCCTCACTGGGGAGTCAGGAAGGAACCCATCTTTTCTGCCTCCACTTCTGTGTCCCCAAACGTAGTCCATCCCTCCTGGGACAGCGGACATTGTTTTGAATGGCCAAAGGAGAAAGAATGTAGCAGTGAAACTGTGAGCAAAACAAGCAAATAGATAAATTAAAATTCAAAAATAAACCAATCTGGCCCGTGGGAGGTTTGTGAACACGGAGGATGATGGCTATGTCGGCTGGGCCTGACTCCCTCAGGTCTGCCATCCGCATAAGCTAGGGGACGCAAGGTTAAGTGCTGGGGACACGAGGTAAGCGCTGGAGGAAGTCTTCATCCATCCAGAAACTGGAAGTTGCTTTTTATTTTGATGCCTAATTGAAACACTCCCAGGAGACACTCTCCCTTCACGGTCTAGTGACAACAGTTAAATCCAGCGATGGTCCCTGTACTGAGCTCACCTAGCAGCCCACGGAGAGGGTGGATTTACATCCAAGGTCACTCAAAATCAAGGCACATGCAAGCTTAGAAAGTAGAAAACACCCTTAAATAAAACAGTAAAGTGACATTTGTGACAAATACTGCACTGCAGGACAACAGTTGAGGAAGAGAGAATCTTTTCAATGAATAGCATTTGGGCCACTGGACATTCATATGGGAAAGCATGAATCTTGACCACTACTTCCTCACATTTGTATGCAAAACTCAGTTCTAGACGAACTGCAGGCTCATGTGTAAAACGACAGTCCACCCTCTAGGAGAGATCATGGAAGGGATATTTTTATTCACTCAAAGAAAGCAAAGATAGCTTGAGTGGGACAGAAAGACCAATAAAGGATGTGATTGATAAAAACTGACTCCATTGACATCAAAATTCCTACTTTCTTACCAAAGATTCAATTAAGACTGAAGATGTAAGGCACAGAGGGAATATCAGTTGATGGGATCATACATAGAATGTATAAAGAAATCCTATACATCAATAAGGAAAAGCAATTTTAAAAGATTTATTTGAAAGGTAGAGCATCAGACAGACAGACACACATACAGAGAGAGAGAGAGAGAGAGAGAGAGAGAGAGAGAGAGAGAAAATCTTCCATCCACTGGTTCAAATATTTGCAACAGACAGGGCTGGGCCAGGCTGAAGCCAGGAGCCAGGAACTCCATCCGGGTCTCCCACATGGGTGGCAGACACTTACTTCCTTCCCAGGGTCATTAGCAGGGAGCTGGATTAGAAGAGGAGCAGCTGGGACTCGAATGGGCGCTCCAATATGGAATACTGGCGCTGGAAGGTGCGGCTGAACCCACCGTACCAGAACATGGGCCCCGTAAGAAGATGGCTAGTAAGCAAGCCAAGACTTAGGTGCTTCAAACACGAGGCCAAGAAGCCCGTAAAAGGTCCTCCTCCTCCACGCCACTGAAGTCAACAGCTACACTTTTTTTTTTTTTTTTGAAAGTCAGAGTTACACAGAGAGAGAGGGGTCTTCTATCCGCCGGTTCCCTCCCCAGTTGGCCGCAACGGCCAGAGCTGCACTGATCCGAAGCCAGGAGCCAGGAGCTTTTTCCAGGTCTCCCACCGGGGTGCGGGGGCCCAAGGACTTGGGCCATCCTCCACTGCTTTCCCAGGCCATAGCAGAGAGCTGGATCGGAAGTGGAGCAGCCAGGTCTCAAACCAGCACTGGGATGCCAGCACGTTAACCTGCTGTGCCACAGCGCCAGCCCCAACAGCTGCACTTCTTACAGATGATATGAACGAGATACCTGCAACTTTTTGTTTCTTTTTCCAGCAGTTTCATAGTAACTCCAACAATTATTAGTAGAAACGACATTTGGCCCTGATAATTGAACTGAATATACATTTCTTTTTTTGAAAATATCATTTTTTGATAACAGCAGCAAATGTACCTCTTCCAACTTACCACAACCTCTTTCCTGATTCTATGACAGCAACACAACTATTGGTTCCAAGTAGACGATGAAGGAAGATATAGTCCCTATGTACATAGCTTTTTTTTCTTTCTTGAGAATTCATCTTGAGTTATCTTTTATTTAGATAAAAATAAAGAGGCAAGGGTCTACTGTCATTTGTATACAATTCCTGTTACCTTGGACAAAATAAAAATGTAAACGGGAATGAAGTGTGCTCATTCTCCCTAACTAGCAAAAAAAAAAAACAAAAACCATTTTTTTCCTATCTGCAAATTCCATTTTGAATTCTTCATCCTGGGTAATAATCATTGGTCTTATGGTTTTTATCTATTTAGCCATTATAGCACCAAATTTCAAAACACTGATGCTATTTTCCATTGTTTTCTACAGATTTTTACAGTTAGCTAAGCAGATTGCTTAAGCCTTACATAAACTATTTCATGTAATACTGTTGTTTTTTTTCAAGAATCTCAAACCAGTATTCGTGGTCAATACTTGTTCAATATAGTCAGTTTTTTTTTTTCTTTTACTATTATTCACCTGGTTTCCAGACTCTAGTCTTGGCATCGTACTTCTTTGTGTACAAGGTTATGTTTCCTGTTCTTGTAATGAAGACTCTTGTCCACCCGCTTCTAGCCTAGAATCCCAGTTAGGCTGTCATCAATACCGATTGGAGACTAGCCATGAAACAGGTAATGGGAGTAACAAAACAGTATTTCCTAGAACTTAGGAGTCTAAAACCCAGTTTCGGCAGCTTCTTTATCTGTGTCATGAAATGTAGGTTGTATTATTCGGGTAGGGTGAGGTGACCTCATCAGATGGCTGTGGCTGAAACACGTTCGTAGGGCACAGTTCCCAAGAGGAGGGGTCGCAACACCTGGGCAAGCACTCGAGACCATCACGGGGCACGGGCAGCGAGGGCAAAACGCAGGCTTTCTGAAGCCTTTACTGTGGTTTCTACGGGCTGGAATAGGTGAGGCAGGCTTAGCAGGTTTATCACTGGCTGGTCTGAGTGAGTTCAGCAGGCTCTGGGGTATAGCAGCCACCTCCCGTTGCTTGGTACCTGGCTCCAGGGAGACTGAGGCAGGTGGACAGCGGCCAGAATGCAGCAGCTCTGTGCAGGTGTGGGGCTCTCCGCTGGTTGGCTTAGACAGCTCACACTTACCCTCTAGGCAGGAGCTGGCTCTTCCTGGGAGCAGCAGTCTCCCCAGGGCCAGCAAGGCCAAGCTGGAGACACTCTATTTAGAAGAATGGATGTCATATGAAGCACTATCCTTTCTGTAATGTCTACCAAGTCGAAAATGATTGTCATCAATTTGAAGCACACTTGTTTGGCTAGAAGTGACCTCCCACTGCCCAAAGCTCACTCTCAGTGTCACCCCACTACCCAACGATGAACTCCAGAAGTTTTGTCTTTTTGGCCAATTTGCTGATTGCATGGATGTAATTTTCATAATCTTATAAGATACATCCTAGAGCTAACTCGTTCCTTCTGAATTATGTATTTGGTATGAATAATTTTTCTTCTTTCAATGCTTTAATTAGAAGCTAAAGGATCATTTAGCAAATCTCAGGAAGTTGCAAGGATTTCATCTGACTTCAGTGGATTTGGAAATCATACTTTGTTCACTAGTAATTCAATCTTCATTAATAATTTATAATATTCCATTTCTGGATTTTACATGGGTTACGCTTAATAAAGTCTGTTAATTTTCTTTGTTGGCAGACTTAAATATTTAAATCATCTCCTGGGGGTGGGTGCTGTCGTGTAGCAGGTTAATCCGCCGCTCGGAGCACCTGCATCCTGTATCCCACTGCCGTGTTCTAGCCCTGGCTACGCTGCTCCCACTCTCGCTTGCTGCTAATGCATCCAGGGAGGCAGCAGGGAATGGGTCGGTGTTTTAGCTCCTCCCACCCATGGGGGAGACCCGGATCGTTACTTGGCTCCTGGTTTCAGCCAGACCTAGCACCTGCTGTTGTGGATAAATATCCCCCAAACAGGGAGGGATGCTGCTGTCCCAAGCAGTGCCTGCCCCAGAACTGTCCATCTCAAAGATGCACAAGGGGCTGGCGCTGTGGTGTAGTAGGTTAAGTGGCTACTTGCAGCACTGGCATCCCACATGGGTGCCAGCTCGAGTCCCGGCTGCTCCACTTCCGATCCAGCTCCCTGCTAATGCTCCTGGGAAAGCAGCAGCAGATGGCCCAAGTGCTTGGGTCCCTGCACCCACTTGGGAAACCCAGAAGAAATTCCTGGCTCCTGGCTTTGGCCTGGCCCAGCGGGCCATTGAAGC
Organism: Oryctolagus cuniculus; assembly: GCF_964237555.1. NCBI lineage: Eukaryota > Metazoa > Chordata > Mammalia > Lagomorpha > Leporidae > Oryctolagus > Oryctolagus cuniculus. The sequence continues at coordinate 213,916,314 of NC_091432.1, forward strand.
AGTTTGGGGAGAGAACCAGCAGATGGAAGACCACTCTCTCTGCCTAAAGGTACATAGAGGCTGGACTACCTGCCTCCTCCTGTCCTCGCACCTCATCCATGAGACCCAACCGTCTGGGTCTCACCTTGGTTCCCACTCCCAGAACTCCGTGGATCCTTTGTTCCATTGCTCCTACCTTCTCCTCGTCACAGCCATCATTCTGTCTGTCCCGTGTTCACTATCCAGCTCCGCGTTTGATATGGCTGCTTACCTGAACTTCTTGCCCAGCCATGGGGCCTGCTACTCTTCTCTGAGGGTTCAACACTGAGGCTTTGTGTCTTCTGTGCTGGTTTCCTGGCTTAGCAGGTCGCACAATCCCTGTCACCTGCTGGGTTTCAGCTTGCAGTCACCTCATAGAACCCCACCCCGACCACGTTCTGCACCAGGTCTCCCTATCATTCTCAAAGACTGTGCTGAGCTTTGTGGTTCTTTCTGCCTCATGAAATGTACCACTCTAGGCTGTATTCATTAGCTTGCTTCCCCCTCTAGAATATAAGTTTGTGAGGGTAAAGGGGTTTTATTCAGAGCTGTAGCCTACTCTCAGCACAGCACCTAATATACAGAAGACATTTGGTATTTCTGAGATCAACTTAGTCCAGCATTCTGATTTTTTTTGTTTTAAATATACATTTTGAAAGGCGGAGACAGAGATGGGGAGACATCTTTTATCTGTTGGTTCGGTCCCCAAATGCCTATGAGCCAGCCAAGCCTGGGACTCAATTTGGTCTTCATGTGGGTGGCAGGGACCCAAGCATTTAAGCCACCACCTGCTGCCTCCCAGGGAGCACCTCAGCAGAAGCTGGGACAGAAGCAGATCAGTGTCAAGTGCAGGCACGGACACGGCGTGCAGCACGTGAAGTGCTATGCAGAACGTCCAGCCCAGCAGTCTGATTTCAGATAAACCCAGGGCAGGGCCCACCATTTTAACACTGCGAGTTAGCTGAGTGGTTCGGAGTAGCTGTTCAGGTGTCAAACTTCCTCAGTTCATGCTCCAGCTTCTGCACTGACTAGCTGTGATGCCGGGAAATGAATGACCCTCTCTTTGCCTGCTTCCCCACTGGCAACGGGGAATTACACGTTACAGAACAAGGTCGCTGCAAAGGTCCGGCTTTCCATACAACTAGTCCCGTGATTCTCATTATTACCTAAACTTGAAAACTGTTCCGTCAAGCAGTACCACCCGCCTTGCCGGATTTAGAACACAAGAAGTGATGCTTTCTGAGAAAATAACTAGTAATTTTTCTACATCTTTTCACCAGATACAGTCAAGTCTCTTTCTGGCCTATAAAACTAGAGTTTCTTAGACATTTTGAAGAGAACCACAGGGCCTGTGGCAGTGTTTGGGGGGAACTCCCTTGTGAGTTGACCTTGAAGAATTTCGGATGGGTTTAAAAGGACTTTGTTACCCTGAGTTACTGAGATGCACAGCTCCTGTGACCTTTGGCACAGTGATCTTAAAGCAGAAATAAACAGTCCCTTCAGGGCAGACACTGGTGGTCACACTGATCATGCACACAGCACGGCCGACGAAACTGCTAGAACGAAGGATACCATCTTCCCTGAAACCCCCAAGGAGTAAACTGTGCAGACCATTCTATTATTTGCATTGTTCCTCAAAACACATATTTTCAAGAAATACATTAAAGCAGTAATTTTTTAAAAAAAATCAGAGGCCAACATTATTAAAATGTGATTGAAAAATATACGAAAATAACTAGGAAACACAGTTTTAAAAAGGGTAGAATTGATACTTTATTGTCATTTGTAATCAGATGGCAGGTGGGTATATAGTTTCCATATTTCTACTTTTTGTAAATAAAAAAAATTACAAATCTTAAACAGCTGGAGGCTGGTTATGTTTTCAGAAAACACAATTAGAGTAGTTCATTAATGGTGGCTTCAAGCTTTTCCTTATTAGCTCCAGAAAATTCACCCACCTGTTAAGAGAACATTGAATTGACATCAGACAAGGCATTGTACCACTGTCTGGTACATAAGATAGGAACACAGAAGGAGGGGAGAACAGGATGATCTTATTAAAAATCAACTTCCTGAACAGCACACAGTTCATTTAAATTAAAACAAGTCAAGAAAAGTCAGAAGGTTAAAGTACATTTTCTTTTCATACAAATACTTGTAACAATGATAAACGAACCGCCCCAGTCCAAGAAGTTCTGCGTACTCTATGGCATGTACAAGCAGTACTGATCACCAGGACTCAGCGACTAGTTCTAGCAAAACCAATTCTCCTCTAGCCATCACGTTATGTCCTTACTGAGCAAGGACAGATTTTCACACTCTTGGAAACAGCGACACCCTTTACCCTAAGAGGGAGAAGGCGCTCTGGCTGTTTATTCACACACAGCGCGCGTTCCTTCTGCCCAGTCAGCTCTCCACGTGTTCGGGTGTACATACCTTTTGCCCCTTTTTAAAAAACTGGAAGGTCGGCATGCATTTGACTTCACACTCTGCAGCAATATCCTGGGGGCGGGGCAGAGAGCAAGGGGAAGGGAAATAAACAAGACCATGAAAACAGCTTTGACATTCCTCACCCCAAGCCAGGCGCCTCTGCAGGTGACACGCCCACATCACAGCACCAGGACAGTCTTTAGCACATGAAAATCGATCAAATGCACACAATGGCAGTATAAAGGTCAAACGGCTTATATTCTCAACCAGAATTTCTTACTAACAGAACTACCTCCGCGGAGGGACACAACAGGCAGAATGCTACTACACAGCAACCCAAAAGCTGCTGAATTTCAATGCAGGCACTTGGTTAGTGCCTGTTTCTCGGTCGTGGCATTATGGGAGTAGGGTACAGGCAGAAATGCAAGGGGTGGAGATTTGATCACAATCTTTAGATGGAAGAATTACTTCTAAGTCTCCATCAGCAGAAAACTTAGGGTCCCATTCATTGGCATCTCTGCACCCTTATTCAAATCCACCCACCTACAACCTACACCACTAGATACAGGGCTGCTGAGAGAAAGAGCACATTATCATTTTAAAGTCTTTGGACACATATACCCTTTAACTACCTTCCAAGGAACTTGTATCAATTTACCAGTGTTTATCATGACTTCTGCCATCCAGTTGAAGACTTTTATGAAATCAAATTCATCAGCCTTACCCTAACCATCCATCCTAACACAAGCTTCATAATTCAGCATCAAACAGACTTCAGTTCTGTGACTGCAGTTTTCCAGGCCCAATGCCTCAAAGGCAAAAGACAGAGACCCAGTGAAGGTGTTAAGATGCCAGGAGACGGGCGTGCACTGTGCCTGACACAGTGCCTGTCACTGCGGTATGTTTGGTGCTTCCCAGGATTATTTTTAAGGTTCCATTTCTTCTAGATTTAACACAGAAATATAAGAACGAGGTAAGGAAGCAACAGCTCCGTCCAAATGGTTAATCATTAATAGATGCTTGAAAGGAACTGGCTCTATTACTTTGGACTTTCTATTCGATTCCACGGATCCACCTCTCCTGGTCCTGGAACCTGACTCTGTTTTAATCAAGGCAGCTGACGCATACTTTATTTTTACAAAGCTTATCCCTGCTCATCTCCCCCAGTTTCTCTGTTTTGATTCTGGAAAAATACCTTCTGGATTTTCTTGTCTGCACTGTCTCAGAGTTATCACAACCAGCTTTCCAAAACTGTCATGTTGGGAATGGGTTAAAGTTAGACAAACCAGGGAGTACTGACATTTTAATAATTCCTAGTCAGGCCAGCACTGTGGCTCACTTAGGCTAATCCTCCACCTGTGGCCCTGGGTTCTAGTCCCGGTCGGGGCGCCAGATTCTGTCTCAGTTGCTCCTCTTCCAGGCCAGCTCTCTGTTGTGGCCCCGGCAGGCAGTGGAGGATGGCCCAAGTGCTAGGGCCCCTGCACCCGCATGGGAGACCAGGAGGAAGCACCTGGCTCCTGGCTTCGGATCGGCGCAGTGCGCCGGCTGTAGAGGCCATTTGGGGGTGAAATAACGGAAGGAAGGCCTTTCTCTCTGTCTCTCTCTCTAAAATAAATAAATAAAAAAAAAATAAAATAAAAAAAAATAAAATCTTTCAGAGACCTCAGGAAAGTGCTTTTATAATTATACTGGACCTTTCCTGTCTACAGGAGCTTTATTTTTACTTTTGTTTTCTACTTCTTGTTCTCTGGACAACTCTGCCCGATCCCATAGAGAGTTGAAGGGAATGCATATTATTCAAAATTTCTCAAGTGGTTTCATGTTTGCTGTTTTAAAAACACTCCTTATCTTTATCTCTCCCTTCATTCAAACAGCTGGCCTACTTCTAATGACACCTCTCATTTCCTTGTTTTTTTTTTTTGTAATTTAAAAATGTTTGCATATAGAAAAACTGATTTTGGGGAGGGGGCACCCTAGTTTGGGGAGTTTTGACTAATGCATAGTTGTAACAGACAACCACCCCCACAATCAAGATACAGAACCACTTCCCCCAACATTCCCTCCAGCTGCCCCTGTGCAGACAAACTACGTCCAGACCCCAACCCCTGGTAACCACTGGTCTCTTCTTCACCCTGAGCATCCTGTCCAGTCTCAGACTTCTGATACTGAACACCACAGGACTGTATTCGACCTCACTAAATGGGACTTCACTGGGTGAGGCTAGACCGCTGCTTTGAGTGAGATAACTTTCAGCCTTTTGCTGCTTCTGTTATGAACTCATTCCCAGCTGTCCTAACCGAAATGGAAACACACGGCATTCTAGACGACAACAGAAGTTATTCAGGCTTAAATCAGTTTGCATTTTAATTTGCAAAATATGTGTCATCCCGATTTGTCTGTCAAAGAAAGCATATCGGCCCATCATTTTCTCACAAGAGAATTTCTTCTTGCGCAAGCACTTATGGATCCTTCCATTGAAACCCCTTCGCTGCTCTAGCTTTGGGACACGGAGGCAAAGTTAAAAGGTCTCCAGTTTGTCAGGTCACCTTAAGTTTCAAGACACTTTCAGGGTCATAAGGTCCCCCAAGCAGACACGGAAGAGCAGCTCTGTCGGATCCTCAACTGCTCTGCACTGCCACTTTGGCAAGGGCTCAGGCTGCCGCGGCCAGAGCACCTGTCCCGTGTGCCGCGTGGTGGCTGCTCTCTGCCATCCACCTACTGCACCTTCTGGGCTGCAGTTCCACACCCAACCAGCAGGGGCACCAAGACAAACTACTCCCACGTCTACCGCAAAGATTCCAGGACACCACGCGCACAGGGCGCTGGCCAAGCACATTTTATTACTTTCAATAAAAAGTAGGTGACCTGGCAGGGTCAGGAGCAGTTTATCTAGTCCAGCAGCAATCTTATCCTGGCCAGAAGTGACCACATAGAAAAGATAATACTGTAAGTTTATTGGAACAAGCACTCAGACAATAATTTTTTTCTCAAACAAGCGCAATTAGACTTGTCTCAATTTAAAAGAATGGTAAAGGACGGAATTCACCAGGAGATCGTGGTAGGCTGAGCATCCCTTATCTAAAATGCTTGGGACCAAATGCGTTTTGGATTTTGGAATATTTACATAGACTTTATCTGTTAAACAATCCCTAATCTGAAAATATGATAGAGATGTTCCAAAATCTGCAATTCTTAAAAAAAAAAAAAAAAAAAGAGGCGGAGTAGCTGGACTCAAACAGGCACCCAGCGGGGATGCAGGCGTCCCAGGCAGGGCCTTCACCTGCCGCTGTGCCCCAGTGTCTGCCTACATAACTTTTTGAGCACTGTGTCAGCCATCAAAATGTTTCGGATTTCTGATCAAGACACCCCACCTGCCTAGCAATAGCCCAGGCTGGCCGGGATCTTCCGTGCAGGCACTGGTGTGAGACTAGGAGTCCCCTCACTGTCCTCACGGCTCCCTGAGGATGCAGTTTTACAGAGGAGGGAATCGAGGCCCAGCGAAGACAAACACGGAGCCTGCGCTGCGAAGGACGGGCTAGGCCTGGGAGAGCACGCAGGCGGGCCAGGCAGGGGAGCCACTCCGCCTCACTAGCACTACGCCAAGAGGAAAAGGGGGCGAGGACTGTCCTGGGGACACAGAAGAAGCACCTGGAGAAGGGTCCGTGGAGGGGGCAGAAGCACCTGGAGAAGGGTCCGTGGAGGGGGCAGGCGGGGCAGGGGAGGATGGACCAGGGAAGGCAGGATGGAATGAGAAACTGCACTGAGGATCAGCGGGGAGCGCTGACGGACGCCAATACTACCGAGAAGGCACTGCCGCATCCTGTTTCAACCGGCCCCTCCTCTAGGCATCTCATGCTGGCTCAGTAAGCACCGATGGCAGCTTGACAGTGCGTGAAAGCTGCGGCTCCAGACGCCACCAGACTGGCTTGGAGCAGAGGCCAGTGAGCCATGAATGAACTGCATTCCCACCGCCGCCGGGCGAAGACGCTCACCTATCTGTGCAGAGCCATAGGGCGAGCCGGCCTGAGCAGGCTCTCCCAGGCCAGCGCGCTATGGAAGCAGGAAAGCCATGTGCCAACACCCCGACCTGCACTCCCAAGACAGGGCACCCTTGAGTGTGTGTGGGGGGGTTAAGAGCGAGGGCCAGGCGGCCAGATGCCTGCATTTTAAACCCAGGTTCTGCCACTGGCTCCATGCAACTCCAAGGACAACGTCTCTGTTAGGGAGGATGCCAAGGGCACCGAGGAGGAAATGCTTCGACACCTGGGAGGCACACAGCACGGTACCGGACACACCTCAAGTGCAAGACAAGCATTCACAAAACAGAGCCAACCCCGACATCCCCCGAATTCTTCTCACAGTTCTCCATCAAGCACCTGGGCGTCTCTTACACACGTGAGTCTTCTAATTGAAGAGAATCGGCTGGGACCAGAAGAGCCTTGTCAGTGCACTCTGCTGTGCTGTGACAAGGTCAGGAAGAACCTCCACGATCTGGTGACGCCACCAGGTTTTCAGAGTTAATGACGACAGTCAAATTCAACTTCTTTTTACCGAACAGCTCAGAGTGTTAGGTAGAACAACAGGGGTTCAGGCAGGTGGGGGGGTGGTAAGGTGCAGAAACGCTGATCACCTATTTTTGTACTCATTTGAAGATGTGATATGCAGCCTTGAGTCCACAATTGGCACACTTACCTGTTATTTTAATATAGGGTGATAGTTCTAACATGATCTGACACATTCATGACAACAAACAAAAACAGTGTCATTTAGAGAAAAAGATCAATTTGAAAAGCTCAAGTAGTATCTCAAAATTCCTACAACATACCTGGCAGTCATCCACGTCTACTTCAATGAACACCACGTTGTTAAATTTTTCAGAGAGGGCCTGGACATTTTTAAATGAAAAAAAAAAAAAACAAAAAACAAAAAACAAAAACAAAAACAAAAAGATTTAGATCTGAGTGATGACCATCAACACACACAAGCTTCTTAAAATGAAAATGTGAAAGATTCCCGAACTCAGACTAAGGACCAGGGAAGCATAAGGAGCATTACGTTTCTCCCAATCAAATTCTTCTTGGTGTAAAATAATTTGGCTCATCAACTACCAACTTCGAGGGCTGAAATTTCAAAAAGTGCCCCTGTTTCAACGTGACATGGCAAAACGACCTAGAAAGTCTTCCATAGGCTCTGGGTACCAAATGTTCATTTATTATTTGTTACACTACTACTTTCAGGAACAGCAAAAAACCTCTTCAGCTGTCCTCCTCTCCTAGCTGTGTGGCCACCAACCCCAGCCCCGCCAGCGTCAGCCCGACACTCACGTGAAAGAAAGGTTTGATCATTTTGCAGGGCCCACACCACGTGGCTGAGAAGTCCACCACGACGAGCTTATCTCCTGCGCTGTCCAAGACTTCCTGAAAAGCAGACTACAAAGAGAAAAAGATAAGCTGATGTTAAACACTTTCATGTAAGAAAAAAAAAATAAAGCCAAAGCAACTAGGTCTGAGGGCCTCTTGCACTTGGGGTACTATTACTTGATAAGCTGCACCAACACATAATGTGCAGCATTTATTTATTGGTAGTCATGCCTTCATCAACAGTTTATAAAATACTGGGAATTGGCTAATTTATACCCAAAGGAAGCAAAGGAGAGGAAAATAAAAACAGAGATTTTTATGAAAAACGTTTCCACATCAAACCCAGGTACATGGTGGACGTTCACTAAATGCTCACAGACGGGTGAAAGGGGCCACTTAGATGGGAGAAGCCACAGAGGAACAGGATTGTGCGAAGAAAACATCACAAGTTACTTTAAAAACACCAGCACTTGTGATTATGTAATGTGTCTACGGCGGAGCATGCAGAAAGCTAAAAATAAAAACCAAAAATGTCAAGGAAACTCCCCTCTCTTAAACCCCGACGCTCGGTCACTATTCACACAAGCACACTGCCTCGTGTTCTCCCTCTCGTGAGGTTTCCAGAGTGGAGATCACACGGCTTGTGAGCCTTCGATTTTTGCCCTTCATCCCGAATCTAGGCCCTCACTGTTCATTCAGTGAAGCCCGGTGTTAGCTCCTGGGGAAAGAAACCTTCCCGGGGCATCACGTCGCATGAGGAACACATGCTGCACGACATCCCAGAAACAGTGACCAAGAAATCCCTACCACCAAGCTCCCTGAATTATTCACCAGCGCTCTGGAGACGGCACCCCCAGGAACCCGACCTTCTAGCTACAGGGGACTCCACTTCAGCCGCAATTAGTCGGCCGGTGCTCGCTCACCAAAAACAAAACCCGGGCAATGACGAGAAATCAGAACACAAATCTTCCTATCTGGAATCTAACAGGGTTTTTCCCCCCAAGGGAAAAACACTGGTCAGATTGGTTCAATCAAAAACGGACCGTTCTCTTCCCTTCCCCACAAGAATCATATTAGATCCCACCCAGCCAAGGAGGACAGTAAGTCAACAAAACAACATAAGGCAAACAGTAATAAGAACGAAGTCGCCAGCTCTCCAGGAGTAGTTTACTTCTGCAGAATTCTCCCTCCCGTGTTTGGGGAAGCAGTTCACAAAAGGTGTTCCTAGAACGGCGGGGAACGGTGTGTCATGACTTCGCTAACCTTTGCAGGCATGCGGGTCTACCCACCCCATTCCTGGGTGTGTGCACTCAGGCAGTATGCAGCAGGCTAAGTCACGAGTACACAAACTCTTCTGTCCGAACCATCACTCGCTGTTCCAGACACATTTTACTCAAAAGCCTTCTCAACGTGAAGTTTTCAGATCAAACCGGTCTTCTTTCTTTCTTTCTTCCTTTCCTTTTCCCTCCCCTCCTTCCCTTTCTTTTTCCTGCAAGATCCAGGTAAGACAGGGAATAAAGTATAAGGAGTGACAGTGTCTAGTAGGATAGACATTTTTTTTTTGGAACAGAAGGGACCTTTGTTAAAAACTTGATGAGGGCCGGCGCCGCAGCTCACTAGGCTAATCCTCCGCCTTGCGGCGGCGGCACACCGGGTTCTAGTCCCTGTCGGGACGCCGGATTCTGTCCCGGTTGCCCCTCTTCTAGGCCAGCTCTCTGCTGTGGCCAGGGAGTGCAGTGGAGGATGGTCCGAGTACTTGGGCCCTGCACCCCATGGGAGACCAGGAGAAGCACCTGGCTCCTGCCATCAGATCAGCGTGGTGCGCCGGCCGTGGCGGCCATTGGAGGGTGAACCAACGGCAAAAGGAAGACCTTTCTCTCTGTCTCTCTCTCTCACTGTCCACTCTGCCTGTCAAAAACAAACAAACAAACAAAAACTTGATGAGGAAGAGGAAGGCCATTATTGTGGCTGCCATGTACAACATGGCAGTCTTCTACCACAGTGCTGGTTCAAGTCCCTGCTGCTCCCTGCTACGGGCCAAGTACTTGGGTCCTGCAACCATCTGGGAGACCTGGATGGAGCCCAGGCTCCTGGCCGTCACCTGGCCCAGCCCTGCATTGCAGCCATGTGGGGAGTGAATCAGCGGATGGAAGATGCCTTTCTCTGCCTGTCTCTCCCTCTCTCTGTCACTCTACCTTTCAAATAAAAACGAACCTTTAAAAACAAAAACTTACTGAGGTTACTTTCAGGACAGAGTATACTGTATTTTTAAAACACTCACGGTTTTCCCCAAACAATTCTGAATACAATTCAAGGAAAACTACCTAAAACTCTGAAAAACAGCACATAACAAAAGCCTGGTGTAAATGAACACGAGTTAGAGACAGTAAGTGCAGCCTTCACGTACAAATTCTCTTCTCCTACTTAAGTTTGCCTAAAACTGCTTGAAAATTACAAAGAAGCAACTCACAATTTCTAGCTCCAGAAACTAACAAATAGACACACATAATAGGCATATTATAGACACAGACACAAGTAATTGGAACAAAATAAGGCACCTGGTGAAATGAGGAAGAGCAGAGTCTAACACCTCTCTCATAAACAAACCCGGCTCAAGGTTAATAAGCACCAGCAATCCCAAGGCATCGAGCAAAGTGCTTGGTGTGTAGTTCAGTACGTGGAGAAGCTATTACTGAAAAAAACCCACCATGCACTGTTAATCCCTTCCTCTTCACCCTGTAGACCACTATTTCACTCATGTCTACAATAGACCCAGTGACCCTAAGCTACCAATAGTGCCCAAGAATCAGAGTTTTCCAGATGGCCAATGACATCAACGTTAGCCCATGAAATGAACATTTAGGGTGTATGCAGTATTTGCAAATGACATCAGAGCAACTTCCAGTTAATGGCTCTGGATCAGAGTTTTTAACATCTGGGGCCAGCACTGTTAAGCAGCTGGTTAAGCAGTGCCAGCACCCCATATGGGCAATGGTTCAAGTCCAGGCTGCTCCACTTCTGATCCAGCTCCCTGCTAATGCACCTGGGAAAGCAGTGGAAGATGGCCCAAGTGCTTGGGCCCCTGCACTCAAGTGGGAGACCCAGAAGAAACTCCTAGCTCCTGGCTTCAGCTTGGCCCAGCCCTAGTCATGGCCATTTGGGGAGTGAACCAGTGGATGGAAGATCTGTTTATCTGCCTTTCAAATAAACAAATAAATCTTTCCAAAAAAATTTTTTTTCAAAGATCAACTGATGATCAACATCTCTGGGGGCTTGGGGGGCCAGGCTTTAGAGCATCTTGGAGCAATGGGTTTCCACTCACCCCTGCACACCCTTCTCACCTGTGAGGGAGGAGGGTGGTGCCCTAACAATGAAGGACTCAACAGTGTTCCAGGAACAAAATCAAGTTTCCAAGAAAACAAATACAGACCTCGCAACGGCCTTCTCCTCTCATGGATTCTCACCATGAGGCTGCCAGACCTGGGGGACACAACCCCACCTCCCCCAGGCCCAAGCTGAGCACCTGCCACACCTTAATATCCACCACTAAGGATCTCTTTTCAACAAACGACAGGGGTGCTATTTTTTAATATAAAAGCGCACACGCACAAAAAATGAGAATCTGAATAAGAAAAAAAGGGCCAGACGATAAGAGACCATGACAACATGTGTAGGAAAAAGCAGTTAGGGGTCAATGAATAATCAACTGATCAGGCACCGTCACACAGAAACTGGTTTCCAGAGCCATCTAGCAACACATAGGTCACGGGAACCAGGGGCGAGGGTGGGCACTGGCCTTCCTTGCTCTCCTGGGGTGGGGTGGGGGCACCGCAGGGATCCGTCACCCCTGGAGCAGCATAACCGCTACCCCTTTCTGCTTCTGCCCTTAGCAAACATTTGTGGAGTCGCCCCAGTACCGCAGACACTATGTTACGTCTGGGTTTCCCAATCTGGATGGCATGAGCCTGGCAATAACGTTCGAATACTGGGACACTTTTCGCCTTGGGCATTTTTTTCAAAAGGACAGAACCACAACTAGGGTGCGAGCCACACAGCCCGAAGCCGCCCGCCCGGGGGAAGGGGAGACGGGGGGACCCCCGCTCCTACCCACGCAGCGGCGGGGCTGCCGAGGCCCTCGGGCCGGCCTCGAGGACTGAGTCATTCCAAAGCCAACGCTGCCGGAAACACGCCCTGCGCCGCAGGAGGCGGAGTCCCGAGGGCCCGGCCCGCAGCCTTGCGGCCCCCGGGGACCCACGCCGAGGGGTCGCCAGCGCGGTCGGACCCCCGTGCGCCGCCACCGCGCGCGTCACGCTGGAGGCCGGCCGGGCGAGGCCGGGCGCGGACCGGGATCGCGCGCCCAGCCCCGCACCCAAGCAAGCTCTCTCCACCTTGCGGCACGGGGAGTGGCCGGCAGCGACCCCGGGCCTCGCCACGGGGCCTCGGTCTCCCGACACAGAGGGTGGGCGAAGGCGGACCCTCTGCACGCCCTCACCTCTCCCAGTCGAGGATCGTCGGGGTGGAGCCCCCCGGCCGTTCCCAGCGCTCGTGCACACTCGGGCGCACAGGGCGCGGGAACCGTCACCCCGCCGTCTTCCCGATCCCCAGGGCGCGCTCCGCGACCCCGGGCGTGCGCAGGCCCCGGCTTCTCTCGGTCCCGGGCCGAGCCACCGCGTCCCCTCCTCCAGGGATGCCCAGGCAGCCTCCCCACCTCGAGCCACGGCGGAGTCGCGCACTGTGCCCGGGCCTTCCCGGGGAGCTCGTACCTTGCTTTCGATCTGCTTCACCATTTTGGCTGCTGGTGGGGAGGGGGCTGACGAGCGACCGTAAGAACAGATGGAAGCGGATCCAAAGCGCCGGGCCGAGCCTGTAGCCGGAGCGCGCCGCCCGCCTTCCCTTTATAGCAGGCAGGGCTGGGCGCCGCGGGGCGGGGAGTGCGGGCGCGCGCGGCGTGCGTGGGGGCGGGGGCGCACTCGCAGGCCCCGCCCCCTGTTGCCGAGGAGCCGGGGCGGGGCGGGGCGGAGGGGCGGGGAGGCACCGAAGAGCCGGGGTGGGGCGGGGCCGAGGAGCAGGGGCGGGGCGCGGCCGCGGTCCGGAGCTGGGGTGCGGGGAGCGCCCGTCCTTGGCGTGGCTCCAGGAGGACTCCTCCGGCCCGAGGCTGGCGCGCCGTCCGGGGACCTCGAGGGCGCTCCTTCGCTGCGCCGCCGCGGAGCCACCGGGCTCTCCGGGATCAGCCGCCTCCGTGCCACACACCCAGGCTCGTGATGAGCACAGACCTGGGGCCCACGCGGCAGGGCTGGGATTCCGCAGACAAGGCCCGCCTTACCCGGAACCCCAGCCCCTCGGGCCGCGCAAAGTGCTGAGTAACGATGACTGGAAAGTCTCCGTGCGCCGTCGCACGCTTCCGGGAGGACACCGTGGCCGATTTCTGCCTTTTCCCTCCTTCCTGTCCCCTGCTGTCACCGGGGCACCTGCCGCCCCGCGGTGACCCGGCGGTGCAGTGCGGTGGGGCCATGTTGAGTGAGCTCTGAAGCTTCGTTCCCGCGTGCGCCCCTGGGCGGGTGCCGAGTGTCCAGGGTGCCCGGACACCCCCCCACCCCCCGGGGTCTGCGTGATGCTCCCTAGCGCATGCTGGTGTTTGGACGGCTTGGAGTGCTTGTAAAGGCATTAGGACAGTGCGTGGCGCATAGTAAGCACTCAACAAATCCCTCTAATTACAGCCGTTGTGAATACTAATTAGGCTGGCTTGGTGTGGCGCGCGACCCGGCTGAGCTTGGCTACCGTCTGTGTCCCATGGCATCAGTGCACGCGTCTGCAGAGTTTTTGTTTTGTTTGTTTTTTTCTGGAAGTCAGAGTTGGTATGGACAGAAGGGTGTATCGTTGCCGGTTGGGGCTGCCAGGGGTGGGGACTGTGGAGGGTGAGCGTGTTACCGGCACTGTGAAGTGGCGAGGTCTGCCTGCACCTGCTGGTGGGCCGTGGAGAGAAGTGAGAGCCATAGGTTTCGGAGGGAGGGTCCCAGGCTTGCATAGAGCTATGAGTTCTGCCTGCAAACTGGAAGGGAGAGAAACCAGAGGTTTTGGATCAGTTGTACTGTTTCTGGAGGGCTGAGGGGAGGTAGGGAAGGACTTGGACCAGGGTCACTTTCTCTCTCTCTCTCTCTCTTTTTTTTTTTTTTTTTTTAAATTTTTGACAGGCAGAGTGGATAGTGAGAGAGAGAGACAGAGAGAAAGGTCTTCCTTTTGCCATTGGTTCACCCTCCAATGGCCGACACGGCCGGCGCACCGCGCTGATCCGATGGCAGGAGCCAGGTGCTTCTCCTGGTCTCCCATGTGGTGCAGGGCCCAAGCACCTGGGCCATCCTCCACTGCACTCCTGGGCCATAGCAGAGAGCTGGCCTGGAAGAGGGGCAACCGGGACAGAATCCGGCGCCCTGACCGGGACTAGAACCCGGTGTGCAGGCGCCGCAAGGCGGAGGATTAGCCTAGTGAGCCACGGCGCCGGTCAGGGTCACTTTCTACCGATGGCCCTAGCAGAAGGAGGATGGAGTACTTTAATGTAGTGACTTTCCCCAGGAGAGTCAGGGTTACTGGGGAGAGAGAGAATCAGGATTATTTTTTTAAAAGATTTACTTTTTTATTTGAAAGAGTTACAGAGAGAGGGAGAAAGACTGAGAGAGAGAGAGAGAGAGATTGAGAGATCTTCCACCCACTGGTTCATTCCCCCAGATGGCTGCAATGGCTGTGGGGGCTGGACTAGGCTGAAGCCAGGAGCCAGGAGTTTCTTCCAAGTCTCCCACGTGGGTGCTGGGGCCCAAGCCCTTGGGCCATCTTCCACTGCTTTTCTCCCAGGCCATTAGCAGGGAGCGGGATCGGAAATGGAGCTGCAGGAGGGTCAGTATTTACAGAGGAGCCTTGTGGAGCATGGGGGTAGGATCTGGAGCCTGCTTTTCTGCTGCTGGGTCTTTAGTCTAGCTACTTGTGAGCTTCCTGGCCAAACTGTTACCTGGGGAACTTGTGTGGGAGGTGTCAACAAATCACTGAGCTATAGGAAGTGACAGTGTGGCCATCCAGGCCACCTTCATTTGATGTCTCTCCTGGGACTTCCCAAATACTCAGTGACTCGGGTAGAGGAGGCACTGACTCCTTCCCGCCTCTGCAGGACCGGTATAGAGTAGATGTGGAGGAGGGTACAGATTCAGAGGATGAGGAGCCAGCAAGGCCAGAGTTTGTGTTAAGTCTGGGCTGGGGGTCTGGTGTTGTGGTGCAATAGGTAAATCCTCTGCCTGTGGTGCTGGCATCCCATATGGGCACCAGTTCTAGTCCCAGCTGCTCCTCTTCTAATCCAGCTCTCTGCTATGGCCTGGGAAAGCAGGAGAAGATGGCCCAAGCGCTTGGGCCCCTGCACCTGTGTGGGAGACCTGGAAGAAGCTCCTGGCTCCTGGCTTCAGATCAGCGCAGCTCTGCCCATTGTGGCGGTCTGGGGAGTGAACCAGCAGATGGAAGATCTTTTTCTCTCTCACTGTCTATAACTGTCTATAACTCTGCTTCTCAAATAAATAAATAAAATCTTAAAAAAAAAAGTCTGGGCTGCAGTTAGACTCCCTCATTCTCATCCCCACCGCAACACTTGGTAGCTGGGTAACTGGGCAAATCTAAATAGCTTTTTGTGCCTCAGTTTCCTCAACTGTAAAATGGGGGGGTGTCACAATACCTGGTGCTATTCCAAGGGTTGAGTGAGCTAAAATATATTGCAGGTGTAAGCTGTGCCTGCTATGTGAACCATGTTTCCAGGCAGTTTATTGCAATGGTGAAATCCATCTGGAATGGTGGCAGAGCTAGAGTGGAAAGTGTGACTGTGAATAGGTGTCAGTCTGGGGCTGGTGTTGTGGGCAACAGGTTAAACTATGGCCTGTAGCCCCGGCATCCCATGTGGGCACCAGCTCAAGTCCCAAGTGCTCCACTTCCTATCCAGCTCCCTACTAATGTACCTGGGAAAGCTGCAGAAGATGGCCCAAGTACTTGAGCCCCTGCACCCACATAGGAAACCTGGAAGAAGTGCCTGGATCCTGGCTTCGGATCGGAACAACTCTGGTCGTTGCGGCCATTTGGGGAGTGAACCAGTTGATGGAGCATCTCTCTCTGTTTCCCATTCTCCCTCTCTCTGTAACTCTGCCTTTCAAATATATAAATCTTAAAACAGACAAACAAAAACCAAACCAAGTGTGAGTCTTCAGTGAGTTAAGTAACCAGAGAAGCAGTAATGAGCCTCAAAGGAAAGGCGCTTTTTTCTTTCTTCTCCGAAGGGTAGAGAGCGGACCAGTGGGCTGGATCTGGCCGAAGGAACAAGGGCCCCCGCCTACAGGGACATGGGAAAAGGCTTTAGGGTTCCGGTGAAAACAAGGAGGTGACAATCTGGGAGGAGAGTGGGGTACAGAGAAGTGGAGGGGCAAGAGGAGGAGAGGGAGGGTGCCCTGCAGTCCCCACTTGGGCCATTGGCTGTGCGCATTAGCGCTCTCAGTTGCAAGGAGAAAATTTTGCTCAGCTTGATTAAAACCCCAACGGGAATGAGTAACCCGTATTACCAAGAGCTCCTAGGGGTCCCTCTCGCTGTTTCATTCTCAGGTAGGTTCTCCAGCTGGCGGAAGGCTGGGCCAGGCAGCTCCAGGCTTAGGTGTGTGTTAGCCCAGCATGTCTGCAGAAAGGGCGTTTCTCTCCCCCGGCCTGGTGAATGCCCCAGAGGCTGACCTGCACTGACGGGTTGGTGGGGTGAGGGTGAGCTTCCTGGAATCATTTGCACTGGGGACTGGGAAACATCCAGAGAGGGTTCCCAGAGAAAGGGGCGATGGATGCCAGACCAGCAATAGTTTCACAGCCCCAAGACTCGCCGAGATGAGATGAGTTGTGTGGGTGGTGAGCCTGCTTCCTGTTTCTGGGTCATGTGGGCCTGGAGAACTAGGTCAGCTGTCCCAGTGCAGGTCCCAACCAAAATCTGAAGGCAGCTGTGGGGCCTGTGGAGCAATTTCTTCTCAGATCCCAGATCTGAGTGTGATCCTTGCCTGCTTAATTTAGACAGAGTGGGGATGCTTGTTGGTACTGCAGCGTCTGCGCCAGGGAGACATGTGGAACCACAGTCTTTCCAGGCAGAGCCTTAGAATCTGCATTTTATTTATTTATTTATTTAATTAATTTATTTGAAAGTCAGAGTTACAGAGAGAGAAGGAGAGGCAGAGGGAGAGAGAGGTCGTCCATCCACTGGTTCACTCCCCAGATGGCCACAATGGCAGGAAGCCAGGAGCCAGGAGCTTCCTCCGGGTCTCCCACATGGATGCAGAGACCCAAGGACTTGGGCCATCTTCTACTGCTTTCCCAGGCCATAGCAGAGAGCTGGATCAGAAGTGGAGCAGCCGGGACTTGAACTAACACCCATATGGGATGCCAGCAATGCAGGTGGTGGCTTTACCCACTGCGCCACAGTGCCAGCCCCGGAATCTGCATTTTAAAAAAATCACCCCTCTCCTGGGATTAGGTGCCCTAAGATTTGATCATCTGCCCTGGGAGCTGTGCCCGGGGGAGATGGGGGGAGCAACATTAATTCTGCTTCAAGACTGTGACTAGCAAGAGAGTTGAGAGCATAAAAGAGAACATGATTAAGTGACATAAAACAGGGAGCTCCAAGTACTATGATAAAGAAAAGGACAGGTTAAGCACCCAATCTCCAAAATCTAAAACTTTTTGAGCGCTGACATGAAGTCTCAAGTAAAATACTCCGCACTTGACCTCACATGATAGATTGCAGCCAAAACACAGGTGCACTAAACATAGTGCATAGTTACCTCCAGCCATGTGGATAAGGCGGATACGAACCACAAATGAATTCTGTGTTTAGACATGAGTTTCATCCCCAAGATCGATCATTATGTATATGCAGCTGTTCCCCCAAAATCCAAACACGCTGGTCCCAAGCATTTTGGATAGGGGATACTCAACCTGTAGAAGGGAAAAGGATAAATAAACCTGTGCAGGATCCAAAGTGAGAGGCCCAAAGCTGAGTGCATCATCATTTCTCTCACATCCCTTAAGAGGGAGAAACTGTCCTTGTTTTATAGAAAAGGAAACATTTGAAGAGATTACCTAAGTCACACCAAAGGCTCACTGATTCTTATATTCTATTCTCAAAAGGAAGGAAATGCCAGCCCATTTTTTAAGCCCATCTACATATCTCTTTACTTTTTTAAAGATTTATTTTACTTATTTGAAAGGCAGACTGACAGAAGGAAAGACAGAGAAAGAAAGAAATCACTCCCCAAGTGGCTGCGACGGCCAGGATTAGGGATTAGGCCAGGCCAAAGCCAGGAGTCTGGAACTCCATGTGGGTATCCTGTGTGGGTGGCAGGGCCCAAGTACTTGAGCGATCTTTCTCTGCTTTCCCCAGTACGTTAGCTGGGAGCTGGATCAGAGGCAGAGCAGCCAGGACTTGAACCGTGTTCTGACCCGGGATGCCAGTATTGCATCCCCAACCACGTTGGCCCCAACCACGTATCTTGGATGAATTGCATTTCACTAGTGAAAAATATCTGACAGCGTTTATGCTAATTGATGAACTATATAGATTGTGGCACTTCAGATGTGAACTGTGGAGATTTTAAAACACATAAATTTATGTCATACTTTCAGTGCTAAGGATCTTAATGTAGATAGCATAGAATACAGTCACCCCTGTGAATAATGACCTGTATATCACTGCTCCGTAAGTCTCTGAGTCTGCCCAGTGATCCCCTCCGCACCCTGGCACTCTGGAGCTACCAAATGCTGCCTACTCTCTCCTCCCAAAAGTCCATGGATTTGAGGAAATTTTTTTTAAGGAAAAAAACTTGATCTTAATTCACAACATGCAGCAAAATAACTCAAAACTTAGTGTGCAACGTCTAGGAAGATGATCTTAGCAACCTTGGAGTAGGCAAATATTTAGGGGGCAGGATACAGAAATCATTAAGCATAAAAGAAAATGCTCATTTGAATTCAGCTCACCATAAAAAAGTGAGGTGATGCATATGTTAATTGACTATTTAACCATTCCACATTATATACATATGTAAAAGCTTTGTGTTTGGGGTCATTGTTAGGTGGCATTAAGCCGCTGCTTGCCGTGCTGGCATCTCATGTTGGGGTGTCAGTTTTGAGTCCAGTCCGCCCTACTTCCAATCCAGGTCCATGCTAGTGCTCCTGGGAAGGCAGCATAAAGTTATCTGATCCCTGCCACCCAAGTCGGAGACCAGGAAGGAGTTCCTGGCTCCTGGCTTTGGTCTGGCCCAGACCTGGCTGTAGTGGCCATCTGGGGAGTGAACCAGCAGATGGAAGATCTCTCTCTCTCTTTCTCTCTCTGTAACTCTGCTTTTCATGTAAATAAATGTTTTTTAAAAAAGGAAAAGTGTTTAAAAATAAATGAAAAGGAGAGTCACAGACCAGGAGAAAATAGGCCTAATTCATCCACTCAACAAAGGACTTATATCTAAAATGTATAAAGAAGTCCCACAACTCAACAATAAAAAGATGAACAATTGGCATAAAACCGAGGGTAACAGATTTAAACAGACACTTCTAAAAGTAAGATATATTAGTATAAATGACCAATAAACAGGGACTAGGGAAATTTAACCTGACACCATTATGAGATACCATATGTATCCACTAGACTGGTAAAATAAAAAGGCACAAATGTTGGCAAGCTTGTGGATTAACTGCAAATAACTCATACAGTGTTTTACTGTATGACCCAGTAATTCATCATCTAGATATTTATCCAACAGAAATTAAAATATATATCCACACCAAGACTTGCATACAAACATTCATAGCAGCTTTCTTAATAATAGCCCCAAACTAAAAACAATGCAAATGTCCATCAACAGGTGAAATAATAATAATGTAAATATCCATGCAGTAATACTCAGCAACCTTGTGGAACAATCCGCTTAGTATGCAATAACATGGGTGAGCATAAAACACTATGCAGAGCAGAAGAAACCAGCCGATAAAGATGGTAGCCTCGCTTTTATAGGAAGTTCTAGAGCAGATAAGTGACATAAGTCAGGGATTTGCTGGTGCTGGGTGGGGAGATGGCAGAGGCGTAGGGGAATTGTTTTGTGGCCACATAGGTCTACACAGTTTTCACAACTCATGGAAAATGCATTAAAACTAGGTACACTTTATGTATTATGGTACAAATTACACCCCTAATCAAGATTAAAATGGTTAAAAATGTAGTCTCATAATAATCATTTCTAGGCCCAAAAGCCTTCCTTGAGGACATTAAAATATGTTGATAAAGCAACAAAAGGTAAGGTAAATGGAAACATTTACACAGTTCTATAATTTGGACCATACAAATTGTAAGCATGTGCACTTTAAAGTAGATAAGCCTTTTATTGTGATTGTAGCTTTCAAATAGAATATATAAGGAAACATACATAATCTAGTTGGGTGACCTACCAAACTTACCCTAAATCCAGAAGCATGGAAAAGGAGTGGGGGAAATATGCATAAATGGGTTTTGATGGAGTCTTTACAAAGGGACACTTTCGCAAGCTCAGAGTCATCCCCACTAATGCTTCCAGAGCTACACGTAGCTAAAAAGGTAAGGTGAGTGTGGTGGAATGAGAAGGCTGTGCCAAGATGGCCGCTGGCAACAGAGTCTGCCTGGCAACAGGCTGTGATTGGATGGCTTCAGAAACTGCCTGGCAACAGGGTGTGATTGGTTAGGGCATAAACCGCCCCTTGACCAGATTGGCTGCTTTGGCTATATAAGCTGTTGTAGCAACTGAAATAAATGAGTCTGCAGGCTGCTTGCCTCAAGCCTGCTTTCACCAGACTCCGGGGGTCTGTGTCTCTTGCCCCCACCACGCTCCTCCTGCAAGAAACGAATCCACTGCAACAGGTGAGAATCTTCCTCCTACCTTAACATCAGGTAAAAAGCAAGGATGTCTGCTGTCACCACATCTATTCAATGTTGCCTTGCAGGTGCTTGCCAGAACCCTGAGGCAGGATAGAGAAATAAAAGGCATCCAAGGGCCGGCATCATGGGGCAGCAGGTTAAGCTGCTTGCCTGCCACCCACACCAGGATCTGTTTCCCATCCAGCTTCCTGCGAATGCACCTGGAAAGGCAACAGAAAATGGCCTGGGCCTCGGCCACGCATGTAGGAGCCAAGGATGAAGTTCCTGACTCCTGGCTTCAGCTTGTCCCAGACCTGGCTGTTGCCATCATTTGGGGAGTGAATCAGCAGATGAAAGATCACCCCTCATCCCTAAATCCCTCTATCTTTCAAATACATAAATAAATCTTAAAAAAATACAAAAGAGATAAGTGTTGTGGTGCAGCAGGTAAAGCCACCCCTGCGATGCCCGCATCTCATATGGGCATTGATTCAAGTCCCAGCTGCTCCAGTTCCAATCTAACTCCCCACTAGTGGCCTGAGAAAAGCAGCAGAAGATGGCCCAAGGGTTTGGGCCCCTGCTACTCATGTGGGAGACCTGGAGGAAGTTCCTGACTCCTGGCTTCAGGCTGGCCCAGCCGTGGCCACTGAGGCCATCTTGCAGATGAACCAATGGATAGAAAATCTCTCTCTGTCTCTCTGTCCTTTTCTGTAACTCTGCCTTGCAAATAAGTAAATCTTAGAACACATACACACATACACACATGCACACACACACAATGAGGTTTTATTAAAAAAAAAAAAACATAAAAGCATCCTAGCTTAAAAGGAAGAACTGAAACATCTCAATTTTCAGATGACATGCTCTTATATGTAGAAAATCTTAGGAAATCAGAAAGCTGTTAACACTAATAGGGAAATTCACCAAGAATGCAGAATATACCTTCAAGAAGCAAAATTTAAAAACACTGAATTACTTGGGAATAAATTTAATTAAAAAATAAGACTTGTACAATGAAAAGTAGAAAACCTTGTTCTGAGAAATTTCGGAATAAAATAAGTGGAAGGACATCTCATGAACATAGGTTGACAGTCAATATTGTTAATTTGGCAGTACTTCCCAAATTGACCTATAGATTAAACACAATGATATCAAAATGCAAGGTGCTTTTTGTGCTGAAATTAGCAAGCTGATCCTGAAGTTTTTGCAGAAATACAAAAGATTCAAAATATTCTTGAAAAAGAACAAAGCTGCAGGAGTTACACTTCCTGGTTTCAAAACTTAGCACAAAATTATAGCAATCCAAACAGTGTGGTGCTGGCATAAAGACAGACATGTAGATCGTGAAATAGAATTGAGAGACCAGAATTAAACCCATGAATCTGTGTGTAAACAAAGGTGCAAGTCCATTCAGTGGGGGAAAAGTAGTGTCTTCAATAAACAGTGCTGGGACCACTGGAAATATATGTGCTAATGAATGAAGCTGGGCCCTACTTCACACCTTTTATAAAGATTAACTCCAAATGAATCAAAGATTTGAAATTATAGACTCTTGGAAGGAAAAGTAGTTGTACATTTCTGTGACATTTGATTAGATCAGGAACTGATTTCTTAGATATCAAAACAGCAGCCATATAAAAATAAAAAAAATTGGACTTCTCCAAAACTAAAATATTTTGCTTTTTAAGGACACAAGTGAGAAAGTAAAAAGACAACACACAGAGTGGGAAAAAATACTTTTAAATCATATATTTAAGGGAGCTTTATCTAGAATGTATGGCGAACTCTCAGAATTCAACAATAAAAATACAACCCTTTTAAAATAGACAAAGGATTTGAATAGGTATCTCTCCAAAGATGATACACAGATAGCCAACAAGTGTATGAAAATACGGCCAACATCAATAACCGTTAGGGAAACACAAATCAAACTAGAGTGAGATACTTCTTTGTACCCATGAAAGTGACTGTTGTAAAAGACAGTAGCAAGAGTTAGTGAGAACATGGAAGCATTGGGAGCTTCAAGCACTGCTACTGAGAACTGAAAGATGAGACAGCAGCCATGGAAAAGAGTCTGACAGTTCAGTTAAACATAGTTACCTTATGATCTAGTAGCTCTATATAGCACAAAGTTGGGTCTAGAAGATTTGCAGGTGAATGTCCATTGCAACATTTTTCTTTTCTTTTCTTTTTTTATTTGACAGGCAGAGTTAGACAGTGAGAGAGAGAGAGACAGAGAGAAAGGTCTTCCTTCCATTGGTTCATCCCCAAATGGCCGCTATGGCCGGCATGCTGCACCGATCCGAAGCCCGGAGCCAGGTGCTTCCTCCTGGTCTCCCATGCGGGTGCAGGGCCCAAGCACTTGGGCCATCCTCCACTGCCTTCCCGGACCACAGCAGTGGAAGAGGAGCAACCAAGACAGAATCTGGTGGCGCCCCAACTGGGACTAGAACCTGAAGTACCGGCGCCACAGGCAGAGGATTAGCTTAGTGAGCCGTGGTGCCGGCCTAACATTTTTCTTAATAGCCAAAATGTAGAAACAATCCCAATGTTCATTCACTGATGAATATATAACAAAAGTAATGTATATATTCAATAATCTATTATTTGACTGTAAAGTAGAGTAAAATTCTGATCCATGTCAGGATGTGAATGAACCTTGAAAATATTAAATGAAAGAGCCAAACAGAATAGGCCACATTGTATATGATTCTATTTATACGAGATGCCTAGGATAGACAAACCCGGAGTCAATAAAATAAGTGATTTCGAGTCCAGGGGAAGTGAGGAAGGGTAGTGAGTACTAATGGGTGTGCAGGCATCTCCTTGTGAGGTCTTGGAAACGTTCTGGACTTAGTGGTGATTGCATAACTTCGGGAATATACTAACAACCACTGAACATGAATATGAGGGATAGAGATTTCTCTTCTGCCTTCACCAAATAATCTAATGTAAAGTATAAAAAGAAGAGTGAAGAAGAGAAAAAAAGGAAAATCTTTCACATACAAGCAGGTGAATCCAGTCTTCGAAATGCTTGGGAAACCTTTTCCCTCCCCAGGGCGTGAGTGAATAGAGGAAAACCATCTTTGCCCAGGACCATTAACAACTGTCTAAAGCCAAGGGACAGCCTGGCTCATGTGGGAGGACAACTTGCTTACCTACGAGTATATCCACTAATGAGGAAGTGGGTATTTCTTAGTATGTGCTCCTCACCTGTATGGGATTGATGTGCCATATCATTCAGTGGCATTCTGTTAAAGAATCCCACTATGCACAATTACTTTAGTGAACAGGTAACCTTTAAGGAAGAGAGACTGATCTCAAGAGAGTTTTTTTTTGTTTTTTTTTTTTTTTATTTTTTTATTTTTATTTTTTTTTTTTTTTGACAGGCAGAGTGGACAGTGAGAGAGAGAGACAGAGAGAAAGGTCTTCCTTTGCCGTTGGTTCACCCTCCAATGGCTGCCGCGGCCGGCGCGCTGCGGCCGGCACACCGCGCTGATCCGATGGCAGGAGCCAGGAGCCAGGTGCTTTTCCTGGTCTCCCATGGGGTGCAGGGCCCAAGCACCTGGGCCATCCTCCACTGCACTCCCTGGCCACAGCAGAGGGCTGGCCTGGAAGAGGGGCAACCGGGACAGAATCCGGTGCCCCAACCGGGACTAGAACCCGGTGTGCCGGCGCCGCTAGGCGGAGGATTAGCCTAGTGAGCCGCGGCGCCGGCCTTCAAGAGAGTTTTATCTGATTGAATTCTTTAGACTTAGAAGCAATAAAAGTTCAATTGAAATACGTGATTCAGGGGCCAGCACTGTGGCTCATTTGGTTAATCCTCCACCTGCAGCACCAGCATCCCATATGGGCACCAGGTTCTAGCCCCAGTTGCCCCTCTTCCAGTCCAGCTCTCTGCTGTGGCCCGGGAGGGCAGTGGAGGATGGCCCAAGTGCATGGGCCCTGCACCCCATGGGAGACCAGGAAGAAGCACCTGGCTCCTGGCTTTGGATCGGCATAGCTCTGGCCGTTGTGGCTGTTTGGGGGGTGAACCATCAGATGGAAGATCTTTCTGTCTCTCTCTCTCACTGTGTAACTCTGTCAAAAAAAAAAAAAAAAAAAAAAAAAAAAAAAAAGAAATACGTGATTCAGGATGTGTAACCCTAGAACTATTCAGAAATCACCTGACTACAAAGAAGTGATTGAATGCCTCTAGAAGCACTTCAAAATTGTTCTTGATGGTGGCAGCTTTGAGGGTATGGTCCAGGTGGCGTAAGGCAAGAAGTAGCACACGATCATTGGATTTTTATGTTGATTTGGCCTTTAGCTTTTGTCTTTGTAAATTGATGATGCTTTTGAGGCATGGTTTATCTGTTATAACCTTTGTCCTAGGAAACAAGGCCACTCTTTGAATAAGAATACATATCAGAAAAGGCAGATTGAAGAGACCACACAATTTAAGTATGTATAGTGAATAACTTTTGCCAGATATGAGATCATTGTTTAGTTATAAAGAAAATCTTCACGTCAATAAGTCACTTGGAGAGCCTGATTCATATAAAGGTACTGTAAGTTTATCAGTAAACAAGAATATTTATTTTTTATTTTTGAAGATTTCTTGGGGCCAGCGCTGTGGCACAGTGGGTTAACACCTGGCCTGAAGTGCCAGCATCCCAGAGGGGCATCAGTTTGAGTCCCATCTGCTCCACTTCTGATCCAGCTCTCTGCTAGGGCCTGGGAAAGCAATCAAAGATGGCCCAAGTCCTTGGGCCCCTGCACTCGTGTGGGAGACCCTGAAGAAGCTCCTGGCTCCTGGTTTCAGATCAGCACAGCACAGCTCCGGCCGTTGCGGCCATCTGGGGAGTGAACCATCGGATGGAAGACCTCTCTCTCTCTCTCTCTCTGTGTAACTCTGACTTTCAAATAAAAATTAAATAAATCTTTTAAAAAAGATTAGTTATATGAAAGGCAGACTTACAGAAAGAGGGGGAGATAGTGAGAAAGAGAGAGAGAGAGAGACTGAGATTGAGAGTCTATCTACTGATTCACCTCCCAAATGGCTGCAGTGACCATGTCTGGGCCAGGCCGAAGCCAGGAGCCTGGCATTCCATCCATGTCTCCCACATGGGTGGCAGGGGCCCAAGCTATCAGTCCATCTTCCATTGCTTTCCTACACAAAGATTTGCATGGCTCACATCAGAACTGGAGCAGCCAGGACTCAAACTGGTGCTCACGTGGGATGCTGGTGTTGTGGCTCAATGAGCTGCTCCACAACGCTGATCTCAATATTTCTGATAATTCATGAATATAAAAGCAATCTCCAGATAAAAAAGTGAAAAATACTTAATAGAAAGCATAGAATTTGAAATGGTAAAAAGAAGGAAGAACTTTTGCTTTAAGGAAAATATGCTGATTAAAATGATAGAATAGGCCGGCGCCGTGGCTCACTAGGCAAATCCTCCGCCTAGCGGCGCCGGCACACCGGGTTCTAGTCCCGGTCGGGACGCCGGATTCTGTCCCGGTTGCCCCTCTTCCAGGCCAGCTCTCTGCTGTGGCCAGGGAGTGCAGTGGAGGATGGCCCAAGTGCTTGGGCCCTGCACCCCATGGGAGACCAGGAGAAGCACCTGGCTCCTGCCTTTGGATCAGCGTGGTGCGCCGGCTGCAGCATGCCCGGCCACGGCGGCCATTGGAGGGTTAACCAACGGCAAAGGAAGACCTTTCTGTCTCTCTCTCTCTGTCCACTCTGCCTGTCAAAAAAAAAAAAAAAAAGATAGAATAAAAACTAATACTGGGTGGGTAGGTGGTGCAGCATTTAAGTCACCACTTGGGATGCCCACATCCCATATCAGAGTACCTGGTTTAAGTCCCAGTAAGTCCAGTTCCAATCCAACTGCTTTTCCTTTTTTTTTTTTTTTTTTTTTTGACAGGCAGAGTGGACAGTGAGAGAGAGAGACAGAGAGAAAGGTCTTCCTTTTGCCGTTGGTTCACCCTCCAATGGCCGCCACGGCCGGTGCACTGCAGTCGGCGCACCACGCTGATCCAAAGGCAGGAGCCAGGTGCTTCTCCTGGTCTCCCATGGGGTGCAGGGCCCAAGCACTTGGGCCATCCTCCACTGCACAACCTGGCCACAGCCGAGAGCTGGCCTGGAAGAGGGGCAACCGGGACATAATCTGGCGCCCCGACCGGGACTAGAACCCGGTGCGCCGGTGCCACAAGGTGGAGATTAGCCTAGTGAGACGCAGCGTCCAATTGCTTTCTAATGTGTGCCCTGGGAAGTAGCAGAATGGCTCAAATACTTGAGTCCCTACCACTCAGGTAGGAAACCCAGATTGAGCTGGACTCCTGGCTTTGCCCTGGCCCAACCCTGGCTGCTGTAGGCATTTAGGGAATAAAGCAGTTGATAAAAGATCGCTATTTGTCTCTCTTTCTGCTTTTCAAATAAAATTTAAAAAAATCAAGAAGTCTAATATTACTTGAATTAATTGTGTTTAAGCCACCAATTTTATGTTCCATCATAGCTTCTCTGCTATACTGATCAACATGGACTATAATCAAGTGATACAGAAGAAGCACAAATGACCTAGAGATAAGCTATTAAAAGTAAGGAGAAAAGAAAAAAAAAACTTGTCAATTTTCACTCTTGATTTAGCCCTGATTTGTCTTTGTTTTGATTTTTTAAAAGTCATCTTTAAAAAAGATATTTAAGGGCCGGTGCTGTGGCGCAGTAGGTTAATCCTCTACCTGTGGTGCCGGCATCCCATGTGGCTACAGGTTCTAGCCCCGGCTGCTCCTCTTCCAGTCCAGCTCTCTGCTGTGGCCTGGGAGAGCAGTAGAGGATGGCCTGGGTGCTTGGGCCCCTGCACATGCATGGGAGACTGGGAAGAGGCTCCTGGCTTTGGATTGGCACAGCTCCAGCTGTCGTGACCTTTTGGGGAGTGAACCAATGGAAAGAAGACCTTTCTCTCTGTCTCTTTCACCGTCTGTAACTCTAGCTCTCAAATAAATAAATAAAATCTTTTAAAAAAGTAGATAGACTGAAAAATTAAAAAGAAATAAAAACACATTCAACTTCTTTTTTTAATTTGATAGGCAGAGTTTAGACAGTGAGAGAGAGAGAGAGACAGAGAGAAAGGACTTCCTTCCATTGGTTCACTCCCCAAATGGCCGCCACAACTGGTGTGCTGCATCGATCCAAAGCCAGGAGCCAGGTTCTTCCTCCTGGTCTCCCACACGGGTGCAGGTGTCCAAGCACCTGGGCCATCCTCCACTGCCTTCCCGGGCCACAGCAGAGAGCTTCATTGGAAGAGCAGCAACCAGGACTAGAACTGGCGCTCATCTGGGATGCCACTGCGCTGGCCCCTCTTCTGACCTCTCTGAAATCCAGATGCGTTTTATAAGCCATGGTCTTGTGCGATTGGGGCCCAAGGACTTGAGTCATAGCAGAGAGCTGGATCAGAAGTGGAGCAGCTGGGACTCGAACTGATGCCCATATGGGATGCTGGCCCTGCAGGTGGCCGCTTTACCTGCTACGCCACAGCGACCCCATCAATCCAGGTCTTCCCATGGGTGGCAAGAACCCAATTGCTTGAGCTATCCCTGCTGTCTCCCATGGTCTGCATTTGCAAGAAGGTGGAATCAGGAGCTGGAGCTGGGAATTGAACCCAGGTACTCTGTGGTAGGCCATGGGCATTTCAACTGCTAGGCTAAATCCTGTCCCTTCGTAGGCGGTTTTGCCTGCACAGTTCACGTTCTAAGCATTTGTGTGGGGGAAGGAAGGGCATTCCCTCCATTTTGGATTATCCACCAGATGTTTCCACATCACATAATCATTGATTATAACGTCGTTATGTGGCCACATTTACCTCCAGGAGAGGCTGGAAAATAGCATCTTTGTTCCAAGCAGCCAAGTTAACAAAGCACGGATTCTGTGAACTGAAGAAATGAAGAATGGATTTTGGTGGGACAGCAGCCGATAGTGTCTTCTAGATATCACGTATTGATGTATCGCGGTGAATCCACTTCAAAAAGATGTTCACCTCATGCCCATGTCTGACCTTCTACCTCTGCTGCCACTGGCCTGGCTCAGACTCTCCACTTCCTACCTGGGCCACACCTTTGCTACTCACCTCCCTTCTGTGTTTGCTTCCTCACAGTCCATTCAGCACACCGCGATATGTAGCTCTGAGCACGCCACTCCTCTGCGGGCAACACTTTAGCAAATTGTTTCATTGGTCTCCGACTAAAACTCAGACACTGACCATGGCCATGAGACCACACATGATCTGTTACTTTCCACCTGTACGTGTTACATCTCTAGGTACTGCTGCTGGCCTCAGCGTCCCTCTTTGGTTCACTCTCACACTCTGGGGCCTTTGGAGGAGCCAACAGACCACACTCCAGTTTCCTTTCCTGCATTTGGAATGAACTGGGAAGAAAACATAAGGTTCAGACCCACAGGGTTCAAATATCAGCCCTATTCATGAAAAATTCGGGATTGGAAGATAGGCTTAACAGTGTAGCTATAATCAGACTTTCTTGGGACTCAAAATCATATTGCAGAAATACAAGGACTGAGTTATAGAGGTTTCATAGCTAATTAGTTCAGACCAATACTATTTTATTTCTTTTTGAAAATTTTTCATTTATTTTTCTTTTTTTTTTGTTTAAGGTTTTTTTTTTTAACTTTTATTTAATGAATATAAATTTCCAAAGTACAGCTTATGGATTACAATGGCTTCCCCACCATAACGTCCCTCCCACCCGCAACCCTCCCCTTTTCCACTCCCTCTCCCCTTCCATTCACATCAAGATTCATTTTCAATTCTCATTTATTTTTTCTTATATGAAAAGCAGAGAGAGGGAGAGAGAGAGAGATGGGGGGGCAGGAAAAGAGATTGATTTTCCATCTGCAAGTTTGCCCTGAAAATGCCTGTAGCAGCCAGGGAAGGGCCAGACCAAATCTAGGAGCCTGGAACTCAATCTAGGTCTCCCAGCGGCTTGGGCCATCACTTCTGTCTGCCAGGGTGTATGTTAGAAGGAAGCCGAAACCAGAAGCAGAGTCAGGACTGGAACCCAGGCACTATCGCTATGGGCATTCCACTTGGCATCTGCACCACTGCGTAAGGTATCTGCTCTCTTGTATTGCTTAGTGACTCCAGAAACTACTCAATAATTTACCTAATGATAAAATAGCTTATTCTATGATATCAATGATGATGTTCATACGATTCTTAAATAATTGTCGAGACACAGGTTTTTTTCTCCCCATTAAGATTGCAATTTGCAGAAAATTTATTGCTGTTACTTAGTCATTTTCTCAGAAAGTATGTCTAGGAAATTAGTGGCTTTGTTGGAGAAATATGATAACTGAGCACATAAGACAGCACTGCCCCCACCCACCAAGAAAAATAAACATTCCAGGAGGTCAGTTCTACTTAGTCCTGAGTTGAGTCTTGTAAAATAACATTTATTGAACATGATTATCCAAACTATTCATGAATTCAAACAAATACAACTATTTAACTTTGAACCATTCCCAGCTAAAAACAAACAGTGTGCTCTTAAGTGGAAAATGTGGCTTAACCACCAAAGACTTAAATTGGAATCCAAAAATGAACTATAAGGTGATTCAATTGAGAGGCAATTTCTCTTGTAAATATTTTATTTTGCAACAAATCGTGCCCTTTAGGAAAAGCAAAAACAAAAACATGTGCTTTCAGAGCTAATTCTTTTGATAAAACTTCTCAGACCACTTGCAAAGCAAATACGACACCATGTTAGCACACCATCTGTTCTTCCCACACTGTAGCCTCTACCGTGACCACATGCGTCTCCAGGACAAGGGGGAGTATTTAGGAATGCTCCTTGATGGTGAAGGAGACAGAGACGCCCAGCTGCAGGGATGTTCCTGAGGTCACATAATGTGTTATGTGCATTACGTTAGGAGGAGATCTTGGGTAAGAGTCTGCCTAATTACGATCCAGAAGCTGAAGACCTTGGCCATAGGCCGGGCTGTGACAGCTCTTCATCCTGGATAGTGTCCTACTCATATATGGGACAATTTAGCTGTAGCAGTTGGAACTCCGCATATCACTCCAAGTGACAAAAACCAGACTGCCCCAGACAAGAGCTTTTCCCAGGTAGGAGCAGCCTCAGTACCGGCTTGATGAAGGAGCTCTAGCAATGCCACCAAGACCTTTGGTTCCACATCCTTATTTGTCTTGTTTTCACAGAGCTGCTTCACTCTTGTAACCGTTTGATTGGCGAAGTCCCAAACCTAATTTTCTATCGCTTCAAATCCAATGAAAACAGAGTAAAAAGAAAGAATTTCCCCCAAAGTCCCAGCCCAAGTTTCACTGTGTCCCTTCGGCTCTGATTGAACAGACCAGTCACTGTGTCACTGGTGACATATGTCACGTGGCCTCATATCACTGCAGATCTTGGTCACCTGCTTTACCACTTTGGCTGGACTGGGGGGCAAATGTACAGAACCCTGGGTGCATAGGATCCTGCAGAAGTTTCCAGGAGCACCCTGATTCCCCCGTAGGATGGCAGGCACTGGTTTCCTTGTCCCTCTTGGCATTCACATAATGTAAGAGCCAGACTGTCCTGGCAGGAAGTCAGGCTCAGAAAAGTAAGCTGAATGTTGAGTAGGGGGGAGAAAAACTCCACCACCTCCGTATTTTAGCAGCCCGTGCATACTTGAAATTCTCAATTGTGAGAATCTTTGCTTCTGCTTTGGCTTCTGGAGCCGTGCTGACAGCTCCCATTGTGAGGGGAGGAAGCTGGAAAAGTCTTGAAGCACCACATTCAATGTCAGCAAACAACTTAGGTTATCACTTAAGCAGTAGCCCAAGAGAGCCTCCGTTCCCTGGCATGCATAACTGGGAGTCAGTTTCACAATCTTGAACCAACAAACCAGCATGCTTCTTTCAAGGTCTAGAGAAGAGAGAAGGGCAGCATTTCCAGTCTGCAGCCACTAGTCTAATTAAATTGCTTCTTCATATTGCTCAAGGATAACCAGCAAATTAACATCAGCGCTCCATCCAAAGGGAATTCCACCTGTGAGGATCCACTATTCTAGGGGAAGGAAAACAGGTAACAGGAATACAGGCTAATTTAGGAGCCCCAAAATATTAGTGATGTTTTTCCTACTACAGGTTTTCAATGTGTTTAAACTCTTAAACTTAGCAACAGTGAGATTATTATAGATGAGAAGAGTTGAGTTTTATTAGTCAGGGTAGACCAAAGGACAGGGAAGTTTCCAGTAAAGGGGAGGTTTTATCTGTGCCTGAATTTTGTAATCCTTATGTTCTAAGTCGTCGACCATTCCGGAGATGTTTTTGTTTCACAGTTAGCTTGGTTGAAGCAGGAAAGATTGCATGCATTTCCTTCAACCACTGACAAAGCAGAAGCTTGCAAAGAAAGTGATTCTCCCAGGCTACATCTGCTTTAAAAGAAAAAGGTTGCTTCTCCGCCTTGTGTCCCATACCGATCTCCATGCTAAAGGACAGGTTCAAAGTTTTGCTGTGAATGTTGAGGTTGGTAAGCAACGGAAACTTATGTGGTATGATTGTTTTCTCACAAAATTTATGGTAATGTTTCAGAACTAGGCTTAGAAGCTAAGCAGAGGAGATGACACTGTGGCGTAGCAGATAAAGCTGTCGCCTGCAGCGCTGGCATCCCGTATGGGCGCCGGTTCGAGTCCCGGCTGCTCCACTTCCAAGCCAGCTCTCTGCTATGGCCTGGGAAAGCAGTAGAAGATGGCCCAAGTCCTTGGGCCCCTGCACCCACGTGGGAGACCTGGAAGAAGTTTCTGGTTCCTGGCTTCAGATCGGCGTAGCTCCGGCCATTGCAGCCAACTGGGGAGTGAATCAGCACTTGGA
The DNA here is from genome assembly GCF_964237555.1 of Oryctolagus cuniculus. Taxonomy (NCBI): domain Eukaryota; kingdom Metazoa; phylum Chordata; class Mammalia; order Lagomorpha; family Leporidae; genus Oryctolagus; species Oryctolagus cuniculus. The sequence continues at coordinate 213,948,917 of NC_091432.1, forward strand.
AGACTTCTCTCTCTCTGCTTCTTCTCTCTCTGGGTACTCTGACTTTCAAATAAATAAATAAATCTTAAAAAAAAAATAATAAATACATCTTAAAAAAAATAAACTAAGCAGAAACAAGAAGGGGGGGTAGGTACATGGAAAACAAGTGCCATTCCCAATCCAATAATGATTCTGCTCCCTTGTTCATCAGGTACTCTTCTGCCACTGGAAATGATGCCACCAAATCAGTGTTACCAGATAAGATACAAGCCTCCTGCTTTCATTGGGATTTCAAATAAATGCTGGATAATAGTTCAGTATAAACGTGTCATATTTATGTAACATTTGAACCATATTTATACTAGAAAATTACTAGTTGATACCTGAAATTCAAATTTAATTCAGCTTCCAATATTTTCATGTTAAGTCTGGCAGCTTTGCCCTGGATGTCCCACTGCTACCACCTGCCACTCAAATGGATTTTCCAGGTGATTCCTGGATCTTTGCATCTTGAATTCTAGAAAGAACCTGATTGTTGAGGACTCTGACATCATCACATCATCCCCTGCTCTGCTGTGAGGGAAGTCAGAAAGCTCGTGGTGGCCAGCGCCGCGGCTCACTAGGCTAATCCTCCACCTGCGGTGCCGGCACCCCGGGTTCTAGTCCCATTTGGAGAGCTGGTTCTGCCCCGGTTGCTCCTCTTCCAGTCCAGCTCTCTGCTGTGGCCCCGGGAAGGCAGTGGAGGATGGCCCAAGTCCTTGGGCCCTGCATCCACATGGGAGACCAGGAGGAAGCACCTGGCTTCTGGCTTTGGATTGGCGCAGCGCACTGGGCATAGCAGCCATTTGGGGGATGAACCTATGGAAGGAAGACCTTTGTCTCTGTTGCTCTCTCTCATTGTCTAATTCTACCTGTCAAAAAAAAAAAAAAAAGAAAAAAAAGAAAAAGAAAAGAAAAAAAAGAAAGTTTGTGGTGTCTTCAGCATTGCTAGTGGGAAGAAGCCCTTGTCTTCTATTAAATCTTAAATTCTCAAACACAGAGTTGGGGCAATAATGAGGATCAGGCATCAGGGATGGAGAGAGAAAAATGCCTACCCTATTGCCTCATTGACATCCATCCCTCATCTTTGTTATGTCTAGTGGCCTGTGAGTTGGGGTCAGACGTGATTAACATAACTCTCTTTGCTAGTGGCTGGTTCAAGGACTCAGCGCTAGGCTAAGCTAGATAACGAATGGAAATGTCTGAACCGTGGGGTTGTTTTAGTGTTGGCATGTGATGTGATCTGGGCCAATGAGAGGAGGGGAGAGTTTGCTAGAAGTTTCTAAGGAAAGTCACCTTACTCTTTTTTTTTTTTTTAAGATTTTATTTATTTATTTGAAAGTCAGAGTTACACAGAGAGAGGAGAGGCAGAGAGAGAGAGAGAGAGAGAGAGGGAGAGAGAGGTCTTCCATCTGCTGGTTCACTTCCCAGATGGCTGCAACGGCCGGAGCTGTGCTGTGCTGATCTGAAGCCAGGAGCCTGGAGCTTCTTCTGGGTCTCCCACGCGAGTGCAGGGGCCCAAGACTTGGTCCATCTTTGACTGCTTTCCCAGGCCCTAGCAGAGAGCTGGATTGGAAGCGGAGCATCCAGGCCTCGAACTGGCACCTATATGGGATGCCGGCACTTCAGGCCAGGGTGTTAACCCACTGTGCCACAGCACGGGCCCCATCACCCTACTCTTGAGAGCTACAGAAAGAGATGATCCCATCTCCTCCTAGATACCATTTTGCTCACTGGCGAACACTGGAAATTCTCTCTTGCTTATAGCCTGAGATGAAGAACACAAAGAGCAAACAAAGGCGGAGGGAACTGGAGCTGGAGCGGTGCGGTGAAATATGCAGAGCCTGCCTCCCTCTGGACACCCAGGGGCGTGTCCAAGACACATTTGTTTGCCTTATGCAACTTCAAGTTGGGTGTTCTGGAACTTAGAGCCAAAAACAACCCAATGGAAGAAAAGACTCATGAACATGGGAGATTTTTTGTATGCTTATCGCTTGGTGAGTTCTGAAAGTTTAGTGGCATGTTGTTTTGATTGAATTAGAAATTATTGCTAATGAATTTGTGAGGCAAAGATTAGCATTTAAATTAATGCAACACAAACATCTAGAGATTGACTTCATTAGGCCAGGGAAACAGTTTATGATTCTTGCCAGATTCTTGCTCTTTTCGCATAAAAACACTGAGGATGAGGCAAGCTCTCAGGCACTACCTCTGGAGACCTAAAAAAAAATTAAATTTCTGTAAAGACCTACAGTGTAAATAGAAATAGTATTTTGGAAAACACTGTCCTCCCATCTCTTCCTTGCTCATGTGGTGGACAGCTGCCTAGCAAATGTGCCCACCTCCTTTGGTGATAGCAACCTGCTTTTCCTTTGAGTCCCTGCCTCCGCCTCCATGCTCTGTAATCCTTTGGGGCCGGCCAATGCAGATACCACATTTGCTCCCTATCTCCAGCCTGAAAGGTGAGCATGTGGCCTCAAGGCCAAGTTCACAAGAAGTCACACCTCTAAGGGAGCAACACAAGAGGGAAAATCTTCTTGGAATTATTCCCAAAGGGACTCTTCATGGATACCCACTCTTAAGATTCTTTTATTTTATTTGAAAAGGAAAGAGAGAGAGAGAAATATCTTTTCTATCCACTGGTTCACTCCTCAAATGCTACAACAATCAGAACAAAGCCAGGAGCCTGGAGCACAATCCTGGTCTCCCATACTGGTGTCAGGGACGCAAATAGTTGAGTCTATGCCTGCTGCCTTCCAGGGTGAGGATTAGCAGCAATCTGGAATCAGGAGCAGAGCCTGGACTTGAACCTGGGCTCTACACTATGGAATGTGAGTCCCAAGTGGTGTTTTAACAACTGTACCAAATGCTTGCCCCAGGTCCCTTGCTCTTGACCTCTCTGGAAACACCTGACTCCTCTTTTCTCTGAGGCTTGATTCTAGGGGCCCTTCGGTGGCTCTCCTTAAAGAGATTTGGCTATGGTTTGAATGCGTCCCCTAAGAGTTCTTGTGCTGGAAGCATGGTCTTCATTATAGCAACACTGGGAGGAATTGGAGCCTTTCAGAGGTGGAGCCTTGTGTTACTTTCAGAAGGGACTAAGAGGTTCTTGTGGGACCTCAGTCGGTTTTCTGAAGAGCAGTTGTTATAAAAGAGCAAGATGTGCCCCTCCCCACTTTCTGGCTAACTGTCTCACTTGGGATACTTTTGTGATGCCTGTGCTAGTAGCATGAGATTATCCGTCCTGCTGTAATGTAGCCAGGGATGGGGTGCTCTTACCAGAGCTGGGCGGATGTCAATGCCATGTCCTTGAACTTAAACTGTGAGCAAGGTCAATCTTTTCCTTGTGAAGTACCCAACCTCGGGTATTTTGTTATAGCAATGGGAAACAAGCTAATACAAGCAGCCCCTAGGAGGTTCTGTTGTATGCCACTGGAAACCTTAGCTGACCCTCTGCACTGAAATAATCCTTGAACAGCACCAAGGTTTTTATGCAGGAGTTACTTTTTGTTTGTTTTCCCTAGGCATGTGTGACTGTCTATAGTAGCTTCATTATGTGCCTCAACTCTCACACCATCAATTATCAGCAAGTTTATTGAAAACTCAGCATACTTTGTGTTTTACTTAGTTAACGCTTATATAGTGTTTATTGTGTGCAAAGCATTGAGTATTTGTTTATACCTCGTTATACTACAGTGACATAAGTGCCATGATTCCAATTTTTACGAATTTTGAAGCTGGAGCCCAGGTAGGTTAAGTTAGAGGCTCAAGGCCACCAGGTGGTAGATGACAGAGCTGTAATTCAAACCACAGTGATCTGAGTTCTGTGTCTGCTCTTATTCACAGTTTCACACAGGCATCATCAGATGGCTGAGACTTAAGCTACAAAAGCAACTTGTAGTGAAGAGGATTAGATATGTACAAAAGCATCTTCCCAATAGGTCTTCCAGGGCAGAAGCAAGCAAGGGACCGAGGTGACTGAAGCTCCTGGGGTCCATTTTTCAATTTCAGAGTCAAAAGAAAGCCACTTAGCATTTCCAGGGGGCAGAAGTCTCATCTAATCCGTTAGCAAGCAGTCAGTAAGCCTAAACACCTGCTGCTGGTTTCGTGTCTCTCACTGTTGCCAGGTGATCCAGGAGTGGCCTTGGATCACTAATAATGGTAGTTGATGCTAAATATAATTAAGTATACACTTTTAACTTATTAAATTTAGTTTCATTAAAAATTGCCCCCTAAAACAGATGTTTGAAAAGCTGCCATGGCAAAGGGGAAAATAGAGGAGCATAGCTTTTTTTTTTTTTTTTTTTTTTTTTTTTTTTTTTTTAGCTGATGACTCAGCTGTGAGCTGTCTTATCCACGGGATGAATTGTCTCAACCCAGCATTGCTAACCCTAGTACACATCTATGGAATCAAGAATCTACTGCATGCGTAGAGTGCCTGCTGAGTGCCAGGCATCTGGGCACGGGGGATATGGCCGCAAACAGGCACCCGCACTTCTGCCTGCAGGGTGCTGCTGTTCTGGTGGGGAGCTGTAATCCCACAGCCGCACAAGTGAATAAGCTGGAATTCCTCCAGGCTCCAGACTGTTTCCATTCTTGAGAAAGCTGAGCTTCTCAGAGGGTTATGCTCAGTCTCCATAGAAGACTTCAGTGTGCCTGGTCTTCCCAGACGTGTCCGAGGAGAGGACACGGGGGCCGAAGACTGCGGGCGGAGGTAACAGTATTTGCTGGCAGATAGAGAGGACATGCATTGTGTGTCCCTCCACACAGCAATCTAATAGCTGTTATTTTATGTTTGCTCACAAGCCTCTTTTTTCTAATGTTTTATTTTTATTTTTGCTTTTTTTTTATTTGACAGGTAGAGTTATAGACAGTGAGAGAGAGGGAGAGAGACAGAGAGAAAGGTCTTCCTTCCATTGGTTCACTCCCCAAATGGCACTACAGCTGGCGCTGCACTGAGCCAAAGCCAGGAGCCAGATGATTCTTCCTGGTCTCCCATGCGGGTGCAGGGCCCAAGCACTTGGGCCATCCTCCACTGCCTTGCCGGGCCACCACAGAGAGCGGGACTGGAAGAGGAGCAGCCGGGACTAGAACTGGCGCCCATATGGGATGCCACTGCACCGGCCCCACGAGCCTCTTTGGACCTCTCTGAAATCCGGATGTGTTTTATAAGCCATGGTCTTGTGTGATTGGGGCCAGCAGGGTGGTGATGGTAATGGGGTAATGCCTGGTGGTGTTGCACTTGGTCATAGCTGTTCATATGTTTAACATTTCTGTTGAATCATGAATTTTGTTGATACTGCGCATGTTAGGTTGCTTGTTGTGACAGCTTCTTGGTTCGTGTTGAAGCCTTTTGTTGACATCTGCTGGTGAGATCATCTTGCAGAATGCGTGCCAATGGTATGGAAGAGTCTCCCAGCTGGGGCTGTAAGACAGGGCATGCACAGTGGAGCGCATCTTTAGGGAACGCTACTTCACCAGTCCCACTGATGGAACAGAGTGAGGTTTTGTATGGAAAAATCCAAGCCAGGGTTGTGTCCTAGTCTGATCAACTTGTTTTTCTTTTATGGTACATGGTAGGTGTGCTATAACAAAAGGCATCTTAGATGCAATGAAATACAGAATCATTATCCCCATTTTACAAAGGAGGAACCTGGGGCAAAATAACATGCAGAATTTGCCCCAAAGTTGCAGCCAGAAGTGGCAGAGCCAGGACTTAGTCTTGAATTGTATGGTTTCAGAGTTAACCACTGTACTATACTATCAATTAGATGCAGCTGGTTGAAGGAGGGTCTCACAGCTTGATTTACTTATGTTGTCTATCAGTATTCATTGAAAGCCTACTATGTGATAAATAGTAGCATATATTTGGGGATAGGTATGGTGATGGGCAAGAATTTAGAGCTACCCTCATGGAGTGTGTAACTTTATAAATAAAGGGACTAGGGAGTGAAATAACAAGAAGAATCCATGTTAAGTTGCAACTGTGCAGTAAGAGGCAACAGCGCTGAGTACTACTGTTAACATGTAAAATGAGAAGACCTTTTATAAACTGCGGAGTCAGGGAAGGCTTCCTGGAAGAGGAGTCATCTGAGCTAAAGGTAAATAGGCAAACAGGGTGCAGAAAAGAGCATCCCAGGAAGGAAACAGGGTGTCAAACAGCTATGTGATGGGAAAGAACCTACACTGTTGCAAAATGAAGCCACTGAGGTGTGTGTGTGTGTGTGGGGGGGGGTCGTCAAGAGCCAGAGGGTTCTGAGATGAAGGTAGAGAGGTGGATGGAGGTAAGGTCACATACAGCCCTGTTGTCTTGTCAAGGAGCTGAGTCATTTTTTAAAAAGATTTGTTTATTTGAAAGACATCATTACAGAGAGGTGGAGGGGGCTGGCACTGTGGTGTAGTGGGTAAAGCTACCACCTGCAGTGCTGGCATCCCATATGGGTGCTGGTTGGAGTCTTGGCTGCTCCACTTCTCATCCAGTTCTCTCCTATGGCCTGGGAAAGCAGTAGAAGGTGTGGGAGACCTGGAAGAAGCTCCTGGCTCCTGGCTTTTGATGGGCCCAGCTGCAGCCATTGTGGCCATTTGGGAAGTGAATCAGAGGATGGAAGATCTCTCTTTCTCTCACTGCCTCTGCCTTTTTTTAACTCTGCTTTCAAATAAATAAATAAGTCTTAAAAGAAAAAAAGAAAAGAAAAACAGAGAGGCAGAGATCGAAAGATCTTCCATCTGCTGGTTCACTCCCCAAATGGCCACAATGGTCAGAGCTGGGCCAATCCAAAGCCAGGAGCCACGAGCTTCTTTTGGGTCTCCCATGTGCGTGCAGGAGCCAAAGGACTTGGGCCATCTCCCACTGCTTTCCCAGGTACACAAGCAGGGAAGTGGAGCAGCCGGGTTTCAAACGGGCGCCCATATGGGATGGCGGCCCTGTGGGCTGCAGCTTTGCCTGCTACGCCACAGCTCTGGGCCCCGTTGTTTTCATCTTGAAAACAATGATGCTCCCCCAAAGTTTAATTGCCCCCATTGTTGCCTCTAACTCTAATTCTATTTCAATAAATCTGAAACTGTTCTCAGAGGTTGATTCACACTGCTCAGACAGGAACAACTTTTTTGAACGTGACTGTTCACAAGGAGCTACATACGTAGAAAGGACCAGTATTTCCTCCACCATTGCCTGCTCCGGCTCAAGATGGAATGTACCATAAATTGGAGATATTTTGAAATAAATGTAGGTGTTGTTTTTAGATTCGTCAATTATTAGCAACTAATGGTTGGAGCCATCCACTTGGGAGAGGGCGTCTGTGGGATGTGACGGTATCCATGACAAGAATCTTGCTCAACTTCTGGGCCCACGAGGTAAACGCCAGCCACTCTGCAGAAGAATCATTCCTGAGACTCAAAGCAGCAGGAGTGCGGCCCGTTGGCTGGGGCTTGCCAGGGGCTCCACCTGCGCTGCCTGACACTCTTGGTTACACTCACTCACCAAGTGTCCTGCGGCTGTTGGCCCACCTCTCCGGGGGACAGGGCCATCAGGTGTTGTGAGAAACCAGAGCTGCTGCAGGCACAGGACCGGTCCCATCCGTGTGGTGGATCTGCGGGCTCTTCACACCCCGCGGGGAACCCAGAGGCGAAATCAGGAAGTGGACGGGATCTTCTCTGTGCTCCGCCCCACCTCTCTGGAATCTCGTCCACCCTCTTATTGCCCTTTCCTCTCCCTACATCATCGCTGCCCTTTTTGTATCTGATCTCCAACTCTGAACTGTTTTCAGGGTCTTCTTTGTCTTTTTTTCTTTCTTAAAAAAAAAAAAATTCCACATTAGAGATTCAATGTGGAATCCCTGGGAATATGTGCATGTTACAGACCTCTGGGAGAAGTCAACATTGACCATAAGGACATGAGTATTTGTGTGATTTAGGGCAGCTGGAATCCTTTACATTTTATTTTATTTTTTTATTTTTCTTTAACTTTTATTTAATGAATACAAATTTCCAAAGTACAGAATATTGATTACATGACTCCCCCCCGATAACTTCCCTCCAACCCGCAACCCTCCCCTTATCCACTCCCTCTCCCCTTCCATTCATGTCAAGAATCATTTTCGATTCTCTTTATATACAGAAGATCAGTTTAGCATACATTAAGATTTCAACAGTTTGCTCCCACACAGAAACATAAAGTGAAAAATACTGTTTGAGTACTATATAGCATTAAATCTCAATGTACAGCACACTAAGGACAAAGATCCTACATGAGGAGTAAGTGCACAGTGACTCCTGTTGTTGACTTAACAAATTGACACTCTTGTTTATGGCATCAGTAATCACCAGAGGCTCTTGTCATGAGCTGCCAAGGCTATGGAAGCCCCCTGGGTTCACTGACTCTGATCATTTTTAGACAAGGCCATGGTCAAAGTGGAAGTTCTCTCCTCCCTTCAGAGAAAGGAACCTCCTTCTTTGATGACCCATTCTTTCCACTGGGATCTCACTTTTGGAGATTTTTCATTTAGGTTTTTTTTTTCCCCCAGAGTGTCTTGGCTTTCCATGCCTGAAATACTCTCATGGACATTTCAGCCGGATCCGCATGCCTTAAGGGCTGATTATGAGGCCAGAGTGCTGTTAGGACATTTGCCATTCTATGGGTCTGCTGTGTATCTCACTTCCCATGTTGGACCATTCTCTCCCTTTTTTATTCTATCAGCTAGTATTTGCAGACACTATTCTTGTTTATGTGATCCCTTTGGTTCTTAGTCCTATCATTACGATCAATTGTGAACAGAAATTGATCACTGGGACTAGTGAGATGAATTGGTACATGCCACCTTGATGGGATTGAATTGGAATCCCCTGGTATGTTTCTAACTCTACTGTTTGAGGTAAGTCAGCTTGAGCATGTCCCGAATTGCACATCTCTTCCCTCTCTTATTCCCACTCTTATATTTATCAGCGATCACTTTTCAGTTAAGTTTCAGCACTTAAGAAGAATTGTGTATTGATTACAGTATTCAACCAAAAGTATTAAGTAGAACAAACAAAAAAATACTAAGAGGGATAACATATTAAGATGCTCATCAACAGTCAGGGTGAGGGCTGATCAAGTCACCGTTTCTCATAGTGTTCATTTCACTTTAGCAGGTTTCCTTTTTGGTGCTCAGTTAGTTGTCACTCCTTTACATTTTATAACATGGATACACTCCTTTGACAAACGACACACACAAGGTGATCAAGTAAGGAAACAGCAGAGCCAAGGTGGGAAGATCTAATTCTGCTCTCACACTTTGTATACCGACCAGCCCAGGTCATTACTCTCAGCTAATTCTTTTTTCTCTTCCTATCTATGTCTTGGCTTTCTCTTTTTAAAAGAGATTGGCTGGGTGGATACTATTTCCAAGTTCAATCAAGGACTTAGACAAGCATGGAATAAATCTACTATGTTCATTTTTTCCTGTTGTAGGAATAAGAGTAACAATGCCTCTGAATATTTTTTTTTCTCTTAAAAGGATTATTTATTTGAGAGACAGAGTTAGAGAGAGAGAGAGAGAGAGACTAAGAGACTGAGAGAGAGAGAGAGAGAGATCTTTCACACACTGATTCACTCCCCAAATGGCCACAATGGTCAGAGCTGAGCTGGTCCGAAGTCAGGAGCCAGGGGCTTCTTCCAGGTCTCTCATGTGGGTGCAGGGGCCCAAGGACTTTTGCCATCTTCTTCTGATTTCCCAGGCACATTAGCAGGAAGCTGGATCAGAAATGGAGCGGCTGGGACATGAACTGGCACCCATATGGGATGCCAGCGCTGCAGGCGGAGGCTTAACCTATTACAACCAAAGCATCGACCCTGCCTGAATGTTTTCTAGCTCTCTGGTGCCTTTCAATTCCCAGGTCTTGTAAAAAGGAAGATAGCAGTAGACTTTCTGGTTATTCAGAGCTTTCCTCAATCTCAATACCCTCTTAACTGAACCAGCTTAAACGGTCAGAACTCTGGTTGAAGTAGTCTTTCATAGACTTAGATTTAGCATTGGGAAGACTGATGCTTTTGAAGGGAAAATTATGGACAGGTAAATCATCTGAAGCCACAGGGTTTCAAGGGAGGCTTTGGGGTAGGGGAGACATGGTTACAAAGGCAGGTGTCAATATGGGCTTTGCTTGATTTAAGTTAGGTATTTCATTATGGAAAAAACTAATTTAATGATGGCCACAGATAAATTATGGTGGAGACAAATTAAGACCAAGACCGGAGGATGGCTCCTGCATTGCCAAGAGTAGACTGTCATCCCTACAGCTCTTTTCTGGAGCAGCCAGGGAGGAGCCACACTGCCTCTCTGTGGTGGTGTTCAGGCAGTGGGCCAGCTGGCGCCCGTGATTAGGGCGTGGATCCAATAGGACATCTTGGAAGAAAATGGGAGGGCAGTTTTTTTAAAAACTTTTATTTAATAAATAAAAATTTCCAAAGTACAGTTTATGGATTACAATGGCTCCCCCTCCCATAACTTCCCTCCCACCCACAACCCTCCCCTCTCCCATTCCATTCACATCAAGATTCATTTTCAATTATCTTTATATACAGAAGATCAATTTAGTATATGCTAAGTAAAGATTTCAACAGTTTGCACCCACATACTCTCTCATAGGCTCTTCAGCCAGACCTGAATGCCTTAAGGGCTAATTCTGAGGCCAGAGTGCTGTTTAGGGACATCTGCCATTTGAGTCTGCTGTGTATCCTGTTGGATCGTTCTCTCCATCTTAATTCTATCAGTTAGTATTAGCAGACACTAGTCTTGTTTATGTGATCTCTGACTCTTAGACCTATCAGTATGATCAATTGTGAACTGAAATTGATCACTTGGACTAGTGAGATGGCATTGGTACATGCCACCTTGATGGGATTGAATTGGAATCCCCTGGCACATTTCTAACTCTACCATTTGGGGCAAGTCTGATTGAGCATGTCCCAAATTGTACATCTGGGAGGGCAGTTTTTAACCCCCATTCTCTGTGGTTTTAAGAAGTGACTGTTTCTCCAGTGTTTCTTACATGCCCATAATTAGTCTATCAATGATTTACAAAAGACTGTGAAGTCCACTAGCCACCTACAAGGTTAACTTTTTGTCAAACCTTAACCTACCATAGTTAAATATTGTCAGTTTTATGAAAAGCACCAAAACATCAAGCATTTCAACAAACTCAGTCTCTTTGACTAGCTCTAGTATGCCTATTTAGGCTGTTTAGGGGAAAAAAAAAATAGGGAGGAAAGAAAGGAGAAAGAGAGAGAGAGGGAGAGAGAGAAAGACAGAAGGAAGAAAAAAGAAGGAAGGAATGAAGACAGGAAGGAAAGTTATGTTCAAACAGAGTCCAGCCTGGCTGGAAAGGCAGGAACCAAACACAAGCACCTTATCATTACTGCTTCTGAGCAACACCTGCTGCGGGCAGGTACCGTACAAAACACCTCACGGACATTGTCTCATTTTCGAGGTAGCCATTAAAACCCAGTATGCAAATGAGAAAACTGAGCCCCAGGGAGCCCTCGGGCATGGCAGCAGCCGAGTCACAGCTGCCAACACCGGCCTCACTTCAGTCTCTGATTCTTACGTCACTCACGCTGCCCCCACAGGAAAGCTTGCAGCCCAGCGCAGTGATTAATTGCTAGCCTGATTACTCGAGGCAGGGCCAGTCTGAACATGGACAGATTTATTCTGGCTCTTCCTGCTATTTACCGAGCCTGCCTTTGGACTAAGTTCTCACCCTCATGAGGCGCTCTGTGTGGGAGCAGACTGCATACTAGTAGGGTTTATGAAAGGCGTGCAGTTTATGGATTATTATGGGATGTGCTAGAGACAAGGCAGAGAATAATTCAGATACTGTTGCTCCTTCCTACAGGACCAGTTTCGAGATGATAGATGTCAGAATGTATGAAGTTGGAGCATGTGATATGTCCCCTTTGGAAATGTACATTTCTAGGTGGGAAGAGAAATGGGTTCTTGATCTTGGTTGAACTCCTGTGTGACTTCATAGGAGAGGTTGAGTGCAATCATTCATCTCCTACTGATCACACCCGCACTACGCTACCTTGTAACGTCCCAGACACTGCGCATACAGAGATGGGGAGCACAGCCTTTGACTCTCAAAAGCTGAATCTCTGGATGCAGATGTGGGGTTGCCAGGTTTAGCAAATAAAAAATACAGGGCACCAGGTACATAGGGTATGCTTAGGCTAAAAAAGTTGTCTTTAGTTTGTAGGTAACGTGTGTTTTGTCTGGCAGACATGAAAACCGACTACCTCCAACCAAAACATGTAGCTGCTGTAATGGAAGTGCATATGCAGCTGAAAGGAACGCCTTCCCGTATCCGGAGGCTTCTGGAAGTGTGTGGACTAAGTGCAAGGAACAGTTTTACCGGGTGATCTTGAAGGATGCGGAAGATTTGACAGCAGAAATAGGAGACAAAAGTTCCAGACTCAGGGAAGCTTTGAAAGCAATTCCCAGGGTGCACGGCTCCTGGGAGGAGGGCAGACCCATGAGGCCTCCCACAGAGAGGTGAATGGCTGGACACTTCACCCTGCCATCCACAGGAAACCAACCACACGCGGATTTTTCATTTTTTTTCTCTTATTTTTTGTATAATTGAACTTCAACTAAGCAGTCTTTCACCAAATGTGGGCCATGGGCTGATGTTACTGTGAGGGGCCATTTCAAGCAATAATTTCTGGTGATATGGGGGAATGCAGCATTAAATAATCTTGAGTTATCCAGAGAAAATATTAATTTCTTTTAGTTTAAAGTCTTAATTATATTTTTTACGTGTACACTTTAAAAAGTTCAGACTTTTAATTTTGACAGCAGTTTTAGGCTTCAGAGAGACAGTATGGTGAGTCCCTCTTGATCCCTTTTTTTTTTGTCTTGTTTTAATATTGATCATCCAAGAAGAAAGTCTCAATTTGGCATTATTTTGTCTTTAACATTTCTTTGATAGCGGTTTATTTCGCAGGAGGAGGGAAGAGAAAGACAGAGAGAGAGAGAAAGAGAGAGGGAAAGAGAGAGAGAGTGAGAGAGGATTGAGGTTTTGAATCTTTGACAAGAAGCATAACAATTTAGGATTGAAAGTGAAAGTCAATTTTTTTTCAGCGTATTCATTTTTTTGAAGTTTTCTCCCCAAACCAATATTCAGTTCTGTTTAAGGTATGGTGATAAGAATTTTTGTTGCAAAATTAATCTTTTCTTTACAAAGAATGAGCAGATTAATACATGATAATACAAATGCATACAACTGAACCCTGGCAAGTTCAGGGCCCGGGAGGCTGCATGGTTGGTGGGAATCTGCCGCCTCGCCTGGCCTTCTCAATGTTGATAGAGGAGCTTTCTGAGTGCGAGGGGTGATGGCGGCTGGGGGAGAGGGCTTAGAGAAACACACTGTTGCTCAACCTCTGCTCCTGGCTCCTCTTTTCTGACCTCTCATCTCCTTACTGTGTAAGTTTCATAAAAAGCCCCATGAGGAGTAGTAAAATGAGACTGTCCCATTAACCCATGCAGTCTCAAGTGTTCAGTTCTGTGAATATTTCAACGAAATTGATGCAGGCACATTAAAATAGGTTAGAAATCATAATTTAGAGCTTAGGTAGTCTTTGTTATCATTCAGAACAAAAATCAAATTGTCCTATAAATGGAAAACTGGAACAAAATAATATCTCTTACATATATAAGCCATTCTATAAATAGAACATTGGTCAATGAAGACGTTCTCCCCTACTTTACACAATATACAGAAAAGTGACTTTTGGGGCTGGTGCTGTGGCGTAGTGGGTTAAGCCTCCACCTGCAGCGCTGACATCCCATATGGACTCTGGTGTCCCAGCTGCTCGTCTTCAATCCAGCTCTCTGCTGATGTATGTGGGAAAGCAAGGGAAGATGACCCAAGTCCTTGGGCCCCTGTCCCCATGTGGGAGACCCAGAAGAAACTCCTGGTTCCTGGCTTCGTCTCTGGTCAGCTCCGGCTAGTGCAGCCATTTAGGGAGTGAATCAATGGATGGAAGACCTCTCTGTGTCTCTCCCCCTCACTCTCTGTAACTCTGCTTCTCAAAATAAATAAATAAATAAAATCCTTAAAAAAATTAAAATATCATTGTCTGATATCTCATGGTATAAATTTGAATTAAAAAAGTGACTTTTGTGACCTAACAATTATTTTTGGTGGGAAGGAGAGAACAACACTTTAAAAGTTTACATTGCATGTTTGAAATGTTGTCAGTCTTGTATGACATGGCTTGTTTTTACATTGTTTTCGTTCCAGCATTTGAGAATAATATGGCTTCTTATATCAACTCTGATGTCATCTTGGACAATGCTAGGTCTGGGAGTAGTAAGTGTTCTTCCTCCTGTTGGTTTCTCATTACATCATTTTAGGTATGCCAAGCAGTTATCTATTGAAATTAAACACATTTATTACATTTTTTGTCTTTGGTTACAGGTTTGTGAATAATTCATACCTTTTTAAAAAAATTACTTATTTGAGAGAATTACAGAGAGAGGGAAAGACAGAGAGAAAGGTCTTCCACTTGCTAGTTCACTCCCCAAATGGCCACAACAGCTGGAGCTGAGCCGATCCAAAGCCAGGAGCCAGGAGCTTCTTCTGGGTTTCCCACTTGGGTGCAGGGGTCCAAGCACTCAGGCCATTTCCACTTCTTTCCCAGGCCATAGCAGAGAGCTAGATCGGGAAGAGGAACAGCCAAGACATGAACCAGTGCCCATATGGGATGCTGGCCCCAGAGGAGGAGGCTTAGCCTACTACACCAAGTGCTAGCCCCATAATCCATATTTTTATGAAACACATACCAATTATTAGAACGAACAAAGGCCAGTACCGTTTTTACCTCTAACAGAAGTGAACTATTTGGAAATGAACCAATTGTGTTTTTCCACACCGCCATTGGAATTGCTTTGGATACCCAACGCCTTTGGCTGAGGCACTTTGGCTCCACTCCTTGTTCTTTTTTCCATCATTGAACTTTGCCAAATGATTCCACTGTATGGCAGTGACATATTACCTAACCATTTTACAATGAAAATTTTATTATTTGTAGCAAATATATAATTGCGCAACCCTCTTGCTTATTTTTTCATGAATGCTGTCAGTTTCAGAAGATGTTTGTTTCGTCTGTATACCCTAATGGTGTCTATAGCTTGCAATCCAATATTTCAAAGTATACCAACAAGTCACAACCAGAGAATGGATTGCCAAAAAAAACAAAAAACAAAAACCACACACGCAAACACACAAAACCAGGGTGTGATTGTGGATTCTCTACCACATCAAATATTTGTAGAACTACCTTACTCCCAAGCACACAGGTCACCATTGTCAACAAACAGCCACAGGTTGTAGGCAGCACATTAGAGTACAGGGCGGTATTCTGTACGTTACTATGAAGTACACATGACCCCAGTGTTCTATTTGTATGTAGGACAGTTACTTTTAAGCACTGCTGGTTTGAAATACAGTGCATTCCTTAAGTAAAATGACAACCTAGGTCTAGAAATGCACTTCTCTTTTTTAAAATGTTAAAAAGTATTAGTACAATTTTGCATCCAGCCATTAAAAAAAATCAACTTTTGGAAGAACAGTAAAACAAATCAAAAAACAGTTATTTCCTTAATGTGATATAGTCTAAAATGAACCTACAGCAAAGCACCTGGATTAACAAATCCACTGCAAGCTTTTTCCCTGGAAACAAACCCAGACAATGGCTGTCTCCCCTCTCCATTTCCTCATCTGGAGCCCAAGCATGTTTTTGCATTTCTTTTTTTTTTAATTTTTTTATTTTAAAAATTTTTTTTTATTTTTGACAGGCAGAGTGGACAGTGAGAGAGAGAGAGACAGAGAGAAAGGCCTTCCTTTGCCATTGGCTCACCCTCCAATGGCTGCCGCGGCCGGCCCAGTGCGGCTGGTGCATCACGCTGATCCGAAGCCAGGAGCCAGGTGCTTCTCCTGGTCTCCCATGCAGGTGCAGGGCCCAAGGACCTGGGCCATCCTCCACTGCACTCCCTGGCCACAGCAGAGAGCTGGCCTGGAAGAGGGGCAACTGGGACAGAATCTGGCACGCTGACTGGGACTAGAACCTGGTGTGCTGGCGCCGCTAGGTGGAGGATTAGCCTATTGAGCCATGGCGCTGGCCGCATTTCTTATATTACATGTCTGTTATGTACATATATTGATCATTGAGTTTTTAAGAAAAGATTTTAAGTACATATTTTATTTATTTGAAAAGCACTCAGAGACAGAGATAGAAACAGAGAGAAATACACTGTTTGTTCATTCCCCAAATGCCCGCAAGGGCTGGGATTGGGCCATGCGGAAGCCAGGAGCTCAGAACTCAATCCAGATTTTCCACATGAGTGGCAGGGACCCAAGCACCTGAACCACCTCCTGCTGCCTCCCAGGGTGTACATGAGCAGGGTGCTGAATAGGAAGAGAGAGGCAGGAACCCGACCCAGGCATTCTGATACAGGGTGCAGGCATCCCAAGCAACAGCTCAACTGATGCACCAAATGCCTTTCTCTTCACTGATTTTTTTAATTGTATTTGTTATACAATTTTCATGTATTTCATATATATAGATTTAGGAACATAGTGATACTTCCCTCCCAACACTCCCTCCCGCCAACATTCCAACAATTCTTCGTCCTCCCTCTCCCATTCCCACACCTAATTTTTACAAAGATGTATTTTCAGTTTACTAAATGATCATAAAGTTAACTCTCCACTAAGTAAAAGAGTTCAACAACTAGTATGAAGGAAAAAAACACTGTTTCTCAACGGAAGAGACAAGGGCTGTAATCATTGAATCTAGAAATGTCCCTTTCACGCCAATACATTAGATTTTAGGTACTCTATTAGTTACCTCAGATCGGGGAAAACATATGGTATCTGGAAATCAATCCTTCATCAGTGGTGCTTAAAGATAAGTGTGCATGAGAACCATCTGGGCTTCCTCTGTGTTCTGCAACCCTAGTATAACTAAGCAAGTTTCATGAAATAATACTTCCCATTACTACAATACATGCACCCTAGTATTTTTTGTTTCATTTTAAGAAAATGTATATTGCATTTTAAGAATCATAATTGAGACCTGTCCTAGCTAGAACATGCTGCTAGCATTTGATAAATAAAAATTGCATTGGTGAAAATGCACAACTTGTGTTATACATGGCAGAAATGAAGCTACCTGTCTTTCTCTTTTCCTATTACAATTGAAAGGCTGTTGTAAAAGCATGGACCCATGTAGTTGTAGGCAACTAAGTCACACCAAGAACTAGGTTGCTGAACATGAGGTGGGGAAGCCTTTGGTTCCCAGGGTGTTAAATCTTTAGATTCCTGTGTATGCCCTGTTTGTTCTTAAAATGGGAGGCGGGACTGAAACACCAATATGAACAACTTACCATCTGCCTGCTCCAACACACAGAGAATGTCAGACTCCTGTGGCTGCCAGCGTGAGTCTACGTGACATGTGTCACAACCAGGTATGGAATTCATTCTCTTCCCCCACCCCATTCCTTGTCACTAAAGATCTTTTCTTTCTTTCTTTTCTTTCTTTTCTTTCTTTCTTTCTTTCTTTCTTTCTTTCTTTCTTTCTTTCAGGCAGAGTGGACAGTGAGAGAGAGAGAGACAGAGAGAAAGGTCTTCCTTTGCCATTGGTTCACCCTCCAATGGCCGCTGTGGCTGGCGCACCGCGCTGATCCGATGGCAGGAGCCAGGTACTTCTCCTGGTCTCCCATGGGGTGCAGGGCCCAAGGACTTGGGCCATCCTCCACTGCACTCCCTGGCCACAGCAGAGAGCTGGCCTGGAAGAGGGGCAACCGGGACAGAATCCGGCGCCCCGACTGGGACTAGAACCCGGTGTGCCGGTGCCACAAGGTGGAGGATTAGCCTAGTGAGCCGCGGCGCCGGCTTAAAGATATTTTCAAGGCTGCTGTTTCCAGAGGGCCAGGGACTTGTGGTAATGGGCACTAATGTACAGGAAGTCCTTGACTTTTTCATGTTTACATGGCATGGTTTGAACATGTTCACCTACGTTCATGTATTGGAAACTTAATCCCACAAATGCAATAGTGTTGAGAGGTGGGACCTTTAAGAGCTCACTGGTCATGAGGGCTCTGGCCTCATGAATGGATTACTGTCAGCATTGCAGGACCAGGTTCATCATCTTGAAAATGTGCTTGCTACAAAAGCAAACTTGGCCTTCTCTTGCCTCAGTCTCCCATGTGCAGCCTCACCCTTCCACCTTTTACCATGTAATGACACAGCAAAAAAGGTCTTAGCCAAATCCTGGCACCTTGTATTGGACTTCCCAGCATCCTGAGCAATGGGACCTGAATTTCCTTTCCTTAGAAATTATCAGAATGGGATATATTGCTACAGCAATCCAGCAAAAGTCTAAGACACTATACTTACCAACATTAAACCTGCCTACACATGACCTAACCTTTCCATTGTCACAGGCTGTAAAACAATTTGCAGCCGTCCTCCCTCCAGGGGCTTGTTCTCTGGAATGGGTGGGGCCTCAGCCAAGGGGCCAAGCTTGTTTTATTCACTTGTACCAGTGCCAGTGCTGTCTGTGTTCAGGGGTTTTGTTCTGGTCCATAGTTCCTTGGCCACGTTCTTTGCCCTTTAACAGCTCGGGTCTCTGAAGCGAGGAAGCACTAGGCTCTCATAACTGGTGTAGAGGTCTTGACAGAATCTGCCTCCTACTGAGCCAGTTCCGGACCCTGTCTGCCCTTCATTCAGATATCACGTGGGCTGGGTAGAACAGCAAGTTTGGGGAATGGGTGAGCAAGGACAAGGTCAGGTTAGGCACTAGTTTTGGTGGAATGAGGGACATTTCTTCTTTGTCAAGCTTACCACATGTAGCACATTTGGTGCCAAAGATTTAAAAATTACTATAGGTCATAGAACTTTCTACCTTTGCCTCTGTAACAAGGTCAGCCTTGTGGGAAAGAAATGTCAGGCTTGAGACCAACAGACCCCTCAGAAAACAGTGCCCATTCTCCTCACCAGTGTAGGTATCCATCTATCTCACTGGGGCAGAGATCTGCATTGCTACAAGGCAAAACTTCACTGACAATACTTGTGATTTTTTCTGAACCAAAATGCTCTTGTAATCTCCAAATCTGACTTTGATTTTGACAAATGAAATTTTCATGCAACTCTTCCTCTTGTTAAAAAAGATTTATTTATTTATTTATTTATTTATCTATGTGCTTGAGAGGCAGAGTTACAGGCAGAGAGGGAGAGATGAGAGAAAGGTCTTCCATCTGCTGGTTCACTCCCTATATGGTCGCAATTGCCAGAACTGGGCTGATCCGAAGCCAGGAGCCAGGAGCTTTTCCTGGGTCTCCCATGTGGGTACAGGGGCCCAAGCACTTGGGCCATCTTCTACTGCTTTCCCAGGCCAAGGCAGGGAGCTGGGTGGAAATTGGAGCAGCCAGGGCTCAAGCCAGTGCCCATATGGGATGCTGGTGCCGCAGGCAGAGGCTTAGCTTACTATGTCACAGCGCTGGCCGCTCTTTCTTCCCCCAGGGCATCTCCTTCATAGCCCTCCTTACAGATGTATTGTTTTTGAATAAACTTTTTATTTTGGATTTACATGAAAGTTGCAGAAAAGGTATAGACTCTGTATGCTTCCTTCTCCAGTGCCCTAATGCTGAATCTTAAATTAACAATGCATATTTGTCAAACTAACAAACCAACATAGTACATTACTATGGACGAAACTCTAGGCTTTATTTAGATTTCACCTATTTTTCCACTAACATCCTTTTTTCTGTTCCATGCTCCCATTTGGAGCACACGTCTTGAGGTTGGCCAGTGGGGCTGGGAGTCTGAGGGCCCCTCAGACATAGGTAGAATGGCTTTCACAAGCAAACTGTTAGCTGTGCCTGGAAAGCCTGTCTCCAGGCCAGCTGGCCTCACCCCACTTAACAGCTTCTTGTGCTGCAGGTGTGACCTTGTAGCTTTAAATCACACCTCCAGGGTGGGTGCAAGCTCTCACCCACAGCTGGCAGGGGAAGGGGCTGAGCACCTGGGGAGAGTCGGACCGGCTCCAGGAGACCCTGGCTCTCTTGTGTGACCTGATGGCCTTAAATCACATCTTCAGGGTGGCTGCAACCTTCCACCCAGAGCTAGCAGAGGAGGGGGCTGAGCCCCTAAGGAAATAGACAGTCCCCAGGAGACCCCCGCTATCTCCTTGAGCCCCGAGCCAATCAACATATGTATGTGCAACCCCCTGTCCAATGGGCGCCCCCAATAGGATAATCCAATGAATAGACAGTAATGCTTTACAAACCCGAGACACTTCCTCAAAGCCAGGGTCCTGCTCGGGCACTCCACCTGGTCTCCTCTTGGACCAGATGCTTTCTCTGCCACTTGCCAATTGAATAAAAGTTTCTGCCTCTTTGCAAATTGTTTCCTGGCTTTTTATTTCTATACTAAGCTGAGGAAAAGAACCCACAGGACTGGCTCCAGCAACCGCCTGCCCTCCCCCACTCTGTGACTGGTAACACATCTCATTAGTTGTCATGTGTCCTTGGTCTCCTGTGGTCTGGGCTTTGGGCTAGATCCCAGGGAACTAGAAATGGGTAAGAAGACATGCTTCTATCCTATAGGAGTGTGCTATTAAAACATCTTAAGGCTAAACACAGATCAAGAGACATTCTACCTCTGCTCCCTGCTGGATTTTTCTGATTTTCCCTTTCCTTAGTGAGGCAAACACTGATTAACCAACTTCTGCATTGCAAGAGTCTCACATCTATTTGTTTGCCATTCAGAACAAGTCAAATCGATTTTTAACACCAGTTTTCCTAAGGACCTGAGTTCCTTCCATTTAACCCTTTACTATTGCACTAACCTGTAACTCGTTAGTCCAGAAGCTTGGATATTCATGTTTCCATCAGTATTTGGGTGAATTGCGAGGAAATCTACCCTAAATCATGAGTTCTTCCTTCTTTAGTATGGTTCTAAAGAGGAAAGGAAGTCTTAACCTGAACTGTCAGGATAAATCTTCCCAGCCCACCTCACTTCCAAAAGGATGGGTAAGAAGCAGGAAGCTACTGAGCAGCTTTGAAAGTAGAAGACAAATTCCTAACCAGCAGGTAGCTAGAGGAAATGTAGGCATCCGGGGAATGAAATTCTTTTAGGAAATACAACCAGCACATTTTCATTTGCTCTCTTGAATGATTAAGACCATGATTCACGTGTAACTGAACAAGCCCTCTTATCTCCTGATCCTTGAAAGGGCTCTTGCTAAGGTTGCTGGTCATCTCCATGTTGCTCAGACTAGCGGCCAGTTCTCAGTCTGCATCATACTCGATCACTGTATTTGCTGTGGTTGACCACGCCCTCTTGATATCCCTTTCTCACTGGGCTTCCAGGACACTGCGTGCTGTTTGTTCTCTTCCTACCTCCGCGGTCCTCCATTCTCAGCCTTCTTAGTCTTTTTGCAAGGTTCTCTTCATACATCCTACTAATTGCTCACCAACTGTGTTTGGATGCCTAGGAGAAGTCTCAAACTCAACATGTTCACATCTTCAACTTAAACCTTCCTCTGCAAATTTTGTCCACCGTCAGCCATTGTGTCATAGTGGTTGGCAACCCCAGCCTTCACATTGCTCAGGAAAAATCTCTGGTGTCCTCCTCTTTCCTTCTCTCAGGTCTCCTCTAGGTCCCCAAAAGTTCCAACCTTTTCACTGGATTGAACACTATTGGTTTTTGCCTTTAAGATGATTATGAATACCTTCTCTTTGTTCTTCTTTGTGCGGGTGTGCATATAGATATACATATATAGTATATATATATATATATCTGATACAGTTGAGGCAAGGCAATCCCACTCCAGTTGTGGAGTTGGGATATGCAAATGTGCAGTCTGACACCTGAGCAGATATCTGGTCTTATCCACCAGGATTTGTTGCCTCTGTAAGACTAGATATCATTGGTTCCAATGTGCACCGTATTTCACATTGCAACATCTATGAAATCAGGATGCATCTTGCAATGGGATGATAGAACAGTCAATTTTCTGTGTCAACTGCATTTTCCATGGGGTGTCCAGATTAAACATTTCTGGTTGTGTCTGTGAGGGTGCTCCTGAATGCGATTATCATTTGGATTTGTGGATGAAGTAAAGCAGATTTCCCTGCGCAGTGTGCGTGGGCATCATCCAATCCTTTGAGGGCTGGACTAGAACAAAAGAAGGAGGAGGGAGAAATTTGTCCTTTTGGGTTCCTATCCTCCTGCTTGAGCTGGGATGTCTTCTGTCATTGGATGGGGGGTTTACATAATTGGCTTACTTTTCATTCTTAGACTTTTGGATTGGGG
The DNA here is from genome assembly GCF_964237555.1 of Oryctolagus cuniculus. NCBI lineage: Eukaryota > Metazoa > Chordata > Mammalia > Lagomorpha > Leporidae > Oryctolagus > Oryctolagus cuniculus. The sequence continues at coordinate 213,971,285 of NC_091432.1, forward strand.
CTGAGTTATATCTTCAGGTTTCCTGGCTCTCCAGGATGGAGATGGCAGATTATGGGACTTCTCGGCTTCCGTAGAATGTGAACCAATTCCTCCCTATGTATGTGCATGTATGTATGTATCTATCATCTATCATCATCATCATCTATCTCATACTGGTTTTGGGTCTCTGGAGAACGCCAACTAGCACAGATGGCAATTCAAAATTCTGGTTGACCGGGTGGCAGGTGTGACATTGTTGTCATTATTGTCCATGTGCTGGTCAGATCTGTTCCCGTTGTGGTCTCTCAGATTTCTGAATATTGTTGGTGCTACACAGGATGACTTTAATTGCAGCTTATGTGTCTTTTAAATGAATACCCTATCAGCGTTGAAATGAAAAATTACTGTGGGTGAAGGAAGGCCTGAAAAGGCAGCAGGAGGAGGTATGGCTGGAAGTGAAGGAGCTGTTCAGTATTGTTCAGGAGACTACAATTCCGTATTTCTTTGGAAAGCAGCAACCAAACGCTTTCTTTGCAAGACCTAAGACAGGAAGATACTCACAGACAAATGACATTTTGTGGCAGATATACATGATAATGAAACATTTTATCACATACAAAGGCAGTGCAAAGAAGGCACAGAGATTTCTGTAAATTTTCTAGAACAGATGAAGGAAATTTCAAGGCATGTGGACTTTGGTGTGGCCAACTCGCTCAGCGTTTAGTTCTACTGTTAAGGTGTGTATCACAGCTCAAATGATTGAGATTTTGCCTTCCTTTTAGTATGGGAAATTATGATGCATCTTAAATTAGATGGTAGTTCGGATTTGATGAAATACAGTACTTGTTTGGCTCAATTAATGTACGTAGGTAACATTATTAATAGATTTGATGTCTTATTAAATAGGAACCTGAGGAGCCTGATTATACCACAGGTTTTGCAAATGCTTGATGCCTGGTCTAAATAGACATGTGGGGCCAGCACTGTGGCGTGGTAGGTTAAGCCTCTGCCTGCAGCACTGGCATCCATGTGGGTGTTGGTTCATGTCCTGGCTGCTCCCCTTCCAATCCAACTTCCTGCTAAGGTGGTTGGGAAAGCAGTAGAAGATGACCTAAGTGCTTGGGCCTCTGTAACCTACGTGGGAGACCCAGAAGAAGCTCCTGGCTCCAGACTCCTGGCGGTGGATTGGCTCAGCTCTAGCTGCTGTGGCCATTTGGCGAGTGAACCAGCAGAGGGAAGACCTTTCTCTCAGTCTCTCCTACTCTCAAAAACTCTACCTCTCAAATAAATAAGTAAATAAACTCTTCAAACGCACATGTATAGAGAGTGTAGAGGGAAGCCCCTTGAACCTCTCAGAGTTTTGGGCAGAAGGCTGTGAGGTTTTTCTTCAATATCAGGGTCTAAGATCAGTTGGATGGGTTGTACATATGTTATCATTAAAACAGTTGTGGCACTTTTAGTTTATGGGCATTAAACATGATATTATCTCTTGGAGATGAAGCAGTTCATAATTACATACTTATCTCTCAGTATTCATGAGAGTTTCATTCTAGGCCCTCGCCCTTCTCCTGAGGATACCAAAATCCATGGAGGCTCAATTTCTTTATATGAAATAGCACAGATCTTACACACTTCTGCCCATCTACTGTAATTCATCTCTAGGTTGCTTATACAACACACCTAGCATGGCATAGATGCTATGTAGATGGTTGTTGTACTGTATTATAAAGGGAATTATGACAAGAAAAAGTGTGTGCATGTTTAATACAATTGCAATAGAAAATGTTTTCACTCTACAGTTGGCTGAATCTGTAGACGCAGAACCCGTGGGTACAGAGGGCCGAGTGGAGCATTCATTTTATGCAACTTTGTTCACAATTTCTAAAGGAACTCAGCCTAGCCCAGAGCGTTTGCTAATGCCTGGTGCAAAACTTTGCCCTTGAATGTGTCAGGAAGGCCCGGCCTCAGGTTGAGGGGGGCTGACTCTGATGAGACCATCACTCCACACCCAGGCTCCTCTCTCGGGACTGGGGTCCGACTCCTGCGCTGAACTTTCTCCCTGTCCACACTGGGGGCCTCACAGGGGACACAGGGTGTGTGTTTCTGTGAAGTGTGGGGCTGTGTATGCGCTGCCACCGCTGCAGAGAGCCCCCTCTCCGAGCTTGAGCCCCAGCCCTCGAGAGCCCTTCAGCTTCTTCACCTAAGCACAGAGCGATCAAGTGCAGCGAGCCGCGGAGGGACTGCCATGAGAACTCAAGCCTCCTGCCGCCCAGTCAAGCCCCTCTCTGACCCTGAACGCCATCTCATTGTGAAAACAAATATTACCAGAAGGGAAAGACTTTGATAAGATCACTGACTTCTCTCCATTTCCCCCCAACTTCCGGTCATCGCAAACTCTGCTACTAAGCACCCCCAACTGCATTTTCATAGCAGTGTGCGTTGCTGGTGTTGTTTTAGCCTTCTCTCCTGTAGCTGATTCCTTATCTTCCAAACCCAGCCCAGTTGCCAGCACTTCCAGGAATTCACTGAGACTCAGCTCTGCTTACGGTCTGCTCCGCCTCCCCCCAGCGAATCATTCTCCCCCACCTGTTTTCTATATCACTTTTCCTTGAATAATGAGTGATTAGAGCATCTCTCGCTGTCATTGCTCCAGCTTTGTTTGTCCATGGCTCTTTCCCCTGCTGAAGTGTGAGTACATCAAAGGTAGCATTCATGCTCTATGCATCCCAGGAAGGGCCTAATGCTAGCACAAAATTACCTCTCCATTCATAACTTTGGATAAGTGAGTGATAGAGAATTAGATGAGACCAAGAAAGGCTTGGAGATGGAAGAAGTTGGGGGAGGGGAGGGTGGAAAAGGAAAGAAGGGTGAGACGCTATGGAAACTGTGAGGAAGGGCTCAACTTAGTCCTGGCCTTCTCACACGTTTTCCAGAACTACCTTTGACGGCCCCATAGAAATGATGGGAAGGAAGATTTAAAAAAAAACAATTTTATTTATTTATTTGAGAGGTAGAGCTACAGAGAGAGAAACCTACCATCTGTTGGTTCACTCCCCAAGTGGCCAGAGCAGCTGGAGCTGAGCCGTTCCGAAGCCAGGAGCCAGGAGCTTCTTCTGGGTCTCTCATGTGGGAGCAGGGGTCCAAGCACTTGGGCCATCCTCCACTGCTTTGCCAGGCCAAAGGCAGAGAGCTGGATCAGAAGAGGAGCAACTGGGACGTGAACCGGTGTCCATACAGGATGCCAGCACTGCAGGTGGAGGCTTAACAGCACCGGCCCCAGGCAAGGAGGCTTTTATAGTTACACTGAAATTTGTAGTTCTGGGTGACTAAGTGTGGACAATCAACCAGAACTTTCTTGGCACGTTACAGGCGTGTTTGCTGGAAATGAGAGGGCTTCATTGGAACGAAATGATTCAGTGAATCTGGATGCATATGTTTCTCTTTTCTGAAAAGATTATTTATTTGAAAGGCAGAATGAGAGAGAGAGAGAGAGTGAGAGAGAGAGAGAGACTTCCATATACAAATTCATTTCCCCAATACCTGTGACAGCCAGGGCTGGGCCAGACTGAAGTCGGGAGCCTGGAACTCAGCCTGTCTCCCTGCGCAGGAGCCTCTTAGGGAAGCCACTGGGCTTGCTTCAGTGAGTGGAGGGGCAGGCACGACGCTTCAGGGAAGCAGACTGTGGGCTTAAGGGTGAAGGAAGGACTCTGCATGCAGAGCTGCGATATTCCTTGTGGAGGTTCAAAAATGGCCTCTCCAAGCCTTAGCGATAAATGGATTTGAATGTGAATTTTGTTTCTTCTATGTTTTTAGTGGTCTTGGACATGTCAACCTCTGAATCTTTTAACTCATCTATAAATCGGCAAGTTTAAGAACCTTTTAGGGATGCTGTGAGTGTAAGAGATGAGCCAGATAGAGTATGGTGCAAATGATGGGGTATGAGGCCAATGTTAAGCCACCATCGTGGTGGGTTAAGCCATAATTTGCAGCGCTGGCAGCCCATATGGGCACTGGTTTGAGTTCCAGCTGCTCCACTTCCAATCCAATTCCTTGCCAATATGCCTGGGAAGGCAGTGGAAGATGGCCCAAGTCCTTGGGCCCCTGCCACCCATGTGAGAGACCTGGAGAAAGCTCCTGGCTCCTGGCTTCAGCCTGGCCCAGCTCTGGTTGATGCAGCTATTTGGGGGAGTGAACCAGTGGATGGAAGCTCGCTCTCTCTCTCTCTCTCTCTCTCTCTCCCTCCCTCCCTCCCTCCCCCGACTTTCAAATAAATCAAATCAATCTTCAAAGAAATCATAGTAGAAGAAAAGACTATGGTTTTTGTTCTTGGGGTTTCTTTTACATTTATAGGAGAATTTTTGAAGGGTACTAGGGGAGAGGAAAATGACACAGTTCAAGCGTAAGATGACACATGGGAGAAGATCTTGCAGTACCACAGACGACAGCTCACCATTCACAAGGGGACCTCAGAAAGTCCGTGGAAAATAGAGATTATGAAAAAACTGTGCATGGCTTTCAAATTGTTTTGGTACTAAAACTTATCTTTTGATTCCATTTTCCATGAACATTTGGAAGTATGCTCACATTACGGGGACACTAGGGTAGCAAGTCATTTATTTAGTCACTGATCACTGTAAACAACTGCATCTTTGGCAGTCTCTGGAGAAGCTTTTTGCCCTGGAATTAGCTGTGAAGGGACTCTGTTGTGAAGGTCATAACGATCTTGTACAAACCTTGAATGTGCTCAGGGCAAGTGGAAGAGTCAGAGAATGGAAATGCCACAACCTCTGATGGAATAGCAGGTTTAAGCGACTTTGTCATGAGATTACAATATGGGACTCCACTCTAAAGCTTTCGGAGAGAATGCTTCAGTGTTTGCTAGAAATAAAAACATAACACATTGGGTGTTGTCTTTTAACATGTCACAAATGTACTTTGTTTCAAAGATTAGCTTACATTAGTTCTTGAATCTTCGTGGCCAATTTTTTAGCATCAGCTCCACAAAATTCAAAAATCTGTTCACAAATACACAAAGGTGAAACATTTATTGGTTTCAAGTATTGCCAAGACATTGAGATTTTGAGTAGTTTTTTTTCCCAAGTGTAAAACTACTCCTCATTTCTGTCATCTGTAAGACACTTCGAATATAAATACACATTAAACATATTTAATTCATGACACTTTACTATTTATTGCCCTTTCAAATAGTTTATGCTAATGCTTTACCAAGTCTCTATTATTCTCCAAAATATTCCTGTAGTCTAAGATCTAAAACTTATAATGGGGCTGGAAATAAACTCAATTATTGAAACAACTCAAAGCTTTCATACGTTGGTACTAAGGACTTGTTAATTCATATATATGATGTGAAATGCAGGCCGGTGCCGTGGCTCAACAGGCTAATCCTCCACCTAGTGGCGCCAGCACACTGGGTTCTAGTCCCGGTCGGGGCGCCAGATTCTGTCCCGGTTGCCCCTCTTCCAGGCCAGCTCTCTGCTGTGGCCCAGGAGTGCAGTGGAGGATGGCCCAAGTGCTTGGGCCCTGCACCCCATGGGAGACCAGGAGAAGCACCTGGCTCCTGGCTTCGGATCAGCGCGGTGCACCGGCCGCAGTGCGCCAGCTGTGGCAGCCATTGGAGGGTGAGCCAACGGCAAAAGGAAGACCTTTCTCTCTGTCTCTCTCTCTCACTGTCCACTCTGCCTGTCAAAAAAAAAAAAAAAAAGAAATCCAATGACCTGTGACTTTCCACTTCCTGGCTTCTGCCTAGGTAACAGTTGTATAATTAATTGATCCTAAGAAGCACATTTTCTTTCTAAGTGTTCACATCTTTGAATCAGTTTTCAGCTTACAACAAATGGTGTGTTATATTTTACTTGCAATTCTTTCTAGTAGTATACGAAATATTGGTGCTTCTCTCAATGGATCCTTTCTGCTGCACCCCTACTACCCATTGCGATTTCAGTGCTAATGGTATTAGGTGGTTGGTGAGAAGAAAGAGAATGGGTAAACTGAGGCTGGGTGAAGACTTGAGTTTCAGCAGTCAGGATAGTGGTAGAACTTTGCGGCAGGGGTTGGAAAAGTCTAGAACTAACTAGACTTGAGACTTGTGCTCAATGTGCCGGAGAGAAGCAGATGTCCCCGCAAGTAATGATTCTGCTCTCCCAGGCAGCCATACTCTCCCTGCGTGCTGTCCTGCTACTTCTTCCCTGCAAGAACACCCCGGACTCGTGATTCCCTCTGATGCCATTTCACTTACCAGGTTGCGCATGGGTCCACTTCCATAACAGCAAATTATTCTTTTGAATCTTGAGAATATGTTTACCTAAGCACAGGTGCAGAATTTCACGCTTTATCTGAGTTGCCTGGTTTGTAACATTTCCCCTAGAAACAGTTCTCTTGGCTTTAGCCGGGCCGGGGAAGGAAGGTGTTAGAAGGCACCTGGGAAAGCTTCTCTTCCTGAAAGTCAGGAAACAGCTGGGTTGGTAGCGCTGGGACAAGAAAGGAGTGTTACACTCTTCGGGGAAATCTGAGGCCAGAGGACGTATCAGGATGAGAACTCACGGCAGAAAACACAGGCAGGCTTGGATGTATGAATGAGGAGATTTGGCAGGGAGCAGAAAAAGGATGCTAAGCTTAGCAAAGTGGCCAGAAAGTGGAACTCATTACCAGTGAGCCAGGGACCAAGGTGAGGCAAAGGAGGCCTTAGGGTGCTCCCAGAGCCTGCAGGATGGGGCAGAGGTGTGTGTGTGTGTGTGTGTGTGTATTTAAACTCTTTTCACTTGGGAGTAGCAGGACTTCTTCGGCAGTCCTGGCTGGTCTTACAGGAAACTTGTCCTTTGTCTCTACCCGATGCTTGGGTGGAATGCAGGGTGTGCGAGGTTTGGGGTTCCACCTGAGTCTCAGTCTTCCCCATGGGACTGAAAACGTGGGCTTTGCTAGGTAGAACAGTGGCTCCCACCTCCTCTTCTCATGCACCTTCTGTCCAAGATTCCTCTCAGTCCCTACCCCTACTCCTCTGTTTCAAGAGCAGTCTGATACACGTCAAGGAGCAGGCAAGACAATGTGAGCGGAAAAAGGCACTGGCAATGCAGGGATGAGAAACTCCCAGGGTGCACCTGCATCTCATGATCACCACCAGGTAAATCTAGATGCTCGTCTGGACCCCCAAGTGGTCCTTGTTGTCCTTATGGCAATAATCTTCGTGGATCTGATTAATTCTGTTATCTTAGCCCATCCTCCATAGCTAAAGAGAAGCATAGAGTCAAATTGTAGGAGGAGGTCTCTGGTCATTGACTTCTCTGCTTGGAGGAAATTTTCCCTCATGGAGGAATGGCACAGGTGCAAAGAACATCAGAGATAGGAGGGATGGGGATCTCCAGGGAGGGGTGATTTCTATGGCCATGGGTTTATGATATGCTTGTGTGTGCCGTCTGGCAGCCACCAAGGACAGCCAAAAGCCACAAGTGCAATAAGAGCCTTGGCTATAGACACAGAGTGTTATCCTGATTGTCCAAGCCAGGAAACTGAAACCACATTAAAAAAAATTCATTCACATTCAGAAAATCCCGGAAATTGTAAAGATTCAGTTTGGAGACTTGTTACAATGAGAATAAACTGTTTCATCACTCCCAAATCAAGATATGGGTGGTACCAGTTGCCAGGCTACCCTTCCTAGGCTCAAAGACAACCACTATTCAGAATTTTTCACACTAAACTAGTTCTGCTTGTTTTTGAACTTCTATAAATAGAATCTACAGTGTTTAGGTATTCTTTCACTTACATGATACTTATGAGATTTACCTGTGTAGCAGTGGTACATTCCTTTTCAGTGTGTTTTTAGATTTCCATAGTATCAATATAATACAGTTTATCCCCTTTGACTACAGCAAATAGCACTTCCTGGAAGATTCTTGTCCATATCTTTGTGGGGATGTTACTCTGTTGGCTTCAGGGGTCATTCAGTTTTGCTGGGGGCCAGCATTGTGGCGAAGCTGGTTAAGCCACTACTTGCAACTCTAGCATCCCATATGGGTGCTAGTTCATGTCCCGCCTGCAATGCCAGCATTCCATATGGGCTCTGGTTTGTGTCCTAGTTGCTCCTTTTCTGATCCAGCACTCTGCTAATGTACCTGGGAAAACAGCAGAAGATGGCCCAAGTCCTTGGGCATCTGCACCCACCTGGGAGACCCGGAAGAAACTTCTGGTTCTAGGCTTGAGCCTGGCCCAGCCCTAGCTATTGCGGTCATTTGAGGAGTGAACCAGCAGATGAAAGATCTCTCTGTCTGTGTCTCTCCCTCTCTCTGTAACTCTACCTTTCAAATAAATGAATAAATCTTAAAAAAATGAATTTTTTTACTACATAATGCAGTGGCTTTTACCTTGGTCAGCAAAAGCTATAACTTGTCTCTCTGTCTCTCTTGTCTCTCTTGTTCCCTGTAAGCCACTGCTCTTTCTTGAAGCTCAAAACCACAAGTCCAGTCATTGCATTCTTCCTTGTAAATGTCCTCAATGTTTTCCCCATCCTCATAAAATCTAAGCTTCCTGCAGGTCTCCTTGATTTTATCCTGTCGGCCTCACTGTTGCTCCCTCTCCCATAGATGGTGAACTCCAACAACAATTTACAGAGGGATTCATTTGTCTACTTTAAATGCAAGGTTGAACATCCCTCATCTAAAAATCTAAAATCCTGAATCTTCAAAATTAAAACTTTTGAGCACCAGTGTGACACCACGAGTCTATGGCTCACACCACTAAGTTATGAGGAACATAAACTTTGTTTCCTGTGCAAATCTATTAAAATATTGCAAAAAATTCCCTTCAGGCTATGCATATAAGATATACATGAACCATAAAAGGATTTAATGGTTAGACTTAGATATCATTCCAATTAATGAATGCCTACCATGAACCAAACTTACTCTGAACAAAACAGACAAAACACCCTCACTGAGTTCATATTCCATTGATAATTTTATATTATAATCTAATTATTCAAATAATTTCTGACCCATACCCATGCTTCTTCCCATCTTTTTCTGCTTGTTAATTTTAACCATCTTTTGTGATGGCGTCACCTGAACTCATGTAACCTGCCTTGAATCTTTCTCTGTGATCCAACAGCAATCTTTACAAGCCACTCTTTATTTTTTTTTTAAGATTTATTTTATTTATTTGAAAGACAGGGTTACAGAGAGAGGTAGAGACAGAGAGAGAGAGAGGTCTTCCATCTGCTGGTTCACTCCCCAGATGGCTGCAATGGCCGGAGCTGCACCAATCTGAAGCCAGGAGCCAGGAGCTTCTTCCAGGTCTCCCACATGGGTGCAGGGGCCCAAGGACTTGGGGCATCTTCTACTGCTTTCCCAGGCCACATCAGAGAGCTGGATGGGAAGAGAAGCAGCTGGGACTAGAACTGTTGCCCGTATGGGATGCTGGAGCTTCAAGCCAGGGCTTTAACCCGCTGTGCCACAGTACCGGCCCCACAATCCACTTTTAAGTAAGTGATTTTGTCATCTGTCTTCTCAGGAGATCAACGATTTTTTCCTCCATATTTTGAGTATCTAACCCAGAGCCATAGACAGAATATGTGCCATATTGATGGTTTTAGGCCTGAGATGCACTAAGCTGATTAAATCCAAGTCCCAGCATCTGGGCAGTGTAAGTTTCAGTGATATGATTTTCCCTGTCTTATCTTTCTTGGCCCAGTTTGCTTAAGACCAATGTTTCTTCTTTTTCTCTCTATCTAGCCTTGAGCCTCGTACTCAGGAGTTTTAATGAACAGAGCTAATAAATAAGCAGCAACTTATTAACAGAAGCATATTTCACAACAACTTTCTTTGGCTATCCATGTATAAAGTTTTTGTTTTTTTTTTTTTTTTTTTGACAGGCAGAGTGGACAGTGAGAGAGAGAGACAGAGAGACAGAGAGACAGAGAGAAAGGTCTTCCTTTGCTGTTGGTTCACCCTCCAATGGCCGCCACGGCCGGCGCACTGCGGCCGGTGCACCGTGCTGATCTGATGGCAGGAACCAGGTGCTTCTCCTGGTCTCCCATGCGGGTGCAGGGCCCAAGCACTTGGGCCATCCTCCACTGCACTCCCGGGCCACAGCAGAGAGCTGGCCTGGAAGAGGGGCAACCGGGACAGAATCCGGCGCCCTGACCGGGACTAGAACCCGGTGTGCCGGCGCCACAAGGCGGAGGATTAGCCTAGTGAGCCGAGGTGCCGGCCAAGAAAGTCTTTTTTAAAATATTTTAATTTTAACATATTTCTAGATTTTTAAAATTTATTCATTTTATTTATTTTAAATGCAGAGAGAGAGAGAGAGGTGAAGAGAGAGATCTTCCATCTGTTGGTTGACTCCCCAGATACCTGAAACAGCTAGGGCCAGGCCAGGGTGAAACCAGGACCCCAGAACTCATTTTGGGTCTCCCCCATGGGTGGCAGGGACCCAAGTACTTGAGTCACCAGCTACTGCCTCCGGGGTGTGGTATCAGCAAGAAAATGTAAAGGAGAGCAAAGTCTGCACACCAACTCAGGCACTCTAACGTGGGATGTAGGCATCCCAAATGGCATCGTAAGCACTATGCTAAATCCTCAGTCCCTCCACAGGATTTTTAAAAGAACCTTTGCTATGGATGTTTTCAAACTTAAAAAGAGAATAAGAAACTGAACCCCCCCCCCCCACACACACCACCATTTACCCATCACCCAGTTTCAACCAGAGGTAGTTTTCTTTTATTGTTTTTGCTTCGATGCCAAAGACATTCTGTCACCCACATAAAGTCCATTACTGGTGCTGGGAAAATGCAAAGGGGTTGGAGAAAGTGGCTCCCTCCTAACAAATGGACTTCAGAATCTGACTAATGATGCACTCATAAGACAATCTTAATAAAGTCTCTTGGTCAGTTGATGTACGATTTTGGTTGAGTGAATACTGGAATTACATTTGGAGCAGCTGTATGATCAAGTTGAGCTCATAAATTTTTCTGACATCTATACTAAGTTCAAAACATCTATGGCAACAACAACAAACCCTGAAGCAACCACATCAATGATATCAGCAAACAAAAAACCCCAACCAACCAATGAATGACATGTTTGGGGGATAGATGTAGAAATCTATGTACAGACAAGTTTTGCAATTTATATTATATGATTTTTCTTTTAAAAGAAAGATTTATTAAGGCATTAAATTATATGAATAAGATGGAAATGATATGTCCAAGAGAGAAGTTTTCAAAGTATCTCTGCCTTCTGTTGGGAGGTGGGCAATGCTAACTACTGACTGATCCTTCCTTGGCTCCTTTCTCTGACCACACCCCATGCATTTCTTCCCTGGAATCATCTATGTCATGTTTGTGATGGGTATTCAAGCTTTTCCATTTGACTTTCAAAACACCCAGGACAGACCTTGCAAATGCAAGGAGATCAATTAAGGCTAATGGAGTTGAACTAAAATCAAAACAAGAAGACAGCTTGAATTGATATGCACTCAAATTCACGGAAATCAATCTGTTAATTGTTTTCCTTAGCTCTACTGGCCTTCTCAACTTGTTCTAATAGTGAGATACCAGTAAAACACTAATTTGATTTTGTTTTCTTGTAGCTGATATGAAACTAGCATCTTTGATTCTTTGAACATTGGTGACTTGGATGAGAACAAAGATATTTTTTTTCCTGTGTTGGAACAGACAATATTTTGTCGTGAAGAGTCAGATAATACCTAGGTTAGCCTTTGCAGCTGCTCAAATTTGCTCTTATGCCAAAGCAGCCTCAGATTTTGTGGAACCAAAGGGCATGGCTGTGCTCCAGGGAAATTTTTACCTACAAAACAGGTAGAGGTCATATATGGCCCTTGGTTTGTAGTTTACCAGCTCTTATTCTTATTCTCAACACCTGGAAGTGTAGAGGTACTCAGGTCAACATGGTTTCCCCTTGAAGGGAAAAGGGTATGCACTTATCACTGGAAATATGGTATGGAACTTTGTTCTCAGGGATAAACGTGGTTTTGGGGTCCACTCTCTTCAATGGCATATCTTTCTGTTCTCATGTTTCCATTGGAAAATCTGCTCACATGCTCAGTGTTAGGGAAATAGCCTGTTTCTCTTCTTAATTCCCCCCACGTCAGAGGTGAATTATCCATAAACCTAGATGCAGCAATGAGCTTACCCCTCTCCTATCTTCTCTCTTTTGGTGGATACTCTACTCAATAGACAGGCATGTTGACCCCTCACTGTTCTAGAAGAGAGTGCTCGGACGAGAGTCCAAGATCTGCCTTATATATAGATCTGGGAAGCTATTACCCCCTTTCTCATTTTTGAGTCTTGACATTTGTATGAAGCAGCAATGTCTTTTTTACCCGGGAAGTTAAATTGCTCTTCCACAGCCCCAGATTTCCCCACAGGAGGGCTGTCTCAAGGTCTAGGCATCAAAGGAACAGTAGGAAGTGTGTTGACATAGGGCGCCAGTCATGCTCTTCAGTGAGCACTGTTTAGAACCACAACTCGTATGAAGGGGATATTTGTATTACCTACATGACTTGTGAGAAAAGGGTTGAGGCAGCAGATCTGATTGCTTATTCCTTGTGTATCTCCAAAGAACCTGCAAGTGTTCTTTGTTGATGATGGATGACTTTGTTATATATTCCTTGATGACTGGACTATGCTAGGCTGGCTTGTCAAGATGTTTTGCACAAACACTACAATTGATGGTGTGCACCTGGTTTTATTGTTGGGGTGCTATTATAGTGCCATGGTGGTTGTATAGCAATGGTTGCATAATAAGATTCCTCTGTGACAAAAACCCATCACCCCCATGAAGCTCTCAGTCCCCGAGCTTAAACAGTGTTCCTAGGCAGAGTCATTCAACATATATACTGGAAATTCATTGCTGGAGAGAAAGAGTACCACTGTGGCCTCTAAGGAAGAACATTAGAAGTCTGTGCTGTCTGCTGTGGCCTGGGAAGGCAGTGAGGGATGGCCCAAGTGCTTGGGCCCTGCACCTGCATGGGAGACCACGAGGAGGCACCTGGCTTCTGGCTTCAGATCGGCGCAGTGCACTGGCCATGGCGGCCATTTCGAGGGTGAACCAACAGAAGGAAGACCTTTCTCTGTCTCTCTCTCTTTCTCTCACTATCTAACTCTGCCTGTCCAAAAAAAATAAATTAGTCTGCGCTGGACTCTACCAATGTGTATCTTTTCTTCCTGCTATTTTCACTCTGTTATTTGCTATAGTAAATGCTAGCTGTGAATATAACTTGCTCTAGAATCTTGTAAGTCCTTCTATTGAGTTACAAAGCAAAGCACTCCTATATTTCAACAATGAAAATTTCAGAGGAGATGAACTGGGTCAGGACTAGGGTGAAAATTGAAGTGGTACTAAAAACTCAAGATAATTAACACTTTAATAGATATTAAGTAAAAGTATTAAAATCAATGCAAAGGCCCATGATGAACAAAGCATCAAAAATTTAAATAAAGATAAGCTTTGACCCTATACTTACAAGATCCTGGCTTACTTAGACACACATGAAAGCAGCACCTTTATCAATGGTGCCAAGGTCACTAACTGGTGCTAGTAGTTGCTGTACTGCCCTGTCTTTCCCTTCATCTCCATTAGCTTTTGCTCCCCACAATTGTTAATCTTCGCCACTGCATCAGTTGCTTTTGGGACTGATTGATCCCTTTTAAAGAATCTGTGTCTTTCAGAGCCCTGAAGACTGTGTGCAAGTTGTTTTACTCCCTTGGGCAGAATTCCATGTCTAACACATTTCCCAGCAGGTTGAATGTCTTAGAGCAAGCAGTTCCTGAATGTTAAAATGGCTTAGATTAAATGGATGTGCAAGTCTTCAGAGAGCTTTAGAAGTGTCTCCTAACCTTATTCCTAAATGTCTATTTATTCATAACTGCTCAGGGTTATAGGCACACAGCTAGATCCTGGGATTCTAATCATAGCTATGTTTTATAGAATGTACCAAGTCCAGTGCTAGGAACTTTATATACATTATCACAAATTTTCATGACAATCATTCAAAGTCAGTTGGTTGTTCCCAGTTCATAGAAAAGGAGAGTGAGCCTCAAGGTGGTCATGGTACATTCCTAAGTCCACTTGTGCTAAGAGGTGGACCGGGGTTCAACCGACAGTTGTCTGACTCCAGGGATGTGACAAATTGATGCAGACACCCTTTGGAAAGATGGGGCAGGCACTGTTCTGTAGGAAGTTGAACAATGAACACTGGGAAGGTGGTTCTCCATGGACAGCCATACTCTTCACCTCCTATGTATCACCCTATGCCCCTACCTTGCCCTTGAAGACACTGAGTTTGTGACCCCTGCTTCCAAATCTGCTCTCTTTCTAGCACATCGTAGTGCAGTCTTCTTGGAATTCTTTTAATCTTTGTACTTTGGTGGGTGCTTACAGAAAATGGCAGTAACTCCCACAGCCTCAGAGGAAGCCCTGTGTTTTACAAGCACAAGGGAAGGAGCTTTTTCCTAATTCCTATGAGAGTGTAGTCCAGCAGCTGGATTCTTCTGAATTATTCACTTGTGAATAATTCATTGATTAGCATATACATATCGTATTCCATCACTCTTACTAGTGGAGCTAAGTGCTTTGTGAAGCCCTTATCCCCTAATATCAAAGAATGACAGAGTCAACTTTTGAAAGTGGCTCATATTTAAGCAGTTGGCCAAGTTGATTATTATTTCTTTGTTTCTTTATCATTTCCCCTATGCCATAGACATACACCAACCATGGATCGGGAACCAAGGTTATTACCCTAGGGAATCCATTGATGGGCTTTAAAGAGTCATTTATTCTATTAGCTAGTATTTGCAGACACTAGTCTTGTTTATGTGCTCCCTTTGGCTCTTAGTCCTATCATTATGATTAATTGTGAACAGAAATTGATCACTGGGACTAGTGAGATGGCATTGGTACATGCCACCTTGATGGGATTGAATTGGAATCCCCTAGTATGTTTCTAACTCTACCGTTTGAGGTAAGTCAGCTTGAGCATGTCCCGAATTGCACATCTCTTCCCTCTCTTATTCCCACTCTTATATTTAACAGCGATCATTTTTTCAGTTAAGTTTCAACACTTGAGAATAACTGTGTATTGATTACAGTATTCAACCAAAAGTATTAAGTAGAACAAACAAAAAAATGCTAAGAGGGATAACGTATTAAGTTGTTCATCAACAGTCAGGGCAAGGGCTGACCAAGTCACTGTTTCTCATAGTGTTCATTTCACTTTAACAGATTTCCTTTTTGGTGCTCAGTTAGTTGTCACCGATCAGGGAGAACATATGGTATTTGTCCCTTTGGGACTGGCTTATTTCATTCAGCATAATGCTTTCCAAATTCTTAACAGGGATCACTTTTCAGTTAAAATACTAACTGATAGAATAAAAAAGGGAGAGAACGATCCAACATGGAAAGCGAGATACACAGCAGACCCATAGAATGGCAGATGTCCTAAACAGCACTCTGGCCTCAGAATCAGCCCTTAAGGTACGTGGATCTGGCTGAAAAGCCCATGAGAGTATTACAGGCATGGAAAGCCAAAACACTCTGGCAAAAACAAAAACAAAAACAAAAACAAAAACAAAAACAAAAACCTAAATGAAAGATCTCCAAAAGTGAGATTCCAGTGGAAAGAATGGGTCATCAAAGAAGGAGGTTCCTTTCTCTGAAGGGAGGAGAGAACTTCCACTTTGACTACGACCTTGTCTAAATATGATCAGAGTCGGTGAACTCAAAAGGCTTCCATAGCCTTGGCAACTCATGACAAGAGCCTAGGGTGATTACTGATGCCATAAACAAGAGTGTCAGTTTGTTAAGTCAACAACAGGAGTCACTGTGCACTTACTCCTCATGTAGGATCTCTGTCCTTAATGTGCTGTACATTGTGATTTAATGCTATAACTAGTACTCAAACAGTATTTTTAACTTTGTGTTTCTATGTGAGTGCAAACTGTTGAAATCTTTACTTAATATATGCTAAACTGATCTTCTGTATATAAAGAGAATTGAAAATGAATCTTGATGTGAATGGAAGGGGGAGGGAGAGGAAAAGGGGAGGGTTGCGGGTGGGAGGGAAGTTATCGGGGTGGGGGAAGCCATTGTAATCCATAAGCTGTACTTTGGAAATTTATATTCATTAAATAAAAGTTAAAAAAAGAGTCATTTAATATCCTACTATTATCTGCACATTTCAGTTCATGTGCATACATTCATTTTTTCTGGAGAGAGAATTTATGGCCTTTGTTAGATTCTAAGAGGGTTTATAAGTCAAATTTGTGAGCTACAATAGTTCCTTCTTTTCTGTGATTTTATTTTTCGAAATTTTACTTGGCTGTGGTTTTGGTTACTGGTGGCCAATTGTGGTCTGAAAATATTAAATGGAAAATTTCAGAGTTTACAATTTTGAAGTTTTAATTTGTGTGCTGGGGCAGGCATTTGTCTTACTAGTTAAAAAGCCTATAACCCATTTTGGAGTGCCTGGGTTTGAGCCCTGGCTCCACTTTTGATTACAGCTTTCCACTAATGTGCACCCTAAGAGGGCAGTAGGTCATGGTTCGAGCAACTGAGTCCCTGACACCCTTGTGGGGTACCCAAACTGAGTTCCTGGCTCCCAGCTTCAGCCTGGCTCAACTCTAGTCATTGTAGGAACTTGGGGAGTGAACCAGCATATGGGAACTCAGTCTGTCTCTCCATTTCTCTGCCTCTCAAATTCATTAACTAAAAAATACATTGCATGCTGTTCTGAGTAATGTGATGAAACCTTGCACCATCCTGCTGTGTTCCACCCTGGATGTGAAACATCTGTTTGTCCGGCATAAGCATGTAGTATACCCTACCTGCCCATTAATTACTTAGAAGCTGTCTAGGCTATCAGATTATCACAGTACCACAGTGCTTACATTCAAGCAACTATTATTTTACTTAATATTTCCATTGTGTAAGAGTAGTTATGGTGGTGATTTGGACACACCAAAGAGAAGCTTCCGAGTGAGTGCTTCCTTTAAGTAAAAAAGTAAAAGTTCTCTGCTTAATAGGGTAAGAAAAAAAGTCACAATTTGAAGTTACTAAGAGCTACGTAAGAATGAACGGGAAAATATAGTGTATTTATGCACTGTTTCAGGGAGCCACGGGGTTCTTGGAATGTTTCCCCCATGGACTGGGAAGCCTGCTGCTCATATAGTAGAATATGGTAACATTCTGGTTATGAAAAACCAGCCAAGGTTTTGGGTGGCCAATTTGGAAGACACCACAGGAATGAACTTATTTCCCCCAATTAATCTTCCTGGAACACGGAAAGATATACATGGTGAAAACATAAGAAATAGAGCAGGAAGGAAGCAGCCCACCTTATTTACTGCCTGGAATTTGCATTGGCTCCCTTTAGTCCTAAACCATGACATAGTTATATTATATTATATTATATTATACCCCTGCCACGTTTCCACCCATCCTCTGCAGGAAATCTGCCAGCGATGGCCAGGGATGGCCCATTATCCACCATGGCCCTAGGTCATCCTACATAGCTTGATTTGCTTTACTTTTCTGAAGTTTCATTTTATTCATGATTTATATACTTTGAAAGTAGTTGCAGTGAGCTAGCATTAAAGGGCAAGATAAAATAATGAAACCATTAAAGGATGATGTAGTGTGGGGATGGCAGTTAGGCTAGGAAACTGGGTAAAGGAGGTTACTGTATTTCAGTGATTTGAGCGGAGGAAGTAATTCTGAGATTCTTGGCAGCAGTGGCAAAAAGAGAAACCCAAGGGATCCCCTAAGTCTTCTAATCTAATGCAAGAGGCAGATGGTGTTTTCAAGGGCAGAAATAATCTAACTCTGTGCTGGTAGGAATTACCATCAGGCTTTTAACGGAGTCTACAGTGAGAAGACTGTACATTGGCAGTGGCTCTCTGCCAGGTGTTTTACTAGAAATGTGAATGCATTTTGTATAACAACCCTTAACAGAAACTACTCTAGGTTTTTTGTTTAAATAATAGATAAATGGCACTTAACTCCTTTAGTAAGTCCATTTTCAGTTGTGCTGTCCTAGGTGAAAGACAGCAGCATATTTATGAAGTTATTTTAAAGAACTGGGTTTAATTTTTCTCTACCCCTGGAAAACAGTGGATGTTCATGGAAGTCTTTCTAGTCAGTTCTGTTGAAACAGGAAGGAAATTGACATGAGTGAGTCTTTTCTTCAGGCCACCCCAAACCTCCTTTGCCCAGGGACTTTTCTTGGAGATCATTGTGAGATAAAACATGGGAGGAGGGTGCTTGTATTTGGTACGAAAGTTAGGATACCGCTTGAGACACCCCCATCCCATTCACGATGCCTGGGCTCAAGTCTGGCTCCATTCCAATGTGCACCCTGGGAGGCAGCAGGTGATGGCTCAAGTACATGAGTCCTCGCCAACTACATGGGAGCCTAAATTAAGTTCTGGGCTCCTAGCTTTGTCTTGTTCTTGCCCCTGCTGTTGTAGGCATTTGTTAAGGGCATTTGGGGAATGAACCAGCAAATGGAAGATCTCTATTTACCTGTGTCTCTTAAACAAAATAAAAATAAATACTTTTAAAATAAAGGTTAAGAATCTGCAGGAAGTTTTCAGAGATGCTATGGTTTAACTGCAGTGTATATGTAATGGTGGAACTGCAGATTCCACAGAGCCCTACAGAGCTGTCTAGGCACCCCGTGCTGGAAGTTGAGTCAAAGAGGTAAAAGATTTGGAGTATTGTCCCTATGGGATCTCCTCTCCTTTTTTGGCCCTTGTCTTTTGCATAGAGGATTGATATTCTTTGTCAAATGGGCCCAGTGTTACAAATCTGAATTGATTCAGGTATGAATCTGCTAGGAGACACAAATGCCTATGCAGAATTTAGAAGTAGGTCCACTTGTATGTAATAACATAAATGGTCTCAAGCCTTTGTTTCATTTTAAAACTCCATAATGTTAAGTTAGTAATATGCAATGAGAAATTCAATTCTCAAGAAAACTTGGAACATGGCTACCCAGAGTGACCTTGGAATTAGAAAATAAAGATTTAGATCAGCTTAATTGATGGTGCCATCAGTCCAGTTAGCTTTATTTTCCAATAGCTACCTGGTGGAAAATTCAAATTTGATGCCCTTCGTAATCTCTAGAGCACAGGCATTTTGTTCTATCAGTTCAAGACAGCCTTAGGGGTGAGGCTTCGGCCTAGTGGTTAAAATGCCTTTGGGATAACCACATACCCTATCAGAGTGCCAGTGTTCGAGTCCCAGATGCCAGTTCAATTCCAGTTTCCTGCTGATGTGCACCCTTGGAAGCAACCGTGATGGTTCAGATAGTTGGATCCTTGATACCCATGTGGGAGACCCAGATAGAGGTAGAACCTCCCGGGTGTGGCCTGGCCCAGTTCCACCTGTTGTAGACATTTGGAGTGAAACAGCACATGGGAGATCTCTCACTATTTTTCTGTTTGTCTCTTTTTGTTGATCCAGCCTTTCAAATAAATAAAAATTAAAAAAGAGCCACACCCTGTAGACGCCAGTTCAAATGCACTTGTTTAGAAGAGTATTGCCCTGCTTGTTTATGAGGCCTTTTCCATCTTCATGAGACTAAGTAGGGTCCCTCAAAACACAGCTTCGATTTGCTCCAGAGCCTAGGCACAATCAGTTGAGAACTCAGAGTCTTGTCTTGTCATAAAATGGAGTAAAGACACTTCAGGAGCAGCAGCCACCCAGCCAGCTCATTTGCAGAGGGAGTGAAACCAGAAAACTGTGCCGAACTGAAGGAAACTTGCTCTGAGTCCTATCTGGTACGAGGACAGAGTCAGAAGTGGAGCAGAGCCGGCAGTAGCAGTGACGGAAGCATTCATACGTTCACTCACTCGCTCACTCATGCGTTCCTTATATACATAATGAGTCTTTTCTGTCCACCCAGAACTCTTCCAAGTGGGCTAAACACTGGGCTTTCTAAAGCCACTGGGCTTTCAGGGAAGCAAGAATGCCTCCAGGTGCTTGGGATGGCACGAGAAAAATACACAAATGCAAGACGTGACTTAAACAGAAAAGGACTTGGAATAGTACATTGGGTTAACATCATGGAGACACTTGAATGCCAGCCTTGGATCTAAGGACTTGCCTTGAACCTGTAGGAAGTACAAGGGGAAGGGCATCCGATTTTAGGTAAGGGCATGGCATTCATGGATCTGTGAGAGGATATATTTGGAGAACAGGGCAGGGCTGTGGAGCTAACTTGGGGGTGAGGAGGGCTATTCAATCATTTAAATAAAACATATTTGTAGCTGGAACTAGAAGCAGGGACAAAATTGTTGGAGAGCAGCTAGGCTAGGAAAGGATACAACATTGTGAAACACTGATATTTGAGAGCAGCCAGAGACAAACTAGAGGAGAGCTTGGGGAGGAATTTAGGGTAGAAGCTAAAAGAGAAGAAAATTCCCACAGTGAACTGTGCTTCCATGTAACCAAGGTATACAAAGATTGGGAAATGCTATTTAAATCAGGGGCAGGGAGACTCTTGGTGACTTCCAGCTACATCAGCCCCATTCCCTTCCCCAAATTAAATCCAGTGATAGGATGCTTTTACCTAAGTGCTTTGGAAAAGCCTGGAGTTAGCTCTGGTTTGGTTTATTTATTTATTTTTATTTTTTGACAGGCAGAGTGGACAGTGAGAGAGAGAGAGAGACAGAGAAAGGTCTTCCTTTGCCGTTGGTTCACCCTCCAATGACCGCCGCGGCCGGCGCACCGTACTGATCCGAAGGCAGGAGCCAGGTGCTTCTCCTGGTCTCCCATGGGGTGCAGGGCCCAAGGACTTGGGCCATCCTCCACTGCACTCCCTGGCCTGGAAGAGGAGTAACTGGGACAGAATCCGGCGCCCCGACTGGGACTAGAACCCGGTGTGCCGGCGCCGCAAGGCGGAAGATTAGCCTAGTGAGCCACAGCGCCGGCTCTGGTTTGGTTTAGATTATCTTGACTAGAGCACCAAAGGCCATTCCTATGATGGAAGTCACTGGTTGGTCCAGGCCTGGAGAAGCAGCCCTAAAGAAACACATGGACTAAGCAGAGAAGACGCGATTCCTCAGAGGATGATGGAGAATGGCTGCTGGGTGGAACAAAAAAGCGTTCAAAGTCCAAGGTTGCGAACGGCCAATGCACAGAGGCCTGGAACCAAGCAGAGGGGATGCAAGCAAGCTGCATGGAGCCTCCTCATTTCTGAGATGAGAGAAGATAATAAAAGATGGTGAACAGGCAATTTGACATGTAGGTGGGCAAGTTGAAGGGACAGATGTTAAATAACTTCAATTTTCAAGAAAAAACCAGGCCAGCGCCATGGCTCACTTGGTTAATAATCCTCTGCCTGCAGTGCTGGCATCCCACGTGGGCGCCAGTTCTGTCCCGGTTGCTCCTTTTCCAGTCTAGTTCTCTGCTGTGGCCCGGGAAGACAGTGCAGGATGGCCCAAGTGCTTGGGCCCTGCACCCGCATGGGAGACCAGGAGGAGGCACTTGGCTCCTGGCTTCAGATCAGCGCAGCACCGGCTGTAGCGGCCATTTGGGGGTGAACCAATGGAAGGAAGACCTTTCTCTCTTTCTCTCTCTCTCTCTCACTGTCTAACTCTATCTGTCAAATAAAAAAAAAAAAAAAAAGAAAGAAAAACCAGAGGAGAGCATGTTTTTACAAGTAATTTAAATCTATCACACCAATTATATTACAATAAATATAAACAAATAGAAACTGAAAATAAAATTCTACAGCTAGCATATCAACTGCTTTTATTTTTCACTTTGCAGATATAATCTTCATAAATCTTAAGCATGGATTTTTACCTTATATATTCTTCATAACATTTTACATTGCATGCCATTTCTAGAATAAATGTATCATAATTCACTTAGCCACGCTACTAAAGATATTAAGATGATTTCCATTTTTTTAAATTTATTTTTTTAAGATTTTTATTTATTTATTTATTTGAAAGTCAGAGTTACACACACAGAGAGGAGAGGCAGAGAGAGAGAGAGAGAGAGAGGTTTTCCATCCACTGGTTCACTCCCCAGTTGGCCACAACAGCTGGAGCTGGGCTGATCCAAAGGCAGGAGCCAGGAGCTTCTTCCCAGTGTCCCACACAGGTGCAGGAGCCCAGGGATTTGGGCCATCTTCTACTGCTTTCCTAGGCCATAGCAGAGAGCTGGCTTGGAAGTGGAGCAGCCGGGTCTCAAACCGTTGCCCATATGGGATGCTGGCACTGCAGACAGTGACTTTACCCTCTATACTCTTCCATTTTTAAAAATTACTCTCTCTCTGGAATTCTGACTTTCAAATAAATAAAGCTTAAAAAAAGATAACTGAGGCCAGCTTTGTTGCATAGCAGTAAAGCCGCTGCCTGAAATGCTGGCATCCATATGGGCACTGGTTTGTATCCTGGCTGCTCCACTTCCCATACAGGTCCCTGCTAATGGCCTGGGCAAGCAGCAGAAGATGGTACAGATGATTGGGTCCCTGCCACTCCCATGGGAGACCTGGATGAAGCTCCTGGCTCCTGGTTTTGGCCTGGCTAAGCCCTGGCCATTGCAGCCACCTGGGGAGTGAACCAACAGATGAAGACCTCTCTAATTCTAACTTTCAAATAGATAAATAAATCTTTTTAAAAAATCAAGCATAATGCTACAATAAGTATATACTTAGCTGTTTATTTTTCATGGGGGTATTTCTGAAGAAAAGTTCCCAGGAATGGAATAAATGTTTAAAAAGGGTTGAACATTTTGTGCTTCCTAAATGTGTTGCAAAAATCGCCTTTCACAAGGTATGCACAATTGTCAGTGTCCTAGGCCAAACTCAGAATCACTAGTTTTGTCATATACTGGGTATTTTAGACATGTTACCCCATTAATGTCTTCAAGATAACCAGCATAACTTACAGAATGTTTAATGCCAGAATGGATCTAAACACTTCAGTCATGTTATAATTAATTTAACTCTCACAACAAACTTACGCAGAAGATAACTTAGTAGGATCCATATTTTTGCAGATGGGGAAACCAAGACACACAGAGAACAAGAAAACTGCTCAAAGTTCCACAGCCGGAAAGTGGTGGAATCTGGACCCAGACCCCGCCTGCTCCACCACGAGGCCGTGTCGCCTTGTAACAGCTTCTGTTGAATGTTTCCCCAGCTGTGCTAACAACGTGTATGCAGTCACGCAAGAATTTCATCGTGTTCTGCTCTGGAAGATTTTCCTTGATGGTTCTGCCCAGGGGAGGGAAGTTCTCGTGGATTTGGACATCTCAGATAGGGAGATTTATTATGTTATGCATTTTTTAACCTGTTGCTAGTGTGTAAAATTTGAAAATTAAAAATTGCATTGCTCAGTACTAAAATGAGTGCAATTTTTCCTCATTCATCCAGGATACTCCAACTTTTTTTTTTTTTTTTGATCTGATGGTTCTATAATCTAATTCAATACTGCTGGTTACCATGGAAACATACCTTCTGGCTTTTCTTGAACATCTGAAATGTGGGTATTGCTTTGACATGACAAGTTTTAGCCAACTCCTAGGAAAGAAAAGAAAAGCATAAAGTCATAGTTCTGGAAATATGGAAATAGGCTAGTGCAAAAATAGAAAAGTGGATCTTTACAAATTACACTTGAGACATGGGATGGTATATTTTTCTAGCATTTTAAGACAGGTTTACCCTTTAGTAAAAGTCATAAACAGTTGTTCTATCTGCAGGGAATTGGTTCTAGGACCCCCACAGATACCAAAATCCATTCTGAAGTCCCTTAGATAGAATGGCATACTATTTTGCATATAACCTATGCACATCCTACTGTGTACACTTCTTTTTAATTTTTATTTATATATTTTATTTATTTGAAAAAGAGGGAAGGGGAAAGAAACAGTAGAGGGAGGGAGGGAGGGAAGGTGGGAGGGTGGAAAAAGGGAGAGAGAGAGAGAGAGAGAGAGAGAGAGAATATCTCCCATCCATTGGTTCACTCCCCAAATATCTACAACAGCCAAGGCTAAGCTCGGCTAAAACCAGGAGCCAGGAACTCAATCTGGGTCTCCCACATGAGTAGCCAAGACCCAAATATTTGAGCTATCACCAGCTATCCCCCAGTGTGCACATCAGCAGGAAGCTGGGAATATGAGCAGAGCCAGTACTTGAAGCCAAGCACTCGGATTTAGAATTGGGGTGTCCCCTGTAGCAGCTTAACCCTTATGCCAAACGCCTGCCTCTTCTGTATATTTGAATCACCTCTAGATTGCTTATAATGTCTAATGTGATATTAAATCCATGTTAATAGTTATTATGCTGTATTACTTAGGAACAATGGCAGGAAAAACCATCTGTAGTTTTTCAGTACAGACACGTTTTCTTAAAGAATATATTTAATCAATATTAATTGAATTTGCAGAGGCAGAATCCATGTACTCTGACTGTAATACAAACATACAAGAGCAGTATGAGGAAATTTACAATAATTTATCAGAAGAAACCGGTTGAATTCAACTTGATTTTAATTTGATAATGTGATTGCTGAGACAGTGCTGCTCAATGACACTGTATTCAAATTTTAAGTCTCTACATGGAGGATTTAAGGCTCTTACCGGAGAATCATCGATATCCACGTTAGCAAACATTACATTTTGGTATTGCTGAGACAGTGCCTTCAAAACGAAAGAATAGAAATGCCCTTGTTAGTTTGGCATTCATATTAAAACAGGTACTAGAAGTATCTTTTCAGCCAAAAGGTTGTTAGATAACTAAGCGTCACTCTGGCATTTCCCTACTGCCTAGAACTGGAAGCCCCCAAATGCCAGATGATGCCAAGGTCAAGCACGGACCAATGGCAGAACCTGGCTCTACAGAATCACAAGATTCAAGTTTCAAGGTTGGAAAAGGACACACAACAGACCAATAATGAAATGGGGTGGGTTTAGACATATCCTAGGGGAAAGTAGGTTTCTCGTGGAAGGGAACTCTGGGAGTTTGTCTTCAAGACACAGTTCTAATACCAAGACCCTACCTCTACCTTCTCATCATGCCAAGCTTTATAGGAGGTGCTGGTACTGGTGGTGGCAGCAGGTGGTTCTGGCCAACGCAATAACGACATTTTTATGCAGTTGTGGCCTGACTGCTTCCCACCCTCAATACCAGCCTTCTGTGCTCTGCTATGTGTTGAAATTCGATTTCCCAGATTCCTTTGCCAGCTGATTTCTCTTCAGGTTCTGCCAATGGGAAACATTTGCAGGAAACAGAAGGAGGAAAGGGGGAAGACATTACACTCTTCGGCTTCTAGTTGTTTCTGGAAACAACTTAAGCAACCGTGACAAGTGTGGTTGGGTAATGGGTCTGGAAGTTCAAGATGCAGCAGCAGCAGTCACAGTGGCCTGCAAGTGCCAGCTCCTATGTTTCTTTTCCAACAGCTGGGTTCCAAATCCTGACACCATCTTGAGTTGTTTGCTTGCTATCCTATCTCAAGAATTTCCAGGCACCTGCTGCAAACGGTAACTCTCTTTGATGGTGCTGTGAGGTATCCAACATTTGGCCAGGATAATGAAATAGCAACACTAATAGATGAAGCTGTCATTGGGCAGGGGGGTTTCCAATGGAGAAGCAGGAGGAAACATGACACGAGGTGGGGGGAGTTCTAATGGAAAAGCAGGAGGCAGCGTGGCACGAGGTGTTGAGGTGAGTACAGGCAGCGTTTGCTGAGGAAATTCTCCTCAGTGGCTTTGAACGTGGATCATTACTGAAGCGGAGTCATTCTTCAGTGGTTCATCAGGACAGTAAAGGGGGGTGGGTGGAGACTCTTGGATGACAGACACAGGAGCCTTTAGGGTTTTAGAGTTTTTCAGGTTAACAAAACAGTGACTTTGATTGGCAGCCTCTCCGTGCCTGGCAGGAAAACGACGTCACCCAAGAACCTGGGCAATTGATTTGCTCACCATCTGCAGCAACATGAATGAAACAGAAAATAGAACGGTGGTTGGCAGGGGAGAGGGAGGGTAAATGGGGAGCCAGACAGTGGGTATGAAGTGTGTGTGTAGTCTGTGTACCATGTAGTGTTTGTAGGTAATAGTCTGGTCTTGTGCACTTAAACATATATTAAAAGTGTAAATCTTCTGTTATATGTTCTTTCTTGTAAGAAAGAAAACAAAGCCGGCGCCGCGGCTCACTAGGCTAATCCTCCGCCTTGTGGCGCCGGCACACGGGGTTCTAGTCCCGGTCGGGGCGCCGGATTCTGTCCCGGTTGCCCCTCTTCCAGGCCAGCCCTCTGCTGTGGCCAGGGAGTGCAGTGGAGGATGGCCCAAGTCCTTGGGCCCTGCACCCCATGGGAGACCAGGAAAAGCACCTGGCTCCTGGCTCCTGCCATCGGATCAGCGCGGTGCGCCGGCCGCAGCGCGCCGGCCGCGGCGGCCATTGGAGGGTGAACCAACGGCAAAGGAAGACCTTTCTCTCTGTCTCTCTCTCACTGTCCACTCTGCCTGTCAAAAAAAGAAAACAAAGTACACACAGAAATATTTGGAAGTGATAACGCATCTGCATATATCTAGACTGCATATTAAATATGCACAGTTTTTGTATGTCAGTTATGTCTCAATAAAACCATAGGAAAAATTAAGAATGCCTTTAAAAAGACACATTATTTATTCAGATAATAAGACTGAAGAACTGGAGGAAGTTTACTCTTTTATATTATAGTTAAAAGTAAGCGCGTTTATTGTGCTCTGTAAACTATTCTAATGTTTAGAAGTTCTGAACTCTGGAACTTTGGTAAAATGTACTTACTATAATGTGAATCATCCATTTGTACAATTGGACTCTTTTGCACAGATATTTAATTGAATTTTAAATTATTCGAGAATGGGGGAGAGGAAGAGAGAGAAAGGGAGAAATAGGGGGGAGGGAGAAAGAGAGACAGCGAGAGCTCTTCCACCTGCTGCTTTGCCCCCCCCCCCCCCCATGCCCACAAGAGCTGGGGCTGGGCTGGGGCTGGGGCTGGGGCGGGGCTGGGGCTGGGCCAGGCTGAAGCTGGGAGCTGGGAACTCAGCCTGAGCTGCCACCCGCTGCCTTTCCGGGCGCCCATCAGCAGAGAGTGGGATTCAGAGCGGAGCCGGGGCTAGGACCAGCTCCAGTACGGGGTGTGCGTGTGTCCCAACTAGCAGCTGAACTTCTAGGCCAAACACCCACTCCTCTTTTTCACATAGTGATACTCCTTGCAGAATTATTCATAGGCAAATAGTAACCATATTCTGGCGTCATTTACTTAGAGCTCATGTATTATCTTCAGGTTAACCCAAAACACTATGGTTCTCTAATGGCTCAGGTGTACCAAACTTTCAACAATTCCTGGGAAAAACATTTAGGGATTTTCAATTTCTGGTACAACCATGATATAGACACTGATGACACTCACATGAAAAAGAGGAGACATTCTTTTGCAGGGACCACACCATTTTGCTGAAAATTCAACCACTACAAGTTTGTATCCAGCAGCTTTCAAAAATGTTTTCAATTCATCCTGAAACCAAAACATAGATGAGGAAATGTGCATAATCTCATAGAGTCTGTCAGAAAAGAGAGTGATAGGTTAGTCAGGTTAGTTCTCAAAAATCTGAACTCATTGTCCTACCCCATTTTTTCTAGATGACCCAACATTTTCTACATGTCTCTGAGGTCAGACATATTCCTCTTTCTAATTGCATATCAATAATGATAAGCCTACTAAAAGGTTAGGATTCTATTTACCAAATGAGCTGATAATGGAGGTTGGTAATGATGATCACTTCTGGGGAGACACTGAGGCTGACCAGGGAAAGATGAGGAGGGAGGGTGGGACTGAAATATTGTTCAAGGTAGATATCTATTTCTATATATCCATATCTATATACTCCTATGTGTATTTTTTGTTCAAATAAGGACCAACATATACATTAAGAGTGAAATTTGAAAAGAGAAGAACTAACCTAATCTAACCTCTTGAGTCCTTTCTTGTTTTGTTTTGCTGTGGGGGAATGACCACGATTTAAGTGAGTACTCATTCCATCAGTTGTGCAGGTCATGTAAAAGAGAAGGCTTCCTGGCCAGTGCCGCGGCTCACTAGGCTAATCCTCCACCTTGCGGCACTGGCACACCGGGTTCTAGTCCCGGTCGGGGCGCCGGATTCTGTCCCGGTTGTCCCTCTTCCAGGCCAGCTCTCTGCTGTGGCCCGGGAGTGCAGTGGAGGATGGCCCAGGTGCTTGGGTCCCTGCACCCCATGGGAGACCAGGAGAAGCACCTGGCTCCTGCCATCGGATCAGCACGGTGCACTGGTCGCAGCGCGCCAGCCGTGGAGGCCATTGGAGGGTGAACCAACGGCAAAAGGAAGACCTTTCTCTCTGTCTCTCTCTCTCACTGTCCACTCTGCCTGTCAAAAAAAAAAAAAAAAAAAAGGCTTCCTTTCCTGAGGCCTCAGATCGCCGTATCTACTCTTCTGTGTGGACAGTGACTCTCCCAGGCTGGTGATTTCATGCTTGGTTTATCTCCCCAAGTGCCTCCAGTACTCAATACTGATCCATCCCTGCCCCTCCCAGAGTTCTGACGGGTCTAATCTGAGTAGTTATGGAATAGTTACTGCCTGAGCAAATGCTTTGTTCATACAGAAGGCTGTCTTGAAATATTTTCTCCTTTTCTCTTGTTGTGTCTCATAGTCTCACACAGTCTTTACACTCACTCTACAGGGCATGTACTATTATCACCCCTAGTTCACAGATGAGAAAACTGGAGTTCATTAACTTTCTCAAGGTCAACCAGCTGACGAGTGGTGCAGCTAGGATTGTTAACCTAAGGAGCCTACTTGCAGAGCCCATTTCCTTGACTACAACACAAAATCATTCCCTGAGTTCTTGGTGGTGATGGGACCCATATTTCCTTTCATTGGCCTGAATGGGGGTTGGGCATGGGATTGTTAATTGGGTTAAGTCAGTAAGGGCCTAGCCCCATTAGGGATGCGGTTAATTCCACACAAATGGTGTGCTTACTCCCTAATAGGGGACTTGACAATTATGTTGCCTTTTGATTTAGTTTCAAGCAGGTGAAAATGGTGACTCCCAAAGAGGCACTCTCTTCCTTTATCACCATTCCTATAGGATACAGTCACTAATTCTTTCAGAGCTCTGCCAAGCCTCCATTTTCTCACTTGTTTCTGAAATAAGGTGGATGCCATCCTCACAAGCTCCCACACTGTTTGCCTCCCAGGAGTTATTGCTTGACTGTGAATTGATCCAGTTGGGCCCATGAACTTGACTTGGCTGAGTTATCTGAAGGGAGTACTCCCACTGAACAGGTATTCATTCAACACATCCCCATTGAAGCCTATACAATGCAGACATTGGACAAAGCTTTAGGGTACATCTGTGGGTCAGAACACAAACCCACAATTCCTTTCTCTCACAGAGCTTACACTGCAGGAGTGGAAGCCAGCTGGTGGGTCATCAGGTAAAACAGGAAGGACGTTAGTGATGCTTTACTTACCAAGAGAAAAATGAAGCGGGGTTGGGGGGAAGGATGGGGATTGGGTTACAAGTGCAGTTGGTGTGGTCAAAGTTCACCTCAATGAGGAGTGGAGTTGATATCTGAATAAGAGTAGGAAGGAGAGAGCTGCCCTTCATAGGTATGTCTGGCGGCTCCATTCTCTTTCCTAGGGTAAGTGAATCTATGTGGATTCTCTAAGTTCCATAGATTTCCAAGCACAGCTAAGGGCAGGGTCTGTGAGGAGCCGACCTGAACCCAGCTAGCATCAGAGCAAGAAATAAGAGTTGGAATGGAAGAAAACCCTTTTTGATCCATTTGTCCCTTGGCCACTTCTCTAGATGGTGCCATCTCTCGCGGAACAGCACAAGGAGCAAGAATGTAAAAGCCTTCCCTGGTTACACAGCAAGGAAGGAAGTCGCCTCAAAGCTTGTTGAGTCTGTTCAA
This sequence comes from Oryctolagus cuniculus, assembly GCF_964237555.1. Lineage (NCBI taxonomy): Eukaryota > Metazoa > Chordata > Mammalia > Lagomorpha > Leporidae > Oryctolagus > Oryctolagus cuniculus. The sequence continues at coordinate 214,001,240 of NC_091432.1, forward strand.
GATGGCCACTTCTGAAATATTCAAGGAAGCCAAATAAGCACTTGCCGTGTCTTTTATAACCTGCACCATGGTTTCCAGCCGGCACCTGCTGACGAAACTCTGTTGGTCCAAGAGGATCACTGGAGCTGTCTCATTAATTATAGGATCCTGGCCAGAACATAAGGGTAACTTCTCTGTGACATCATTGAACATGTCATCTCAGAACCTGGAACCCGGGCAGACTAGAGAGCTAATTCCACTTTGAAGTTATGACTTGTTGGTTAACTTGTGGCCAGTCAAGAACCAGCAAGCTGAGGGCCTTGTATGCAGACTTAAAGACATTTCTGTCTCGTTTTCCTCTTTTGCACATATTTCCAACCATATTTCTGCAACCCTTGTCCCCAGTTACCAAATGAGAAGCAAATGGGTTAAGATTAAGTAGATGAACATTATTTTCATTTAGGATTTTGAAGGAACTCTTTTGCCATTGAGAAAAATAGTGAAGCCTTAATCCTATAATAAGTTTCCAGGAAATGTGGTTTTCTGAGTCACAGATCCCCTGAACTTTGCTACTTTGCTCTATTTCGAAAGTAAAGGAGCTTTGTTATATGCTAGGAAAAGGGCTGACAAACTTTTCCTGTAACGTATGAACCACACACAGTCTCGGCTATAGGGTCTTTGTTTTTACAACTTTTCACAAATAGAAAAACCATTTCTAGCTACCAGGCCAGACAAAAACAGTGGTCTGTCGCTGTCCTCTGCACTTGATGTTTTACCATTTTTCAGAATTGAAAATCAGGAAAACAAACAAACAAACAAACATGTGCAGCCTTGACTGATGTTCCTTAAATCATCAGAGGATAAGAAGAGAGAGCGGAGAGGTGGGGGGAGGTAGCAGATTCTATCATAATACTCCATAAAAAACTCGCTTTTCTCTTCTATACATCCAGCTCTGGGAGTTTAGTCCTGCACTGCGGGATAGCTGTCAGGTGGCGAGAGAAGGGGCTGTCCCTGCGGAGGGTGCATCCTCTTTCCGGGGCCCCACTACCTTCTATCACTTGGAGTCCTCGAGGGCTCATGGAGGAGTGGCCGTTTCTATGTGGCTGTGCCGGCTCATCCTGCAAGGCCCACACTGCCGGGGTGGTGGGGCCATGGCGTTCTTCCACAAGCATTTCAGGGAACATGTCCAATTTATTAACGAACAAGCACACCTTTTAAAGGGCAAGAAGGGGCGTAGCTAGTTCAGGGCAGCACTCATTCTATAGGATAGAGCTTATACTGGCACTGCTACGCTCCAATCAGCTTGAAGGTCACGGTAGCTTTCCTGATGGGCCTGGGCCACACCTGGGAGCAGTTTACCTGATTGGTAATTACAAGACCCTTCAGCAGGGGTGGGGGAAACGTGCCTGGGGCTCCTGCTGCCTGCTCGCAGTCAGGCTCACCTCCTGCATGGGCTAGGCCCGCAGTCCCAACAGGATCACCCACATGGGCGTGCACCTCTTCTCACACCACAATAACAGATATTTGAGGAATTTCTAATGTTTTTGTCCATTGCCTGTTTTTCAGTTTTTTTGTTGCCTTTGGTTGCTTGTTTCTAGGACTTGCTTGGTCCCTGGAGGCGGTTGAGTTGGAAACGTTTGGTTTTGTTTGATGCTTCTGCCGTCCCAGCCAGGAACGTCGTTTGTGTTGTATATTGAAGAGCTTGTCCTCAGTTACTTCTCTTTCATTTTCATTCAACAAGGAAAGACGGATGTTGACATACAACTGAACGTCTTCCAAGTGTTTTGTGTGGTTTCCAGCCATAGCATGACTGGCAGTTTGGGCAGACATAGTTTTGCCACTGGGGGCTGTCCTGTGCCTGGGGAAAGATGTTTAGCAGCACCCTTGGCCTTGACTCACAAGATGGCAGTAGCACCCCCAGGTGGTGACAGCCACAGATGTCTCCTGGCCCACAGCTGAGAACCAATGCTTCAACGTGTGGGCTGCATTCCAGGCATCCTTTCCGTAAAGGTCGTCTTAAGGAGTCTGTGTCCATTCCACAGATGGGAATATTGGGGTACTACAGGTTTAGATAGTTTACGCTAGTTGGAATTTAGAATTCAAGCCTTGATCACCTGTCACCTAGGGAGAAACCCAGGGTCAGCTAACACAGGCAAGTCTCTGAGAAAGCCATTTAGTGCTATATGAACTGAATTCAGGGTGAATTCCCTCCCACCTTCTCTTTTCTGTGCCAGGAAGACACCCACCATTCTACCCTCATTTTCCTTGGGGAATTTATTTCTGAGTTTCTCCCCCATTGCATTTAGAATGAAGACAGTATAGATTTAATTCTTAGATGCAGCTCCTAAACCAACAAACTGGTCACATCCCTGGGTTTCCAGAAGTCAAAGAGGGCCAGGCCAGTATTGTGCCCTTTGGCACTAGGCTTGTCACCTTTTCCATGAATGTGCTGGTAAGAAGTTTGCCCAGCCCAAGGGCAGAGAGTACAAGGTCTGTTCTGTTCACAGAAGTGTTTATTCCCAACTATAATTAAGCTCTATTAAAATCCAGAAAATGGCCAAATGCACCAAAACTGACTTTTCAAAAAAATGTTTTCAGAAAGAATGCCTAGTCAGTAAGCAGGAAAAATCTCTATTCTTGGAAAAAAAGCTCCCATCCAAGAATTTTCTAGAAGAGAGGCATCTAGTCTTTCCCTTTGCCCTTGGCTGCCTCCATGGTTTCCCTGTCATGCACTCACACGTTATTTTCCTAGACTCAGTTCTGACCTCATTGTTGGAATCATGAAGCTTCAAGACGGCCGGGGTGGAGTCTCTATGGTGGAAGCTAGGCTTGCATTTTATTTACTTATTTATAACTTAGCTAGTGATAGAATCCCATGAGTGGGCTGGGAATTTTAAACCTTGGAAAAATAGACAAGAAAAACAACAGGGGAAGAAAAGAGGTAAGGAGAGAAAGGAAAGGAAGTAAAGAAAGCTGGGGAGAGGGAAAGGGAGGGAGAGCAGAAGAAAGCAAAGGGAAGAAACCAAATGAAAATACGATGGGAAAGGAAGGATATACTGAGGGCATGAAAGGCTGGTAAGTAGGACTTACGGGGTGGGGGGAAGTAGAGGGTGAATTCCCTTGTGTGCTCTCGGGTCTTGCTATTCAGTGTCTTACGTAGACGTTGGCATCACCTTGTGGTTTGATTGAAATGCAGAACTTGGGGCTTAACCTCAGATCCACTGAATGACAATTCATGTTTTGTAATTTCTTATGTGAGTCTAATTTTTTTCTTTACATTTGAGGGAGGGGGTTGGGGAAGAGGGTGTGGAAAGAGAAACAGACATATGCAGGTTCATTCCTCAAATGCCCACAATGACCAGGGAGCCCAAGCCAAGAACTGGGAACTCAATCCCGATCTCCCACATGGGTACTGGGGACCCAGTCATTTAAGGCATTATCTGCTGCTTCCCGGGGTCTGCCCTAGCAGGAAGCTCAAGTTGGGAGCAGAGCTGGGACTTGAACCCACGGGCTCCAGTGTGCGAGGCTGCTGGGCTGAATGCCCTCCCCAAGTGTGGTTCTTACGCTCATTGATTGGTGTTGGAGAAATCCTCTAGAGAAGGGACTTTTCCAGCAGGGAGCTGTCAGCTGTGGACAAGTAGCACCAGCCGCGCCTGTGAGAAATGCAGCTTCCTAGACCACACCCTGGAGCTGGTGAATCAGAACCTCTGAGGGTGGGGCTGTGTGGCTATGCTTTAACAAGCCCTCTCTTGTGACGCTGATGCACGCTTGAGTTTGAGAGCCCCTGAGCCAGATGACGACGTTGCTGATGATCGTTACTATTAACAGCTGGATGGATTTGTGTCGGTCAAGTACATCAGCACCCCAAAGCTCAGAAGTAACATTCCAGATACTTAACTTCAGCGGCTTGGACGCTCATCAATCACAATTGTGACAGGTGTGCATCTGCTCAGCTGGTTGTCCTGGCCCAGGATTAACCCTTTTAATGGCTGGGTTTTAGGGGAGACCCAGGATGTCCTGGGGAGGAGTTGCATTGGCCTCAGTGAGGTAGGACGAAGGGATTAGGTAGGGTGGGAAATATCCCACAATTGCAAATTTTGATAATTGAATTGGTATGGCCATTCTTGTGTGAGTCAGCTGAACACCAGCCTTGGGGGTGAGAGATCTTCCCAGACAGCGAATGTCGATTGCAACATTCAGAAGTGAGTTATTTCTCAGACAAGAGATATGTATATTCAAAATTAGCATGAATTGCTTGGAATCTGAGGGTTAAACGGGGTCTCTTCAATGGAGTGTGGAGCCTTCAGCGATTCCTTTACTATTAGGAAGCTGAATTCTGCTAGGCTCCTGGGCTGGTGGCTAAGTTCAGGGTCAGGGCGGGAAGGAGATCTGCTGGCTGAAAGGCCCTTAGTTCTGGCTCCAGATGATGGGGTGGGAGTCTCGGTGCTGGGCTGTAAGGAAATGACACACGTTAGTGGAGAAAAGGAAAGGTAGAAGGCCAAGCACTCAAAGGAAGTGAGATGGAAAAGTACGTTCCTACTCTTCACTTGACCCCTGCAATGTGCGGTAAGGGAAGTGAGTGAAATCATACAAAAAAGCCGTGCCATATGTCCTACAGAAGTGAAGTATTTAGTGTTATGGCAACGACCTAAATGTACACTCACCACAGGGCAATTTTTGCCATCATGGGACAAACTCGTGCCTCTGGCTTTTGGAGGTTTCACAGTGCACCGCTGTGGGCTATGCAGGAACCGTGATCATCATGTGGACAGACACGTAGCTGCTTATCCCAGACTGCTTCTGATCCGAAAGCTTTTGAAGTTTCGTGCAGGCAGACGAGAGCCGGGACAGGGAGCCTGGGGTCAGGGAAATGCGTGCCTCCCTGTAGAAAGGTGAGGGAGGTGTTAGGTGTGGGTGAGTCAAGAACACAGGCCATCAGACACGTTCCCCGGAAACAGAAATGGACCTCTGTGTTCCTGGGGATACACTGAGGCTTAGGGGATTACTGAGAAGGAACACCAAGGAAGAGAATCGCTAGAATCCAGCCATCACTCCCTTTCTTGAAAGATCCCTTTGTTTTCCCTGAGGAGGGTGTCTGAGGTTACTTTATGTGGCACCTCTCTCATTTCTGCAGAGGGCACAAGTCTTTCTCAAAGCTCCCAGCGCTTCTTGTAAACTCCATAATTATATATTGTATATTATATAATAATTATATATTTCCCGTGATTGTATAATCTAAGCATTTGAAGATATGGAAACTGTAAGTTAGACAATTAACTGTGTGTGATATCGTCCCCAGCACTGCAAGTATCACCATCGGTGTTGATATTTTGATGTATTTACTTAGCTACACACACACACACACACACACACACACGAGAATATGTTTTAGTTCAGTGGAGTTGACCTTCCGTTGCTATATGATTTTGTATTCTGTGCTCTCCTTTAACGTCAGGCCAGGAGCATTTCCCTATCTAATGTGCTCAGATCACATGATTTTTTTTTTTTTTAAAGATTTATGTATTTATTTGAGAGGCAGAGTTAGAGGGAGAGAGAGGTCTTCCTTCCACTGGTTCACTCCCCAAATGGCCTCAATGGCCAGAGCTGGGCCAATCTGAAGCTTCTTTCAGGTCTCCCACGTGGGTGCAGGGGCCCAAGGACTTGGGCCATCTTCCACTGCCTTCCCAGGCCACAGCAGAGAGCTGATCGCAAGTGGAGCAGCCAGGACTTGAACCAGTGCCCACATGGGATGTCAGCCCCAGAGGCAGAGGCTTAGCCTCTACTACGTCACAGCGCTGGCCCCACATGACATGATTTTTAGCTGGTGCATAGCATTTAGTTATTTGGATGCACGGCATTTTAATTAACTTTTTCTTATTTATGTTTTTTTCAACCTTACAATCACAAAAACCACCCTGATGAGTGTCTTTCTAATAAATAATTATGAAAATTCTTATTCTTATTAGGGTAATTTCTTCAGAGTAGAACTGTTTTTTTTAAAAAAATAATTTTGGTCATTAAATATCACACTCCCTTCTTGGTGCTTGTAGCAGTTTATATACAGCAGCAGCGTGTAAGTTTTCTCATCTCCATCACCAGAATTATTATTGACTTTTATTACTTCAATTACTTTTTGTCAGATTGACAGGAAAGATGGCATATTATTATAGTTTTAATTTGCATTTTTTGGTTACTAATGTGGTTGAACATGTTTCTTCTTTATATAAAATTAGTATTTACTCATTTTTTTCTAGGGACTCTGAATTTTAATTTGTGAGATGCTTTTTATATTTTAAGTTTTTAAATTACTAGTGATTTGTGTTAGTGCAGAAATTGATTTTTAAGTCAAATTTATTGATCTTGTCTGTCATTTTCCAATGATTTCTTGAAAAGATATTTCTCTCTTGTGGTTACTTGTGTACAGTCATATTTCTTCTAGTAACAAAAAATAAGGTTAGTTTTTACATTAAACATTTTTTGTGATGTTTAACATATTTAGTACAAAAATTAGGAAAATCAAGATACATACAGGATAAAGAATACACCCACCTTCTCAATAGGCAAAATATTATATACACTATTTTCTTGTTGTTTCTGTGTATGTTTTACTCACCATTATTTTCACAATATGTTTTGCTATTGAGGAAAGAAATGAGAATTTTATATATTTGTATCAGTCAATTAACTGAATGTCAATCTTTCAACATTGTTTGTTGATATCTGCTGTATTATTGATGGAGGTCATATATTTTGGGGCAAATTTAAGCATCTTACTCATATTTTGTCCCAGTGACTAATGTACTTATTCTTGCAGGAGACCAACATTTATTTCTTACACATTTAATTAAAACAGAGATGTTCATCTCAGTACTCATCCTTTGCAAATTTTCCACAACTTCAAGAAAAATCAATGCCATCAAGATTGTATAATGGCTTTTGCATGTGAGAGACAATACTGTTACTAGATAACACGCAGAAGTGTGAGTTGTATGAGAGGTAAATGTTTGAAAATTAATTCCCCCTCTGTAGTGAGGGTTGAGACAAGGTGTCAGAAAACTGAGATGGGATAGAAAGATCGGAGTCAGATCATGCAGGGACTGGAAGAGAGGACTGTGAGGTTAATAAGCAACCAAGAAGGGTCCCGAGTGTCCTCCAAAGGGAGAGTGAGACGGAGGACACCACGCCTTAGAAAGGATTAGTGTGGCACCGTTGCACAGGCGAGGGCAGAGCTACTGGATTCAGAGGAACATGTGGGACTCACGGAAACCCATCTGTGATAGAATGAGGGGTTTTACAAGAACAGCAAAGGAGCAGAAGACAAAGTCTTCTCCACATGCAAGGGAGAAGTATTTATCAAGTTTTTACCGACTCGAGGTAGACGATGGACCCTAGGAAGGATAGGAAAGAGCCAGAGAAAGCCACCATTACGCACTTTGAAGAGGTAGTAATACCATTGACCAAAAGGGGAAAGTTTTCCCTTACCATGTGGGCTGCTCAACTCACCACCAATAACCCCCAAGGGATGCCGTCCTCATCATTCTATGTTAACTCCTAGGCGGAACTCAAACGTTCCCATCGCTCATTTTATTTAATATTTTAGCCCATCAGTTATTAGTCAGAGAGCTCAACTATGATTAGTGCCAGCAGTTCTGACTCACGGGCGATCTGCGCACTTCCCTCCCGCTCCCCCAGTCCCAGGCAGGAGGAACTCTAACGGGAGCCCTTCACATCCCAGGTCCCTGGGATCAGTTTATGTAGGAGGCAAAGAGTCAAGGTTCCCTTCCTTGCTCTGGTCTTGGAGAACAGTTGTCAAGGACGGATACCTCTTTAGAATGTGAGGTCTCCCGCAGTGCCCTTACTTCAGCATTTTTAGCTGAATTTTAGAGTGATACCCAAAGTCAAAACCTTGTAACTGGTCTCGGTCTTCTTCTCTGTAGAGTGAGAGTTATAGATTAGTGTTAGCAATTATCTTCAGCTTTGATATTTGCACAAGCAAAATGTCACTGTGATAATTTTAGGAAGTTGCCTCATTGAAGAAGCTATCACCGGGAAGGGATGGCATGAATAGAGGAGGGCCCACATCTGCATATTGCAGGTAAACAGAGTTTGTAATGTGTCACCTAGGTGGGAGCCACCCATTCATAAAAGCATACGTGTGCTGTCCTCATTAAAATAATAATTCAAAAGCATTTTCTGAATGGAAAGTGTTTGAAACCCGAGACATATAGCTTCCTATTTCTAAAGTCTGGAAATTATTATGCTAGAGTATTAGAAGTAGAAGACACAAATCAAATTTTTAGAATTAGGTTGCATGATGAGAAAATGGAGGCACGGGATAGGCCTGATAGCCTTAGTTTTAGGTGATCAAAGCGGGGAGGCCATCTCTTGTTATCATAAGGATACTCATGTTGGGGAAATGATTTCCTCTTTTGCAAATCATTTGAGATAAAATCATCTGATTGGTCAGTGTGGGTACCAGCTAGTTGCGGAAGAGAATGGGAAGCAGCAAGAGGCTGCGGTTTACAAATACAAGGAGAATCAGGTGGCTTGTGAAATTGTGCACGACCCACTCTCTGTCTTGTAATCATCCTGTGTCACAATCATGTGCTTGGTGATGTCAGCCACCTTATAGAAGACAACTTAGAGGAGAGGCGGATTATCTCTGGATGAAAAGAATTTTTTAAAAGATTTATTTATTTATTTGAAAGGCAGAGTTACAGAGAGGCAGAGGCAGAGGCAGAGAGAGAGAGAGAGAGAGGGGGAGAGAGAGAGAGAGAGAGAGATCCACAGGTTCACTTCCCAAAAGGCTGCAATGGCCTGGGCTGGGTCAGGCTGAAACCAGGAGCCAGGATCTCCATCCAGGTCTCCCACCCGGGTACAGGAACCCAAGCACTTGGGCCGTCTTCTGCTGCCTTCCCAGGATGCACTGGCAGGAAGCTGGATCAGAAGCAGAAGAGCCAGGACTTGAATTGGCACTCTGCCGTGGGATGCCAGCACTGTACCACAAAGCCCACTCCCCCCACAACTTTAAAAACAGTTTATTTCTCTGTACTAGTCTTTAGAGCAGAACTTGTGTCTACGAGGTGAGCGACTGGAAAACTTTCTGTAAAAGGCCAGAAGATCACACACAAGAAGCCATATATAACAGGTAAACTACAGGTATAGTTGTGTTCCAATAAAACTTTATCTATAAAAACAGTCCACGGGCCGCATTTGGCCCATTCGCCTTAATTGGATGGTTTGTGTCCTTGATTGAAGGAAGACAAAAGCATCTAAAGGGACATGGATATGTGAAACTCTACACATCCAGTTGAACACAACACATCATCATAAAGTGATGGAATTCTCCCTGGGCCCCTTTGAGCCATTCAGGGTTGGAGTGAATCACACGTGAGTCTGTGGATGAGCGGGACATGCCTCAGGGCATGTTCTAGAATGTTCTAGAGCCTGTCCTAGAACCATTTGGGTTGTAAACACTTCATTTATGTCTTCCAGATTGTTAATAGTCTTTCAGGTTTTCCTGATAACTAGCTGTGAACAGGCCACGTGGATTCATGAAAGTGTTAGTGAACTCTGAATATGTCACTGACTACTTGTGTGGCAGTGAGAAAGCCACTTAATCTCTTATGTATCAGCGTTTTCACTTACAGGTGTTTGTCTCAAACCTGCTTTTCCCCAACACTGGCGGTCCTTAAGCTGAACTGAGCTGTGTGTGCTGTGAAAACACCCGGATTAAATGTTGTTTCTGGGTGTGTCTCTGAGGATCTTTCTGGACGAGTTAGCATTTGAATCTGTGGATTGAATAAAGCGGGCTGGCCTTCCCAGCGAGGGTGGAATCCACCAATGCTCTGAGGGCCGGAGTAGAACCAAGGAGAAACTTGACTGCTTTTGAGCCTCCAGCCTCACGACTTGAGCTGAATCTGTCTTCTCATCGTCTTTCGTCCTTGGACTGGGGTTCACCCCAATGGCTCCCCTGGGTCTCAGCCTGTGACCTTGGCCTGAATGGCATCTTGAATCTGTAGCTTGCAGAAGGCCTATCACAGGACTTCTTAGCTTCCGTACTCCCATGAACCAATCACACACATACACACATACATACACACACACACACACATTTGGTTCTGTTTCTCCAAAGAACCCTGCCTAACACACCAACCAGCAGCCCGCATGGCTTGCACGTGAACTGTAGACTTTGCCTGCCCTAAAATCTACGGTAAGCTCCTACCCAATTGAAAGTTTCAGCGGTTCAATTCTTTCTCCCAGAGGACCATTGCCTCTGATTACTCCAAATCTCTCTCTCTCTCTCTCTCTCTCTCTCTCTCCTCTCTCCTCTTCTCTTTCTGTAACTCTGACTTTCAAATAAATAAAATCTTAAAAAGGGGGTGGTGGTGCTGTGGCATAGTGGGTAAAACCGTCACCTGCCTAGAGAAATCTGGGACCTGCTGATCTGCAAAACGAGACTAGATGACTTGGCGTGCCTACCTCCCTGCATGCTGTGAGGCTCAAGTGGGAGTATCTGTGGAAACTGGCTTTGACAGCTGTGGAGTGATCCTCAAATGAGGGAGATTGGAACACCAATCACCAAGCAATAAGCAGTCACCAGCTAGCTAAGCTGGAGCATGAAGATGAACGACAAAGTTAAAACCACTAGAATGAAAGAGAACCCAAACCTTAAGTGTACTGGAACCGTGTCTCTCCTTGGCCTGTTTTGCAGTGCTGGCATCTCATATGGGCGTCGGTTCAAGTCCTGGCTGCTCCACTTCTGATCTAGCTCTCTTCTATGGCCTGGGAAAGCAGTAGAAGATGACCAAGGTGCTTGGGCCCCTGCACCTGTGTGGGAGACCCAGAAGAAGCTCCTGGCTCCTGGTTTTGGATCGGCACAGCTCTGGTCGTTGCGGCCAATTGGGGAATGAACCAGTGGATGGAAGATCTCTCTCTCTCTCTGCCTCTTCCTCTCCTTCTCTCTCTGTATCTCCCTGGCCATGTGCAGGTGGAAGCCAGAGCAGAGAACTGTGTGTCCTGTGACCTGGGCAAGCACAAAAGAGGGCAAACAGTTCTAAGCAGAGGACAGAAAGAAACCAGTGAGGCAGCAGAACTTGAACATTGCGGGTCATGGAAATCTGGAATTTAAAGTCTGTCTTGTGCTGGCCTGGTTCAGAGCCCTTCCCATCAGAACGTGCCATGCTGGGCATTTTTGCCTACCAGTTTCTCTCCTACTTTGATAATACTTTCCTCAGATATCCGGGTTGAAGAGGCAGATTTGTGTCATTTCTCTTGCTTTTTGCTGGCCAGTAATGAAGCCCGTCTCTTCTCCAAAGAGGGCATCCCAGAGCATGAGAGCAGTGACAGGTGAACTCACCTTGTTCAGCGATGGTTTCATTACAGAAGCAAAACAACACAAGTGAAGATTTAGCGCGTACTGCTCCTCATTTAGGCACACACTCTCCTCTCATTTACTGTCTCCATCTCAAATTGTGTTTTTGTACACGCAACGTGGCAAACGAAGGATCATTTGGGACACAGAAGAGGTGGATTCCAGTGTATGTGTGTCTGTTTTTCTAGAAGTCCATGGATGACCAGGTCTGTAGCTCAATCACTTGTGACTCCCAAGGTGTCTGCCAGTTATTCTTTGGAATGTTTCTTCTTGGGACATATGCTCAGCTCTGAGCCCCCTCCCCCCCAGTGTGCTGTGCACTGTGGGATATGGGAAAGACACATGGTTTGTGACTCCTAGCTTGTCTCCTATGAACAATTCTGGGCCCCAAACTCGTAGGAGTCTCCCTTGGCACTGCAGTTGGTAATTAATCATCGTGCCCAGTCATTTGGAAACAGTTTGGTGCTTCATCAAAACTTTGACACACTTCTCCCTCCATCCCTTCCCTAGTTGCTTTTTCTTTTTTCTCTCCATCCTCCTTCCCCGAGGGAGAAAGACAAAACACAGAGCACAGCCAATACCAACTGGCCTGGGAGATTATGTTACCACTTTCAAGAATTTAAAACTTTGTGAACTGGAAGTTTTAAAAGTAACATACACAAGGCTTTGTTTAAGTGGACTAATTGAGGCGAGCCTAGGAGCAGCTGAGGAGCACCGGGAGTAGAGAGAGGAAAATCTGGTGAGGAGGGTTTCAGAGGGGGTCCTCTGGCCCACCCCGGGGAGTGCTGGGTCAAAAAGGACTGGATGTCCCATACAATATTCGTGGAATGTTGGGGATGTGAACAGTGGTCGCTGTTGCAACATGGACATGTGGAAAAAGGCATTCTTCCTCAGTAGTAGGATGCCCCACGCCTGTGTGACAGGTGGAGGACAAGTTCAGGGGCATGAACACCTGGTAGGAAAGGGCAGTGGCAACAAGAACTGAGGGTAACTTCGCAAGGCGTATTACAGAGATGTCTCATGTTAAGGGCCAAAGTGAGCCCAAGGGAGGTGGGGCCTTCTGGAGAAACGGGTGAGTTAAAAGGGAACCGGGAGAGGAGAGAAGGGAAGGTCCAGACTGGGCCTCTCTTCCTGTTTCCGAGCATCTGTGAAGGGATGTCAAGACCTGGGCAAGGAGGCCTCAGGATTTTATAGACTGAGAGGACCAGGTAGCTGAGCTCAGACGCACAAAAGCCCAATTCGTCTTACCCCCTCTTACCATTAAGTCTGTTAAATTTTGATTTTATTGCCTTTATTTGAGACAAAATTATTGAATCTTTGTTGGATCATATGTGTGTGTGTTCCCATATGTTTTTTTTAGATTTATTTATTTATTTGAAAGTCAGATTTACACACACACACACACACACACACACAGAGAGAGAGAGAGAGAGAGAGAGAGGTCTTCCATCTGCTGGTTCACTCCCCAATTGGCCACAATGGCTGGAGCTGGGTTTATCTGAAGCCAGGAGCCAGGAGCTTCTTCCAGGTCTTCCACGTGGGTGAAGGGGCCCAAGGACTTGGACCATCTTCTACTGCTTTCACAGGCCATAGCAGAGAGCTGGATCAGAAGTGGCTCGAGCAGCTGGGACTTGAACCGGTGCCCATATGGTATGCTGGCTCTGCAGGCGATGGCTTAACCCACTACGTCACAGCACCAGCTCCCCCATATGTTTTTTTTAAAAAGATTTATTTATTTATTTGAAGGACAGAGTTACAGAGAGAGAAAAAGAGAGGGAGAGAAAGGGAGAGATAGAGAGATCTTCCACCCACAGGTTTACTTCCTAAGTGGCCACAATGGCCAGAGCTGGGCTGATCCGAAGCCAAGAGCCAGGAACTTCTTCTGGTTCTCCCACATGGGTTCAGGGGCTCAAGCACTTGGGCCATCTTCTGCTGCTTTCCCAGGAGTATTAGCAGACAGCTGGATAGAAAGTAAATCATCCAGAACTTGAATTGGCACCCGTATGGGATGCCAGTGCTACAGGCTGTGGCTTAACCCGCTGTGCCACAATGCCAGCTCCCTCCCATTTTTTTTTTTTTTTTTTTTTGCTCAAAAGAGGATGCAGCTAATATGTTCAATGGCACAAGGAGGAGATTATAGCCTCAAGTCAATGTTATATAAAGAAGAGATGGTGTATTTGGAGAGAACCTTAACTGAAGGAAAGGGTACACACTCCCGGAGGAAGGGCTGGCGGCCATGGACGACGTTCTATTCTGCGCTGTCTTGCTAATGATAGTGTCACTCTGGGAACATCTCTCACCCTCCTAGCCTCATTTTTAAATCTGAAAAATCTAGAAAGGCCCTGTCATTAAATATCCTAAAGATTTTGCTAAGACCTCTTTCCCCTTTCTCCTACAACACAGAAGAGAGTTGTGCTGTCAAGGGGACTGGTTAGTTGAGATTCCTGCTGCAGAAGCTGCTGTGGGCCAGGGTACAATTCCTGGGAGAGAGGACGGTGACACTGAAGGCGAGCATGCGAGGAGAGGAGAAGAAAGGGATCAGCGCAGCAGAGGGAGACGAAGGAAGGGTGTAGGGCGTAGTCCGGATATTGCTGCCAAGAAAAGCCGGCCTCCAGAGCATGCTTATGTGAATCACCAGGGAACTTGATGACAAGGCTGATGTGGGGTGGAGAAGGTGCTTCAGGGATGCGAAAGTGGATGACTCTATTATAAGAGGCATCTGAGGGGGAGGGAAACAGGAACGCGCCAACACTTTCCCGTATTCTCCACGCAGCCTGCAGGGAAACCAACAGATGAGAGGGGCATGCTGGGGTAGAGTGGTGTTCCACCACGACTCATACAAACAAGAACAGCGGCACTTAGCCAAGAGACTTTCTCAAGTCCAGGTTCAAGGTTTCGAGGAATTCATATGCTGTTGTGCTTGCTTTTTATCACCATGTTTGTTTTTTTTTTTTTTTATTAGAAAATAGCAGGGTTTTAAGAACACAGCCCTAGATATAGACATGCTAAGAATTTTCACAGACCTAGAAAATATCTCTAGTTCCTTCTCTTGGGCCAATAATTCAACTAAAGCCATTAAAGTTTTATATGATAAATATTATATCCATGCAATGTCAGCCATTGGAGATTTAATTTTATCAGTTTTGATTGAAACTAAGATCCCATGTTTGTAAGACATAATTGTTAAGTTGCCAATTATGTGATGCCAGTGCACAATAGTAAGCTGTAGTCCCATTTCAAAGATACTAAATATGAAAAAATAATTTGGAGTATCTGAACTATTGATTATTGTGATTTATGTTTGTGTTTAACTACTACCCAGACATTATCATATTTGAAGATGTGGTGAGGTGACTGGCCAAGACTGTATAAATCTTTCAGGCCTTATTCTAATACTGGCTCATAATGCTGAACACCTGGCCTGGAGAATTAAGTGGGGAGGCTTGCTGGTGTTGTGTTGGTAGCAGAGGCACCGTGTTTGTGGGTTATGGGAAAATACGTTGCCTGGCAAATTGATAGCATGGCCCAATAGGCCAAAGATGAGTGCTGTTCAACCTCAGCCCGAGTGTTTGACAATGCCTGTCTCTCGCTATTGGTCCGTCTCCTTCATGGGGAAGGTTGGAGACATCAAGGCGTCAGACCCATAAACTCCACCGAATGCCTCATTCCTTTCATTTAGAGCATCGACAGCTCACACTGGGGCTGATAACACTACTGGTGCTTTCTTCTGAAGGGCTGCACTTTCAGAACTGTGACGTTTCCTCCAGTCTAGCATGAGTGGACGGACAGAATATGGAAATAGGAAAGAAGATCACCACCCCATGAACCATTACTGTGGTGAGAGGACTCAAAAAGAAGCAACTTAATTGAGGAAAATTGATTTAGTGGTGGTGAATCCCAGAGTTTGTTCTTTGAATCACTGCACCTATAAATAAGAAATAAACTCTGCTGTTAAAGAGATTCAAACACAAGAACTAGACATGAAAGGAAAAGAAAAGTCCTTTAATAGTGATGTGCATAAAGTCTATGGAACCCAAATGATGACGCAACTGAAGTCTGGAATCTAACAAGTGAATCAGAGACCTGAGGGTGAGTGACCCAGATACATTTCTTGTCATTTTAAGAAAGGACACGTTTTTCTGTAATTTCAGACCATGGATGTTCTAGATCCCATGCAATTGTGTATTTGTAGATGTAAAACCTTCCTGATGAACAATTAAGTGGTTAAGACATTAAAAATAAAAAGAGCAGTTTTAAAAAAATTGTTTAAAGATTTTTTATTTATTTGAGAGGCAGAGTTAGAGAAGCAGAGGCTGAGAGAGAGAGAAAGTCGGTCTTCTATCCACTGGTTCACCCCAGATGGCTTCAACGGCTGGACCTGAGCTGATCCAAAGTCAGGAACCAGGAGCTTCTTCCAGGTCTCCCACATGGGTGCAGGGGCCCAAGGACTTGGGCCATCTTCCACTGCTTTCCCAGGCCATAGCAGAGACCTGGATTGAAAGTGGAGCAGCCGGAGCCGGCGCCGCGGCTCACTAGGCTAATCCTCCACCTAGCGGCGCTGGCACACCGGGTTCTAGTCCCGGTCGGGGCGCCGGATTCTGTCCCGGTTGCCCCTCTTCCAGGCCAGCTCTCTGCTGTGGCCCGGGAGTGCAGTGGAGGATGGCCCAAGTCCTTGGGCCCTGCACCCCATGGGAGACCAGGAGAAGCACCTGGCTCCTGCCTTCGGATCAGCGCAGTGCGCCGGCTGCAGCGCACCGACCGCGGCGGCCATTGGAGGGTGAGCCAACGGCAAAAGGAAGACCTTCCTCTCTGTCTCTCTCTCTCACTGTCCACTCTGCCTGTCTAAATAAATAAATAAGAAAGAAAGTGGAGCAGCCGGGACTCGTACTGGCGTCCATATGGGATGCCGACGCTGCAGGCGGTGGCTTTACCAGCTATGCCACAGTGCCGGCCTCAGAAAGGGCAGTTTTTATGGACAGCACAGAACATAACTCTGTTTACAAGATGAAAGCCACCCAGACAATGAGACAACAAACACCAGGGCTGATGCACGTGAACCAGCACACGCCAAGGCGAGCAGCACCGAGGCAGCAGGCTGCAGGGGTCCCCGACACTGAGGAGCGCGATGGCCGCTTTGCAGGGGGACGTGGAAGCAGCAGCTCTTTACAGTCACAGTAATTTGTCACTAGCAAGTGTCTTCCACCCCCAGCATCGCTATGTGCTACCTCCCCAGTCCAGCCTTCTGGGTAACCACCAACATTGTTACGCCTCAGATTTCTCCTTTCACTTTGAAAAGGCAAATTACGAAAACAGGATTGGAAACTTAGGTTGTTTTCCTTCAAGAGAAAAACTTCCGTATGTATGCTGCTGTTTTCCCAGGGAGCCACCAAAATGATTTGTCATTAAGCTGGATGAAAGCATTCCACCTCCCACCCTCATCTTCATTATTTAATTCCTTTATCAGTATTTGTTGAGCAGTTAGTGCCATTTGTCAGAAGCATAAATTAGGGAAGAAGCCACACGGCAAGAAGAACAAGAGCAATTTATTCCAGAGTTAAATGTCCATTCTCAGAGCCACCACGAGTACTGCACTCCTAGTTATCTCAGTACAAGATCATGAAACTATAGGAACTATGGTAAAACTGAATTGAAATCCAAAGCACAAAGCAAACACAGTCTGCGGAAGAACGACCTTCAACAACCTTCAATGACCTTCACCTTGGTGGAAACCTTAGGTGTGGTTTGGAAGGGATCTGTGATGCTGGACCCTAAGCTGAGCTGTACCAGGCCATAAAGACGGCTCCTGCTTCTCACGGATGTGCTTACTCTTCAGCTTACTACAGAACTCGTGACATATTAGCATAATGATAGATGTAAAAGCACGAATACACATGGGTGGCTGTGCCTCCCTGTTGCCTGCCTTGTTCCACTGGGTCAGGTTACCAGAGGGTGACGATCTTGGCAGACTGTCTCTCGCTCTTCCTGGAGACATCTTAGTGCCCAGGAATCTACTCTACTCACATGTAAGCACATCTGTTCTATAAAGCAGTTGAAGGTTTCTGGGTTCCATGTCTGTATTTTTGGGCCTAATTAAGGTTCAAGTGTAGCAAGCTTGGCTGTGGCTTAACATCAAGGTCATGAATAATTTTGGTAGGGACAAAAATGTTTGTGGTATGTGTAGGGGGGTGAGAGGCAAGGTGAAGAGAGAGAGAGAGATTCTTGATATATTTAACCTATAACCTATTGTTTTCCCTTCTCAATCTCATTACATCACAAATATGTCAACACACATGTGTACACACATTCATTGTACATTTTTTGGATAACCCACTTTTGTTTGTCTGTTGCACTCTTTGGCATTGTTGACTACAAACAGATGCTGTTCTTTTTAAAGATTTTTTTTTTATTTATTTGAAGGTAGAGTTAGAGACAGAGAGAGAGATCTATGCACTGATTCACTCCTCAAATGGGTGCAATGACCAAGAATTGGCCAGGCCAAAGCCAGAAGCCTGGAACTCCTCTATGTTCCCCATGAGGGTGGTGGGGCCCAAGTACTTGGTCGTGTTCCACTGCTTTCCCGGGTGCATCAGCAGGGAGCCGGATTGGAAGTGGAAAAGCTGGGACTTGAACGAGTGCTCATGTGGGGTGCAGAGTCAGGGCTTACCCTGCTGTGCCACAATGCCAACCCCTCTCCCACTGTTCTATATCAATCGGCCTTGGAGGTGCGGGGCAGGTCTAGAACAAAGTCAACAGCATCTGAAAACTCAAGAGAAGTGGTGGTGTGGGGATGGTGATTAGGACGGTGGGGTTAGCTGAGGACAGGGAGGTGAGCGGTGCAGGCAAAGGAGATGACTGGGCAAAGGCCTCGAGGTGAGAACACGACACATTCAGAGTATGAAAGCCATTTACCGCGAGGCCATCTCAGTGTTGCAATTCTGACTAGGGAACATTCTGCACTGTCCCTTAAACATAGCCTGAAGTTATTTGGTGGGACTTCCACACAAGCCAAGTGTGCTTTGTCATTAGGCACATTTTCTTCTGCAAACATCAGACACCTAGGCTGTCATAACGCACTGCCCTGTGATAGCATATACCGTGGATGAAGCTTCCAGAGGCTTGCAGATGCCGGGGTCATGGTCTAGCAAAGGTTCATCCTCTGCAAAGGCGGCTGTGGCTAACAACTCTGTGCTGCAGCCTTGGGCCTCAGGGGTCGGGATGTGATTTCCAGATCCTGTTGGCATTGCTTCTCTGTGTCTCCATTTTCTTAAGTATAAAGAGGGAGCTTTGTTGAGTTCGATGAGACAGACTGAGGAGGAGCTAAGCAGAGGGAGGGGCAGTGACATGTATTTAGCTATTGATAAGTGGTAAGTATCCACGTAGCTTTTAATTCTCCCAACTTAGGGAGACACTGTAGGAGAAAATACACCAAAGTTACAAAGCAGAATACAAACTATGAGGCGTGCAAAAGAGACCTGGGAGGCATTTCCTTTGGGCTTTCATAGAGTCTCTGTACTAGCTCTTTTGAAGAATGTGGTATAATTGAGAAATGCAGGCAGGTAGCTTCTGTACGTTAGCCGTTCTTTCAGGTTTTTCTAGTTCGTCAGTGCTCCCTTTATTGCTCTTGCTGATAGGCTATTCTTGAACTCACAGAGGCATAAGCCAGACTCCACAGTGCTGGGAAAGGAGATGTAATGAAAGGAGAACTCTAGTGATTCAGAAGGGTGAGGATCGGGCATGTAATTAGACAGGTCAGGACTGAGGAGGGTGGAGTGAGACACCTGGCACACGGCTTGGGTGAGGAGTGGCTGTGATCAGCATTGCCTGCTGAGGAGGGGGGACAGAAGTCTGGACCGGTAACCCTTACAGCGTGGCTTGGTTCATGAAACTTAAGAGCCCCGAGATGTCCCCGACAGGATCACATGTTTTAAGTGGGGTTTCCTGCTTGCCACTGCAGCCTGGGAAGGCAGCTCCAGCGACCTGAAGATGTGCAGTCCGAACCCTGTACTTACAGCTTTTCTCATTTTTCAAAACTGTCCATTTCTTCCAGGTCCCACCCAAGCCTACACTTTGGGGTTGCTGATGAGAAAATTAGAGGACAAAAAAGACAGTCTGCAGTCGCTGTCACTGCCTTCAGGGCAGAGTTAGGAGAGAGGCGTGAGTTCCGAGGAGGTTATGTAAGGAAAAACCTATTGCTGCTGCTGTGAGGAAGCAGGGGAGATGGTACAGCAAACCCGAGTTACCAGTGTGGGTCCCTCACACATCTCCTCCCTGCAGAGCCTAGACAGTATGAGGATACCGGGTAAACATACACTGCAGGTTTTAATAATTGATTTTTAGAATCCCTTGATTTTATCATTAGCAAATATTTTCCTTTGGTGTATACAAGTGGCTCAAAATGTATCAACATTTTCTATTAGCAATAGCTTTCATTTTTTAAAGATTTATTTATTTATTTGAAAGGCAGAGTTACAGAGAGGCAGAGGCAGAGAGAGAAAGGTCTTCAAGCCATTGGTGTACTCCCCAAATGGCCGCAATGACTGGAGCTGCACCCATCTGAAGCCAGGAGCCAGGAGCTTCTTCCAGGTCTCCCACATGGGTGCAGGGGCCCAAGGACTTGGGCCATCTTCTACTGCTTTCCCAGGCCATAGCAGAGAGCTGGATTGGAGTGGAGCAGCTGGGACTCAAACCAGCACCCGTATGGGATGTCGGCACCGCAGGAGGCAGCTTTAACTGCTATGCCACAGCACTGGCCCCAGCTTCCATTTTTATAATATACTAATAACCACCTTCATCTGAGATATTCTCTAAAGGCTCCTGAAACAGTGTTTAAGCAAATTAAATTGAGGCAAGATCTTTCAGCTTATTCCAGTATATGCCACTATGTACATAAGGTTAATTAGGGTAAGTGAAAAGATATACACACACACACACACACACACACACACACATGTTAATGTGAGCTTTTGCTTTGATTTTATGAGGCTGATTACTTCAAAACATTTTTTTAAATTTTAAAAATGTACAGATTTTTGTTTTATTTGAAAAGCAGAGAGACAGACATTCATACAGATAGAAGTATTCCATCTGCTGGTTCACTCTCCAAATTCTGGCAACAGCCAGGACTGGGCTAGGCTGAAGCCAGGAGCCTGGAGCTCCATTCAGGGCTCCCAAACGGGTAGCAGGGACCCATCACCTGCTTCCCCCCCAGGGTGCGCATTAGCAAGAAACTGGGATTGGAAGCAGAGCTGGTACTCAAACACCCTGATACGGTATGCAGGCATCCCAAGTGGCATGTTAACCAATGCAGCAAACACCCACCCCCTACAAATTTGTTTTAAAATTATTATTGAGGGAAATAGAGCATGGGAAAGAGCACACTATCATCTGGTGGTTCACTCCCCAAATGCCCACAACAGCTGGGGCTGGTCCAGGGCTGCAGCCGGGAACCAGGATCACAATCCAGGTCTCCCTTGTGTGTGGCAGGAACCCGATTTCCTGAGCTGTCACTGCTGCCTTCCCAGGGTCTGCACTGGCAGGAAGCTGGATTCATGAGTCGTAGCTGTGAACTGAACCCAGGGACACTGATGTGGGGCATAAGCACCTTAACTTCCAGGCTAAACACCTGCTCCCCGCATTTCTAAAAATGCATTCTTTCCAAACCTCATTCATTCTGTCCTTTATCTGCTTATACTGCTTGCATAACATGATGAATTTGATTTGCTGTGAAAATCTTTTCCTCTACTCAACGCAACTCAATAAAAATCCTGCTTAGTAGGTACACTTATTAGTAGATACTTTCAGAACTGAGTATGGTTTTCAATTTATTTTCTTAGCTTATTTCTTTCTGGTACCATCTTTCTTTTTATTGGTCAGATTTGGGGCTTTATCTTGTAAATCTACGATTTTTAAATGTCAAAGATCACATAATTGGAAGTTGCTGGGCTATAAAATACTCATTAAAAAGTAGAGTCATAGGCACTTAAGACTGATTATGAGAGAATGTCAGAGAAGGAAGGAGGAACCACTGACAGAGGGAAGGGAGCCACTAGGGGAATCAAGATCGCATTTCCCCGCAGTGACGATGCTCCTGCACCTGTGTGGGAGCGGTCCTCCCAGAGGACAGAGGCAAGTGGATTGTGGGTTCCCTATTTTAAAATAGAATCTGGGGTTTGGCTTCATTTTCGCAAGTCTGAGGAAGTCTCCATCCTGCAGACTGGCACAGTATAGTGGCAGAGGTGGGTGGAGCCAATGGGGACCCAGGGGTCGCTCCCCTCTCCTTGGGCAGCTGCAATTCTTTTCCACAGGAGGACCAGGCACCCTTCTCCTTTCCTGTCTTCTCCCTACTGCCATTCTCCCAAAGCAAGCGAGCTCTGGGGTTACTGCTTCCTAGGACAACCCTGCGTGGTCTAGTGAGGTTTCTACCCCATCCTTAACACTGCTTCTGTTGGAGAACAGGTTGCCTTGCAATCAATGTTTCCCACACAGGCTAACTGACCGGAACCAGCAAGACCAATATGACTGCCTAAATGACCTGAATGTTCACTGTAATCAAATTTCCACTCTAAATCACATTCCCACCAGCATCGCAACAGTTGACAATCACCACAACCACCAACAGAAGATTCCATGAAAGGGCAAAAAGAAGGCAGTGCTACCGTTTCAGGAGTTAGACTGTCCTCTTCCCAGAGAAACCCTGACCACTCCTCTCACTTACCAGCTTATTCCTCCCCGTGATTCCTGTTGCCCTGTACCCACGACTCCTCATCCCCAGACGGGCTGAGAAGCTGATATGTGAGCTAGGCTCCTGCATCTCCAGTTCTGGCCACTGAATAAAACTTGGGCTGTTGATGGTTAGCTTTGGTTTCGTTATTGGCTTCCAGACACTGAACAGACATAGGGCTCTGTGTTGGAGTGCCCCCACATAACAGGGGCCCCCTAAAATGGGGTTGCACTATGGCCCAGGTATGTTTATCTCCCAGTTCTTTCATTGCTTATTCTAGCTGTGAGAAGGAAGGAGAGCGCTTTACTTTGTGAACTTTAGTCATTTTGCTTCTCTCTCTATCTGCTAAGTTGTTGTCCACTTCATTCCAATTGTTGGGAGAAGAATCTCCAGGCTGCTCTGGCACCAGGACAGAGTTCTATGAGGAGGGCACTAGGCCCAACAGTTACTCTCCACTTAGATAACAAGAAGCCTTGGTTGTTACACACATTATAAGAAAATGGAACTAGAATGAAGGAGTCCTGGGTTATGACATCACAGCTCAAAGCACGTGGATCCTCTTTCTTATTTCCTGGCCACCTGACAAAATGGCACTATCCAATAAAATATTTGGTAGCAAAATATATTTTAATTGTAACATTTTAAGTAACTAAGTAAAATGTATACTAGGAATTTTCCCAATAGACAGCAGAGTATGTACATTTTATTAGGGTAGAGCAGCATCTATTTAATATAATTTTTATATAGAAAATACAGGCATATTTAAAAATGGCAACATGTAAGAAAGTATATCACAAAGAATAACAAAATATATCACAAAATAAAAAAGTAAATCCCAAATAATGTGTTTACTGAACGAAACAAGACCCAGCACCATGTTGGACTTCGTGTAAGTTCCAGGATGCCCAGGTGCGACCAGGAAGAGATGATCTGCTTTCGGGGAAGCCAGTTGGTTGGGCAGTGGTTAAAACCCAGTTCTCCTTTTCCTGAAACACAGAACAAAACAGATTCAAGAGAAGAGATTGAAATGAAGAGGCAACAGCACTCTGGTGCTGATCAAAACAGGATTACGGATCTTGGACGCCTGGGTGCTGACGTGATGATGTTTGCAGGGTCAGCTCTGGAGAGAACAGGGTGCATGGAGAACAGGCACTAAGCTGTGAACAGATCCGAGAAGCAGCAGATCTGAGTTCTAGTCCTGATTGTCACTGATTTCCCACCCGGCAATTCTCATGAAGGTCTGGACCTCGGGAACCTAAAGGTCTCCTTCCACACCAACAATCTATAGTTTCTAGTGATACCATTTGTTTAGGACCAACTTTTCTAAGATACTTACAGAAATCAGAGGAAACAATTTTTCCCGAAGGATTAAAGTACCTGGGAACAAGACCACATCAGTCTTATTCATGAGGGGAGAGGTTTTAGGTTGAGGGATTTAAAGGCTGCCCCAACACTTGCTGTCAGGAGAGTGTTCCAACTGCCAACAAGCATTTATTGAGCACCTATTTTGTGCTTGTACAAGGTGTTAGGCATACAATCCTTAATTCACATAACATTGTGGGAGAGAGGAAAACAATTATTTGCAAATATTTATTGTTTGGACTTCTCAGCAAAGATTTCTCTCCCTCCCATGGTAGGGAATTATATTCCACCTTCCTTTTTTGGGAGGAGTTATTAGTCTCACTGCCCTTTAACCAAAGTTTTGACAAAATGAACCCTCATATTAATACAATACAACCCAACCTTGGGCCACAGTTCATTGGTCCGTGCTGAACCTTATAGTTAGTCTGGACCAAATAGAGCCCTTCTCCTGGGTTTTTAAGCTGGGATAGTGCTCTGAATACCACAAATGACACGTAACATGGGAGCTGTAGGCAGTGGTTCCCAGAGAAAACCACTCTGCTGCCAGAGAGGGTGGGCAGACCTGGGGAGACAGGAGGTGGAGCAGTCACAGGGAGCATTCAAGTCCCTGGAGTTGGTTCTTCTGATGCTTGGCCACTCCTGTGCCATGGGGTTCCATGTGAGGTCCCTCTATTGTGATAAAAAATTCCTTCTTTGCCTAATCTAATTACATTTTTTTTTTTTTTTTTGGACAGGCAGAGTTAGACAGTGAGAGAGAGAGAGAGAGAGACAGAGAGAAAGGTCTTCCTTTTTCCATTGGTTCACCCCCCAAGTGGCTGCAATGGCCGTTGTAGCCGGCATGCTGCACAGATCTGAAGCCAGGAGCCAGGTGCTTCTCCTGGTCTCCCGTGCGTGTGCAGGGGCCCAAGCACTTGGGCCATCCTCCACTGCACTCCTGGGCCACAGCAGAGAGCTGGACTGGAAGAGGAGCAACTGGGACAGAATCTGGCGCCCCAACCGGGACTAGAACCTGGGATGCCGGCGCCGCAGGCGGAGGATTAGCCTAGTGAGCCTCAGCACCGGCCCAATTACAGTTTTTTTTTTTTTTTGATTTTGATTTTTTATTTTTTGACAGACAGAGTGGACAGTGAGAGAGAGAGAGACAGAGAGAAAGGTCTTCCTTTGCCGTTGGTTCACCCTCCAATGGCCGCCGCGGCCGGCGCACCGCGCTGATCCGATGGCAGGAGCCAGGAGCCAGGTGCTTTTCCTGGTCTCCCATGGGGTGCAGGGCCCAAGCACCTGGGCCATCCTCCACTGCACTCCCGGGCCACAGCAGAGAGCTGGCCTGGAAGAGGGGCAACCGGGACAGAATCCGGCGCCCCGACCGGGACTAGAACCCGGTGTGCTGGCGTCGCAAGGCGGAGGATTAGCCTAGTGAGCCGCAGCGCCGGCTAATTACAGTTTTAACAAGAGAGTCCTAGTTAATATGGGTCTCCAAGAAGAAGTGATTACAGATAAAGAAGAGGGAGCCTGCCTGGTCTCCTGGGTTGTTGGTGAGCCATTCCTCGATAGAGGAATGCTGCTCCTCACCTTCATTTGGCACCATTTTCCTTGAATTCCTATATTAAACTTTTGCATTAAAAATCTAGGTTCTATTGTCTTTATTAACAGACACACTTTCATATAAACTAATAACTAGCCTTTCCCTGATCAAGGAAGAACTCCTGGGGGAATATTTAGACATTGGGAACCTATGCAACCTCCAGGTTTCTTTTTCCTTACCTGTAATGGGTTGAAATATAAAGACTAAAATTGTAAGAAAGTTTTAAATACTTTGTTTTTGAGTCACTGTTTGGTTTTGTTTTCTTTTTAATTGGCTCCCAATTTTTAAAATTCTTTCAAACTTACTCTAAGATAGACTGTTTTCTTTATCTTGACAACTTCTAAATATATTTGTTCCTTTCCAATTTCTCTTTAGAGCTCAACTCCCTTTCACTCTACAGAGATGCCATACACTGGAGATGATATGAGGAAATGCATGGCCACAAGGTGGATTTGGTCATAGATTGGGTTTTTATTTTAACAGCTATATTATTTTTACAAGTTGATGATGACATTCTAATTAAAATGACATAATAACCAATAGAAAAATAAGAGGTATTTTCAGTTAACTGAATTTCCCACTTTATAAAATATGAAAATACCCACTTGTTTTCAATGATTCCTTCAAGATGAGTATAAATGAACAGATTACAAATCTAAATGACATAATACAGTATGTATATTGAAAATCTCAATGTGGAGGTGATAATATGCCAACCTTGAAACATATGTGAGGACAAGGCTTGAATATTGAAAATATTTTATACACATTATGGTATAATATTTCTAATGCTTCCTGAGTTTTTAAAGGTACAAATTACCCCTTTTAAGAAAAAAAGATTTGTTTATTTCTTTGAAAGGCAGAGTTTCAGAGAGCGGGAGGAAAGACAGACAGAGAGAGATCTTCCATCTGCTGGCTCACTCCCCAAATGGCCACAATGACTAGAGCTGGGCCAGTCCAAAGCCAGGGTCCAGGAGCTTCATCTGGGTCTCCCACATGAGTGGCAGGGGCCCAAACATTTAGGCCAAATTCTGCTTTTCCCAGGCCATTAACAGGGAGCTGAATCAGAAGTAGAGCAGCCAGGACTCAAACCAGCCCCCATATGGGATGCCAGTGTTGCAGGTGGTGGCTTAACCTCCTTTGCTACAATGCCAGCTCCTATAAATTATCTTAACTATTTACCCTTTGACTTATTTTTGTGACAATGTTTTCTCAACTATGATATTTATCTGGAGAGACATGAGAAATCAATTAATAAAACTACAGTTTTTTGTAGTCAGTGGAAGACTGTAAATATAAACACTAAAAATATAAAAAAAAATTAATTAAAACCAAATATTTAAAAATCAATTCCAACACTGTTTATTGTGGAAAAAATATGCGGAACTTCATGAATTTAGATGTCATCCGTCAGCAGGGGCCATACTAATCTTCTCTCTATAGTTATTTTTTTACTTATTTGAAAAGGAGAGATAGAGAGAGAGAGAGAGAGAGAGATCTACCTGCTATTTTACTCCTGGCAGGGGCTGGGTTACCCCACTCAGGAGCTTGGAACTCAGGCTGGGTCTTCCACATGGGTGGCAGGGACCCAGCTACTTGAGCTGTCACGGCAACCTCCAAGGGTGCACATTACTAGGAAGGTGGGTCAGAAGCAGAGCTAGGATTTGAACCCTGGTTCCCAGATGGGACCCAGTATCTTAGCTCCTGCATCAAAAATCAGCCCTTCTCTATGTAATCCTAATTGTAGTACATGTGCAGCCACAGTGAACACAAGACTATTTATCTTTTAGATATCACTGCTTTACTTGTCAATTTTGAACTAGCATTTCTTAGCTTTGGCTTTTTCACACTTAGAGAATGTATTTGAATGTAGATATTTTTGGATATAAATGTTTGCACCCAGACCAGAGATTCCTTCTGGAATTACGTTGGGTTTTGAAGTCTTTGTATTCTAGATGGATGTTAGTTGCTGGTTGTCTTACCTGGAACAATCATGTCCTGTCCAAGATGAGAGACAATGGCATCGGTTTGGTCTTACACATTTTCCTCCATTTAAGCAGGGAAACTGGCAGACAGCTGGGATGAAAAATTCACGCATTTATTTAATTAACACTGAGCAACTCTGAAGATTTTATGAAGGCACATGGAATAAGATCTGCCTCTACTTCCTGCTGCAGCCACTGTTACTTCTCATACACTGCTCAGGCCATCAATTTTGCTGCTCTGCTTGATCTCCCGTCCTCCCTCTGTGCGTCTAAGCCAGTCGGTGCCCATGGTTAAGTCTCGGGTTCTATCTCCATGTTCAAACCTGTGCTGATCACTCCAACTCCACCAATCTCTTTTTCTTAAAAATTTGTTTATTTGAAAGGCAGAGTTATAGAGAGAGGAAGACACACACAAACACACACACACACACACACACACAGAGAGAGAGAGAGAGAGAGAGAGAGAGAGAGAGATCTTCCATCTGCTGGTTCACTCCAGCCAAAATAGCTGGAGCTGAGCCAATCCAAAGCAAGGAGCCAGGAGCTTCCTCTGGGTCTCCCATATGGGTTCAGGGGCCGAAGGACTTGGGCCATCCTCTGCTGCTTTCCCAAGTGCATAAGCAGGGAGCTGGATTGGAAGTGGAGCAGCCAGTACATAAACCAGTGCCCATATGGGATGCTGATGCTGCAGGCCAGGGATTTAACTCGCTGCATCACAGCACCAGCCCCAACCTTTCTCTTCTTTAATATTTTTATTTATTCAATTAATCTGATAACTTTACTGTTTTGAAATATATATATATATATATATTTCTCAATTGGGTTAGAAATCTCTTGATTGACAGAATGGTTAAGTCAGATGACAATTCTGAGGCACAAGGATTGTCTAAAATAACAGATGATTCAACAGCTCTTTGTGTTTGGCTAAGAAACACATTTCAAAGCTTTTACCAGTTTTAACTGGGATTACAGAGCCTGGATTAGAACTAAAAATTCACCACAGATGAAACCATGGAAGAATATCCCAAAATAGACTACACAGCCATCTTTCTTACAAATCACAGTCCTTTAATGAAACTCTTCATCTGCACGAATTTATTTGTTGAAATAAAAAAAGACACTAAAATTGGAAGAAGACCCAAGTTTAATTTATCAAAGAGAGAGGGGGAACTCCACAGAAGAAGACAATAAGTACCTATAAGGGGAAACCTGGAAATAAGAAACATTTCAGTCTTAGAAAGGAAGGCCCTTTCCTGGATGAAAAAAATCATTTTGGGTAAGAAATAAACAAATGTCCTTTTTTTCCAATGGCTCATTCAGAAAATATAGGGAAAATGCTGAAAGTAAATACCAGGCACTTGGTAAGCACAGGGTAGAGAAGGTAAGAGATAGGACAAGTCAAATATCCATTTCCCTTGGAGGAGCTCTCTAGGTAAGTGCCAGCGACAGCAGGCCAGCAGGATGGCTCTATCTGCAGCTTCATAAGAAAGAAAAACAGGAAGTGAAGCAGGATGAAAACCATCAACAATAAGAGCTGCCGGTCCCCAAGGTTTCTGCTTGCTGATAGAAGCAAACATTACCTCTTTGAAAGGGCAGGCTGATCTGGGGGTGTCTGTACTAACCAGGCACTGTTTTTTTCTTCCCTGTCTAAAAGTCTAACATCTGCCCCTCTCTGAATTTATATTGATGTTCCTGGGGTTCCACTGGGGCCCACACGGCCCCTGCACGGTTCCATTTTCCTCCCCATGAATGTTTCTCATGGGAGATTTACAGATCTCTGTCTTCAGCGTAGATGCATCTTCTGAGAATCTTCAAGGATTACACAACAGCCTATCAGACCACTCCCCCTGTGCATTCCAAACTCAGCATGTTTGAGCTCCTCATCTCTGCCCTCACACCCGCAGCTCCTGGGTTTTCTAGCTCAGTCAATGGTAGCGCCTTCCACCCTGGGGCCCTTGCTGGAAATGGCAATGTTCATAATTTCTAACTAAGTGGTCCTGATTCTATCTCAAATCCACCCCAAACCCACCCCCCCCACACACATTTTTTTGGTTACTGTTTCTCTAACCCCGTGGATCTTTCTATTCTAAGTGTTGCTTCTGGCCATTTTCCATACTGCTGTCAATATCATCTTTCTAAAAGAAAATATAATTAGATGATTTTTCCTCCTTAGAACTGCTGCTCACAAGACAACCTGCATCTTGAACTTGGCATACAGTGCATTGCCTGGTCTGACGCAGCTTATCCTTATGGCTTCATGCTCAATCACTCTCCTACGTTTCCTCTGTGACTTCAGTCACGCCTGATTGAACACACCTATGCATTTTATATTCCATGCCTTTGGCTAGAATGATATGAAGGCACTTCAAAAAGTTCATGAAAAGTGGAGTTAAGTCACATTTACTTTGGTGCAAAAAAATTAGAGATCCATCTATAAAGAGTTTTCAAAAGTTTACAAAAAATGTGTATTATGAAAAAAATTATGCAAGGAGTTACAAAATCTTTCACGCCAAAAATGACATTATCTTTTAATGCCATTGTCCCATGAACTTTCTGAAGCACCTCATCATATATTAACCATGTTCAGCCTGGAAGCAGGGAAGGGAGGGCCAACTAGTAGACCTTGGCCATAATCTGCAGAAAGTGTCTTCTACTACGTCCGCAGGGCAGAGCAGGCCGTGAGAGATCCTGGTAATCAAAGACGAAGGGGAAGGAGTCAGGAATGACTTGTTCTTCCAGAACCGCACCTGCCAAGAGAAGGTGCCTGGAAGAGGGCAGGGCTGGTTCGCAGGGGAGTTCAACTTTGGATATATGAGAAATGCAGATAAATATTAAAGCTGATTTTTTTTAATAAACAAACACTACATGGATCACTTTTGGAGTCTAACACAAATGCTTCAGATTCAGTCCCTGTGACATTTCCCCTTTTTTACACTCATCAAGGGCTCAGTCTGGGCTTTAGGTAGACTGATGGCATCCCTGACTGCCTCTGGGACAGTGTCTTTCACTCCCATTTCCCTGGATTATTTATTAACAGTGCCCCTTTCACTCCTGAAAATGTCCCGGTTTGGAAGCTAAATTCTAAGGTCACCTGGTCTCAATTTTCATGACAACTTTGACATCAGCAAGCCTGATCTACTTGACATCCTACCCCACCGAAGAGGCAGTACCAACACTGCCCATCAGAAGGATGGTGGAGTATGAGCATTCTTACCACACAAATACAGCAATCCTTATTCTAACAGCTGTTTAAAATTTTAGGACATTCAACAGGTTAAAATCTGTCATTTCAAACTGATTGACTTGACATTGACTAACAAACCTGTTATATTCAGGCACCAACCATGCTAGGCATTGTGTATATCAAGACGGCAAAGAACACCCCTGTTCTTGAGTGGTGTAGGGTGGTGGGGGCTGGCATAGATCATCAAGCAATTAAATAAATGTCAAAGTGAAGTGGGACAACAATACAAAAGATGCATTTTATATTCTACTTAAAACTATTGGTTGAACTCTGTAATTAATACACAATTACTCTTAGATGTTTAATCAATGCTGTAACTAGTACTCAAATAGTATTTTACACTTTGTGTTTCTGTGTGGGAGCAAAATGTGGAAATCTTTACTTAACATACGCTAAATTGATCTTCTGTATATAAAGATAATTGAAAATTAATCGTGATGTGAAGGGGAAGGGGAGAGGGAGTGGGAGAGGGGAGCGTTGTGGATGGGAGGGAAGACACGGCGGGGGAGGAGGCTATTGTGGTCCATAAGCTGTTCTTTGGAAATTTATGCTCATTAAATAAATTAAAAAAAAAAGTGAAGTGGGAAAAATGCTATAGGAAGGCAAGAGTGGCTAATTGGATGTCAATCACTCATCAGTCAACCACATTTTATTACCATTTTCCATGACAACGAGACACCTTTGTTGAGTTTCTTCATTGTAACTTAAACTGTATTTATAAGCCTTGTTCTTTCTAAATAGTAACCATGGGTTTAGTAATTTGGAGTAACATGAGTCCCAAAACTCTGCGTAACATTTGCCCTACATTCTTCAGCAAATGACATGCAACAGACAACTGCGTCAAGTCAGACATTGTTCTTTGGCACGGGATCTTGAAAGGCATTTTCTTGGTAATGATACAGTTCAATGTTGAGATCATCATTCAAGGGACCATCCTAAAGAATGCTTGAAAACCTTGGGCCCCTTTTGGCTTCAGCACCTCCTCTGAGTTTGAGCTACAGACCTCAATGTCCTCTGGGACTTCATGGGACAAAGGCACCAAGACAGCCAAGAGGGAGAGGACGCCTACCTGTATGACAGCGGGACCCCGTCCAGCCAGATGGGCAGTCACACTGGTAAGGGGCCACACAGCGGCCACCATTCAGACAGGGAAGGATGCATATTGCTACAAAGAGAAAAACAGGAGATTGAAAAGGACTTAATCAAAATACACATGCTTAGGTATGTTCCAGTGTTCAAGAATCATTTTCACGGAGAAGTGAAACCTTGTATGACCCCCTACGTAATCTTGCCATATGTGTTGTGCTTATTAATAAGCAACGCCGGGCACGCACAATCAGGACAGCAAGTCGGATCCTCAGTCAGACGTACTGACTGCAATGCCAAATGGACTCTTTCCGTGAGGACACAATGTAACCGATGTCTGCTAACTGCTTTGCTTTCATTCTCCACAGCATAAGCAGAATGATTTCTTTTTATCTTTGTTTCAAATTTCCATTACACATTATATATAAAATGCTCTAAGAGGGTTTGCTTGCCTCTGGGCTCCAGTGAACACCCTGTGAGAATGGCAATCAGATGGGCTATAGCAAGCAAGTGTTTGCAAGATTTTAATAAAAATGGGACAACTTGCCTTTTATTTCCTAGGACTTGAGGCCTGATGGTGACCAAGCCAGGCTGTCCCTCTACTCGCCATACCAATCATTCTTCCTACTAAACACCATTGAACCCTCTGAAGAGGCCTCGCGTGCTTCAAAGGTGTGAGGCTGTCCACTGCTTGTAGCCAGAGTGTAGTTCTCTAGCCGATGGTAGTGGCACCCCCTGGGAGTTGGTTACAGA
Source organism: Oryctolagus cuniculus (assembly GCF_964237555.1). Taxonomy (NCBI): domain Eukaryota; kingdom Metazoa; phylum Chordata; class Mammalia; order Lagomorpha; family Leporidae; genus Oryctolagus; species Oryctolagus cuniculus. Next base: position 214,033,325 of record NC_091432.1, read on the forward strand.
TGCAGAATCTCAGGATATGCATTTTAAGGCATGGCCCAGAGGCTCTGCATGCACACGAAGGCCTGGGAAGCCCTGGCCTTGGCCTCTTGCAAGAGGGCAGGCATTTGCTGAGTGAGCTCAGCCAGCTGAGCCAAGCCAGTGCTTGGGAACCTTGCAATAAATGCTCCCTGAGGCTTTGGAGCAGTGGGGAGATAGCAGGTTCAGCCTGGGAATCCCAATTGAAAAGGAGTGATTGTGGAAAGAAAATGCAATCCCTCTTTCTTCTTAATCCCTATAAGGTCTTTTCTGTATGTTGATAGCAGCCTAAATATCTGTCTATTACACTTTTCTCTTTACAGATTAGTTGAAAAAGTTACATTTAAAAGTATGTAGTCTTACAAAATGCCTGAGCTTTAGAAAAAAACTGCCATAAACCAATGGCCCTCACACTGATGACTCTTCATGGTTTACAGACCCCACTCCCAATGAAGCAGGAAGCTGTTTCACCCTTATGTAAATATTTTAAACCAGTTATTGATATTCCCTATGGAAATTTCAACTGAAATATGTCTTTGTAAGGGCCAAAATTCTGTATGAATTTACCAAGCATTGTATAGGTATAGAAGTGCCAACTTCCCTTATTTTCTTAATTAGGACCAACTGTCTTAACGACAAAGAGCAAATGGTGGGCTGCAAATATTGCCTACAAAGTACAGTGTGATGTGATGCTATGCAGTTATACCAACTGCAGCAAGGACTGGCACAGGCCGTGGAAGACCTGACATCAGGGAAGGAGCAGGAGGACAAGCTCCTTCCCAAGAACACTAATGAATTTGTGCCAGGAGACGTGTGAAGATGACTTTCGATGGATCTTAATAAGTGCATTTTAAGGTCTTTGATATTGTATGTCTCCTACAACCTACTGGCATGCTCAGATAAGCCCTATGAGCTCTGTCTGGTCTCAGGAGGATTCAAGCAAAGAAATTTCTCCCAACAGTACAGCCAGTTTCTAGTAATTCCTGTAAGTCGGCAGCTTCCAGGTGAATCGTCAGGACTTAGATGATTTGAGGGCAGACTCACGTTCTTCACACAGGCGCCCCATCCAGCCATCCGGACAGGAACAGGCATTGGGGCGCTGGCAGACTCCTCCGTTTTGACATGGGAATCGACAGACAGCTGGCAGGGAAGCAGGACAGGACATGAATACAGGGAATGATGGAGGAATGGTATCCAGGAGATAGCCTTGCTCATTTCCATTTCATAATATTTCCTGACTCAAACTTTAAGGAAGAGAAACCACGTTAAATCTCAAGAGGAAATGACAACATATGAAAAGCCTAGTATTTTTTTGGTTATCATTACAGTTTTTTTCTCTAGCTTTATTGAGAATTAATAGACAAATAAAATTGTTTATATTTAAGTTTTATAGCTTGATATTTTGATTTTCATAGAAATTACCAAATAATCAACACAGTCAATCTAATTACCATAGTTATCACCACCCCCCATAGCTACCCTTCCCTCCCTCCCTCCTCTTCGTGTAGTCACGTTACTGTACATTGTCATTCCAGAACCTACTCATCGTGCATAACTGAAACTTTGCACCCTTTGACCAGTGTCTCCCCATGTTCCACCTTCTTAGCCCCGGACAGCTACCACTGTATGTACTCTCTGCTTCAATGACTATTTCAGATCCCACCTAATCAGCTAGATCAGTGTTTGTCTTTCTGTGTCTGGCTTATTTCACTTAGCAAAATGTCCTCCCAATACATCCCATGTTGTCTCAAATGCTAAGATTTCTTATTTTTTTTATTTTTATTTTTGACAGGCAGAGTGGACAGTGAGAGAGAGAGAAAAAGAGAGAAAGGTCTTCCTTTTCCATTGGCTCACCCTCCAATGGCTGCTGTGGCCAGTGCACCACGCTGATCCGAAGCCAGGAGCCAGGTGCTTCTTCCTGGTCTCCCATGCGGGTGCAGGGCCCAAGGACTTGGGCCATCCTCCACTGCACTCCCGGGCCACAGCAGAGAGCTGGCCTGGAAGAGGAGCAACCGGGACAGAATCCGGCGCCCCAACCGGGACTAGAACCTGGGGTGCCGGCGCCGCAGGTGGAGGATTAGCCTATTGAGCTGTGGCGCCGGCCAAGATTTCTTATTTTTAAAGGCTGAATAATACTTCAATGTGTCTATTTATCTGTCACTTTTTCTTTATCCATTTATCTATTGTCTATTGCCATTTTTTAAAATGAAACTTTGTTTTTTATTAAATGTTTATTTATTTGAAAGAGTTAGAGGAGGAGGAGGAGGAAGAGGAGTAGGGGGAGGAAGAAGGAAAGGGAGGGGGAGGGGGAAGGGGAGTGGGAGAAAGATGTCTTCCATCTGCTGGTTCATTCCCCAAATGGTTACAAAAGCTGGGGTTGGTCCAAGCCTAAGTTAGGAGCCAGGAGCTTCCTCTGGGTCTCCTATGTGGGTGCAGGGGCCCAAGACCTGGGCCATCTTCCGCTGCTTTCCCAGGTGATTAACAGAGAGCTGTATCAGAAGTGGAGCAGCCAGGATTGGAACAGGCTCCCATATGAGATGCTGGCACCATGCTTTACCCATTAGACCACAGCGCCAGCTCCCTATTGACAAACATTTAGGCTGATTCTGTATCTTGGATGCTGTAAATAAAGCTCCAGTCATTGAAATTTTGATTTTTGATAATTCCTGGAAGAAATCCTTTATCCAGCCCACCTAAACAATGACAGCCTTTCAACACGTGACTTCATATTGTCGCCAATGATATTATTGACTATACCCAAGTGCTATTCCCTTTTTCTTCACTTTGTCCTAACCCCATTTTTGCTAAACCTCCTCCCCTTCTTCAAGATCCAGTTCAAACATCTTGTCTATGAGTCATTCCCTGACTCACTCCCAATTTCCAAGAAAACTCATGAAGGCTTTCCTCTTCTATGCTCTTCAGCACTCTAACCCTTAACATGCATGCTCATGTGTGCTCATGTCAACAAATCACCTCTCACATTTGGTGGCACACACCTGTGTTCCTATTTGTCTTCCTACTTATCTTTCCTAGGAGGATCAAAATGTCTGATAAGGTCCTGAGACACTGAATGTTCTCATTGAAACCATTTGCTCTAATTTCGAAGGGCTGGTGGCCTTTCCCATGTACCCAGGACACATTCCAGAGTCTCAGACTGACCCCAAATAACTTAGGGTAAATAAACTAGTTTATCACCTGGCTGTAACAGGCACCAGGTTAATAGTCTCCTCCTCCTTTCAGCCTACCTATTTCTAGAAAAAGGGCTTTACTTTTGCTTTCTTAGCTCCTTTGCCTTTATTTCACTCTTCAAACCACAGTAATCTGGCTACTGCTCTCAACACACCCTCGAAGTGCTCAAGCCCAGCGTGCTGAAATTTGCCTATCCGTCAGATTCAGGGATGTGACTCAGCTCCTGGACCTCACTTCCCTACCGTATGAGTCACAGTTGGATCATTCTCCTTCTTTTTACAAATATCTTCTCTTTCTGATCTTGGCTCGCTACTGTCCTCTTGTTTTTTTTTTTTTTTTTTTTTTTTTTTTTTTTTTTCATACCTTGGTGGATGCTCTTTTTCATGTCCCTCCTCTCCTTGTTGACCTGAAAATGTTAGTACTGCCCAGAGTTTCACCCTTGGCTTTCTCATCCAGTGTGCTTTGGCCCATGCCCTTGAACTCTATGATTCTAGTACCATATTCACAAAGATATCTATTATCTGAAGCAAATACATAACTCTTATATATTCATGTATATAATCTTACAAACACACACACACACACACACATGAGAGAGAGATTTTCAAAAAGTTCATGGAAATTCATATTATAAAAAACTGTGCATAAATCTCACTTTTTTGTACCAAATAATTTTTAAAAAAAAAACATTTATTTATTTAATTGAAAGGTAGAGTGACAGAGAGTGGGAGAGACAGAGAAACAGCCATCTTCCATATGCTGGCTCACTCCCCAAATGTCCACAATAGCCTGATCTGGGCCAGGCCAGAGTCAGGAGCCAAGAACTCCATCTGGGTCTCTCACATGGTGGCAGGTTCCAAGCGCTTGGGCCATCGTCCACTGCCTTCCGAGGCACATTAGCAGGGAGCTGGACTGGAAGCAGAGGTAGCTGGGACTCCAATTGGCACTCCAACACGGGGTTCCAGAGTCACAGGTGGCAGCCTAACTTGCTGCACCACAATGCCGGCCCCATAAACGTTTTTAATACCATTTTCCATGAACCTTTTGAAGTACCTCCATATAATCTGAAATATCTACCCACCCACCCTGATTTATAAAGACGTATGTCCAATTCTTCCTTACATTTCATTTGGAAAAATGCAGAGTGTACACAAATCCCTCTTCTACCACAATGTCCTTCTTTCCTGTCTTCCTCTGGAAAATGGTTTGCAAGGCCCAATTCAAAGCTTAACTTTCTCTGCTTTCTCTGTTAAGCCTTCTCAGACGTTCCTACCCCATACAAGGGGAAAGGTCAGCTTTAACTACGCTAGGTTCTCAGAGCAAGCGCATCTTCCTGTCTCACCAATATCACTTTGTGTTTTCCTTTGTTTGGGAGCAGTTTGCCCTTCTCCTCCTGTGAACTGTGAGCTCTTTGGAGGTAGGAATGCCTACCCTAGAGGCTAGTTGAGGTCCTGGCTCAGACCAGTGGCTCACTGCATGTTTAATGCACCAGCGAAAGCCTAAACCTACCCAGAAGGTGTTGCTACAGTCAGTTCTATGGTTTCACATTTGAGGATGAACCACAGGGACTCAGGAGAGACATAAAGAAGTGTAGGCAGTTCTGAGACTACAGCTAGTGAAGTTTTAGCAATTTGAAATATGCAGGTTAGGATGGGGCAAGGTGGTCTGCGTTAGGGATTTGGACCAGGGGACACGTGCTTTAGAGATGATTTGGAAGTGTTTTTATCATGGTGGCATTTGGTCACCAGTAGCCCTTTGGTGCTGCCACTGCCCTGTAGTATCTTAAGCAAATATATAATTCTCATCTGACTTCTGACTTCAAGTGAAATTGGGGTTACTATTTGAGGATGCTACCTCTCCAGTAGCCCTCTCAAAAGAAAGTTGTCCATTCTCTGAGGTCTCACTTGCTGGCAATTTCATTTTGCTGCTGCCAGATCATCAATCCCTTCTCCCCTGAGGTAATGCTTTGCCTCTTTTGAGGCTCGCGCCATCCATCCATTGACCTCTTCAACTTTCACTGCCCCCTTACATCATCAAATACTTTGTCATTTTCACTCCAAATCTAAGTAGTCTGACCATGGTCTATAAGGGAAACCCATTCAACAATTTGCGTATACTTGAGTTCCTTGGTTATGACTGTCTTGATCATTAGCATAATTCTTGACTTCGGTGAATAGTTATAGAATGAATGAAATAGTTATTGTGATTTGTAAAAGTTATATTTTGTTGAAAAAGTATAAGTTTCAGAAGGATGTAGTAGCAAGCCTCATTACCTCTTTCCATTTGGCAGAATTTCAGTCACAGAACCTAAAAGTTCTATGTGTATGCTTACAAACCTCAAGCCACAAAGGAAAACTGACACAGTTAAGAGAATATTTAAAGCAAGGCAAAAAAAAAAAATGGCATACTAATTACTGGTGATACTAGGCTTCCATATTCACTTCTCTGCAGCTTCACTAAGAAATACGCATTAAAAATGATACTAGAGGCTTGGCGTGGCGGTGGGGGGGCACAGAGGGAGTTTGGATAACAGGCACCAAATCAGAGTTAGAGCCTAGTGTTATACAGCATTGTGGTGAGACTGTAGTTCACAATAACCTAGTATACTGTCAGAACAAATAGAAATAAAAATCTCCAAGCCTCCAGTCAGAAAGTAATATCAAAAGGAAAATGTTGATTACTCTGCTTTGATCAGCACATGGTGTACACAGGTATTGAAATATCATACTATAACCCAAAAGTATGTACAAGTATTATTAATAATAAATTTAAAAAAAGAAACATCCACTCAAATATTTCCTTACCTCTGCAAATAGGAGGTGATGTCCATGTTCCGTTTTCCAGGCAAACACTCCTTAGGGAACCTTCCAGCATGTATCCACTGTAGCATGAGTAGGTGATCATGTCCCCATACTGATAGTGAATGCCTCGAGCAATTGCATTCTCTACATGTGCTGGGGGACCACATGAGATTTCTATAGGAAAACAGAACAATTAAGCCTGTAATACCAACCCACACTGAGAACACAGTTTCTTTTCCATGATTGAGTCAGTTTAGAAAGCAAAGGTATAATACACAAAGGAAACATGTTCACTTCTGTAAGATCTAGGATACCATAAACTATAAGACGAATTCACTGGTTCTTTAAAACTTTGATGTATAAACTCAAAGGTGTTTTGTCTTCTAATTCAAATGTTGAAGCTGAGCTATTTTGATAACAAGGAAAGAAATCTGTCAGAGACCAGCAATGAACTCTTGTGTTTGACCCAAGAGAGGACTGCAAGAGAACATCAATGAGGTGCTTATCAAATTAGATGAGGAAAAGCATGAAGACAGTAGATTACTATTTCAGAGTAAAGATCACTGATTACAGTAACGGACATCAGGGCTGATTTATTGGTGCTTAGAACCGTGCCTGGTATGCAAAAAGCTCCAGCTGCTTCTTTGGGAAATGAGTAAATGAATGAATATTGGCCCTAGCCTACGATATTCAATTTAAATGCCTTGAAGAGGTTTATGAAACTTAAGGTTTTACATTAGTTTCCCTCCTTTCAATACTGTAAAGCAGTGACTTTCTCCTTTTTGGGTCTGTGTTACATTGGATAACCTTTTCTTTCAAGGGGAACCTGTGCATATATTTAAATATAATTTTCATAACTAATCTTGCTTTGAGAATTTTATAAGAAGCTTTAAGGCGTGTAGAATTATTTGGGAGTGGACCACAAGTCAAGGATTGGATGGGAGTCGGGAATCTAATCAGTTGCTGTTTGTATAAGAACCCTCATGAACTGGCCCCTAAAAGTTTATTTTGTTGTCATAATATGATTAAAATTTGTCAAAGGGAAGAACAATTTGTATGCTCTGTCCAAATTTTATCTTTGAAGGGAGACAAAATGCCTACCATGTGTTATAAACCAAAAATAAATAAAGAAAATGCTGTCTCTTTGCTCAAATAGGGGAAGAGAAATAAAGAGATACTGCATACAATCTAAAAATAAGCTGCATTAGAGGCATGGGTACCATGTGGTGGAAACATTGAGGTGAATGTAACGAATCATGCCTAGGATTGCCACAGTATGAATCACAGTAGAAGTGGCTGGGACTGGGCTATCAAGTTTGAGTAGGTCAGAAGGAAAGAGCTTCCAAGTTGGGCCACAGCATGTACACAGATCAAATGATTGATTTATTGCAGTGGCTATCAAACCATGGGTTTCAGAATCACTGGTATTCTTATTGAAAATGCAAAATTCCCTTAAATAAAAGGTTTTTTGAGAAAAAAGAAAATGCAGATTTCTGGGGTTTCTGATGAACCTACATCTTACATACTATCCCTGGGAGAGTCTCATGCACACTAAATTTTAATCAAAATTTTATAGGGATAATTTTCAGGTATAAGCTAAATGAATAAGGGTTGCTGCTCAAGGGAGGGAAGAATAGTTTATTCTAAGCCAAAACTTCCCTGTCTCCTGGAAAAAGCAAAAGAAATCGAGGATAACAAATAATAATGGAATCTGCTTCTTTCTCTCCTGGCTCTCAGTAATATTGAGGAATAAATAAGATGCATGTCAGGTACATTGTTCCTTTTTGCTCTCGTGAATGTCTCTTTTTGCTCTCTTCCAGTGATCCAAGAGGTAAGCTATAGGCAGCCAAAGCCAATGTGAGGATGTGTGGGCAAAGTAAAGCCACTTGACCTACTTTCCTTCAGGTTTGTCCATAACTAGATTAGAGAGTCAAAGAGAAAACTTCCAGTTTGCATATACTTAGTTCTCCCCATTTCACCAGGGTGGGTTTCAGAGGTATTTGGAGCCCCAATCCTAGTTAAAAATATAGTACACACTTATGCAGAGTAAAGCCAACATTGTAATGCTATAGTAGGCTGCTAGTTGAAAACTCAGGGGCTTGGGCTATTGTATTTCTCTTTTTATCTAGATAAATTTCTAATAGAGTATGTGTATGCACCAATGCATTTATTCTTTTTTTAAAGATTTATTTTATTTATTTGAAAGGCAGAGTTAGGGAGAAGCAGAGTCAGAGAGAAACAGAGAGGTCTTTCATCTGCTGGTTCACTCCCCAGATGGCCTCAGCAGACGTAGCTGTGAGGATCCGAAGCCAGGGGCCAGGAACCTCTTCTGGGTCTCCAATGCGGGTGCAGGGGCCCAGGAACTTGGGCCATCTTCTACTGTTTTCCCAGGCCATACCAGAGACCTGGATTGGAAGTGGAGCAGCCAGGATTCTAACTGGCGCCCATATGGGATGCCAGCACTACAGGCGGTGGCTTTACCTGTTGGGCCACAGAGCTGGCCCCATCAATTCATTTCTTCTTGAAAACAAATTTGAAAGATAGGTATTGTTGGTACTATTAACAAATGGGAAACCTGATTCAGAGAAGTTGAGGAATCAGCTGAAGTTTAGAGTTAAAACAGTTTGAGGATAAAATTCAAAACCAGATCTTCTCTGATTCCAGAATCCATGGTCTTCACACAAATTATCTCTTAACTTGGTAATTAGAGTGCAAGCATTGTGAAGATGGAGGTCACTGGACACATAACACATTCCTATACCATGTAGGCCAGAGCCTTGCATTTGGTTAAACTCCCATTCTGGGAGACTTACTTCCACCTGCCGACTTACTTTCACATTTGGCACTTGTCTGCGTCCACGTCTCGTCAGGGCTGCAGGTAATGATGCCTTGGCCTTTGAGCAGGAAGCCTTCCCTACACTTGATGGACACATTCTGGTCAACATAAAACTCCTTTTCAGAAAGCACAGCATTCTCGGGAATCACAAAAGGGACAGGACACGGATTGGCTGTTGAAAAGAAAAGAAAATGCTTACTGATATTCTTCCTTCTTTTCCTAACTGATCTCTTTGAGTGAAGAGCAGGGGTCCCCTAAGAGGTGAATTCTCAATGATGATAATATGAGACCTAAATATGTAGAACTTCAAATATTACACAGAGATTTGTGTTGAATCTATATAAAATTCTTTTAAGATAAAATTAGAAAAGATCTACCAAGTTATTCAACCTCTATCCTAAGGTCCAAAAAGTCTGAGAAGGCAAATTAAACAGCTGTCTGAGCTATGGCCCGTTATTGTAGATTCTTCTTTTTGGACTGGTAATGGGAAAACAAGACATGCTAGAAATCAAGGGGCATATCACATATTCTCTTAATATTTAGACTATCAAGAACATAGAACAAACACTTCTCACTGTTGAAGTTCTTACTGAACATTCATTAGAAAGATGGAACCAGAGAATCATCAGACATTTCTATGTGAGTTGAATCTTTAGGCCCATACTACTGTGGGCAGGATACGAGAGCTGGAATTGCAGGGTTTGCAAGGCGTATGAATAAAGATGGCAGTATATTCACAGGTCTGAGAAAACACAAGACTGATGAGGGCAATCGCTGTGCTCCGTGCAAGTGTGTGATACATACCTACACCTATTTCAAGCAATTTCGATTTTTCTCACTTTAATGGGTACAGAGGAAGACTTTGTAAGTGAGGTTTACTTCCTCTGAATCCTTCAGGCTCTTGCTGCATACTGTTTACTAAATGGTCATCAGAGCTCTCTCTATGTAAACCTTGCTTGTGAATACTGTTTTCATACAAGTTGCTCTAAGCAATTATCTTTTTTTACTGTATTTATATATACTTTATTAACCTCACACTTGAAATGCATTTTCTTCTTCACCCCTTTCCTGTCAGCAACTGAACCCATGTACGTGAGAAACTTTCATTAAGCTGCATTTTTCTCTTGGTGCCTTGCACTTGTAATCATGTAAGGAACCTGATAAAAGCTGCTCCTCAGATCAGATTGATTAGGTCATACAAGTAGATTTGGAGTTTCCTCTATGTTTCAGATAAGTGGAAGCTAATCATGAAACCGAATGGGACTAAAACCTCTCGTCAAGTCAACACACACGTTTGCAGAGAGGAACAGGGTGGCTCCAAGTCCCGTTTTCAGTGCAGTGGGCCTCCGGTGGCCCGTCCAGGCTGTAGCCCCTGTTGCAGGAATACACCACGCTGGATCCAGCTGTGGAGTTGTCCATGTCAACTTTCCCGTTCAGAAACTCGAGTGGAGCTTCACACTTGCTCCCTAAAAACAAAGAATGAGAATATTATACTAAATGCTGCTCCAAATCTTCTCTGCCTTTGCTACAGTGGCTAAAGGCAGGCGGGTCAAGCATCAGAGCCTACTCAGGTAGGAGGCACGATGAAAGGAAGGAGGAAAAATGGCATCTGTATGGACTGGATTAATGCATACAGGCAACCAAAGGCTGCTGGTCTCTCCCACAGCCCCCATTGTCTTTATGTACACTGTTAATAACTCTGGGGAAGGGGTATTTCGATGAGCAGATTACTAACATAAAAGAATCTCATGCCCAAGTTAAAAAGCATCAATTTATTTGATAGGCAAGAGTTAGAGATAGAGGGAGGGAGGTGGGAGAGGTAGAGATAGATAGAAAGAATGAATGAATGTGTCCCCATCTTCCTATCTGGTTCATTCCCCAGATTCTTGCAATGGTTGGGGCTGAGCTGGGAATCAAACCCAGATACTTCAATGTGGGATGCAGGCATCTCATCTCCTTGGGGAAACACCTACTCCGGGAGATGTCATTTTTACAGTTGCTATCCTGGCCAAGAACTTTCCATATAACACCAAATTAATGTCTAGCTAAACCTGAATATCAGATAAATAAAAAATACATTCTTAGTATATATCAAATACTATGTGCAACATATTTATACTAAGTTATTTTTCATCTGTAATGTCAATTGAACTGAGTGAAACTTCAAACCAAATTCTGGAGAACTTACAGCAGCTCTGAGACTGTCTCATTTAACAGCTGAAGAAAACTGAGACTTAAAGAAGTTGAGTAATTTTGTCAAGGTCATAGTGTCTATAAGGAGAGATAAAATATAAGCTTATTGACAGGTTAAATATAAAAGGAAAGTATTGACAACAGGGAGCCATGAACTTGAGAGAAATTAGAATAAGGGCCATTTAATTTGCTTTTTAGGGATATGAAGACTTCATAAAGTGATGTAATTATAATACAGTTACAGAGAAAGATTGAATATTAGTGAGAAATGTTAGTAACAGAAATCCACTATGAAAAAAAGCAGGATCACCCTTTCTGGAGTCTAAAAAGTGGGGTTACATCTTTTTTTTTTCAAAGCTACCATCAATTTTAATCCTTAAAGTAGCAGTGTTCTTTCTTTCAGAAGAACTTTCTAATTTTGTGGTTGCATTACTTTTAGCATTAGTATTGTGTATTTTCCCCAGAAGTCTAAAGCCAGAAAAAGAAGACCAACAATCTTCTATTGGCTCAAGAATATGATAAGGTGAATCCACTGATGGGATATTTTCAGTCTCATCTTGGCCAGTAGACTAAAATGTTACTGCTTTGTCAATGGTTCCAAAATTCTTAATCAAAAATGACCTTGTCTGTGAGTTTCATCTTCTAATGTTAAGCAGCCCTTTGGATATCCTTACTCACATGCGGACTCTTCAAACTGTTCACGGGAAATGCGCATTATTATTACTGTTATAATTTTTATGAAGGTGGAGGACATGGCTCTCAGCTTTGGCTGTGCTTTAGAGTCCCCGGAAAGCTGTCAGGTCCAGGACCCTGGTGCAGACCAATGAATCAGCATGTAGACGTTGTGGCCTAGCTTTTGGTATGTTAGCCAAAGCTGCCCAGATGATTCTAACAGTCACTCAGAGAGCAGAGTGCCTGGATTAGGTGCTAAGCGACTTCCCTGGACTTCTGTCAGCCTACCTGCCTTGGACTATGGATCTTAATCTTGCCTGTACTTTGGAATCACTTGGGGAGATGAACTTTAGAAAGATGTTCATGCTGGGTCCTGCCCTCAGAGATTCTTTTTTAACTGATACAGGGGACAGACTGGGCTTGGGCAACTTTCAAAGCTCCACAGGGTATTCCAATGTGCTGAAAGCTAAAGCCAGAGATGGAAAGTGCCTCTTCAACTGTGAAGTATGTGGGACTCATCAAAGGATCTTGTTACAATGCAAATTTTGAGTCAAAGGGACTGAGGTGGGGTCTGAGACTCTGCAGGTGCTGTTGATGTTGTGGTCTGGAGGCCACATTCTGAGAAGCACTGGTCCAGGGAACCCTGCTGACTTGATCAGCCTTCTCAGAAAGCTGCTCTGTAGCAGATACCCATATTTTTTTCTCACAGTTTATCAAATTACATAGGGATCTTATGGATCAGGTTGCTCAGTAAGAGCACTTTTCCCCCACAAAAAAATTTTGTATTTTTTTCAGTGCCTTGGAACACAGTATATAATAAATGTATCAATATCAACAGTTTCTAGCCCTGAGCAGTGGGATTAAAATTAGTGTTCTTTTCTGATTTGTGTGACATCATGTTTCACAACGAATCTGTATGACTTATTTAATATTTAGAAAGAAAAAGAAAAGAAAAGCACAGGGAACCATAGGGTTTTCTTTTACGTTTCTCATTTCTGAGATGGAAACTATGTAAATGTGGTCTTGCAGTTTAAAGCACGCCTGCCACAAAATGGAAGCAGTACCATCACCGACACCAGAAAGTTTCCAATTCCAGACACAGGGCTTCCTGCTGCTTACCCTGCCCCTCTCTTGCACACACATGCACACACACATATGCACACACACATACACAAATGTACACAGTATTTGATCACGGACAGCTGAGACCAAAAACGCCACCATCAGGAATGCTCAAAGCCTGAAATAAATGATGCATTTCTATGCATTTCTGTGACCTGGGATGTTATGTGACACTTTAAAACTAGTTTTCTATATAGTAGTTATTCAAAGTTTTTGACCAAAAACATCTATTTTTTTCTCCATGGAATTATAACCATACAATACTCTCTCTAAATGACTTCAGACTGCTGGCCACATGAAATCATCTTGCTCATTACCCCAGAGATACTGTAGAAACAACAGGGAACCAAGATCTGAGACCCTGGAGTGCCAGTGCCAGCTCAGACACTGACTTGACTGCTGATGCTGGGCAGTCTACCCACTCATTTGTCAGCCGAAGGGGCTGGACCAGGTCATCTCAGAGTTGGATAATCTGATGACTCCACCAGGATTATGAAGAAACAAAATTAAAGAGCTTGCCACTTGCTTGGGTTCAAACTACTTTCTCCAAGTACATCTTGTTCTGCAGAGGAAGTCAGTGAATTAGCACACATGTTGCCAAATGAGCTTGGCTACTTTCACAAAAGGTGTTAATGTAAACTTCTATGGCAACGTGTGTGTGCATTTGACAGGTGGACAAAAAGCGAAGATATCAGCATTTGCTGGTCTGTCACTAGAAAGCACTAGCTCTAAGCCTTTTCATTCATAATTATTTAGGGATTAAAAAAACCCCACAAAAATGCAAATAAACTCGATAACTGACCAGTTTTTAAGCAAAATGTTTGTCATTCCAGGATCAGCAATCATGTACTCTGGTCTGGCTTAATCATTAATCTCTACTATAGTTTCTGACCTTTTTATTGGTTTGATGCCCTTGAGTAAAAGGGCATGAAAAGTTCTCATAAAGTGTACGGAGTTGGTTAATTTTTTTTTACTAATTTACTAATTTTTTTACTAATTTACAAAGCCGATTCCTAAAGAGAACATGGCCACACTTGTATTCTGCATCCTCAGTGTGTTCTCAGGACTGGTAAGGGTCATGTAACTTACTTCTGCAAGTGGCTACCCCTCCGCTCCATGTTCTGTTCTCCTGGCAAACTCGCTCTCTGTTCCCCTGTGAATGAATGGAGACAGGTCATCGACAAGGTCATAACTCGCTAATAGGAACATAGTGAGGGAATGCAAAGAAATCTTATCTATGCACTTGAATTGCTTAGAAGTGAAATGCCAAATACTTAAAATAAATATAATTTGAGTAGATTCAGGCTTCCAAAAACATTTTAATGAGATTACTCCAAAATTTATAACTTGCCAGACTAGCATAAAATACACACTTTGCTCCACCTATTTTTTCTCATTTTTTAAAAAAAATTTAAGGTAAATAAATTTCATGTAATTCATTTATAGATTTAGGAACACAGTGATACTTCTCACCCTATCCTCCCTTCTGCCCACGCTCCCACCTTTCCTCCTCCTTCTCTTATTCTCTCTCTTAATTTTAACAATGATCTACTTTCAGTTTACTTTATACTCATAAGATTAACCCTACACTAAGTAAAGAGTTCAACAAATGGTAAGAAAAAAAAAACACTGTTCCTCAACAGTAGAGACAAGGGCTGTAAACAATCATCAAATTTCAAAATGTCATTTTTACTCCTATAAATAACATTTCTTGTACTCTGTTAGGTATCACAGATCAGGGAAAACATATGGTATTTGTGTTTTTGGGAATGGCTTCTTTGAATAAGTATAATGGTTTCCAGTTGCATCCATCTGTGCAAAGACAGGTTTTCATTCCTTTTATGGCTGAGCAGTATTCCATAGGCTTAAGATATTTGACACTAAGTGATTTGGAATCATCAGTTTCTCTAACAAACTGGATAATCTATACTTCTAAAACATTTCTCAGGTAATTCTAATATGTGTGTTGGAGGGAGAACAATAATTGTTGTAGGTAACACTGGGATATTCCCCAAAATTTTTAAGGTAAATTATCTACTTTCTCAAATTTAATCACCCAACAATTTGCTGTATATTTGCTCAAAATTTTATATCACTCTTGTTAATAAATTGCCAAGATTAGCAATCTCACAGAAGAACAATTAGGTTTCAACATCAGAAAACCTCTCTAATTGCAACCCACTGCAACACTGTCAATCTTTTTTTTTAATCATTATTTTTTAGCTTTTTGAGGAAATAAAAAAAGATCTGAATAAAACTAGTTTTAGCTTTCATGGGTCTATTTTATGACGATTCTTTGAAAACGTGGCCAGAAATTCGTGGACACAAGTATAACAGATCGCTGTCAATGAATACTTCTGCAAAACCTACCTTTAAATACCACTCAAACAATAAAGACAGCAGAGCAGAGTTTCCTGAAAAACCAGATGACAACCTTGTGTAATATAAAACAGGTCTCTTAAGCTTCAAGTTTAATACGATAAAATTTCAGCAAAATTGACTACAGCCCTTCCACTGAAACAGACAGGGAGGCCTGGGTGATAATGATTGGATTTTAACACTACCAGTTAAGAGTGGTCTTAAGCATGCATTGATGTTGGGCAGGAAGTGCCCAAAGGATAATTTCAGACCAGATCTGCCATACTGGAACGTGGCACCTCAATCAAAGTATATGAGCTGATGGGTTGAGGAAATCCTGGCCTTGCACACCTATTGTCACTTCCTTATTGTCACTTCCCCATGGCAACAGGTGAATTTCCTTGTTGCTAACTGTGATTACCAGCAAGCCCAAACACACATTTAAATATTCCACTGGAAAGAAGGGACCATCAAAGAAGGATGTACTTTTCTCTAAAGGGAGGAGAGAACGTCCAATTTGCTTATGGCCCTGTCTAAAAACTGACAGAGTTTGTGGACTCAAAAGGCTTCCACAGCCTTGGCAGCTCATGTCAAGAGCCTTGGGTGATCACTGACATCATAAGTAAGAGTGTGAGTTGTTAAATCAACAACAGGAGTCACTGTGCACTTACTCCTCATGTTGGACTTCTGTTCTTAATGGTAAAACTTGTCTTCAAATTGTAATTTATATTTTGTGTGTCTGTGTGAGTGCAAATAGTTGAAATCTCTACTTAGTATAGAGTTGGTCTTCTGTATATAAAGTTGATTAAAAATGAATCTTAATGGAAAATGGGATGGAAGAGGGACTGGGAGGTGGGATGGGAGTGGGGGTGGGAGGGTGGGAAAGGAGGGAAGAAACACTATACCCTTAAACTCTGTACCTATGAAATTTGTATTCATTAATTAAAAACCTTCAAAACAAAACAAAAAAATGTTCCACTGGAGTCACAACATGGCACATGATTGATAAACCTACTTCTTCTTCCTTCTCATAGCTTTGATTTGTTGTAAACATTTATTTTTGATTTTTGAAATTCTAAGTCTACTTAACTATTTCTTGGAAAGTGTCAGAGTAAAAGTCAACCAAGTATAACAGAACCTTAAATATCCCTAAGTATATCAGAAAAACAAATTTATTCCATTTAAAGAATGTGTTCACTTACCACTAATTCATAGCTAGGGTCACACTGATAAATAATTGTGCTTCCAAGGCTGTATTTACTGCCAACCACAAAGCCATGTTCTGGACTTTCAGGTGCCCCACAAGAAACTGGAATGCAGGATTCATCAGAAAACGGAGGCTCCCAGGAACCATCGAGCTAAGTAGCAAAGTAACATTTAGGAGTCAGAACACAGGAATGATGAAATTCTTAAATACTGGTTAATGGTAGAATTACCAAAACAATAATCAAAAAGACCTAGAGGTTGGCGCTACTTTTGCTACTTACTATCTGTGGCCTTAAACATACACACACATACACATGTGCACACACGTGTATACACGTCCCCTCCCATCCCACAGATGTTCCTACCAGCTACCACTAGGTAATTTTAGACTTTTCCTAAACAAGTAAAATAAGCGTTCTCTTCTAAATAGAATCCATTCAAAAATCAAGAACACTAAGTAGGATGTCTTCTTTGTAATGCATGAGGCCTGGTAGTTTACACAAATACTCCTCGGCATGTACCAGTGTACCTTTGTATTTCATGATTCTGTATTTTAATTTAAAGCTTATAAGAAATAACAAATTTTAAGTAAACAAAAGAGATGGCTTCATTTTCTCCATTCCAACATGAATACTTGAGAGACCATTCTATTATTTATTTATTTATTTTTTGACAGGCAGAGTGGATAGTGAGAGAGAGAGAGAGAGAGAGAGAGAGAAAGGTCTTCCTTTTTGCCGTTGGTTCACCCTCCAATGGCCGCCACGGTCGGCGTGCTGCGGCTGGTGCACTGCGCTGATCCAAAGGCAGGAGCCAGGTGCTTCTCCTGGTCTCCCATGGGGTGCAGGGCCCAAGCACTTGGGCCATCCTCCACTGCCAATCCTGGGCCACAGCAGAGAGCTGGCCTGGAAGAGGGGCAACCGGGACAGAATCCGGTGCCCCGACCGGGACTCGAACCCGGTGTGCTGGCGCCACTAGGTGGAGGATTAGCCTATTGAGCCGTGGCGCCGGCCTCTATTATTTATTTTTAAGGAGGTCACATAGTAAAAAACATTAAAAAAAACTCCCCTTTTTGTTTTCTACCATAGATTTAATATTCTGAGCCTTCCAGGTGAGTAAGGTGAGAACACACTGGAGTCACTGCTGTTGTAGTGTTAGTATTTCCTTAAGGAAATGGTAATTTTGTATACAAGCAAACTTCAAAAAATTTGTGGGAAAAAATTATAAAATAAGCTATTTCCATGCAAAATTTTTTGAAATCCATGCTGAGGTTTCTCACCAAAAGCATTTTCCAAGAACTTTTTGAAGATTTCTCATATACATGAGTTCAAAATTCTTTTGCACCAAAATAAGCTACTTTTCAGACCAAAAATTTAAACCAAAACTCAACTAAGCAAAGGGTAGGGTGGAGAAGGTAATGACAGCTGTCAAAATCAACTATTGGTCTCAGAAAAAAAGGGCTTCATTACCCCTAACACTTGACCTTCAGAACAGTGGGGGATCACCCAGCTACCTACAGCCATTGTGGATTCCGTTAATCATGGTGGGACTGGCTCAGACACCTCAGCATCTTGGAAAAAGCTTCCCTCCAACTTCCTCAGCTCTAAATCAAAGAGGGACCATCTGGAACTTGCGAATCTTGAGAGCTTGATAATTTGGGCAGTCACTTGCCTTGCTGGTTCTGCTTTTAGGTCTGACAGTCATCAATCATTGAGTATGCATGATTTATAAGTGGGAGGAGAATGCAAGAGTTCTCAAGTCCATCCTCTACGTCAACCACTTTATATACACTAGACAAGAATAAACCCTTTATATACACTAGACAAGGAATACTTGCAATTATCACATATTTGTAACAACCACCACAACCAATAAATAAATAAATAAAACAGGCTGGAGAAAAAATAAAATTACAAAACCTGTAAATATTTGAGATGGAGTTCAAACAAAAGTCTGCCTAAGGGAAAAGTCATTTGCATACAATGCCTCATTCCTCCCTTTGGGCCTTCCCACTCCCACCCAGACTGAAGCCAAGGAAGAATGTATGAGCGGCTCATTTCAATTTCCTTTCTCTGCCATGTCCTACAAAAGCTAGGACATGCTAGGGACATGTTACTGATGGTGCTGATTCCTGTTTTTAAACTAAGGACATGCCAACATCAGGTAAAATGCCAAAATATCTATCATAAAATATTCATGACAAATCAACTGTGTATGTTGCTTTCAACATGTGTGATTTCTTAAAATCACACAAATAGTAAGTAGCAGAGGCTGAACTGGACTCCAATTCTCTGTCTGCTCCTGCAAACTTGGTCTTTCCTTAGGCATTGGAAACACTGGCCATAGATCACGGCTGACCTCTGCACGCAGACACGCTGTTGGCTGATTTGCCACGGATATCTTGTTGTAGATAGTTTAACATTTTACCCAATTTGGTCATTTTATTAGTTTAAAAATGGAAATATTGAAAAGAGATACATTTTATTGTATTTTAAATAAGAAATGTCTCAAATATTTTAATGTGAGCTTTTTGAAAAAGATTTATTTATTTGAAAGGTAGAGCTACAGAGAGGCAGAGAGAGAGAGAGAGGAGAGAGAAAGAGAGAGAGGTCTTCCATCTGTCGGTTCACTCCCAAAATGACTGCAATCCGAAGCCAGAAGCCAGGAGTTTCTTCCAGGTCTCTCATGCAGGTGCAGGGGCCCAAGGACTAGGGCCATCTTCCACTGCTTTCCCAGGCCATAGCAGAGAGCCGGATTGGAAGTGGAGCAGCCAGGATTCAAACCAGCGCCCATATGGGATGCCAGCACTGCAGGTGGCGGCTTTACCTGCTATGCCACAGTGCTGGCCCCTTAATGTGAGTTTAAAAAAGTTAAGGAAATTTTTCTTTTTAGGATAGCAAGAAACTGCTTTTGTGGCCATATGTGCAGATACAGAAGTTACATTTAGACAATCTTGAACAAGTTTTTGGCTTAGTGATTAAAATGTTGGTTAAGGGGCTGGCGCTGTGGCACAGCAGGTTAAGCTGCTGCCTGTAGTCTCCACATCCCATAGGGATGCTGGTTCGAGTCCCATTTGCTCCTCTTCCCATCCAGCTCCCTGTGAATGTGCCTGGGAAAGCAGCAGAAGATGGTCCAAGTGCTTGGGCCCCTGCTCCCACGTGGGAGACCCAGATGAGGCTCCTGGCTTCTGGCTTCAGCCTGGAGCAGCCCTGGCTGTTGTGGCCATCTGGGGAGTGAACCAGAGGTTGGAAGATTTCTCTCTCCCTCTCTCTCTGTAGCTCTGACTTTCAAAATAAATAAATCTTAAAAAAAAAAAAAGATGTTGGTCACGACTCCTGTGTCTCATATCGGAGTGGGTAGGTTTGGTACCCATCTCCAGCTCTTGACTCCACTAACACCCACCTTGGGGGAAAGAAGTGATAGCTCAAGCAATGGTGGGGGAGACCCGGATCGAGTTCCTAGTCCAGGCTTCAGCTCCAGTCGGGGAGTGTGGTGGATGTTTGCAGAGTGAACCAGTGGACAGGAATGCATGCTTTCTCTGTATCTTTATCTCTACCTCTTTCTGAGTCTCTTAAAACAAGTCAGGCAATCTTACCTGGCACGTAGACATGTTAACTCCCTCATAGGTGTACCCTTCTGCACACGACACAGACACTTGGCTATTCACACTGAACTCGTCGCCATGCACTAGTATACGTGTCGTGTTGGATGGCAGGGGACACGTTTTAGGCGTGCAGGAGATTCTCTCCGGGAACCAATGACCATCTTTTTGACAGGTGAATGTATCTATATCAGTGTCCATTGCGTAACCTTCCAGACATCTGCAAAGGAAATAGATATTTGGGTGCTGTGAAGAATGTACAGCCTAACTCCTGACCTGTTCTTGGAAATAAGAAGCTGTTTCAAAGGCTCACAGTTCATTTTACACAGTATATCAAAACTGAGTCTTGGGGGCGGGGGGGGGGGGGCGCATGTTGTGGTATAGCAGGTTAAGCCACTGCCTGCAAGGCTGCATCCCTTATGGGCACAGGTTTGTGTCTCGGCTGCTCCACTTCCAATCCAGCTCTCTGTTAAAGGCCTGGGAAAAGCGGCAGAATAAGGCCCAAGTCCTTGGGCCCCTGCCACCCACATGGGAGACCCGGCTGAAGCTTCTGACTTTGTCCTGTCTCAGCCTTGATCCTTGTGGCGATTTGGGGAGTGAAGGAGCAGATGGAAAATTCTCTCTCTCTCTCTCTCTGTGAGTCTTTCAAATAAATAAATCTTAAAAAAAGTGAGTCAGATGCCAAGGGGGTGACATTTCCAGAGAAAGTATTTTCTCCCCCAATTAGCTAAATTCTTGACCTACTGCTTTTCCATTTTATTATCCTCCTGCCTGCATCCGCTGGACACCCTAGTCACAGTCTTACCTGAGTTTCACTTTACTCTCATAGGTGTATTCCTCTCCAGTTGCCACTGCATTGGCGACAAATGGTGGGTGTCCACAGGACAGAGGTATGCAGACTGGATGAGGTTGGCTCCATGTCCCTTTCTCTGCACAAATCAGGTCTGGACTGCCTTGGATGACATACCCAGGTCTGCAGGCGTAAGTTACCACATTTTCCTCCACAGAGCTGCTCTCACTGACGAATGCATTTGGGATGGCTGGGGAAGAACCACAAGAAGTGTGTTCACAGTGTGGGAAGCCGGAGCTCCACTGGTCATTGGCTTCGCAGGTGATTTCAGGAAGGCCTAGGAGCTTGAAACCTTTGAAGCACTGAATCCTGATTGTTTTTCCACAACTGAAATCTGTCCCATTGACAGTTCCATATTGAATGGCTGGTGGGGAACACCTGCAAGGTAGGCAGGAAGGTGGGCTGCCACTCCAGGAGCCATTGGAGAGACACCTTCTTGAAGAACTTCCATGGAGCTTATAACCGGGAAAGCACTGATACTGAATATGGCCCCCATGATAAAAGGAAAAGCCATTGGGGAATCCATGGGCAAGATCTTCCGGAGGTCCGCAGCTGGCGGGTTTACAGAGAGGGAACTCTGCATCCCAGCTGCCGTCTGACTGACAGACGAGCTTAGGGGCACCAACCAACACATAGCCCTCCTGACAGTGGACCGCCACCTCCTGCCCTAGGCCATAGTCCAGGCCCTCCAACACTGCATGTGCTACCTGTGGTGGGGGGGAACACCTGACAAGTATGCAGGCAGGGGTGGCTCCACTCCAACTTCCATCGGCAAGACAAACACGACTCCTGGCTCCGTGAAGCAAAAACCCTTCATTGCAAGTGTACTCAATCTCCTTTTGGAATGTGTAGTCATCTCCTTTCACTTGGCCATTGGCTGAGACTGGGGGTGAGCCGCAGTCCACTGGAATGCAAACTGGCTCACTCCCATCCCAATTTTCATTTTCTTGGCATGTTCTCCTCTCAGTGCCGTTCAGCACATACCCAGGGTCACACTCATAGTACAACACGCTTAAGTATGTGTAGTTGCTTCCTTTGATGGACCCGTTCAGGACTGGATTGGGCTTTGGGCACGAAATGACCTTACAGTGTGGGGAAGCACCGCTCCACTTTCTGTTTCGTAGACAAAGTCTCATGTCAGAGCCCACTAGAATATGGCCAGGTTTGCAGTGGTACTGCACAGCACTGCCCATGGTAGTCTCTGTAAAATGCATAAAACCATTTTCTGGAGCCACAGGCAAGTCACATTCGATTGAAATGCAGGAAGGGGCAGTGCCATTCCAAGTTCCATCTTCCTGGCACGTGAGCACGGGGTTCCCCAAAAGTTCATAACCTGGATTACAGGTGTATAAAACCACAGTGTTGTACAGAAAGCTGGATGAATGTGTAGCAGGGGACTCCTTTGCACTTTCCTGGGTTTTATCCACTGCTTCCAAATGAGGAGGAGGATAAGGGGTCAGATACGGAACTTCCATCAAGTCATCTTCTTGGTCAAAATACCCTTGGCCATCTTTGACTTTAGTGCAGTCTCCGAAATCTATGTGAGGAGGGAGACCACAGTCTATGGGCACACATGTGGGGATGGAGCTTGACCATCCTGATTCTTTGCAGGTCTGCATGGCGTGACCAGCCACCTGAAACCCAGGGAAGCAGCTGTAGATGATCACGGCACCGTAGCTGTAATCGGCTCCTTCTACAAAGCCATTTTCAATGGGTTGTGGGGGATTGCAGTGGATGGCACTGCAAGAAGGGGCACCCACATCCCAATCACCTGTCTCTAAACAGGTCAAGGCTTTGGGGCCTTCCAGCTGGAAGCCTGGGTCACAAGAGTATGTAATGGTCTGCCCATAATGTAGGTTTGTGTAGGAGATCTTGCCATTCAAAATCTCCTTGGGCTTCGGGCACTCAATGGGTTTACATGTTGGTTTTCCTCCAAGCCACTGGCCAGTTTCTCCACAAAGGGTGGTAGTATTTCCCACTAACTCATAGCCTGGCTTGCAGGTGTAGAGAGCCGTGCTGAGATAGGCAAGACCTTGCACATCGATGATGCCATTGAGGATTTCCTCAGGCTGGGGACACTCAACGGGGATGCATTCTGGCAGTGGCGAGCTCCAAGTGCCATCAGCTTGGCAGAGGGTGGTAGGATCTCCTCTGAGGAAAAACCCATCCACACAAGAATACTTGACAGTACTTCCAAACTGAAGAGCAGAAGACGGGGCAGGGACACCGAAGGAGATTAAGGGAGGTGGGAGGCAAAGAACCATCTTGCAAACAGGAAAAGAATCGTTCCAGTGCTGAGAAGGCAAGCATTTCAGGACGGAGGGGCCGTGCAGAGCGTGCCCGTCTCTGCAGGAGAACGTCACCACTCCCACCTCAGAGGTCACCTCCTTCAACACCAACTGGTTTTCCAAGAGCGGGGGCTCTGGGCACTTGGCAGGCACACACTTTGGGTTTGGCTTCTTAGTCCACTTGCCAGATTTCTGGCATGTCCAGGAATTATCACCAATAAGCTCATAACCCTCATTACAGAAAAACTGCACCTTGGAGCCCACTTCAAAGCTTTCTCCTTTCATGAAGCCATTCTGGATGGGGGGAGGTTTTCCGCAGTTGAGAGGAATGCACAACAGAGGGGATTCACTGTGCCAGTGCCGGTTGGCTTGGCAGACAAACACAGGACTTCCAAGGGGCTTATAGCCTGCGTTACAACGATACCTCGCTTCACTCTCGAAGATCCTGCCGGTTGTATGCTGTGTAATGGGGAGAAAACAAGTGAGAACAATTTGTGTAACAGATAATGTAATTGATTACATTCTTGAATAGTAAAACAGAACTCAACTAAAATAACTAATTAAGTGAAGTGGAACTTAAGCAAATGAAGGTTTATATATTTTGTCCTAATAGATCCACTCTTTTTTTAAAGAAGATAAAAAGTGGAATGTAGAAGACATTAGGCTGCAGAAATATTTACCGTAGTGTTGAGTCCATGATAAGTCTAAAAAATAAATCAATACTCTCTAAATTGACTGATGGGGCAATTCTGAAATTTTTAAGTTATTTGGTAAGTTACAAAGATCTTCCTGACAAAAGAAACACTACAGGTTATTTTAGCTACAGAAAATCTAATGCATATACAAATGCACAATATTCCTTAGTGTTAGATAATAAAAAAGGCAAATAAAATATTTTTATGTATATGTCCCAAGAACACTAGCAGACATCTGTTTTCATTCTTAACATACTTCTAAAAAATTGCTACTGTAACATAAGGGTGGAAAATGAAAAGCAACGTCTTCCATCTTTTAAATAAAAAAATTAATATCCATGATCTCAGAATTCAAATAAGAAGGTGTGTAATATAATACCAGGTCATTTTTAGGCTGATGATTTAATTAGGAACATGTTTAAAAAGATTGCTTTGATCCTCTGTTAATAATAATTGTAAATTCCAGCTTCCACACTAAAGTGAACTTTGAAGTATTTAGAGTTAATTATTTTACTTACTATGTACCATTTAATGCCCCACATGGATATAAACACTATACCATCATAGACCTCACCTGGACTGTTAAATGCCACATCTCCAATGCTCATAATTGTAAAGGTCACCTATTTGGAACTCTAAAAATATTCATTAAATGAATAAATGAATTATGCCTCCTTATACAGAATCTATGCCCTCTTCCAGTAGTAACTAATCCATTTAAGCAAAAGCCTGAACAGGCTTTCACAAATAAGCCAGTCCCAGAAAGACAAATACCATATGTTCTCCCTGATCTGTGGTAACTAATAGAGCACCTAAAAGGTAATAATCTATAGGAATGAAATTGACACTTTGAGATGCGATGACTTTGAACAGCCCTTGACTCAACTGTTGAGGAACAGTTCTTTTTTTTTTTTTTTCCTCATACTATTTGTTGAACTCTCTACTTAGTGTAGGGCTAATCTTATGTGTATAAAGTTAACTGAAAATAGATCTTAGTAAAAAATAAGAATGGGAATAGGAGAGGGAGGAGAAAAAAGAAGGGAGGGAAGGTTGGGTGGCAAGAATCACTATGTTTCTAAATTTATATTTATGAAATCCATGAAGTTTGTATACTTTAAATAAAATATTTTTTAAAAAAAGGCTTTTTGGAGCTGGGGCTATGGTATAGCGGGTAAAGCCACTGCCTGCAGTGCTGGCAACCCATATGGG